>NC_066583.1:111697875-112409875 GCF_024323335.1 Lathyrus oleraceus
CATAGCAAGCAACAATGTCAAGGGTGTTTTGAAGGTGAAAGATGAATTCAATAAGGAGTTCAACATGAAGGATCTAGGAGTTGCTTCTAGGATTCTAGGAATTGACATCTAGAGAGATAAAAAGAGTTCGAGATTATGCTTATCTCAAGAAACATACCTGAAGTAGATTTTTAAAAAGTTTGGTATGTTAAATTCAAATCCTGATGTAACACCGGCTAATCCTCATTTCAAGTTATGTATGACTCAAAGTCCTAGTATTGAATTTGAAAGAGCCTATATGAATAGAATTCCATATGCTAGTATAGTAGGTTCTTTGATGTATGTTATGGTGTGTACGAGGCCATACATAGCGTATAGAGTGAGCCTTGTAAGCAGTATATGGCCAATCCTAGGAAGGCGCACTAACAAGCATTGGAGTGGATTCTAAGGTACCTAAATGGGTCTCTAAGCAGAGTCCTGATTTATGGTGGAGTCTGTGGTGATTATAGCAAAGTAAAAATCGAAGGATTTGTCGACGTTGATTATGCAGATTGTATGGATTCTAGAAAAATCTATTTTTGGATATGTGTTCACTATGTTTGGCACATCAATTAGTTGGAAAGAAACACTTCATAAGGTGCATGCCTTATCAACCACTGAAGTAGAGTATATTTCCCTCACTGAAACTGTGAAAGAAGAATTGTGGCTTGAAGTTTTTGCTATGGATTTGAAAAAACTTCAAGGTTAAGCTATCACTAGTAAATGTTATAGTCAAAGTGCAATACACATGTCGAAGAATTCATCCTATCATGAGCGAACCAAGCACATTGATGTGAGGTTGCATTTCGTCGAAGAGGTAATCGAGCTTGGAGAAGTCCGAGTGCCGAAGGTTTCAATCGATGACAATGTTGTTGATATAACCACCAAGACATTGCCAAGTTGCAAGTTTTTACACTCTATGCAGCTGATAGGACTGCATGATGATAGCTAGTTGGTTTTGTGGTTCTGAGTTTGTCCTAAGATGAAATTTATAGCTTATAGGTTATAAGCTAGTGTTTTAGCAGACTCTGTCGAAGTCAAAGAGCTAGTGTAGCGGTTGAAATATGTTAGCTTGTTGTTTATGTTAGCATGCCAAATCAGACCATTCTGTTGGGCCAATTTTTTTAGTATGTTAATTGAAATCTAGGGCTTTGTTTTCCTATAAATTACTTGTTAGTCACCATTTCTCCATAAATCCTCGATAATCCTAATCAGAGGGAGAAAATGGTGTGGTTGAGATTCAATTGTAAACATTGTCCCTTAATGTGTAATTGAATCAAGAATCTAGTTTTTAACCACTTTGAATTGTCTTTTTCTTTCTTCTCTCTTTTCTTTACTTTGTGATTTTCTTGTTGATCAAAAAACCGAACATAATTTGTTTTCTTGGGCATCGATCCAATAACACACGCTAACGTATTGGGACCAAAAGACTATTTAAGTTATTAACTTATTATATTATGTCGTCTCGTTAAACACTTGATTGTGATATAAAATGATATTATACAGTTATATATTTCGTCTCTTATGCACAAAATTAAATCTGAGTGGCTATAAATTTTGACATGAGATGTTTTCAAGAGAAAAAAAAACGGTTGGTTTCGTGTGGTATTTACTTAAGCTGAATTGAGAAATAACAAGTATTGGATATTGGCCAAATAATGGAAATTTTATCCTGCCACCCCTGATGTATCTGACAGTCTCTCATTTTTTCATAATACTCAAAATATTCCTGTCAAATTTTAATTAAAAATAGTGCACGAAAAATCTGATAGTGCATTCTAAAAATTTGATATGTGTAAAAACCAGGTAGACTATTCTAAAAATCTGGTATGCATTTTTACCAGTTTTTATGAGAAAAAAAAGTCGATGTTTAGAAAAATATATTGGTTTTTAAAAAAAACATTGAGTATTAGATTTTTTCACGCACTGGTTGGGTAATGTGTTGTGCAACACCGAGAACAGAAAAGTGGGTGAGATCGAGTTTCATGCATCATGAATTGATACTAAAGGAATGGTTAAATACAACATAATTGAGTTGAAGATTTGAAGGTTATGTGGAGAACATACCACCGTAGGCCAATAAAGGGACCAATTGAGTTTGATGAGATACTTGTTAGATTTGTCGACGATATAATCAAGATGTTGAAATCTCCAAAATCATATAGTAATGTCTAAGTTTTCTTATTTCTTATTGTTTTGTTAAGTTATGTAATTTTCTATTTTAAGTTATGTTAATTGTCATGTGTTAAGTTATGTTAAAACCCCAATAATGAAAATGATAAATTGTTATCTAACAAACGATTTAGTTAAAATGTCAGTAATCGTGTTGTCTTTTCCTCTAGTCTTCACTGCAAAGAAAACGAAGAACTATAAATTGTCGAATTTTTTAAAAATTCAGAAATTAACATGGCTTTCTTGTATCTAGTAATCAGCTCAACATTTTCTTCTACCAGAGATTTTGAAATATTTGGTATTTGCTTGTATACATTTTTACCAGATTTTTTAAAATATTCGATAAAAATGCATGAGAAATATGAATTTCTACCGTATATTTCAAAAAAGTTGGTAAAAATGCATGTTTGTAACGAAGAATTCAATATAAAACATATATTGTCAATAAAAATTCAACTTGTTTGTAAAAATAACGATAGTTGGCTCGAAAAATCCGCTCAATTTTATAAAAAAAAAAACATATTATTACAATAAAAATGTGAAATAGATTTTTAATATATAAGAGTAATATAGTAAAAACACTGCAATGGGATGTCAGGTATGATTTGGGGATGGCATGACAAAATCTCCAAATTATATGAGAATAAATCAACATACTAAGGGCAAGCCCAACGAGTACAACATTAGATGGTAATGGGCCTAAAGACAAAAGGGCTAGGCGGCCCACATATACACATAAGTTTGACTTCTACTGTGCATACTTATACTCCAAAAGCATCTAAATTACTAAAAACATCCTTCAGTCTAAATTAAAAATAATTGGAATAAACATTACCCCTACCTCGTAATTAATTATTAAAAATTCAAAAAACCAAATCGAGAATAAATATTCATATTCAAAAAATTTACTTATCAAAACAATAATAGAAGTCATTATAATTTATTATGAGATTAATTGAAATACACTGTCAGTGTAAAATGGTTTTACACCATCAGTTAATTATAGACGTTGGATATTAAAAGAAGTTTGACTTTTATTTTAAAAATCTATAAAGTAATACAAACAGGTGATGGTGATGAACCGACGGTGTAAAACTTTTTACACTGACAGTATATAGTAATTAATCTCATTTATTATATATTTAAAATAATGAATCATATTCAATAGATTGATAAAATATGCTTATATGGATTTATAGTTTGTGTAAATCAATTTAGACTAATATATAATGAGAAGTTTTCATTTTTCTCATAAAAGTATATATAAATTGATTTGAATTTCGTCTAGACAAAACTAAAATCTAAAATAACCACTCATTATATTGTTGGGTCGGTATAAATAAATTTATAAATTTATAAGTTGCAATTGATTAGATAGTGGGTTACTCGTACTTTTTCTCTTTTTTTTTTCCTAAAATAATTATTAATGTTTAATCATTTGTTTTCTTAAAAAATAATTTACTACTATTTTTTAATATTAAATATCAAAACATATAATAAAATTCAGCATAAAACTACTCAGAAAAATACTAAAAATTGTTTAAAATATTTATAACTTATAAGGATTAATATCAAAATAATTAAAATGTGGGATCTTTAAAAAGTTAAAATTATGACTCAAAATAATAAATGTTGATGAGTCCAAAATTGAAACAAACAAATCTAAACACATAAAAATCACCACTTAGCAAATTATAAAAATAAAACATAATCATTAGGGGTGTACACGGGTTGGGTTGGACCGGGTTTGACAAAACTCGTTACCCAACCCGTTTAAACTTTAGTGAGTTGGATCCATCGTCTAACCCGTAATTTCATTGTCAAAGACGACCCGTCCATTTATGGGTTGGGTTGGGTTCAAGGGTTGTGTTTTAAGTAAAAATTATTTTTAATGATTTATTTTTCAATATAAAAAATTTAACACAATTCAAATTGGATAAAATACATCATATAATTTTTAATAAAATTCATCCACACGATATAACACTTGATAATAGTATAAAATTCTACTAGACACGTTATTTCTATAAAATACGTAAGTTGGAAATGACATGTAAAAAAAAACATTTAGTCTTAGATATACGTAAATTAATTGGTCTAATAGTATTTTTGTTTGAGAATAAAAAAAAATTGGCAAAATTATGGTTAGTAGTGAGATATTAATTTTATAATTTTATTTAAAATAATAATAAAAAATAAAAAATTACTAATGTCACATCAATGGGTTAGGTCAATGGATCTGCGGGTTGAGAAATTCAAATCCTATATCCGAACAAAAATTGTTCGGGTCGTTGCGGGTTGGGTTGGATATACCCGTAAATAAATGAGTTTGGATAATTTATGGGTTGGTTCAATTTGGGTCAGTGGGTTCGCTGATCCACCCGCACCCATGAATGCCCCTAATAATCATCCAATACTCCATAGATTTCATTGATTGGGTTTGGATTTATTCAAAACCCAACTATTTTGAATGACTTTTATTTTTTTTAAGAGTGTTCATTTAGTAACTATTATTCAAAATCCAATATTTTTTATCAACTCATATACACCATAATTATAATGGTAAACTATTAACTTTCTATTGAAAATTTTCAACATTTCAATATTTAAAATTATAAATACCACAACCAATAAAAACATATTTATTGATTTAAATAATTTTTTATTTTTAATATTCAATTAATATTATTATTTTATTAAATAATTTTATTTTAATATTTTAATTAAATAAAAGTGGTGTTTAATAAATTAAAAATTTATCATTTAAAGAAAGATTATTAAATTGGAGGATTGCGTCAGTTAAAAAAGATAATTCAAAAATAAATTACGTCAAATTCTAATATAGTATTAAAGTTTATAGATCGAACTGTGGATCGCTCACCGTTAATATTCGCATACCAAACTTGAAAAAAATGTTGGGTGTGATAGAGTATTTTGAAAAGATTACAAGTCTCACATTAGTTAGAGATAAAAACTTAAGAGAATATATACCCCTTCATCTTTCAAATCGGTTTTGTGAGGATAAGTTAGGTCAAACTCTAGGTCGTTCATCGTTTATATCCACGTACTAAGAAAAAAAGAATGCTCTGCGTGAAACGGTGTATCGGGAAATTCTCAAGTCTCACATTGGTTAGAGATGGGGTCTTAAAAGAGTTTATATAGAATGACATTTCTCACCTTACAAACCAATTTTATAAGGATGAGTTATGTCAAACTCTAATATGAAATCATAGCCTATCGATCAGACAATGGACCGTCCACCATTAATATTCATGCACCAAACCCAAAAGAGTGTTGGACGAGAGGGCACAACCTCATCTTTACCGTTGTCATTTCCATCATCTCAAGTTTTGAAAAAAAAATAGTCTTTGAATCTTTTTCTAGATAAGACCAAAGAGTAATTTGGGTGACCCCTAATGCCATGCTTCATGAAAATTCGTTGATCCTCTTAGTTTATTTCTTGAATTGATAAAGAAATTGAAGATCTTTCAATATTTATTTCAATAACCTTAGATGAAACATTAAATACTAGCCATTCCTTCAATCTCCCTAGTAAAAGTCTTATTTCTATTTATTTTTTTCCTAAATCTACTAAACAGGCCAACACAGGTTCTTCAAAGTTCCATTAGTGTGATCTACTTTGTTTTAGAACATTATTAACAAACAAATCTTTCTTCACAAAAATTGAATTATTTCTTTCGATTGCTCATATATATTAATTATTTCTTACTATTTATTAGTTTTTGAAATGCAACGTGCATGTGCGTTGTCTTTTCTTTTCTTGATTTAATACTATTTTGTGTACGATAATTTTTAATAAATGACCAATAACATAATATAGAAAAACTAGATTGATCAATATTTTACAATTTAATATACTAAATTATTATTTCAGAGATAAAAATATTTATTTACTCTTTTAATAGGCGTTAGTTTATTTTTTTTATTTTTTGAAATGAAACTCAGAATCAAGAAATTCACAACATTCAAACACCATGTGAAGCAACTATATTTTTCCATCCTATCTGGAACACGTTTTAATAAGACATAAGTAGCATAATTTAATATGGGAAAATTTTCCTTTCCCACAGATAGCATGATCCATTCTCCAAAGAAAGACAATAAAAGAAGAAGTTACATTTTAGTAAATACATAACTGTCTTCACCTGTCAAAAGACAGAAACCAACAGTTTTGTCATTAACTGGATGAAGACAGGTACTGGCCCAAGCCCACCACCACCAGCCCATTCAATACTCATCTCGTGCTACATGTGAACAACCATTTACAAATTCTCAATCAATAACAAAATTTCAAATTCAAATTCTAAAGGGTCCTTCACCATTATAACTATCACGCAATATTGAAGGTGCAGTATCTCCCTTCAAATTGTCTCGTCTCTTTAATTCTGCTACAAATTCAGATTCTGGTTCAGTATATAGGGGCCACTCCATTTCAATTTAATTCTATAGTACTAGATTCTTTTTTTCTTATGCTATTCAATGTTGAAGTGTGTAACATTTATTATTAACATGGGCCAATTATTTTTTCAATGTAATCCTCTTATAGAAACCTGAAAATTACATTCTATAAATTCACACAGTGAAATCTCAAGGTTTTCAATGGGAAACCATATTTTAATTAAAGTCTTTGGGTCCAATTTTTTTAGGGGGGGCCTCTTTCTTTAACAACACAAAAAACAATGTGAAAGCTCTGTAGAGACCACCGATTTTTATTTTTAAAGTTAATTAATATATATTTTCCTCAAGAGGCAATTAATTAATTTCTTTAGAACGACTGTTTCATATAATTAATTATTGCTGCTGGTGTATAACTTGCTCTGTCATTAACACGTTCTTTCGCATTATCTCAATTTTGGCACTGGCATCTGGATTTTTCATTTTTTTGAATCTTTCTCTGATTTGACCACATCTATTTTTTTATATATATAAATAAGCGTTATATGGATATAAATATTGAGTGACACGAATTTTCAATACAAGGGATTTGGTTTTTTCTATGCACCTCCTTATACTCAATATTGTCCATTCATCAAAATGCATGGTTTCTTCATTCAACAAAATACATCTAATTCACTTCAACATTACCTCATTCAACAAAAAATAACAATTTTATATCTTGCTCCAAATAAATTTCACGGAAACTTTGACACCATAGTTCCTGAAATAAATAGAAAAAGAACTCCAAATAAAATCCAAATCAACATAACAAAAAACTTCAAAACAAAATAGCAACATTTGTATTATTCAATTTGATGTGATATAAACATCAGCATCTTTGTATATTCCTATTTTATTCTAAATCAACAAAAAAAACCAAATAAATTCATAATTGTTCATAGTTCAGCATCTCAATATCTTTGTATATATTACTTATTTTATCTAACATTAAAAGTTTCTACAAAAGGAACTCATAATTTTTCCTTAAAATATCGGTATTTGTATCTTTCAAAATTGAATTTAGACCTAAATGCACTTTTAATCATCATAGTTTGAGCATTTTAAACAATTGATTCTCATATTACAAAAGCAGCTATTTTGATCCCTTAATTTTGATGGTCTTTAGATTTTTGTGGTCCTCCTCCACTTTTTCATAGGTGGCAGTGATGATTAGAATTTAAAAATTATTTTTAATTACGTGGAATTATTAATTAGGATAATTTATTTTTTAATATTTTTTTATATAATTAATAATTTAATAAATTATTATTTAATAAATTTATTAATTAAAATTTTGAAAAGAAATTAGGATTTAAAACCCATTTCATTAAAGCACATGGTCAATTCTCAAAGGTCCATTTTCATCTCAAAGACACTTATGTTATGATTTTCACATGTTCAAGCTTTATAAACTCTCGTACATACTAAAAAAAATCAATGTGAAACTATACTACCAATACCACTACAACTCCATGCTGAAACATGTGAAAACTTGAACATGTAAATATCACCCATCACATGACAGTGTTATGAAGCTCCAAGATTCTTTATACTGAATCAAGATTCTTCAATGTTCTTCATTGCTTTGTTTTGGAGCTCCGTGTTCTTTTGATAACGTCGAGTCAGAGAAAAAATTAATGATATAAAAAATTCATGTATTAGTAAACTAAAGAATATAACTACCATTTGGGAGTTATATAGCTTCATCATATCGTTGATAGAGGCTCTGCAAATGTAAACATTAATGCAAAACATGGTCTAACATGAATGAATTCAATCTATAAAGCATTATGCAATATGATTGTTTCCATGTTTCCATATATGATCTTGTAAGTTGATTTAGGGTGTGTATATCATAATCACCTTTGACCTTATTTAATAACTAAGTTCTATTTTTTGATTTATAAGATGGTTGTCTTATTTCTATATTCTGGTTTCAATTTCATGATGTGTAAAATATTATTTTTCAAATATTAACTTATATGGTGAGTTTTTGAAAACCACTCGATGATTTCATAGGATACAACATGATATCATATTTCTCTCATATTATTGATTTTTCAGGAGAGAAGGATCAATATGTTTTTTGTACTAGGTGGAAATGGCACACATGCAAGTGCAAATGCAATTCACAGTGATGTGATTAATCATTTAGCCTAATACCAATTAATGCTGCAATTTTGATTTTGTGATATTTTGAATTTCCTGTGCGAATAAATTGTGCTTTTTCTTTTTTTTCATACGACTCAAAATGTCTGTAATTGGAGTGCTTAAAACTATTGATAATGATATTCTATTGATGGATAAAACTTTTGGATTCAATACTGTTGTAGAAGAAGCACAAAGAGCAATTAATTCTGCATACATCAAGCTTTCACATGTTTCATCATGGAGTTGTAGTGGTGTTGGTAGTATAGTCCCCCATTGGTTTTTCTTAGTATAGCATGAAGGTTTATAAAATTTAAACATATGAAAATTATAATATAAGTGTCTTGAGATGAAAGTGGGCCTTTGAGAATTGACTATATGCTTCAATGAAATGTGCTTTAAGCCGTAATTACTTTTCAAAATTTTAATTAATAAATTTATCAAATAACAATTTATTAAATTATAAATTATATAAAAAATTATAATTTCATGTAATTAAAAATAATTTTTAAATCTTAATCATCACGGTCACCTATGCAAAAGTAGAGGGGGATCACAAAAATCCAAAGGTCATCAAAATTAAGGGAGCAAAATAATTAATTTTGTAATAGGGGGATTAATTATTTAAAATGCTCAAATTAGGGGGACAAAAATGAATTTAAGCCTTGAATTTATTTCAATGTTCTCAACTTTTGATTTTATAGAACCTGATAAATAAAATGACTAAGTTAAATAATAACTTGTTATAATTTAAATGTTCTCTGTGTATTGTTGTTAGAATAAATTAATGATTAAAATATACGAATTTGGATACCTTTCAGACCAGGTCATAACCAATCTTTCATACACATCAAAGTCTCTAGAGTATCTGAACACAATCTACTATGATGAGGAGTAAGAATCCGAGCATTGGTGCTAAATAAACACTATGAAGCAACAATTGAGATAGAAATTGCAAAGAAATCTCTTGCAATCATTTGTATCATAGGATATTTTAATCAATTAACCTTCCACCAAGCTAACATGTCAAAATTTTCATCATCGGTAAGCACTTTCTCCTCCATATAATGCTCATGTTCAGACCTATTAGACATGACAATCTTTTTTGCATTAACATGTTTTGCAAAATTAGACCTCCAAACTTCTTTTTTCAACAATAACTATATATGATACAATTTGATTTTGACTTGAGGATGGAAAAACACTATCCATCTCTTTGATTTGCAATTCATACTAAACTATTATTTTTTTATAGAAATTTTTTTCCTTTTCAATTTCAGCCTCAACTTTCTATCCATAAATTTGAGGGAAAACTAATCTAATAAATCAACTTTGTACTTTCGATCTAACACAATGCCAACTGACATCACTCTATTAACCACTTCCAATACTTGTCAAACTTATAAAGCATACTTGAAGCCATTTGTTTAATGAAATTATTAGTAGATCTAAACTATTCAAACAAAATCTAATTATTACCAAGTATCTAAGAATGTTCAAAAGTCATTCTACAATAAAATAAACAAATAAATAAATAAATATATTCAAGCCAATTACATTACAAATAAGTTACTCTCATTTAGCATATGACATACTAGGAACAATGACATGTGACTTTTCTAATTTACAATACAAATAAACAAAACTAACAAACATAAGTTGACTTGTTAGTAATTTTTTCAATATTGGAATATAGATATAAAGAGTAAAGTGAAAGTTCGTGATATGGTAGTTAGGATGCATGGTAAGGTTGTTAGAGCTTGCATGAAGTTAGTTAGAATGTAATTAACTTCACCCTTGTATAAATATGCATTAGCTATAATCACAATGTAATGAGAATTATCATAGAGAAATCAAGCAAAGCTTGATATTCTGAATCTATGTTCATCTTCTCTTCTATGCACAATCATGTTCATCATTGGTGCATCAATTTCCTCACTTAACATGGTATCAATCGCCTAAGGGACATATTCTTCCGCTGCATACATAGCGCACTACTACATTCACCTCTCAACAACTTCATGATATCAAAGACATTATGATCTTCTTCTTCATGCACCTGCAAGATTGGCACTGCAGTTGAAGGCTTCAATTTCAGAGAAACGACTCTGCTTCACAGCTAAGGTGTGTTTGTGTTTTTCACACTGAATCTAGCTTAAAAGAAACACTTCTCTAAAAAAAATTGCCAGAGAATTAAGAATCATAAGTTACCATGAAAATAATCGGGTTTTCAAGTTCCTCGAACTCGTTTTCTCCCAAGCTTTCGATCAAACTTCAAGAGAGGAATTTCTTGTTAAGAATCAACAAGTTGAAGTAGTGATTCTTTCACATAAGCTGCACAAGATGGTGGTTAATCCTCGCATTCCACCAATGTTCAAAATTAAGAATGGTCTTCTGGAAAATATTATGTCTGAAGCATATGAGGAATTTATGGTGCAAGATCAAGTGTTGTTTACATGGTTGTTCTCTACAATTTCTGAATCCATGTTACCTCGATTACTTTCATGCAAACATGCATATGAGGTATGGGATAAGGTTCACAAGCACTATAATGCACAGATGAAGGCACAAGTGCCTCAATTGTATGCTGAACTGAAGATGATCAAGAAAGGCACACAATCCATTTATGAGTTTGGGTTACGAATTAGATCAATTACTGACTCACTTCTGGCCATGGGTGATCCGATTTCTGAAAGAGTTTAGATAGATGTGATTCTTCAAGGGCTCCTTAAGGAATATAATCCATTCATCATGATGGCATACAACAAAACTAAACTAATGGACATCTATGAGGTGAAGGGCTTGCTTTACATTCAGGAGGCTCAAGTTGACAAGTATCGGCAAGAACTTGCAGCACCAAGCGCAATAACTAATATGATGCAAGAAGTAGGTCATCATCAGCATGCAACCATACACATAAGTGGCTCGGGATATCATTCTAGAGGAAGAGGAAAAGCAGGTCGAGGAAGAGGCAAAAAAAGGTCCAATGGTTTAACTGAAAATCAACCAACTTGCCAATTATGCAACAAGTATGGTCATTCAATGATGGAATGTTGGCATAAATTTGATGAGAACTTTGAACCATCAACACAAAAGTCACAACCTCAAGGGGATTCATCTTACAACACAAACAATGCTCAAGCTAACAACAAGACTACAACATATTCTCCTACTCAAGCCAATGCATATCTAGCACATCAAGATCAGCTGCATATTCCTCAAGAGTTAGAATCTCAGACATGTTTTGTTGATTTAGGTGCTTCTTATCATATTACATCTGATTTATCAAGCTTGCATTATATCAAATCATGTGTTAGACAAAAGAAATTAGTAGTTGGCAATGGTAGTAGTCTTGAAGTTTAAATAATAAGAGACTCTAAGGTCCAATCATATTATAAGTCTAATTCTCTTTTAAATCTTGCTGATTTACTTCATGTACCACATATTACTAGGAACCTTATATATGTTTCAAAGTTTACCAAAGATAATCATGTATACTTTGAATTCCATCCTAACACATGCTTTGTGAAATCTCAGGAATCTAATCATGTGTTGCTAAAGGGATTCTTATAAGAAAGTGGTTTATATTATTTCAATAAGCTCAATGCAGTACCTTCCAAGGCCAACTTGAAGCTCAAGTCATCAAGCATGCTTGACTTGAGTAGTATTTGGATGGGTGACCTTCTAGGAAGTTTCTCGGAAAACGTGTGAGTGACGACAAAACATGCTGAAAAGACCCATGTTGGTTTGTGGGGTCAGTCGATAATCTTGAAAGCAGTATGGGGTGTTACAAATGGTATTAGAGCCATACATCTCCCAGTACGATGTGGTTCGGGGACAAACCAAGAAGAAGCTGGTGGGCATGTAACACATGAGGCCAGAGAGGACAGAGAGTGGTTACATGTTACACCTGAGGGCGAAGGAGTGTTTGTCGATGCATGAGGCATGACAATGATACACTCCTAGTAGCTTCTAGGAAAAAAAACTGAAATCATATCGAAATGAGAGGGACCCTGAGGTTGTGCAGGTATGAGACTGCATGGTTGAAAAAAGGTTTATAAAGATTAATTGGTATTACGTATATCAACAAGATGCATCTTCTTTTCGGTAGCCTAACATATAAGAACTCCGTAGTTAAGCGTGCTTGACTTGGAGTAGTATTTGGATGGGTGACCTTCTGGGAAGTTTCCCAGAGAGCGTGTGAGTGAGGATAAAACATGTTGAAAAGACTCGTGTTAGTTTGTGGGGTCAGTCGGTAATCCTGAAAGCAGTTTGGGGCGATACATGTCCCCCCACTCATAATGGTCACAAATGGTTGAATATGGATGTCAGAATATTCATCTCCAAAGATGTGATGTTTAATGAAACAAAGTTTCCTTACACATCAAGCATCTCTCGACCTTCTATCGTTCATAAGTCATCTAATATCTCACTAGTTATGAGGTTTTTTGCATATGGAAAGTCACATCCTATTGTGCAACATCCTATCTTGCCACACATAATAAATACTCCCTCTAATTCTCCTCTCCAAGAAACACATATAAGCATATCTCATGTATCTGACACAAACTCTCCTCTGACTCATAACTCACCTCCATCTGGCACACCTTAGAAATAGGCTCATAACTCCATGACTAATCAGCCACAATCATTTGATATGACTGTCACACCTATCCTTGAGTCCTTACAAACTAGTCACACTAACTGGCATGTCTTTAGCTCAGACACGAGATCACCCTCCATTAATACACAAACATCTCTACCACAAGCTCCACTTACTATAAATAATCTTTCCATGCTCACTCGATCCAAAACTGGAAGATCCAAACCTAAAGTATTTGTGGTGCACACTGAACCATCATCCACTAAACAAGCTCTAGTTAGTCCTCAGTGGTTTCTAGCCATGAAAGTTGAGTATAATTCACTCATGTAGAATGGAACATGGGCACTGACATCCCTACCATCAGATAAGAAGTCAATTGGGTGTAAGTGGGTATTCAAGTTAAAGGAGAATTCAGATGGAAGCATCAACAAACTTAAAGCACGATTGGTGGCTAAGGGATTTCATCAGCAACATGGCTTTGATCACTCACTTGTCATCTACCATCATTACAATGTCACCAAATGTCAAAGTTAACATACTTAGTCCTTAAGTAATTTTTCTAATTATAAAGGAATGCAGATACTCGCAGGTACGGGTATTATCAAATCTGAATTTGTGTCCGTAAGGAAACGAGTAACTTAATATTCATTTATTTTACTTATGGATAGCCATTAAGCTATCCAACTTGTACGTGTGACAAATTTTACCCGCGAGTAGGTTTTTTCCCATCTCTAGGGAAAAGGGACTTTGTTTACAAGTGAGCATCATGGGTTGTAAATGGGTAATCAAAACGTTTTTTGGAGACAACAGTTTTAGGTTATGGAAAGTGAAGATACAATCATTCTTAACTAAAGAGAAATATCTTAAAGAAGTAAATGGTTAGGCATTGATGTTTGCACGCCTAACACAAGAACATAATATTGAGATGGTGAATAAGTCAGAAGTGTCATTATCTTGTGCATTAGAAAAAATGTTCTAAGGGAAGTTGTTAGAGAGAAGATTTCAACTTCAATATGGGAAAATATTGAATTATTGTATATGCCTAAGTCATTGGCTCACAAGTTATGTTTCAAACATTAATTTTATTTATTCCAAATGGTAGAGAACAAATCCATAGTGAAGTCATTGAATTTTTTTTAAAGATCATTGGTGATCTAGAGAATATTGAGGTGAAGATTAATGATGAGAACAAACCTCTACTCTTTTTAATCTCATTACATAGATTATTTGAGCACTTTAAGGATGTCCTTATTTATCGTAAGAAAGGTACTATTAGTTTGGATGAAGTTTAGACCGCTGTCATATCCAAGAAATTTTCAAAGGGAAAAGATTTAAACATTGACGATAGTGATGAAGGCTTGAGTGTCTCAAAATGAAGATGTGGGTTTAAAGGGATGTTCAAACTAAGAGGGTTTGGCTGGTCAAGGTTAAAATGTTTTATTTGTCAAAAACCAGGTGACTTCATGAAAGATAGGAGGGGGACAATGACTATTTTGTCCTGAAGGTCCACCCCCATGTTGCCGTGTTAGAGACATCCACCACCATGTCGAGTGTTTGCCTCATTGGTTCATCAACAATTCTGGTTACTTAAAGGAACAAGAATATTTAATGATCTAGGAAATTTCATTAGATTTGAATATGATGTGTTTACAATTTTGCATGGCGAAATAATTACGGCTAAATAGTCTAAAATATGTAGATTATATATTTTAGAAGGCTAGAATGTTTTTGTCCTTTATAATCAACTAGTAAAGACATTCATGACAAGAACAAGCTATGAGATTTGAGATCAAGGCATTTACAAAGCCTTGAGGTCGTTTCATAACACTTTAATGAGTTTTGTTGGAGACAAGAGATTAAAAAACATTTGACCACTGAGTTACCAGGAGTTTTATGGGGTAAGACTAATGCCAAAGCAGCTTACTTAGTCGGCAAATGTCCATTTACAAGAATAGAGTTCTAGATGCCTAAGGAGCTTTAGAGTAAGAAACTTATAAACTACTATATTTTGAAAGTTGTCAAAGCTTTGCCTATTTATTAAAGTAAGCTAATCCAAATTGATGGTAAAGTTGTAGATTATATCTTCAATGGTTATCCATTAGGTGACGAGGAGTATGATATATGATAAGTTGAACCTAGGTGATCAAAATTCATCATTGACAGATGTATCACTTTTAGTGAGTCTCGTAAGTTAAGGAAGAGTAAAGACCTAGAAATGAAAATCTTAGAAACTATGATGGGTAAGACTCGACTTGAGGTGGATGTTTCTACTAAGAATACTAGTAGTAGGGAGGGAACCGTTATATAAGTCTTTAATTATCATTAGCCTCATGTTAAGGTAAGGAATGAGATGTTTCCACCTCAAAAAAACGTTTATCTTAGCCTTGGTAGTTATGCTAAGAATGTGGATGAATGATTGCAAAACTTAGAAACAAATACTTTTAGGGAGACATTCACAAGCAAATGGAGTAAAATATGGTTAAAGAATCATACATATGGGTTTGCTAAATTACCTAAGTCGGAAAAGGTGGTTGGAAGCAACAGGATGCAAGTGACAAGATCAAAGTTCAAGTGTAGTTTTAACTTGATAAAGTTTGTAAAATGATGATTAAAATACAAAAGAATTTGCACAATGCCAAAAAGCAACAAAAAAGTCGACAAAGGAAACCAGAGCCGCGAGAGGTGGTAGGGTGGTCAGAGTAGGAAGTGGTGCATTGGCATGAAGGCCTCTAGAGTTGCATGGCATGGAGCCGGGTAATCAGAGTCTGGACTTTGGTCGCCGCAGTCGGGTCCGGGTGGCAGGGAGTCCTCCGACATAGAGTAGTTCATGTAGTTTGCATGTATCAAGCTTGATTGTTTCAGTTTGTATTTCGAGCGTTAATGGGTCATGTTTGGGTATCATTATGTGAAATTCTGGTATCAGATATGAGATGTCGAAGGTAATGTCACGACACTAATATCTGAACAATACAAACAGGATAAAAGATAAAGAACAGTAATGCAAGAGACACAAGCAATTGTTAACCCAGTTCGGTGCAAACTCACCTACGTCTGGGGCTACCAAGCCAGGAAGGAAATCCACTAAACAGAATTAGTTCAAAGACTCTCAGTAAACAACTTCAAATTACAGTCTTTTCACCTAATCTCTACCCGTGTAACTTCTACCTAAGAACTCTTAAATATGAGATCCTACTCACTCCCCCTCAATCACAGAAGTGATATAAAACAAGAATTACAATGAAAAGAAGACACTCTTCAAAGACACATACTTGATCTTACTTAAAAGCTTCAATCAAGTAAACACACACTCATGCTTCAAAGCTTAGAGTGGACAAATTACAACTCAAAAATCAGTCCAATTCAATCATCTATGGATGAATGAATGGCTTACAATACACACGACCACACAAGACTAAAACCCTTATTCTCTCTCAATATTTCGTTCGTTATTTCTTGTGTATAAAATTAGGTTTTCCATGCCCTATTTATAGAATCGTTTGGCTGGGCTTGGACATCATACAACCCTAAAACTATTTTTCATTCATATCTTCTCATGACAGCTGATTATATCTCGTTGAAAAATAAGTCAATCTAGTTGTAATAACTTATTGAATGCGCGTTTAATCATATCTTCAATCATACATAGATTAGCATTAAAAACGCAATCACACAATACATAACATTCAGACTGAATGTTCTGTATACAGATGTCATGACATCGGGTCTGACATCTCAGTAAAATCCTGCATATTCACATTTTAAACATCCTGCAGGTACATGTTATCTTATGTCAAGATAACACTTGTAACAACTTGTGAACACTCTAGGTTTTACCAAAATTATTGTCAACAATTAGAACCAACAAACTCCCCCTTTGGCAAATTTTGGCTAAAACATATATCAGTCCATTTGTTCACAAGAGTACAATAAAAACACATCAACAGTTTAGCAGCAGAAGTAATAAACCATACATTTACTAGCTAAAATAGCAACTAGTAAACACACATTGAACACATATATGTGCTTCTTCTCCCCCTAAGTTTGTTCAACACAGACATCTCCTTCAACAACACCTGTAACATACATCACCCCATCTGACATCACCTTCAACATCACCTGTACTACACAAAACATCCTTTTCAACATCATCTGCCATCTGTTTATAGCCTAGCTACTTCATAGCACATATTAACTGCAGCTCTCCTTTAGCTACTACTTCTCCCCCTTTTTAGTCAAAATAGACCAAAGAGACCAATGAGACAAAATAAATGTCTATTAGTCAAAGAGAAAGTCACATAAAATGTTAAAACATATTGTCAGGTGTTACAGAACCACAAACAAACACAGCTATATAAGCTGAGATAAAATCCAGAGACATCAAAGAGAACCCAACAATTACATCAAGGCATCAAAACAAGACTGCCAAAAAAACATCAAACATCAAGGCATCCAGAACAGCACATCATCACAAAAGGGGAACAATCTTCACCAAAACTCAGTCAGAGGAGCTAGCATCTTCATCAACTTCAGACCCAGAACTGCCACTTGATTTATCTTGAGATTCAGACCTCTCACTTGAGGTGTGGGCATCTGTTTTCTTGGCTTGACCAACATTTTCTCTATCACCTTGCTCCAAGCTATTAATCAGAACCTCTAAAGCTTCTTTCCTGGCTTTAGCTGCCTTATCCCAGTCTTCAATTCCTTACAAGTCTCTTTCTGTTCAGCAATCAGACCACCTTGAGAGGCTGGCTTCTTTACAGCAGATGTCATGACAATGTCATTAACATGACTGCCTTCAAATAATTTGTAATGAACTGACAAGGGAGGTTTTCTTCTACTAGGGATATCACTTGTGCTCAGAATTCCAGGTTGCTAGCTCAGGATTATCCCAAATATTATTGAGGGAAAAGCTATGGGCAGCTTCACTACATTTGTAGAAGCATGTTTGACAATTTGTTCAAACGTGAATGTACCATAATCAAAATTAAGCTTGGTTCCAATAGCAAATATGAGCCTTCCAAGAGCATTTGAGATTTTAGAGATGTGATTTGTTGGTACCCAGTTTGCTGACCCTATCTTGTGCAAGATAACATATTTCACAGTTAATTTTCCAGCAGAGAGATGCTTCTTGCTTGGCCACTCCTTGACCTGTTCAGCAATTATTTCCCTACAGGCTTCATTGTCTGTGGCATCTAGTTCACCAGCACCTTTTGTTCCTCTTCCTAGGAACTTATTAATCACAGTTGGAGAAAACTTCACACACTTTCCTCTAACAAACACCTTACAAAATTCTTTGTTGTTCTTGTCAGCAATGTCCTCAAGGATGTTCACCACTTTAACAAGACCTTCAAAACACTGAGATAACCCACTAACAATCTTCATTAATCCAGCAGACTTAATCAGGTCCATGACCTCTTTAACCTCCACAGCATCCTTCCCTAGTTCTCTTTCCACAACCACTCTCCTTTGGATTACAAATTTCCACTTTGCTGCACAATCTTCAAGATGGAAGGAAATGTTATCCAGGTGTACAGCAGCAACCTTTGCAGGGGATTTTCTAACAGTTGGCTTTTTGACAGGAGAGATGTCAGGGGCATCGTCTTCAACATCTTCCTTTGAATCAGAACTTTCTCTTACTTTTCTCTTCTTTACCTCCACTTTACTCCAAGACTTTGAAGGGCCTACAGCAGTAGCCTTCTTACCAGTTTTGGCTGTCATCATCTCAGCCACAGACCTACCCTTTCTGGTCTTCATCCTCTTAGCAACACTTGGCTTCAAGTGATGAAGCAGACTATCATCTTCATCATCTGAGCTCTCATCTTCCAAGTCAATCACCTTCTTAGCAGAGTCATGCTTCTTAGACTGAGAACCATCTACAGATTTCTTACAAGGCAAGGTTTGCCCTAAAGAGCATAATCCTTCAGCAGCTATATCTTTTTCAGACCTAGATGACTCATCATCTTTCTCATTGTGAGGTTCAACCTCATGAGAGGGGTCCCTTCTTGATAGAGGAGTCGAAACTCCCTTTACTGAGTGTCCTTCATTAAGGATCCTCGTGACAAGATTTCTAATGACATGATCAGTATGATGCATGTCATCCTTAGAGCTAGGGTTATCAGAACTGTTACCTTGAGTATGTCTTGCAGTGGAGGATGGACCAGGAGCGTCGCCTGGGATGACTGATAGGGGAATCACTTCCAAAATGTCTTCATTAAGAAAGTCCATAAAGGGTGTTCTAGCTTTGTGCGCAGGTTTGGTATTTTTAGAACCAGAAGATGAAGAATGTTGTGACATCTTATTGAGCTTGTGGAAGGATTTCTGTTGCCCTAGCAGAGAAGGTTGATGAAGTTTGAGGAAGGTGGAAATGTTTGAGCTGAGGTTGCGTGTGAAAATGCTATAGATGGAAGTTCCAATACTAGGTAATGATTTACCATAAATTGGGCACTTTCTTTTAAGTGGACAATATTTTTATTACCTTTTCCATTCCAAATCAATTGCTATAAACTCTCATGGATACAAATCACTAAGTTTCATCTTAAACATTCAAATTGATTAGCATCCAAAGCCTTTATAAATATGTCACCTAATTGCATTTCAGTAGTAACATGCTCCAGGGCTATGATTTTCTCTTCCACTAGTTCTCTAATAAAGTGATGACGAATATCAATATGTTTTGTCCTGTTATGCTGAATAGGATTCTTAGAAATATTTATAGCACTCAGGTTGTCACAGTATAATGTCATGACATCTTGCGTGACATTGTATTCAGTCAACATCTGTTTCATCTAAACCAGTTGAGAACAACTACTTCCGGCTGCTATGTATTCAGCTTCAGCAGTGGAAAGGGACACATAATTTTATTTCTTACTAAACCATGATACTAAGTTGTTCCCCGAGAAGAAACATCCTCCTGACGTGCTTTTCCTATCATCAGCACTTCCAACCCAGTCAGCATCACAATATCCAATCAGCATAGATCCAGATCCATGAGTATACAACATCCCATAGTCACTGGTGTCATTGACATATTTCAGTATCCTTTTCACTTGGTTTATGTGAATGACTTTTGGTTCAGCTTGATATCTAGCACAAACACCTACAGCAAAAGCAATGTCAGGTCTGCTCGCTGTGAGATATAGCAGACTTTCTATTATGCTTCTGTAGAGACTTTGATCTACACTAACACCATTTTCATCTTTGGAGACTTTCAGATGTGTAGGAGCAGGTGTCCTTTTATGACTTGCATTCTCCATGCCAAACTTCTTAACAATGTTTCTGGCATATTTGCTTTGAGATAGAAAGATAGAGTCTTCCATCTGCTTGACTTGTAGCCCAAGAAAACAGGTCAGCACTCCAACAAGGCTCATTTCAAATTCAGACTGCATTTGTTTAACAAAATGTTCGACCATCTGATCTGACATCCCACCAAACACAATATCATCCACATATATTTGAGCCACCATGAGTTTTCCTCCTTCATTCTTAACAAATAGGGTCTTGTCAATGCCTCCCTTCCTGTATCCATTGTTAGTGAGGAACACTGTGAGTCTATCATACCAAGCCCTAGGAGCTTGTTTCAAACCATAAAGGGCTTTCCTCAACTTGTACACATGCTTTGGAATATTTGGATCTGTAAATCCTTTAGGTTGTTCAACATATACTTCCTCATTTAAGTAGCCATTCAAGAAGGCACTTTTTACATCCATTTGGAACACTTTAAACTTCAGAGTACATGCCACTCCAAGCAATAGTCTAATGGATTCAAGGCGAGCTACATGGACAAATGTTTCATCAAAGTCAACTCCTTCAACTTGAGTGTATCCTTGTGCTACTAATCTTGCTTTATTTTTAGTAACCACCCCTTGTTCATCAGATTTATTCTTGTACACCCACTTTGTTCCAATGGCATTTATTCCTTCAGGTCTTGGAACCAGTTCCCATACTTCATTTCTCTTGAATTGGCCTAACTCTTTCTATAATAACGTTCAGAATTTAGTTTGAAGACAAAGGGTAGAAATAGCAATCCTAATAAGAAAACTTGGAGAGATAGAGGTGTAAATTCCTTGAAGTTATTGAAATTAAGGAAAACTTTTAAGGTATCTAAGAGGATTAAGAAACACTTCTAAGCACTTTAGGCATGTGTGGTTCAGATATAAAGAGATTTTAAGAGACTGAGAAACACTTAGGTTGAAAATATATTTATTCTTGAAAATTTGGGTGACTATTTTCTAGTAACTCTTTAGTAATCTGTTGTAACAATTATTTGAAGTATAGTGAATTAGAGAGTTGTGGGTAAAAATGTTAGTTCACGAGAGTATGATTTGTTTTGGATTATGGAATATAGGCATGCTTACTGGAAAATCTATGGATATAGTGGATATTATGGTTAGGAGGAAGATAAATTTTATATGCCTCTAAGAAAATAAGTGGGCGGGTGAAAAAGTGAAAATTAGATAACTCGAATCTTATGCTTTGGTACACCAAAATAGTTAGATTGGGAAATGGGGTGGGGATTACAGTGGACAACGAGTGAAAGAATGATATTATGGATGTGAAAATAGTAAGAGATCAAAGTATAACCTTGAAATATTTAGTGGAAGAAGATACCTTTAATGTTATTAGCGCTTACGCACCCCAGGTTGGGTTAGCAAAACACTTTAAGGTAAAATTTTGGGAGTATTTAAAAGTCTTACTTCAAAATATATCCCAAGGAGAAATACTTTTTCTAAAAGGGTATCTAAATTTACATGTAGGGAACGTAAAAAGAGGTTTTGAGAGTGTGCATTAGGGTTTGGTATAAAAGAGGTGAATGCGGAGGCCAAATCCATCTTGGAGTTTTGGTCGGCTTTAGATCTTACCATAGTAAATACCAGGTTTAAGAAAATAGATGAACATCTTATCACATATAAAAGTGGGTGACATGTTCCCAAATAGAGTATTGGTTATAGATGTAAGAATCAATGGGAGAGAAAAGAGAATAAGACATGTGGGAGCACCATAGATCAAGTGGTAGTATTTGAAGGGTGAAAAACAAGTAATATTCTAACATAAGATTTTGTAGGGAAGGTTTGGACAATCATAAGGAAGTTCAAATGATATGTGGAATAAGATGACTCAATAGATAAAAAAAATGACTAAAGAGGTTTTGGACCTAGGGGTAAAGAATCGCGGTGGTGGAAGGAAAGTGTTCAGAATAAAGTTAAAGTAAAAAATTATTATTTTAAAGAATGGTCTAGGTGTTAAAGTTCTGAAACTTAAGAAAAGTACAAGAAAACTAAGAATGGGACAAAGAAAGCAGTGAGTGAAGCAAGAACCCATGTTTTTGACATATTATACCAATCTTTAGGACATATGGAGGGAGAAAAATCTATATATATTGGTTTGCTAAGAGACAAGAAAGAAAGACAAGAAATTTGGATCAAGTGAAGTATTTTAAAGATGAAGAAGGTAAAGTCTTGGTTCAAGAAAACGATATAAAGGATATGTGAAATACATATTTATACAATTTATTTAATGAAGAATATGACATCTCGTCACACTCTAGCAGACTCAATATTAGAGAAGAGGATCGTAAGTATAAATACTATCATCGGATTCAGAAGCATGAGGTAAATATAGAATTGAAAAGGATGAGTAATAGTAAGGCATTTGGGTCAGACGTCATACTTATTTAAGTGTAGAAAACTCTTGGAGATAGAGGTAATGAGTAGCTCACCAAACTCTTTAATGAAATTATGAGGTCAAAACACATGTCAAATGAAATAAGAATAAACACTTTAGTTCCAATATATAAGAACAATGGGGTATACAAAATTATGCAACTTATAGGGGAGATTAAACTTATGAGTCATACCATGAAGTTATGGAAAACAATAATTGAACGAAGGTTAAGAAAAGAGACTCAAGTCACTTAGAATCAATTTGGCTTTATGCTTGGTATGTCGACCATGGAAGTGATCTATTTACTACAGCGTATGATAGAGAAGTATTAGATGAACCTACAAGACTTGCACTTAATTTTTATTGACTTGGAGAACATGTATGATATAGTTCCTAGAGAGATTTTATGGAATTCTCTAATAGAGGGAATGAGTTAGGATTGCATATATTCGAGCTATTCAATATATGTATGAATGGGTATTGACTAGTGTGTAGATATAAGGTGGAGAGACAGACAATTTTCTCATTACAATAGGTTTGCATCAAAGTTCAACCTTAATTCTCTACCTTTTTACCTTAATTTTAGATGTACTCACGGAACATATTCAAGAGCTAGCACCAAGGTGCATGTTTTTTGTAGATGATATAGTCCTACTTTGAGAGACGAATGAGGATTTAAATAAGAGGTTGGAGACTTGAAGATGAGTTTTAGAAATTCATGGTGTAAGATCCTATTTTTGACCCTAAGATCTCCCATGGCATCATGTTATTTCACAAGTGCATTGCCTCAAGAATCATAGCATGTTTGGCTCCTTGACCCTAGGGGTGGGACTTGTTTGATTGTTTTGAGACCACCAAGCATGATTGTATTGTATATTATTACTTTTCTTATTTTATTACTAACCAAAAGCACAAAAATATGTCACTAACTCTTTTTGTTTTGAAGCTCAAGTGATCATGTGCTCCACAATGCTCCTATGAGGCTCCTAAGCCCATTGAAATGGCCAGATGAAGATGAGGAAAAGCATGACAATGGTCCACAAAGCTCCTAATCATCATATATGTCTCCCAAGTGTCTCAATTTTCCAATTTGGTCAAGATAAACCAAAGGGCTTGAGGATTTTTTCCCAAGGAAACCCTAATTCAACTGTGTTTTGACTGTGCCTTGCCCATGAAGCAACCTCAACCTATGATCAAATTTAATAAAGGGAAGTTCTTTCATTCATAATTTTATGCATATATGAGCCTATTTGAGGATCCTCAATCATTTATTCATCAAGATTGGAAGTTTGGCCTTGAAAAATTGACCAATCAAGTCATTTGACTAAGTTGAGTACCATTGAGATATAACTTTTGATGTGTTTGTAAAATGAAGATTACCCCAATATAAAATATGTTCCTAAGAACCATATGAACAAATTTAATGTTCATAAAAAATACATTTGAAACTTGGAAGTTCATCATTCATTTCAAAACATTATAGGTCATTTTGACTAAAACCCTAATTTTAGGGTCAACTTACCAAGGGAATAACTTCTTCATTTTTTATTATTTTGAGGTGAGACCAAATTAATTGGAAATATTGAGATGTCTAATCCAAACGTTATGTTGGACAAAATTTCATAATCCTAAAAGAAACACATGTGATAATACAAAACATTATAGGTCATCTTAGACCTAATTCATTGAATTTGAAAATGTACCCAACTTTAAGTGCTCATAACTTTGTCATAGAAAATCCAAATGATGCAAACTTTGAGTCTAAATTGATCATCTTGAAAATATATACAACTTTTATGTTGGAGGAGTTTACATTTGAAGCTTGCATCATGCAAACAGAGGGGTTTGATTAAGCTTACTTTTGGGGAAATTTTTCAAAGTACTTTGAATATGTTTTGTACTTGGATCTTCCATGCCAGTTTTCATTAATTTGTACATGCCAAATGAATTTTTGCCCAACATGAATTTTGTTCCTTATTTCAAGGGCTTTCCAACCATTACTCACATTGCTCTTTTGGACTCACCATTTGGGAGTTTCAAAGACCTCTTCATTTATGTACATTTTGGTATTTTATGATGAAAACTTGAAATGCAAGCTAGTTCCCTCCAAAATGCACGTCCAAATCCTTTCCATATGAACTCAGCAAGGTGTTTCATTCATCATTGGGCCTGTTACACGCTTGCACAGGCCCATGCAAGCAAAGCTCAAATTTCATGCACATGAGGGAAGTGTGATGCACAACCAATTTCAGCTATAAATAACTGCTCCTTCTCATTCATTCAACAACCTTTTGGAGATCTGAATTGCTGCAGCATTGAAACCATAGCCATTACCAAAGGAATTGATCAAAAAAATTCTCACTTTCGAGCTTGAAATTCAGCATCATTAGCTGATCTTCAAAGCTTAATTCCTTAACCTTTCACTTCCACTACATCCCTAGAGCAAAGAGGAGCCAAGATCTTGAAGGAATCGTGACCTGAAGTACTTCAATTCAGAGGTATACATTCAAACTTTTTGGATCTAGAACTTGAAATTCAATGTAGCATTCTCTTGTTTGTGTGGTTTTCTGAAGTCCTCACACTTGAGGCAAGCTTATGATGCTTTCAATTTTCCATTTCATGAACTTTCAGTTTGAACACCATGATCTTCCACTTCACATTTCTCTCAATATAGGAAGAGTGAGGAAGATCCATGGATACAGTGGTGATCTCCATCACACGAGCTTCATTTCCATGACTTTGTTTTTTATTTTTATTAAATTTCATTTTCCTGCAACTGGTGGCCAGAGGTTGTTGATTCACCGGAGAATATGGTGGTTTCCACCACCATCACCACGTGTGCACCTTCACAGCCCTTGGATTTGGTTCTCACGTTTTAATCGTGTGCATCCATTATGTTTACTTTATTTAATTCATGTTATCACGCGTTTGACTTGGATGCACGTTGCGCCCTCATATCTGAGTCATTAATCCTTGCCACGTCAATTAATGAGTTGTATCACGCGGCTGTGGTTTTTTCCTTTTATTCTTTTATTCTTTTAATTTCAGTTAATTCCTTTTATTTTCAAAAATTCATAAAAAATTTATTTGAAGTCATAAAAATATGAGATCCATTCCAAAAAATTTCTTGAAAAATCTAGTTTCATATTTTGATTTTTAATTATTTTTGTGACTTCATTTAATATTTTTTGTAAATTATTTGGTTTTTAATAGTTTTAATTCATTTTAAAATACTTTCTGACTTTTGAAAAATCCAAAAATATTTTTCTAGCATTTTAGGATCATGATAAATCAATGAAAAATAGTCTCATCAATTTCTTATTTGATTTGAGATTTATTTGAGATTTTATTCCATTTTGTGCTATTTTTAATTGCTTTTAATTGTTTTTAAATACTTTCTGGTTTCAAAAATTTGTGAAAGAATTAGTCAAAGTTTGTTTGACCATGTTGGACCTATGAGAATTTAATTGGACTTGTGGAAGTTGATTTGAATTGAATTTGAGGTTTGACCTTATTGTTCATTTTTTATTTGCATTTTATTTTAATTCAAAAATACCAAATAAAATATTGTTGACTTGTTGACTTGTAATCTTCACTTCTTTTCTGTTTAGTGTTGATTGATGTTGGTTTGATCCATATTTGATCAATTGGAATTGATTGATGTATTCTTTTCCCCTCCCTTTCATCTTCATCCCATTCTTTCCATCAATGGCCAGTGAGTTAAGTTCTTATGGTTGGTCTTGACAAATGAGAGGTTTAACCTTCTTTGATCCAAGCCAAACTCAACTTGATCCATGATCAAGTGAGTTGTTTTGTGTCCAAGATAGGTTGCTTCTTGGTCAAGCAAATAACTTAAAGACAATACAAGGCTCTTCCCCTTTTTTTTGACATGGCAAGTTTATGGAGCTTGGCTTACTAGTTATGATCTCTAACTTGTGTTTTTTGCCTATATTTTTATTGACCGGCCTCAGATAGGTGTGACTACTACATTAGTCCACTTACGATTGCTTAACATAGCGTTATATTATCTTATGACAAGCTAACATAACCTTACTAACTACTAACTTTAATTTGAGCATTTAATTTCTTGTCATTTACTTTTAAAGTCATTTATTTCTTGCTCATTATTCATATTGATTTTCCCTTTGCTCACTTGAGCACATATTTTATGTTTATGTCATTTTTCTTTTGCTCATTTGAGCCCATTATTGTATATAAATATATTGTTATTTTGCTTTGCTTTGTGTTTGTTTTGTGTGAACCAAATGCAAAAGGAGAAAAGACTTAGAATTAGGACTTACCCATGTTTAAAGGAGTTCAAGAGCAACTAGGCCTCATGTCTTTAGAATGCAAAATTTGTTGAAGAGCAACTAGGCCTCATGCCTTTAGAATGCAAAATTTGTTGAAGAGCAACCAAGCCTCATGCCTTTAGAATGCTAAAGTTCAAAGTTGACCTCAAAGGACTTATCCTCAAACTTATTCTTTGTCCATTCCCTTTATTGTGTTGTGAACTTTTTGATGTTTGCTTGTGTGTGATAGGGATCCCATCTTGAGATTGTGAAAAGAGGACCATTGTCATGAGTAGCCAAGTTAAGAGCCAAGCCAAATGGAGATCCTAGGAGCTTGAATTCAATTTATTGATTGCTTGTTTGTGTGATACGTCCAAAGGAAAGGAGCATCTTGAGTCATCTCTATGACTCCAAGGAAAGGAACTCCAAGGGTTTTTCTTTCCCCTCTTATTTTTGTTTGCTTTAGGAATAGCCCTTCTCTTCTTCTCCCCACTCTAACCAAGCCAAGAATCATCTTCAAAACTTTGACTTTATTTCAAATTAGAAACCTAGGCCTTATGCCTTTGACTTTTCAAAACCATTTTCATAAATACTCATTGTAAATAAACTTTAATTCAACTTTGACTTCATTTTGTAAATAAATCTAGTTTGTAAATACAACCCATTTCAAATTGTTTGTGGTTCCAATGGCCACCTTGTTAAAACCTTTTCAAAACATTAGTCATAGGTTTGAGTTATCATAGTGGTTGATGTAAATCTCACCTCATCCTTAGTGATTGGATTATAAGTCTTCCATGTTTATTATAGGGTTAACCCCTCACTAGCATGTTGAAGCCTTCCCAACATGGTGGATTGTTGGTTTAGGTTGAGTTTTCTTCCTTTAATAACAAAAGACCTTAAGGCTTTTGGTCAAATCAATTCACCAACCTTTGAGATTTTTACCCCGAACTACGAGGTTTTGATCCTCCTTTGTGATGGTACGTAGGCAATGAGTTCATCCATTCAAACAACAAAATTTGTAAATATAATCTATTCTCTTCTCATCCCTCCAATCTTTTGCACAGATCTTTTCACAAATACCAACCTACAACACATATTTGCAAAAAAGGTTCACTTAGAGTACTAAGGATGATTTGGGTGCGTAAAACCTTCTCATTTCATAACCAACCCCCTTACCCAGATCTCTGACATTTTTATTAGTTTTTTATGAAAAACTTCTTACCTTGGCTTTTGTTCGTTTTTTAGCCTTTCCTTTGGACAAATAAAAGTGCGGTGGCGATTCGAATTGTATGTTGACTTTTGGTTTAGTCAATAAACCTAAAGGTAATGAAAACCCCGCTACACATGGTTTTCGTCTATGATATAGTATATGGAATGCTAGTTCAACAAAATAAGAAGCATTTCTAACATATAGGTGAAAGTTGGAGACTATATCATCCCTCAAGTCACATATTTTAAATATCTTGGGTCCGTAATACAAAATGATGGAGAAATAAAAAGAAATATAATCCATTGAATTCAAGTTGGGTGACTGAAGATGAGAAGGACTTCATGTGTTTTATGTGACACAAAAGCACCATTCAAGCTGAAGGGAATTTTTTTTTACCGAAATGCAATAAAACCTGCGATATTGTACGAGACAAAATATTTGGCGGTTACGAATCAACACGAGAATAAAGTTAGTGTAACATATATGAGAATGTTGCATTGGAAGTGTGGTAAGACTAGACAAAATAGGGTTAGAAATGAAAATATTAGAGAAAGTGATGGGATGAATATGTGAAAAAAAGACTTAGGTGGTTTGGTCATGTAGAGAAAAATGGAAGATTGTGTACTAAGAAGAATAGATCAGATGGAGAGAGATCAAATAATTAGAGAAAGAGAAAAACATAGAAAGACTATAAGAGATGTTATTAAAAAATATATTGAAATTAACAATTTGAATAGAAAAGTGATGTTGTATAGAACATTATGATGAAAATTGATTCATATAATCAACTCTCACTTAATGTAATAAAGCTTGTTGTTGTTGTTTGTTAGAAATTTGTTATCATTAATTATAGATTATATTATTTTATGTTATTTAATTATTTTAGTTGTCATTATTCGATCTCCCATAAATTAATTTTATTTTCAAATAACTCTAGCTATTTACTACTAATATATAAAAGATCATGCTAGACAGTATTTCGGGATACTCTTTAAAAATATCAAATAAAAAAATATTCCTCATAAAAATAATTATTTTAATTTTTTATTTATTGAATATACGCATTCTAAAAAATCTTACCACTTTAAACACTTAAAAAATGTCTCAAAAATATTATCTTACTCTTTCCCATGTATAAAAACTAGGTGCATGACAATTTAACTATTATTAGAAATAAACTAATCATTTTAACTATTCTATCAAATCTCTATCTCTTTCCTCTTTTTCTTTTAGTTGAAAGGCGCACTACTGCATTTTGCAGTCTTTTTACAACCTAATACAAGATGATCACTACTGTGTCTGCAATTCAAAATTCCACACCTTTATTCTTTTTATTTCTCCTTTTATATATTTTATTTTATTTACTAATAGTGACTGATGGAATTTGAATAAATTTTTGTAAAAGTGGCCATAATTTTTCTCGATACACAAATCCCCTCCCCCACAAAAAAAAAAAACTCAAAATAAAGAACAAAAATAAAAGGAATAAAGTGAAGTATTGGTCCCCTTGAATGATAAAAAAAAAGGGGGGAAAGCACATGCAGGGGATTTTGTGGGTGTCTCTTGCATGCTATGAACAAGACAGAAGCAAAATACACTCAAATAATACAAATTTTGTTAAATTCAAAGTACCTAGCTCTTTAGTTACACTTTCTTGTTTGTTGTTACCGTGGTTTTTGTCTAAGCAAAATTAATTAAATTCGAAGTGAAGAGTTTCTTTGTAATTTTTAGTGAGTGGAGATGAGTTTTATATTTGGACTACTAATTAAACAACAGAAATTAAAAATGCAAGAAATAAATGACAAGTAAAACTAAATTTGAGAAAGTGTGAAAATAAAATGTGAATTGAATTGAAGACTTGATAGATTAAAAATTATAAAAGTTAAAAAGAATTTTAAAGTATAAAAGGTACTTCATTATGGTGACATCTTGGGTGAGAGTTTAATTAATTCTCTCATGAATTTAGACAAATAACCATTAGATTTAATTAACAAGACAAATTACCATTAGATTTAATTAACAATTTAAATTTCTTTTATTTATTAAAAATAGTGAAATTTTCACAGACAATTCTAATTCTACCCATGTCTCATTTCCATTTTCATACTCTCACCCACAACAAATATGCCGAATAAAATACTAGAAGAAAATGTTTTTTTTAAATTGTTACAAAATAGTATTCTCTCCATCTCAAATTGAATCTCACTTGATATTTTTTATATAGATTAAGATAAATAAAAGATATAAAGATAATTTTACTAAATTATTAATATAAAATAAGTGAATAATAAATATACGTTTTAATTAGATGATCGAATACTAAAAATTAGAATTATATGTGACATTTATTTTGAGAAAAATAATTTTTTAAATATAATATTTATTTTAAAACAGAATAAGTAACCGTAATGAGTCAATTTGAGAATGAGCTTGATTTTGTTGAAAAGTTCTCTTTTTGATTGTATTGATAATGAAAATTTTAATTTTAACCCGTGATATGTGTCACTAAACCCAAACAAAATAAATCGGAGAAGTAATCATCATCTCTGTTTCAATCTTACCAATGGTCTGACCAATTTTATTTACCCTAGTTAACACCCTATGTTCTATTTCCTTCGTCTCAACAAGCTCAATTTGAAAAAATTCATATAAAATAGTTTATTTGTCTTAAGTGTTGTATTCATAAGTTATTATTGGGAGTACTCGGAAGACGAGAGTACCAATAAGACCAATGCTTCCGGATCATAAGAGATGGAGACGTCGCATCTTCATCCAAAATCTTAAGGCATTAGGTAAATAATAATTTTTCTTATAAATCCAACATTTTATCCATTCATATGGGATAGAGAACTAAATCATTCACACTTGTATCTAACATTCTCCCCCACAAGTGTGAGTCTCTCATATCCTATAACAATAGGATCTAACATAATATTTGTCTCCCGCTCCCCCATAAAGCCGAACCATGACTTTGATACCATTTTTGGAGAGTCTGGAAAAAGAGGGAGCACCAATGAAAATACGAGATCAATGTTCCATTACCACAAAAGAGAGAGACGCTACATCTCTACTAAAAACCTCGATACATTAGATAAATGAGTTATCTCTCTTATAAATCCAATATTTCACTCATTCATAAGTTATATTGGATTAAATCACTCACACTTATACCCAACAGTTATAACATACCTCTAGTATAATTTTGACGAATTAGAAAAGAATTTAAATAACAAGAAATAGAGCAATGATATGTGTGCAAATATATAAACATTCTTTCTTTTATTTATAATAAATCTAAACCTTTGATTAAATTTAAGAGTAATTCTTTTAAGTTTTACTAGTGAAGGAAATAATTACATTTATTCTATATGTCACCTCGTTTAATGTTGTTTTCTATTTTTTATTTTTAAAAATTAAAATTAATTTTTTTAAATTTTCAAAAATATGCATCCATTTTAGTTTCAAAAATATGAATCCATTTTAGTTTTACATTAATAGAAAACAATATATATATATATATATATATATATATATATATATATATATATATATATATATATATATATATATATATATATATATATATATATATATATATATATATATTCTCACAAAGAAATATAAACCTCTCTTTGTGTTTAATATCCTCTCTCAAGGATGAACAATCTATCCTTTGTGTTTAGAAGATGATTTGATAATCTCTCTTCCTCCCTTTTCTCTCTTATATAGAAAATATCCCATATCTCAATTACCAATAAATAAATAGGAAACTCCTCCTATTTTGATGTTGCTATTTTTACCGATGATGAATAAGAGATATTCCTCTTTTCTTAGCTTCCTATTCTTAACCATGAATTATGCTCACAATTGGTTTCCTATTCTTAACCATGAATTATACTCACAATTTGGTATGGCTTGATCCCGATCAAAGGGTACGTAGGCAGTCATGTGTATAATGATGCAGCCCAGTTTTTTTTTTGATTTGTGAGCATAATTCATGGTTAAGAATAGGAAGCCAATTGTGAGCATAATTCATGGTTAAGAATAGGAAGCCAAGAAAAGCGGAATATCTCTTATTCATCATCGGTAAAAATAGCAACATCAAAATAGGAGGAGTTTCCTATTTATTTATTGGTAATTGAGATATGGGATATTTTCTATATAAGAGAGAAAAGGGAGGAAGAGAGATTATCAAATCATCTTCTAAACACAAAGGATAGATTGTTCATCTTTGAGAGAGGATATTAAACACAAAGAGAGGTTTATATTTCTTTGTGAGAATATATTCTTTTCTACGAAAAGCTTGTGATCTGTACAAGTTGTCGGATATTATCCTTCATATAATAAAGAGTGTTTCACCTTGAGGACGTATGCAATTTGCCGAACCTCGTTAAATTCCTGTGTCTCATATTAACTTTACTGTTCCTTATTTGTCGAAGCTTCCGCAGCTTTAACTCAACAATTGGTATAAGAGCCAATTGTAAAATTATAGAGTGGTAAAACTTTTTTTTTATTATTATCGAAGATAATGGCTTCTACTAGTGGAACCGTTAAAGTTGGGAAATATGAGATTGAGAAGTTCAATGGGAAAAATGATTTTTCCTATTGGAGGATGCAAATGAAAAATTTACTAATATCTCAAAAGTTACACAAGGCGTTGTTGGGTAAGGATAAGAAACCCGTAGATATGAAGGATAATATCCGACAACTTGTACAGATCACAAGCTTGTTGTAGAAAAGAATATATTCTCACAAAGAAATATAAACCTCTCTTTGTGTTTAATATCCTCTCTCAGAGATGAACAATCTATCCTTTGTGTTTAGAAGATGATTTGATAATCTCTCTTCCTCCCTTTTCTCTCTTATATAGAAAATATCCCATATCTCAATTACCAATAAATAAATAGGAAACTCCTCCTATTTTGATGTTGCTATTTTTATCGATGATGAATAAGAGATATTCCTCTTTTCTTGGCTTCCTATTCTTAACCATGAATTATGCTCACAATTGGCTTCTTATTCTTAACCATGAATTATGCTCACAATTCTCATTATTCGTCCAAAATTTGAGGTCTTTCAAATTGTGTACGAGGTGGAGAATTGTGAGCATAATTCATGGTTAAGAATAGGAAACCAATTGTGAGCATAATTCATGGTTAAGAATAGGAAGCTAAGAAAAGAGGAATATCTCTTATTCATCATCGGTAAAAATAGCAACATCAAAATAGGAGGAGTTTCCTATTTATTTATTGGTAATTGAGATATGGGATATTTTCTATATAAGAGAGAAAAGGGAGGAAGAGAGATTATCAAATCATTTTCTAAACACAAAGAATAGATTGTTCATCTTTGAGAGAGGATATTAAACACAAAGAGAGGTTTATATTTCTTTGTGAGAATATATTCTTTTCTACGACAAGCTTGTGATCTGTACAAGTTGTCGGATATTATCCTTCATATAATAAAGAGTGTTTCACCTTGAGGACGTAGGCAATTTGGCAAACCTCGTTAAATTCCTGTGTCTCATATTAACTTTATTGTTCCTTATTTGTCGAAGCTTCCGCAACTTTAACTCAATAATATATATATATATATATATATATATATATATATATATATATATATATATATATATATATATATATATATATATATATATATATATATATATATATATTAATTCAAATATTTCATACAATATTATTAGTACAATAATTAAATATTTCAAATATATATTATCGAGAAATGCAGGGCAGATTAATGATCATTGTGGTAATTTGGGGTGATAAGTAATGGCGGTTTATGATGGTCAGGGTCGTGATTAGAGTGACTGATAGTGGTGATAATTAGTTGTGAGATTGTGGTGGTTGATGATGGTTAAAATGGTGGTTGTTGGTAGTTGAAGTGTCGATTTGATATTGTTAGAGTGGTGGTTGTCGGTGGTTGTGGGCAACCGTGATCACAATTGTAGTTGATGGTAGTCAGATTGGACATCATATGTGGATAAAGTGACTTTTAAATTTGATCCGAGTAGTTGTCGATTGTAGTTAAAAATAAAATATTGGTTGATAGTGGTTAAAATGGTGGTTTAAATAGTGGTCAACGACAATTTGTGGTGATGTCTAATCTTTAAAACAAAAAATAAATTTTAAAGCTTTTTTTTATTTTATTTTTTATTAAAAAATTGTTTTAAAATTAAAAAAAAAAAATCAATTCAACCTTATTTAAACATGTATTAATTTTGAAAAAGAAAAAAAAATTCTAAACAAATTCTAATATTCTTAAAAGTTTGAAAGAGGCCTTTATAATTTAAAAAATAAAAGTCAGAAATTAAATTATTTTATTTTATTTTTTAGGAAAAACTATTATTTATAAGGTTAAATTATAGTATTAGTCTCCTTATTTTAGTTAATACACGGAATCAATCCCTCTATTCCATTCTTAAATAATTTTGATTCCATATTTCATTTTTGCTGGAAAAAAATGATTGATGTGTAATTTTTTTAATATGTGACACACTTTGTGTGATGTGTATACGCCAAACTATCATATCTTATTTAACATGTCATTTATTTTTTCTTATATTTTTTATTTAACTTAATTTAGTTAAAAAATTAAAAAACAGTAAAATAATTTACAAAAATTGAAATAGAAATGATATGTAATAATAATTTTAATAATAATATTAATAATAAAAAGAATAATAGTAATAGAAAATATAAAATAAGAATATTATTAATGATGCTATGATAACAACAAACTAAAAAAATCTATTATCTACTCAAAACTCTCTATTAGAAAAATTAAAATTAAAAAAAAATAATTAATTATTTATACAAATAGGTGCAGTAGACTTAATTATTTATCGAAAACCTCTACTGCACCTATTTCTAGTTTGTTTGTTTTTTCAGAATCTGGGTTTTCCCTCTAGTGGGTATTCCAAACGAAAATGAAATTTAAGATTTATTCTGATTTGATTCTAATATTGGTTTGTTCTGCATCTATTTGTGTTTGATTTATTACATTGATGGATTTGTTCGATTTTCACACTTGATTTCTGCATCTGATTGTGTTTGTTCCTATTAGAAATCCACCAAAATCTATGGGGAATTTCAATCAATCTTGATGAATAAGATTGTTATCACCCACAAGTGACAATAAAAGAAAAATAATGGAGAAAGAAAGAAAGTAAATAACGATGAAGGAGAAGAAGAATTAAATTCTGTAGAGTTTCTCTCTGTCCACAAACTGTAAAAAAACTTGTTATTCACTTTGCAACTACAAAATACAGTGAATACAATGTTATGAATGCTCTATTCACTTTATTACAAAAATAAGGGATACTCCCTATATTTATAGATTTAGGTTAACTTGGACCTCAAGCTAAAGCCCAAAACTATATAAGTACAAAATAGCTAACACTACTAAAATAGGCCTAATTCGAAATTCTGTGGGAAGCAACATGCTTCGACACTTCGAAGCACTAACACAACTCAACATACTAGGTGGTTCGACACTTCCTTATTATGCCGAGCAACCTGCTTTGACACAAGCAATTACAATTCAACAATTCCTACATGATTGTGTTTGACTTCTTTCATCTCACCACCTGCTTGAGTTTGTTCGACTTCTTCCATCTCTCAAATCCAAATCTAAAAATCCAGATCTAAATCCTTAAAACACAAATCTAAGTTCCAAATTTAAAATCTAAAATACTAATCAAATCCTAAGATGCATAAAGAATTAGATGAAGACAAGAGAAAATAAAACAGAGAATGAAATCAGTAGAAGCATGGTATAAATATGGATGAGAAGAGAAAATAAAAATGTAAAAGATAATTAAAAGCAAAATCCAAAAATTAGTGGACTGAAAAACAGGAAATTACATGTCTTCGTAGAATAAAACATAGAATGAAATCAGTAGAAGCCATGGTTTTATTTTATTTTAATAAGATTATAATAAAAATAAAACATATCACAAAACAAGACCCTCGAAAGAATAAGTAAATCTAAAGAAAGGTAAACCAAGTCTAATCTTTATAAAATCAGCACGAATACACAAAGGTATGGAAGAAAATATTGAAGTATCCGTCAAAGTAAGACCTAAATTAGTAAAGGCATCTGCACAACTATTCCCCTCTATAAAAATTTGAGAAACAAGAAAGTTCCACTTGGAAACAAGATCTATACAATTAAGCCATATATTTCTAGTCACCCATGGAACACAAAAAGGAGGACTGAAATCTCTAACCACCGTCGTCGAGTCTGATTCCAACCAAACACTATGCTAATTCTTCTCATGAGCGAACTTAATTGCTAGCATATCACCCGTGAGTTCGGCAATGGGAGAATCCGAGACTCCTAAAAACAAAGCGAAAGCACCCAAAAATGACCCATCACTATCTCTAGTAATGCCCCCACAAACCGAAAGATCCGAAGGGGTTTTGGAAGCTCCATCACAATTCAACTTTAACCAATTCCTAAGAGGTGGCTGCCAAAAAACCTCTAAAATATTCGGAGCACGAGGCGGTCGAATCATGAGATAAACCTCTTAAGAATCTCAAACTCATGCAAAGAAAGATTGGGACAAACAGAGATGACATTACCCACTACGGAGACGACAACCATAATAAGAGAAGTAGAAGAATAAAATGAAGTTAAAGTGTCATTAAATTTAACCAAGTTTCGGGTCTTCCAGATCGAGTTGGGAGTAAAAATGATGGCAACTTTACATATCACCATACCATGATCTGCACCTGTTGTTCTAAGGATTCTCCAAATGTCCGACCATCCAAGGAAAGAGTAACTAAGATTGAGCATACTCTTCAGCCAAATCCAAAGCTTAGAAGCAAAAGTAAAATAAAAAAATAAATGAGAGTTTGTTTCCTTTTCCAAACCACAAAGATCACATCTAGAAGGGAAGGCGAAGCTTCATCTTTTCCATTGCTCATATGTCGACAACTTGTTATGAAGGAGCCACCACACCATGAAAGATTTAGACTGAGGGATAAACTTGTGCCAAATCCATCTCGAACAGTCCTTAATAGTGCCTCTATTATGTTTGAACTCGTATGCGGAATTAAGGGATAAATCACCATTTGAGGAGTGGTTCCAACATCTCTTATCCGGACGAATATCAAAAGGATAACGACAATTATTAATGCGTAGATGAATAGAAAGAGGAATGTTGGTAGAAGACTTAGCAAAATCCCAATGACCACTAACCATGATTTTGTTAACCGTTTGGTCATCAAGAAAAACCGGGGCATCATCATCAAGACATAAAGGATATCCAAACCAATTGTCAAACCATAAACTAATAGATTTGCCATTACCAAGACACCAAGAGGAGTTATTAATAACATTCCTCATCTCTTTTTTTTTTCACTGGACCAAATAGAGGAGAACACATGATGAGTGATGAACTTATTATTGCGCATGACTCGCTTCCGAATAAGAATAGCCCATTTACACGAAGAATTAAAATTTCCTAAGAAATCTTCAAGTTGGAAGCTTCATTAAGCATACGAAGAGAACGAATACCAAGCCCACCTTCAGCAGTACGCTTAAAAACATTATTACACGCCACTGTTACACTCTTGCTTTTAGAGGTTTCACCGCTCCAAATGAAACTATGAACCGCCCTATGAAGATCCCGAAGACGAGACACCTCCCAATCATATATGGAAATGCTATAAGTAAGCATATCGAGAATGGTGGATTTAACCAACTCCACCCGACCTGCAGAAAAGAGCAGCGAGCCTTTCCACGATGCCAACTTGTTTATAACTTTATCTGCAATAGGCTGCAAGAAGAGCTTCTTTGGTTTTCTTTTAAACAAAGGAACACCAAGATACAAATAAGGAAGAGAGCCTTTTTGGAAACCATATATACTCACAAGTATATTAAGCCTGGAATTCGACATGGCGCCACCGAAAATGAATGATTTCCCACAGTTCACCACCTGCCCAGAAATAACCTTATAATTATGGAAGATAGAGATGAGATTTTTGATGTTGGATATTTTGCCTTTGCATAAAATAAGGACTTAGTCTAGGTAAATAATGTGACAAGTGACCATGATATTCTTTGGGCCACTAATAAGCTCGAATTTGTTTGAAGACACTAACTGAAGAATTTTCCTGCTAAGAACATCTTCGACAAGGCAAAACAGCAACGGCGAGAGCGAGTCACCCCGACAGACACCACGAGTGCACCTAAGAAACAATGCAAAACTCCTTTAATATTAATGGACATGTGCGCTAAATGGAGAATAGAGCTAATCCACAAGCAAAAAATTTTATTGAAACCAAAATTGCTAAGAAGTTTCAAGAGAAAATCCCAGTTGAGAGTATCAAAGGTCTTATTGATATCCCCCTTAAGCACCAAATTACCACACGAAACTTTAGAATCCAACAAATTAACCTCTTCCGAAGCTAAGCCAATACAGTCATGAATTTGTCTTCCGTGAGTAAAACCCTCTGATCATGTGAAACTAGAAACGACTTTAAAGTCACAAACCTATTTGCGGTGATTTTTGAGATCAACTTGAACTTGATGTTTGAAATGGAAATGGGACGAAAGAGATCCAACGCAGCATCACCCTTAGTTTTAGGAATTAGCACAATATAGTTGGAATTAAAACCTGGAAGAATCCAACCATTGAGAAAAAAAAATCGGTAACATCATTTGAAACATCCACCTTAATGATATCTTGGTAAACTTGATAGAAAACAACCCAAAAATATCATATAGTCAACTTGTAAAAGTTGTTCGATCGTCTAAGGAAGTTCAACTTAAGTATGAATCCTGCAAAGTTCATTTTCAGAGTAAGATTAGGGAAATTATTGGAGTTCATAGTCAGCCAGAGAGGAATGGAAGTCAATCCTGACAAAGTCAAAGCCATCCAAGATATGCCAGCTCCAAGGACAATAAAAGAGGTTCGTGGATTCTTGAGAAGATTAAACTACATTGCTAGGTTTACCTCATATCTCATAACCACCTGTGAACCAATCTTCAAGTTTCTCAGGAAAGATCAAGCCATCGAGTGGAATGAAGGTTGTTAGAAGGCCTTCGGCAAAATCAAGGAATATTTGTAAGAACCACCTATCTTGATACCACCAGTTCCAAGAAGACCATTTATAGTGTACCTAATAATGCTCGATGATTCTATGGGTTATGTTTTAGGGCAACAAGATGAGACCGGAAGAAAAGAGCATGCAATCTACTACCTAAGCAAGAATTTCACCGATTATGAATCCTGATATTCTCTCTTGGAGAAAACTTGTTGCCTTCTAGTTTGGGTTTCTAGACGTATAAGGCAATACATGGTGTGTCATACTACCTTGCTAATATCTAGGACGGATCCTATCAAATATATTTTCGAAAATCCAACAGTGACTGGAAGAATAGACCGGTGGCAGATGTTTCTAACTGAATACAACATCCAATATGTCACATAAAAAGTTATCAAGGGAATTATTTTGGAAGACTATCTCGCTTACTAGTCGATGGAAGATTATCAACCTATACGGTTTGACTTCCCTAATGAAGACTCTATGGAGATAAGGGATTGCGAGACCCCAGGTCCCGACGAAGGACTTGAACCAGGATCATGATGAAAACTCATATTTGACGGCGCCTCGAACGCAGAAGGACGTGGATCAGGGCTATCATAACTTCTCCAATGAGTTATCACATTCCATTTCCATCTAGGTTATGTTTCATCTGCACTAACAACATGGCAGAGTATGAGGCATGCATCCTAGGACTCGACGAAGCCATTGATTCAAGGATCAAGACCTTAGAAGTATATGGAGACTCCGCTCTCATTATCAATCAAATCAAGGGAGAATGGGGAACACATAATTACAAGTTAATCAAGTATCGAAACCATGTCCAAAATATGATTACTTACTTTGATGAGATTATGTTCCATTATATCCATCGAGAAGAGAATCAGCTAGCAGACACCTTATCTACTTTATCATCCATATTCAAAATATGATTACTTAATGCCAAGTTAATCAAGTATCGAAACCATGTCCAGAATATGATTACTTACTTTGATGAGATTACATTCCATTATATCCCTCGAGAAGAGAATCAGCTAGCAGATGCCTTATCTACTTTATCATCCATATTCAAAGTCAATTGGTACAATGAAACACCTTCTATAAGGATTCAACGTTTGGATGAACCACCATATTGCGTAGCAGTGGAAGTGGATGTGGATAATAAACCTTGGTATTACAACATTAAACTGTTCCTACATAAATAAGAGTATCCTACAAACACTTCAAGCCAAGATAAGAAAAAGCTCAGAAGATTGGCATCCCAATTCTTCCTCAATGGTGATATGGTCTACAAACGGAACCACGACATGGTCTTACTCAGATACCTGGATGGATACGAAGCGAACATGATTATCAAAGGCATTCACGAAAGGTCCTTTGCCACTCATGCTAATGGGCTCACCATGGCTAAGAAGATTCTTAGAGCGGGGTATTACTAGTTGACTATGGAGTCTGATTGCTTCAAATACGTCAAGACATGTCATAAGTGCCAAATCTATGTGGATAAAATGCATGTGCCACATACTCCTTTGAATATCCTGACCGCTCCATGGCCTTTCTCCATGTGGGGTATAGACATGATCGGGACGAAGGAGCCAAAAGATGCGAACGGACACCGATTCATTTTGGTTGTTATCAATTACTTCACAAAGTGGGTAGAAGTTGCTTCTTACACTAACGTGACGAGACAAGTGCTCGTGCGATTCATCAAAAAGGAAATCATTTGTCGCTATGGTGTTCCTAGTAAGAACATCATTGATAATGGTTTGAATATGAACAATAAGGTAATGGACGAATTATGCGACAGTTTCAAAATAGAACATCATAACTCATCACCCTACAGGCCTAAGATGAACGGTGTAGTAGAAGCAGCTAACAAGAATATCAAAACGATTATCCAGAAGATGGTTAAAACCTACAAATATTGGCACGAAATGCTACCTTCACACTACATGGCTATAGAACTTCAGTTCACACTTCGACATGAGCCACACCTTTTTCTCTGGTATATGGCACTGAAGCAGTACTTCCTATTGAGGTCGAGATCCGCTATCTAAGATCTCTAATGAATACTAAATTAGAAGAGGCAGAATGGGTACAAACAAGATTCGATCAATTGAACCTCATAGAAGAGAAGCTCATGGATGTGATATGTCACAGACAGTTATATCAGTGGAGGCTGAAGAGAGAATTTGACAAGAAAGTGAGTCCCCGTTCATTCAAAGAAGGAGACCTAGTACTCACAACTATGCATGGAGCGGAGGTACCATGAATACCCTCACGGCAAATGAACTCCAAACTACGAAGGATCATACGTCGTGAAAAAGGCCTTCTATGGCGGGGCCTAATACTCACAACTATACATGGAGCGGAGGTACCACGATATATGAACTCCGACCCAGTCAAGAAATATTATGCCTAGAAAAAAGAGGATAAAAGCCTGCTAAGTCGAAAACCCCAAAAGGGCAACTTAGGAAAAAATTAGGCGTCTCGATGGATTGAAAACTGGAAAGAGCAATCCAGGAAAAAATCAGAACTTATATATAAATAAAACCCGATAAGTTAAAAACCCTAAAAAGGGCGGCTTAGGCAAAAAGGGGCACATCATCCTGGTGGATTAAGACTCGAAAGAGCAGTCCAGACAAAAGTTAGGAATTCAGAGGGGAACAAACAATTCAATCATTTTCTTCAAAAGCAAAGTATTGTAACCTTGAAGACATAGGGAAAATAGAATGGGTTGAGTTTAGTAGGAACATAAAATAATCTATTTTCAATTCCATTTTCACGTCTTCCAACTTTTCAGTAATATCCCCTTATGGGAATTGCTTCTTCATGTAATATCGTCTATTTACGGGTCAAATTTCTCAATAAATAACATTGTTTTTTCAGCCTTATTTTCAATTTGTCCGCTTGATTACAAAATATAAATTATTTGTGAATAATACATTAAAACATCGGGCATAATAAAAAGCTTTTTGAAAACGTCTTTTACTTTGATTTTGAAACGTCGAAAGGATCATATAAGCTTTCCAACATTACATCTCAAAACGCGGGAGCCCTATATCAGTAGTCACGATCTAATCAGCATAAAAGTTTCTTCCTTTTAACACATTCTCAACTATCAAGAGCATCATGGCCTATACCATGGACAACTCAAAGTCTCAAGGAGTTGTCGAGTCAGAATGTTACAGAAACCTCGGTTCTCATCATTCCCACAATTTCACATATTCATCATACAAATCATAAAAGAGGTGATAGCCCAAATAAAGCATCACGCATAAGCACGTACATTAACTCAAAACATGCATCCACATGAACATGCATAACATAACATAGGATTTATGATTGCTCCTAGAACTCTAATCCCTAATTATACTAGTATAATTCCCCGAGTCGGGATACTTATTGGCCTTCCCTTGTAAGTAACCTTTCCACGAGCACCTTTAAACAAAGGATCTCCCCAACAAGCTTACTCACTTTTAGTCTTCACAAGAACGTATCCAGTAAATTGGTCATCTCGATGATTGCTATCAACCAATGAGCAGGTGTTCATCTCTCATATCCCCAGCCTAACAACATATCCCGCAAAAGGGATAAGCTTCATCAAATACACAGGGTTTTATCAAACAAACGACCTGAGGATCGTCAGAGTCCTACCAGGATTCCAAATGATCAGTTGATCATAGGAATTGCAACGACCGGAGGATCGTCAGAGTCCTACCCAATTTCCATAATAAGTTCGGATGATCATAAGAATCGTACGCAAGTTTCACCCGGAAGGGCGAAAACTAATCAAAGGGGTTCTACTAGGGTTTCATCAAATAACGACCAGAGGATTGTCAGAGTATTGTCCAATGATCGGATGATCATAGGAATCGTATGCAAGTTTCACCCAGAGGGGTTAAAACTAATCATAAGAGGTTCTACTAGGATTCTTTCAAGCAATGATTAGAGGATCATAAAAATTGTATGCCAGTTTCACCCGGACGGGCTGAAATTAATTAACAAAGTCTCACCAGGATTCCATCATAAGTTGGTTCGAATACCAGTAGAGCATCAAGGATTGTTCAATTCGTGCTCAATCCCAGGATTTACTAACTATAGTGTCAAAATTAGGGATCATAACTATATTTAACCACCTTTTTCCAAGAGGGTAAAGACTAATGATCATCCTCCTTCCAATTTAATTTGATTAAATATGGGCAGTTGTCGTACCCCAAATTTTGACCATCTGTCCCCTAACATAGATCACTAACATGTCTGGAGCTGGTATAAGTCGTCTGGCCAGCCCCAATGACATAAAAAGTCAAGGGAGGTCCATTTTGACTATTTCCTTATCCATCTTGATTAATTGATAACCTTTTATTTGTAGAATTGATTAGGGTTCATTAGATTTTTGCTAATTTACAATTAGATTAGTAAAATGGGGTTTAATTTATAATTTATGATTAACTCATAATTAGCTAGAGTTGTTTAAGTTTTATTATGATTAATTAGGTTAATATTTATTAGTTATATCAGTAATTAATTAAAAATATCGATTAATATTATTATTAGATTAAGATTAGGTTTATATTTAATCAATTTTTATTTTTTAGTATCTTAATGGGTTGGTCAAAGGGATTACTAAAGCCTAAGTCCAACTGGGTCAAACGCAGGACCCAAGTCCAAACCAATTGGGTTAGGCAAACCCAAATCCATCATTTTATCGGGTCACACCCATAACCCGGTCTAATTCCACAATCCCTAATTCTATCTGCATAAAACCTAGAACTCACGCAATCAAGGAAATTAACGAATCAAAACAAAATTGAATTTCAATTAAACATTTCCAAATTTATTTACAGATACATCAAAAGTCAAAATTACACATGAAATCAGACTCAATACATTGTAGTTACAATTCAAAACCCTAAAATAAAATTCAATCAAAATCAATTCAAAATTATAAGTTTCCTAATATAAACAATCTATGTGAATAGTTAAACCTAATTTAATCTATAAAAACCTAAACCTAATTCAAAAGAAGGGATTAAGAAAAAAAGGATCCTAAGAACCAAATTTGCTATTGCGATCCCAACCAAATACTAAAGCTTCGATTAAAGTATTTAGGGTTTCACATTGAAACCTTAATTAACTTGAGCTCAACCTCCCCCACAGACGAAAAGTACCTCGCAGACAAAGAAAAAGAAGAAGTTAGGCGAGGAAGAAGAATCAGATAAGTAGAAAAGAAAAGAAACTGATACTTTACCATTAACCGGAGAGTGTATCTTCTCTGTAGGTTGGTACAACTCTACCATTACATTTTTGTTGCTTGTCTAAATCTGTGATGTTGTTATTGCTGTGTTTGTTTGATGATTGGGGTTAGGGTTTGAAACAGAGGGATTTAGGGATTTTGTTGTTTGATTTGTTGTTTTGATGGTTGATTGGGGTTTAAGAGGTTACGATTGGGGGTTTAAGGGTTGTTTGATAGGTTTATGGGCAAGTTTAGGATGGTTATAGGTTTAGGGTTGTATGTGGAAGATGAAGATTCATATTCATCATGACGAATACGATGAAGATTTGGGTTTTGGGTTGCGAAAGGTAATTAGGGTTCATCAGGTTTAGGTTAGGGCTAGTGTTAGGGTTAGGATTCATAAGAACCCAATTAGGGTTCATCTGAATAGGGTGTTAGGGTTAGGGTTCTAGAGGATTAAGGTTATGGTTCTTGGGTTCAAAGCATTTTTGGGTTGGTGTTCATCATTCAAATGAACGGTTGAATATGGGAACATCCCAGTTGAATTTCAACCAGAGATCTGGAGACTAAGGTGGTTCGGGGTGGTTTCTGGGTAGGGAAGCATTTATGAGTTAGTGTTTGAAGGTTTCGGCTGAAGATTAACCAAAGACCTGAGTTACTAGGTGGTTTGGATGGTGGCTATAAGGGTTTAAGGGTGGAAAGTGAAGAGAGAGAAAAGTATAGGGATGGGATTAGAGAGAGAAAGAAGAGGGAGAAATGAAGTTTTTGAAGGAGATTTGTTTAAATACTCCTTCTACGTCCGCTTCGATGTGTGTCAAGTGACACTCGGAGATCCTCCAGATCAGTTGACTATCCCAGTCAACTGATGTTCCCAAGCCCCACACATAGTATACACCCGCGTTGACATGCAATATGATCCATCTGTTGTGCTTATAGTAGTAATCAATATCGAAGGTCCTAATCTCTCATCACGTGATCCGTCTGATCACGATCTCATGGCCCAGAGAGAGTCAATCGTTCTCTCTCTCTCTCTCTCTCTCTCTCTCTCTCTCTCTCTCTCCTCTCTCTTTCTCTCTCTCTCTCTCTCTCTCTCTTCTCTCTCTTCTCTCTCTCTCTCTCTCTCTCTCTCTCTCTCTCTCTCTCTCTCTCTCTCTCTCTCTCTCTCTCTCTCTCTCTCTCTCTCTCTCTCTCTCTCTCTCTCTCTCTCTCTTCTCTCTCTCTCTCTCTCTCTCTCTCTCTCTCTCTCTCTCTCTCTCTCTATATATATATATATATATATATATATATATATATATATATATATATATATATATATAATATATATATATATATATATATATATATATATATATATTATATATATATATATATATATATATATATATATTTATCTATCTATCTATCTATCTCCCTGTGGACTCACCCCAATGTGTGGGCTTCAGAAGCCAATGAGCCTCTCTCCAGTTGCTCTTCGCACCTCCCCTCTATAGGTCCATTACTATCTGAACATAAAATGTACCCCCTACTTAATTTATTTAATTTTATTAGTTTAACTTATTTTCTTAGTTAAAAAACTTTATAATTAATAATTTATCTTTAGTATTTGATTGATAATTAATTAATTTAATTAAGATAATTAATTTTGATAATCAAGAATTTAGTTTATTTTATATTTAAAATTACAAAGAAAATACAAAAATAAGTTTTAATAATTAGGGTTTTAGTATAATTTTACGATTAATTTTAGGGCTAACTTTTGGGATATTATTAAGGCTAATCAGGGTTTAATCGAGATCGTATTGTTTTTCTTTCATTATCTAATTATATTTAAAAGCTCAAATAAAGTGAATTATATCATTTAATCTAATTTCTAATTAAATTAAAAATAGTATATTCTTGAAATTAACAAATTAATCAAAATCAACGTCACACAGTCAATCTATAAGTCATTTGTTCTTGTGCATTGATTCATTTTTTTTCAATTCAAACATTTCTCCGTCTCTAATGTGTTGAGAACTTTCAACAAAATAAAAATAACCAAAATAAACAAACATTTTATAGAAGAACTACGGTGCTCTGATCCTTCATTTAACATGGAGGTACGTATGCATAAAGTCGTAACACTCTAGCAAGTACGATAACCATAACTTTTTATGTGTCCTAACTTCATTAATCAATCATTTTCTTTAAATAATAGCATTTTCTTTGTAAATAAATAAATTAAGCAAGAAGAAATAGCAAAAATAAACTTCCCTTAGACAAACACACTAACCTTAGATTTAGAGAAGAATCTCATTGAATACAATGAAAGTGAAAGGTACCTAATATCTTATCATTGTTTAACCGACTCACGGACCTTAGTTTTTCCCTTTAACTAAAGATTTTATCATTATTTCTTTTTTTCTTAGGAACGAATAATTTTTCAGCCACGACAAATTGACTTCAGAATTAATAGAGTTAGAAATTTAGAATTAGTAATAACTATTTAAAAAAACATTCTACTTTTTAAGACTGGTATGTAGTAGTAGAAAATACTTTAATAATTATAACTTATTTTTTAACAAAGCAAGACTATTAAATCAATATGTTTATATGTACAAAGTTAAATAATTTTGTTCAAAAATAAAGTTGGAAAAATATTTTGAATAATTCTTTTGACTTGATTATGCTTGAAAGTTGCAACCAATAGCAGAATGCAAAAGCTTTTGGTAAAACAAGAAAAGACAAAAGGAAAAGAAAATACAGTGCTTGGAAAATTGAGAACAATTTATGAAGAATGAGAAAAGAGAAATAAACACAAATGGATGCTACAAATACAGCTGGATAGCTCATTTATAATGATATGATTGCAAACAGAAATTCAAAGTGGAGTGACGAAAACGAGGTCAACACACCAAAATAAATAATCTCTCATTGATATCTGAATTTCTTTCTAATATGTACCGTGGCCGACAACCTCTTCTACCCTTCACATGCAAAACACATATTCATTCTTAAATCTTCAGAATTTCTCTCTATTTAAAACAATGAAATGTTTGTAAAAACAAGGAGTAATGTTTTGGGTATAAAAAAAATTATTCATATATCTAATACTTTAAATTTTTGAATGGAGATACGTTGTTTTTTTGTAAATAGAAGTATGCTAGGTGTTGTTTTTTAATCTCTTAATGATTTCAAAAAATATTTTTAATGGGTGTAAATTAGATCAATTGTGTTTAATGCATGAGTTCTTTTTTAATTTAATCTCTTAATAATTTTAAAATATTTTTTATGCATATAAATTAGAAAAATTGTGCTAGTAAGTACAATTTTGTTAATAGTTATAAAAGAATGTAATTATAAAGTGCAAGTTTGAGTTTTGATATATTTTATTTATCCATTTTTAAGATGTAAAATTTTAATTGATAAATCATTTGACAAAACAAATTAGATAAGTTTAGATTTTGATTCTTATGAATATATATATATATATATATATATATATATATATATATATATATATATATATATATATATATATATATATATATATATATATATATATATATATATATATATATATTTATATTAAGTTCTTATATTAGACAAAATCCACCCAAATTTTAAACTTATTATAAAATATATAAATAAATATTAAAAAACTATAAATATTTAATTGATGGTACATATCCAAATACGCACATAGATATTAGAGTATATTAAAAATGTAATTCATGGTGTCGAAGCATGTTGTTGTCGAAGTGTCTAGGTGTTGAAATGTCAAAGTATCGAGTAGTTAGCCTCAACATGGATTTTTACTTAAATCCAATTTTATAGTATTAGCAGAATTACGTATTTTGGGTTTTGCTTGAGGAGCAAGCAAACCCAACTCTATAAATAGGGAGTAATCCTTATTATTTGTGTAGATAACACAACAGAAGTGCAGTTGTACAGTTGAATAAGAATTCTCAGTTTGAGAGCAAAGAGTTACTCTGTAGAAATTTCTTCTTTTTCTTCCTTGTTCGAAAACCTTAATATATCTTTCTTCCCCAATTCAATTTTTTTTCATTATCATTGTGCACTGAAATCTTGTAACCAAGGTTAGTTAATTCATTCGACTGAAAAGTGAATAACAAGAGGAGTAATCAATTAGAAGATTCATTCTTGTTCATCAAGACTCGATTTAAAATTCTCCATAGGTTTTGGTGAATTTCTTGAAGGGAAATTGGTGAAATTTCCAACATCTGGTATCTAGAGCACTGACTGAGCGATTCGTGGGAAGCAAAACACGATGGTGATGAATCATCTGAACGGGCATTTTTCTGAGAGTGTCCTAATTATGAAGAATCAAAATTATGAGAATCGATGCAAGCAAATAAGTGTTATCTTTTGCTATCAAGATCTTTAGGATCTTGTGAAGGAGGGAGTGAAACCACTTGCAGCAAACACCACGAATGAAGAAAAGGTTGTACACAAAGAATTGAAGAAGAAATATTATAAAGTCCTCTTTATAATCCATTAATATGTTGATGCAAATTTTTTTGAAAAGGATAGTGATGTTGAATCATCGAAAGAAGCATAGGAAATTCTTGAAAATTCGTTTGGAGGCACAAAAAAGGTGAAAGAAGTGAGGTTACAAACTCATAAAAGAATATATCAATTACTTCATATGGAAGACAATTAAAGCATAACTTATTTTTTTCACTAGGGTTACGAAATTGGTGAATTAAATCAAGATATATGGAGAATTGTTGACATCAAGATCAATTGTTTCAAAGATCTTAAGGTCATTGGCTCCAAAGTTCGACCATGTGGTAGAAGCCATAGAAGAGTCGAAAGACTTATCAACATTGACAAAGGAAGAGCTTCAAGGGATGCTTGAATCTCATGAACAAAGAAGGGCTGAAAGAGCTACAGGCAATTCGAGAGTGATATGGCTCTACAGGAAAAATCAACAAGTGAAAAGAAAGGAAAAGGGAAATGGTTCAACAATAAAGGTAGAGGAGGCTATGATAATTCGACTAGTCGAAATCAGCAAGAATGGGGTTGGTTGAATCAGAGAAAGCCTGCATGCCAAAGCAACCAAAGAGGTCGTGTTGCAAGTAGAGGAAGAGGTGGTGGTCAAAAACTTGACAAAAGTCACATTCAGTGTTTCAACTGTCAGAAGTATGGCCACTACTCTAGTGATTGTTCTGAAAAACAAAAGAATCAAGATAATGATGCAAAGTTTGTAAAGCATGAAGAAGAAGAGATGTTGTTGATTGTCACAACAAGAGATGAAGAAAGATTCCATGACCAATTATACTTAGACTTAGTATGCTCATTACACATGACTGGTACAAAAGATTTGTTTGTCAACATGAAACCCTCAATTAAGAACATGGTAAAATTTGCAAATGACAATGATTTAGCAGCTGAAGGTATCAGTGATGTTCTGATTATGAGGAAGGATAAAAAAAGGTCAGTAATTTCCAATGTACTGTACATACCAGGCGTGAAAAGCAATTTGCTCAGCATAGGGCAGTTGGTAAAAAAGAACTACGAAGTGTCGATTAAAGACAAAATGATGAGAGTTCTCGACTCAGGTGGAAGATTAATCTTGAAGGCGTCTATGTCTCAGAATAGAACTTTAAGGATTGAACTTAATGTGATGGAGCATAAGTGCCTTGCAACTGCAGCTAGCAAAGATGGATGGATATGGTACTATAGACTTGGTCATCTCAATTTAAAAGATATCAAAGATCTGAAGAAAAGAAATATGGTTTCAGGATTACCAGAAATTGACATTCCAAATTAGGCATGTGAGGAATGTGTGCAGGCGAAGCAGCACAAGAACAACTTCAACAAGGATGTAGGAAGCAGATTGAAGGAAATTCTTGAAGTCATATACTTTGATGTGTGTAGTCCTATCCAGGTGTATTTGATTGGAGGTAATCGATACTTTGTCACATTCATAAATGATTTCAATAAAAAACTATTGACTTACCTGATCAAGTAGAAAAGTGAAGTGGTCAAGGTATTTGCCAAGTTTAAATTTATGGTCGAAAAACAAAATGGTCAAAAGCTCAAGATTCTGAGGACTGGTGGTGATGGAGAATATGTGTTGAAAGACTTCGATATGTTATATCAAAAAGAATGGATTGTGCATGAGGTGGGGCCACCCTACACTCCATATAAGAATGGAGCTGCAGAACAGAAGAATAGAACCATCATGAATATGGGGAGGAGTATGTTGAAAGGAAAGCATATTTCCAAAGAATTATGGGGAGAAGTTGTGTCGATAACAACATATATTTTGAATAGATGTTTGACGAAGAAGCTAGAAGGAATCACGCCAGAAGAATGCTGGTTTGGTGAAAAGCCTAGCTTGAGTCATCTGAAATTATTTGGATCTATAGCATATAGACATGTGCCAGATCAGTTGAGAAGAAAATTTGATGACAAGTTGAGTCATATGATCCTAATAGGATATCATTCGACCAGAGGTTACAAGTTGTTCGACCCAGTGAACAAGCAAGTAGTGGTCAGCAGAGACGTGATCATATATGAGGTTAAGGAATGGGATTGGAGTGAAAATGTCAAAAAGGATTCAGTAAGAATCTTATGTGAAGAAACAACAAGTGAGGTCAAAAGAGAAGTTCGACAAGAAGAAGCCAGGGGTCAAGCAAGCACAAAAAGATCTTAAAAGATAAGATACATGCCTACAAGGTTGCAAGAATGTGTGATTTCATCAGATGATATGGTCGATAATTAAGGTGAGATGGTACACTATGATTTCTATGCATATGTCGAACCAGTCAATGTAGTTGAAGCATTCAAGGATTCAAAGTGGGTGAAATCAATGAATGAGAAACTGAAGTCCATCGAAGTCAACAACACCTGGTCACTGGTCGAATTGTTTCAAGGTAAGAAGGTAATCAATGTGAAGTGGGTATACAAGGTGAAGTTAAATCCCAAAGGTGAAGTAACTCGACACAAGTCAAGGCTTGTGGCTAAAGGATTTCTTCAGAAGGAAGCAATCGACTTTGATGAAGTTTTTGCACATGTGGCTAGTTTTGAAACGATCGGGTTGGTTGTTGGTCTAGCAAACATGAAGAACTGACACATATGTCAGATGAATGTGAAATGTGCATTCATGAATGGCCTCTTAGATGAAGAAATGTATGTTGCACAACCAGTTGGGTTTGTGAAACATGGCGAAGAAAGCAAGGTATGCATGATGCATAAAACCTTGTATGGACTTAAGCAAGCTCCAAGATCTTGGAATAAGAAGATAGACAGTTTCCTAAGGGAGAAGGGATTTGTGAAGTGCAAAACTGAGCATGGAGTATATGTAAGAAGAAGCAATAGTGAGTTGCTTATACCATGTCTCTATGTCGATGACCTGTTGATAATAAGAAGTTGCAAGAAGGAGATTGAAGATTTCAAACATGACCTAAGTGAGGAGTTTGAAATGTTAGACTTGGGACATCTCTCATATTTTTTTAGCATTGAATTCTACAAGAGTAGTAGAGGCTTGATGATGCATCAAAGAATATATGCAAGCGAAATACTCAAGAGATTTGAGATGCAAGATTGCAACCCAACTTCAACCCCAATTGAGCCCATATTGCAACTGTCGAAAGACACATATGAAGATGATATTGATCCAATGCAGTACAAAAGACTCATTGGATCACTTCGATACTTTTGCCACACAAGACCTTATCTAGAAAACAGTGTGGGTATGGTGAACAAATTCATGCAAAAGCCAAAGGTATCATACCTAAGAGCGCTAGAGAGAATACTAAGGAATCTGGAAGGAACTCTCGACTATGGTATATTATTTCCTGTTACTGATGAAGGAAAAGAATGCAACCTAGTGGGATACACCGACTCAAGTTGGTATAGTGATGTTGAGGATAGAAAATCCACAACAGACTATGTGTTTATGCTATATGGTGTATTAGTTGCTTCGAGTTAGAGGAATGAACCAATAGTAGCACTATCGTTGTCTGAAGCAGAGTACATAGCTGCTTCTCTTTGTGCATGTCAATCAACATGGATGGTGAATTTGGTCGAAGATATTACAGGGAAGAATCATGGAGCGATTACCATGAAGATGGACAACATGTTTGCTATCAATCTGACGAAGAATCCGATAGTACATGGGCGAAGTAAGCACATCGAAATGAGGTTCAATAATCTTCGAGAGCAAGTAGCAGAAGCAAAGTTGATCTTGGAACACTGAAGAACTAAGAATCAGATTGCATATATTATGACGAAAGGAGTGTAGGTCGAAGTATTCAAGAAGTTAAAATTTATGATGAATGTGGATAGCTTAGACACAATGAATTAGGTGGTGTGTTGAAAATGTAATTCTAGGTTTTGAAGCATGTTATTGTCGAAACACCTAGGTGTCGAAGTGTTGAGGAGTTAGCCTCAACATAGATTTTTACTTAAGCTATATTTTATAGTGTTAGTAGAATTAGGTATTTTGGGCTTTGCTTGAGGAGTAAGAAAACCCAACTCTAGAAATAGAGAGTAACCCTTATTGATGGTATAAATAATACAACATAAGTGAAGTTGCACAGTTGAATAAGAATTCTCAGTTTAAGAGCAGTGGGTTACTCTGCAGAAATTTCTTCTTCTTCTTCCTTGTTCGAAATTTTTCTTTTCATTACCATTGTGCACCAAAATCTTGCAACCAATGTTGGTTGATTAATTCGCTTGAGAAGTGAAGAAAAAGAGGAGTAATCAATCAGAAAGATTGATTCTTGTTCATCAAGATTCAATTCAGAATTCTCCATAGATTTTGGTAAATTTCTTAAAGGAAAACTGTTGAATTTCCAACAAAGTATTCACCAAAGGAGGTAGATTCTTTGAATCGTTATTACATAAAAGGGTTTGAAAATAAGAATTGATTTAATAGTAGTCATTGAAGAAAATATTAAATAATAGACTTAAATATAAGTTTGGTTCTCTATTTTCATTTATTCATTATTTTGACTCTACATTTAAAATTCAAATATATAATTTCTTAATTTTTGAAAAAATTTGAAAAAATTCTTCACTATATTATTATATTTTGGAATAAGTTTGAAGAGGTGCTATGTAAAATAATTCATATTTTGGCAAAAATGAGGAGGATTATATCATCTTAGGGATGAAAACTACAAATTGATCTAAAAAATGAATAATTTTTATTGTGTTTGAATTTATTTTATGAAAAATTGTTTATATATGAATTAATTTTTTAAAATTTGATACGAGCCGAATCGCATATATTTTATTACTTATTTATTTTTATATTAGAATAATATTTCTATATTTTTATATTAGAAAAATATATTTTAAAAAATATTACATATATTTTTAAGTATTCATTTTATATATTAGAATACTTATTTAATTTATAATAATATTTATTAATTTAGTTTATCAAATTTGTATTTGTCAAAAAGTATAAAATGCCTGACACTCTTATGCTTGTAGGGGTGGCTAGAGGCCTTAGTGAACTTTTATGGGTCCGAGCTTGCTTGCAGCGGTGAGAAACTCTTTTCGTTGGTTTTTTTATTATGGAGAGAACAAGCTCATGTGAAGTGAGAAGTTATGTATTTTCTAAGTATTCGGTAATTGCTCCCTTGACTAGGGAATTTATTATCTGTCTAATTCTTAGGGAGTCATGGGCTTGACTTAGTACGTGTAGTTAGGAATTAAGTAAGCGTCGTTATCCATGTTTCCCTTATAGTGAGCCCCCCACTACATGAGGGCGCATGTTAAGGCAAAGCATGTGTCGCTCTGGTTGTGGACCCTAACAAGTATATCACTACACAGTCCCTCAAGCACGAGGGATTGTTAAGGGTAAACTATTTTAAACTTATCTTTCTTTCAGTTGAACCCTATAGTTAGGGGTGTGTCCCTCAGCTAGGGGCGAGCCCCTCAGTTAGGTAAGAGTCTCTCAAATTATGGGTGAGTCATCACCTCATATCTAGGTGTATCCTGAGTAGCTTGTGTTTTAGTTTGAGGGATACAAACACCAGTCAAATCAAAACCCCAGTCAATTAATAAGGCTTGATGGATCAGTGGAAAAAAATGTGTGTGGCATTTAATGTTTCTTATGATGATAGTCCTGGGGAAACCCAGTCTAGTCTACTTCCTCACACATATCTGTCGCTCCCCGGATTTCCCGAATCCAAGTACAAACGCGAAAAAGAGTGGCGCGGAAGAAGAGTAGAGTCGTCAACTATGTACTTTTATCCCAAGGGGAGGGAAAGGTAGTACTGCATAACCAAGAGGGAACGGATAAAACAAAGTCTCGAACCAAAGAAAACTGAGTAAGGGGGCCGGTTACGTGAAGGGAAGGTTATCACACCCCTTCACGTTTGTGGTACTCCACAGGATCCACGCTTGCTATTTATGTCTAAAGTGTGTGTATAAAAAGTCCTATATGCGATGCGAAAGAGAGAAAATCAAAGTAGGAAAAATAAAGAGTTATTGCTCGCACAGGCCCTACCCTGCTGCATATGTATCTCAAGAAGGATTGAGAATCAGAGCGCCGTAGCTCGGCTAACCTATTTTTGTTTGTTTTGTGTTTTTTAGATGAACGGCGTTACTACGCAATCTACTGGATGCTCGACCTTTGGAGACTTACTCACCTGTAGTAGAAGGAGTTAACGTGTTCTTAAGAAAAGAAAATCAAAGAGTTTGTTTGTGTTTTAGGAATGCTCATGCAAAAAGGAAGTCCTAGACAAAGGAACCGTGCTACCTTAATTGACATGCAAACGAGAGACTATACGAAGCCTAGCAATCCTATGGGGAGACGATCACACCACACAAAAAAACATATAGCATAAGGTAAACGCACCAACAAGGGGGCTCAAACATACGTGGGTAGGGCTTTAGTCAAGAGGGGTCATATCAACCTCGACAAACAAGCCATGGAAAGGCAATCAAATGGGCTCTTAACCACTGACATTGAACGTCAGGGTGAGCATATCAAAAGGGTAATGAGGATAAGAACTCATAGCTCTTAACCCTGGACAGGGTGGGCTCATGACAAAGCGTGGGGGTTCAGAAAGATGGAACCGTCTCCACTGACTGACCGGACAAAAGATCTTAGGCTTTTGTTCTGAAGCATCAACACATAGTGTGAGCATAAAGAACGACGCACTGAATAACGGGGGATTGACTACTAATCCCTTTTATCCGTCAATTGCCTCTTCATGGAGGTCTTTAGCACCGGTGCCTCCTCTTGGAGGTCTTTGGGCACAAAAGTAAACACACAAAAACATTGCCTCCTATCGAGGTCTTCCAGCTAAGAAAGCGGTAAAATGCTGGAAAGATGTAAAAGGGATCGAGAGATCTACCACACGGATAAAGATCCGAAGTAACAGCAACTAAAGAAACAAGAAACCCAGAGATCTCTCAGGCTAGCACCATCAAAGAAAGCAAGTCAGCAAAGCAATCAGAATAAATCTCCAAATGGTATCCCACAAATAAAGTGGAATACCAAGCAAGCTATCTCTTCAAGAGTCATGTGAGCCCTCACAAAAACTCAACAAACAAGTTAGAATAACAAGATGGGGTGCAATCAAGAGTTGCACCAAACAAGAGAATCATAGCAACAACAGTGTCAGGTAAACAGTGCACGGATGCAATAGAAAACATGTCACAACAAACACAAAACAGATTAGAGAGCAAACAGAAAAACCAACTACTGTCATGATCGCTACTACTTCGCTTAGCGAAGGCTTAGCGAAGCTTCGCTACAGGTTTGCTTAGCGAAATGGCAGCGAATGCCTACGGGTTCTGGGTTCTTCCTTGATAACAGTCCAATTTCAGAAATCCAAAAGTCTAATGATACCCAATCTCCCAAATTTCAGAAACAAAGTAATTTAACATGCTAAGAATCGTTCTAAACATACATGCAAACCTAAAAACCCAATCTCCCAAATTCAACCCTAATGATTCATTCTACAGAAATTACACCATTGAAAGCATAAAAGAATGGAGACAGAACAAACCTGATTGAAGAGGTTGATTGATTTTGAAATGTAACGGGTTAGGGTTTTCAATGCAACAGTTAGGGTTTGTGTGAGATGGAAGTGAAAAGTGTGTGAGTCAGAGTGAGAGCGAGAGTGAGACTAAAATAATTTAAAATGTTTTTTTTTGGGCCCAAATGAGTGGCCCTCTGAAAATTAAATGGGTTTCTGCCACGCTCGCTACTGTCTTCGCCTAGCGAGCAACTAGCAAATCATCTCGCTACTGTCTTCGCCTAGCGAGCAGCTAGCGAACATGACAGGATTTTGTTTTTTCCAAAACAGCATGCAAAGCACAATTCAGAAAGGTTCCATCAAACACTCCCAGACTTGGGTAAAAACATAGCTAACACTTACTCGCTAGGCGAGCATCCAGCGAGCTGGTTAGCGAGCAATTCCAGTAGCAACATCATGAAGGTTCGCTGGAGCGAAGGAGGAAGCGTGGGTTTCGCCTAGCGAAGGATTGCTCGCCTAGCGAGCATGACAGTTCAGGAACAGACCTTTGTCCCTTCAAGATGAACGTTTTGAATGATGAATAGACCCCATTTGAACATGCTGGAAGTATCTCAAGTCATCCCCTAGCCATTTGACCCTCAGTTGACCAACAGTTGACTTTTGACTTCACAGTTGAATTTTGAACTGTACTGAGCCCATTAAGCTTGATCCTTTAAAGAAAACCTTTGAAAATGAAACCCTAGCTCCCAAGAGCTCTACACAACATCCCTAAGACCTTCAAACCAAATAATGCATCTCAATCCTTGAGGAATCCTACTTTGACTTTGATACCCAGATGAATACAAGCTTCTTGGAAGACAAACTCTTGGAGCCAATTCTGATTGGCATGATGAAATGCAATATGAAATGTTAAATGACCTAAAATGAATGCATGAATGAGGAGGGAAAATTTGAGGTGCTACACCTGCCCCTATTCAATCAACTGTGAACCTGAACGGATGAAAGCAGCGGCTATCAGACTTTCAAGGTAAATAGGGATTGAATACCGAAAGAACCGGAGAATTTGCACTCTGTAGGTGATGAATCAAAGAAAGCGAGGCCATTTACCGATGGCGGCTTCAAAACAAATTTGATATTTACCGATATAAAGAAAGCGAGGCCATTTATCGATGGCGGCTTCAAAACAAATTTGATATTTATCGATATCAAAGAAAGCGAGGCCATTTACCGATGGCGGCTTCAAAACAAATTTGATATTTACCGATGTCAAAGAAAGCGAGGCCATTTACCGATGGCGGCTTCAAAACAGATTTGATATTTACCGATATCAAGGAGAGCGCTACAAGACCAGACATTTACCGATGACTGGGAAAGGAACTCGATGTTTACCGACATCGAACAAAGATGTTTACAAGTGAAACAAGACCAGACATTTACCGATGACTGGGAAGGTACTCGATGTTTACCGACATCGAACAAAGACGTTTATAAGTAAAACAAGACCAGACATTTATCGATTACTAGGAAGGAACTCGATGTTTACCGACATCGAACAAAGACGTTTATAAGTGAAACAAGACCAGACATTTACCGATGACTGGGAAGGAACTCGATGTTTACCGACATCGAACAAAGATGTTTACAGACACCAAGGAAAGAATACATTTATGAAACGAAACCATTTACCGATGGCGAAAATGAAATACTCGATATTTACGGATAGCAAAAACACACAGTTATTTAAACGACAAAACCATTTACCGATGGTTAACAAGCGGCTGATGTTTACCGATATCGAACGATGATGTTTACCGACACCAAAAAGGGCAAGGACACACATGGGTGTTGACAGAACGATTTTTTGTAGACACCATGAGAGGCATGCCATTTACTGATGGCCAACGATTGAAATTCGACGTTTACCGACATCGAAAGATGATGTTCGCCGACATCAAAGAAAAGCACAGACATGTACGGGGATCAACATGACACTTACCGGTATCGCAAGGATGATATTTACATATGTCAAAATAAGACAGACACTTACTGGTGACTAAATCGGAAGGGAATCAAGCTTTCCTTTCACGAATCGGTGAGAAAATAAATCTCACTGGGATTATCGATTCTGAATGTTGCCAAGAGCAACTGCTGCAAATGTGCTACGCTGATGTTGAAAAATGATCTGTCTCTTCCGGAGATATGATCCAATCTGGTTTAATACATGTATGCATATGTTTGAGTTTTCCATGACGTAATGCTCCATACTAAATGGAAATGCTACGCGATTTGAGAATGCGAATGCAAATGATGATTACTACATGTAAGATGCAAAGGGAGAAAAACTCCTGCTGGGAAAGCAAATGATCACTTTACTGAGCACACAATTTCTGATTCGATCTTCCAACTCTGTGGGGACATACAACAATTCTGCTGAGGATGCTTACTGATCTGACATTCTCGGAACGGTAGAGAAACCAACTCAACTGGGGAGTCACTTGTTGGGAAAACACCAACCTCTCGACCATGTTGGGGAAACAAATTCTAAACTCGACTTAGACGACCCAACCTTTGACACGACTGGACAGTGTTGAAACAACAGGGTCTTCCTTCGAATAAACTTTGGCTCATCTGCTTTAGCCATCAATCAAAGATAGTAACCTGCAAAACAGCAGGACATACATGCCCCAGGGGATCGTATGGACAAAATATACTCAAGTGTACTAAACATTCAACATGATTTTCAGATGTTTTATCTTTCCGCACGTCATTGTCTAACCTTCATGTTTTTAGATGCAATGTTTATCAAAAATTCGGATGTTTTTTGCAAATAAAACAGTAGAATTAAAAAAAGCAAGAGAGCAATTTGACTGAATAACGACTTTTATTGATTGAAAATGGCCTATAAAGGCAAATACATCAGGAAGCAATTCCTAGGAAGAGGTAATTGCGCCAAAAGAGAAAATAAACTATCCTATTGGCAATGTGAACACGACATTCCACTATTTTCCAATTCTGTTATGACTCATAGATCTTCACTTTCCCCCAAATTCTTTGCTTTCTGAGAAGAGTGATTGGACCGATCATATCCTTCAAGATGGTAGACACTGAAACGCGATGAAGTACAAATAACTCAGACTATAGTCTTAGCTTTAATCTCTCTTTTTCCTGGACTGCCTTTTCAGGTTTTCAATCCACCAGGATACCCATTTTTGCCTAAGCCGCCTTTGCAGGTTTTCGACTTACCGGGTGTACATATTATTTTTTTATTCTTTATCCCTAACTTTGGCCCGAACCTTTTTCTTTTCTTTTTCTCTTGGTTCGCCGGGATGCCTTTTTTTTCCTGGACTTTCTTTCTTTGCCCAGCGGGTCAGTTTATGCGAAGTATTTTTTGACTACATCTTGTCGCATCACGCGAAAAACCGGCGGGAAAAGAAAGAACAACAGAGCCGCCACCGTGCGTTATTTATCCCAAAAGAGGGAAAGGAAACGCTCAGAGTAAACCTGGGAAAGAACATGGTCTCGCGACCAAAGAGAATGGGTTCGGGAGTCGGTTATGCGAAGGGAAGGTATTAGCACCCCTACGCATCCGTAGTACTCTACGGGATCCACGCACAAAAGGAAGGAATATTGGTTGCTAAACACTGCTCAAATACTCACACACACTGGCTGAAGGAAACGCAAGAGACTGACTGAAACTGACTCGGCAGGATGTCGCATCCTGGGCCTACTTAGTCTATCAGGCATAGACATCAGAGTCCAAGTAGTTCGGACTGGGGAAACGACACATGCTCGCTAGGATATCGCATCCTATGCATACGTATCTTCTCGGACGAGAGAAGAATCAGAGCATTCGTAGCTCGGCTGACACGCACACAAACAAACACAGGCAAAGGCGAACGTGGAGCCCGAATGCCAATCAATGGGCTTACATCAGCATCCGAACCAAAAACACACACAAGGAGGCAAACATGGAGCCTGAATGCCAATCACTGGACTTACATCAGCATCCGAACCAAAACACACACACACTGGAACCCAAATGCCACTCGAGGGACTTATATCAGCTTCCAAGCACGCAACAACATAACAAGTTAATAGGGAGTCGGGGACTCGAGCCTATAACTGTCAAGCACACACTCAAACAGACAGACAACAAATTGCTAAGGAGTCAGGCACTCGAGCCTAGCAACTGTCAAACAACTCACACAAAAGAAAGAAAAGGCGCCCGGAGAGATCAGCTCAATCTCCTGCCTACATACTTCATCTGGTATGAAGATCAGGGCGATGTAGTTCCCCTACGCAGGGATAAAGGACTAACCTAACCAGATAACAGAGGGAGACACAACTAGGGAGACTACGACTCGAGCCTAGATGTTATCATGCAGAATCAACCCTAAGTTATGGTTTCTAGCTAAGTGGCACAAGGGCCAACCTATCCTAAGTATGGCTCACACAGGAAGCAAACCACACACACTTAACTTGCACTGGAAGCAAGCCAAGCAAAACCTAACTTGCACAGGAAGCAAGTCTAAACTAATCCTAACTTGCACAGGAAGCAAGTCAAACAATCCTACAAGCACAGATAGCACACGCTATACACAAACAAGTGGCTCAAACAAGGGTTAGGTTTTAGTCAAGGGGTCATATCAACCTCAACAAACAAACCTCTGGAACTGGGTGAATGTTGCTCTTAACCTTGCCATTGAGGGGCTAAGGTGAAGCAGATGAAAGGATGAAGTGAGGATGAGACCTCACAGCTCTTATCCCTGGTCTGGGAGAGCTCAAGACAAGAATGTGTGGGTTCAGAAAGTGGGAACCCTTCTACACATTTAAAACTGACTCAACTGTACAGTTTGTACAAGATCTTGGGTTTGTATCCGCAATGCATCAACACAGTGGTGTGAGCAAAGCAGATGACACACTGAATAGTGGGGGATAGATTGCATATCCCTACCTTCCACCAATTGCCTCTTCACTTAGGAGGTCTTTGACTCTATGCAAGGACAAAAGTAAACAACCACAAACATTGCCTCTTAAGGAGGACTTCAGACAGTTGCCTGGCCAAGTAACAAGCCAGGTCTTCCAGACTACATGAAGTAAAAAAGACATACCTTAATGCAAATTGCTTATACAAGCAAAGCAAAGCAAAAAGTTCACAAGGAACTAAGCAACTAAAACACCTGAAACAGTCAAGCAGATGTTAGTATGCAACAAAACAAACAGAAATAGAAACCAACAGTCAATTGGAGGCACATGGATGTGCAAGGCACAAGGCTTAAGGCATGTGAGCCAAGCCACCTACAAAACAAAGAGGTTAGGCAATGATACTTGGGTAAGCTCAGTCAAAAGAATTGGTCTTAATGGTCATTTGATGGTCATCCTGAAAACACAAACTCAAAGGTGAGTAGCAGGACCACTAGGGCAAGCCTAGGGTCAAAAGTGAATGAGAAAGTCAAAACAGCCAGGGTTAGGTATCCAAAATCATGTTCAAACAATTAGGAAACAAAACCAATTGGTCTCACACTCATATCAATCATCATCATCATTTCATGAACCATTTAGGTCAAAACATGGCAAACAGAAGCTCATAGAAATCAACAGAAAGACTTGCATCAAAAGCAATCTAAACATTTTCCAAAAAATCACCAAATAAATCATGATCAAACCTAACATATAGCATGGTAAGCATGTCAAATTTCATCCCATTTGGATGAGAGGAAGGCAGTCAATGAAAATCATGATGTCAAACCAAATTCAAGCATGCACAAAGAAAGTCAACAAGCATGGGTCAACTTCAAAAAATCATATCAAATTGAAAACAGATGAGAAATGAATGAGATTAACACCAATGCCAAGTTTGAGATGTCTAGTTATCACATATCAAATTTCATGTCCATCTAATAAAGTATGAGAATTTCACAAATGAAATGGGAACATGCGTCACACAAAGTCCACATTTGACTAGGCAGGGAAGAAAAATCTCAAACAAATGGAAAATTGTTCAAATAAATCCAAGAAAATTCACAAGTCAACTAGACATACAAGAGTAAGTTCATGCAAAATTTGGGGTCATTTGGACGTAAGGAAGCATGTGAACAAAATTAGGGAAAATGCATGATCATGGTATGGCACCAAATGTAACACATGACTTCAAAAAATCATAACCAGCAAACCACAAATGGGAAATCCACAAACTTTATACCAAAATCACCATGAAGGTGTCTAGTTTAAGCACAAAAAATTTGAGAGCCATTGGATACATTCTCATCATTTCACAATTGATTTGGCAAAGTGTACAAAATTTGGTCACATGTCACAAACCCTAAGGCCATTTAAAAACCATCCATCCAAAAATTCTGGAAAAATAATGATAAAAAAGTAGAGATCATGATGAGCACAACACAAAAAATCCCACTCAATTTGGACCAACAATGAGCAAGTTGTGAATTTTGGAAGATTGGTAATCAAAGTGAAGAAATTAATTGAATTTATATTGAGAAAATGGCATTTTTGTAATTTTCTGATTCACTTAACCAAACACAGTCGTTTTGGGCACAAAATGAAATGTTTTCATTGGCCAGTGGGGGGATGGCACAGTAACACGAAAATGGGAGCAATTCTGGGCAAATTGGGATTAGGGTTCTTATCCAAAAATTGTGATTTCTCAATTCTTCCCAAAAATGTCAATTGAGCACATCATTGTAAACATCAAACACCATACAACAACAATCCAAACCCTAATTTCATCAATTTGAACTATACAACAAGAGATCACAAGAAACATTTTCAAACATCAAACTTTATCTCATCATTTCTTCATGGACAGGCAATCATTTTCAAAAAGGAAAACAACATGATACTCAGCATTGAAAAAACTATTCAGAACATGTAACAATTTTAGAAATGGTGGAAGTTGAAAACTTACCAATTTGGAGGGCAGTCTGTGTTCTTGGTGTTGTTTTGTGATGCCTTGCCAAAACAGATGTGCCTTCAGCTTGCCAATGATGGATAATGATGATGGTATGGCTCAAGACATCTTGGAAGTGTTTAGATCATGGACTGTCCAAGTTGAAAAATGCAAAGATGGATTTTTAGAGAATGAGATGAAATTGGCTGTTGGTGTTGCTGCTACTTTCAAAATGGTGACTGGATTAGGAAGGTGCAAAGGCCAGGTTTGGTGCTTTTCAGTTTTGACAGGTTTTGCAAGTGAGGTGAGTTTTTGTTGGTTAGGTTATTTTGAGGAATGGCCAAGAATTTATGGTGAATGTAGTGGCTAGGTGCTGCTGGCAGTTGGTTTCATGACAGGTGTGTTTTGGACATGGCCAAAGAAATGCTTGCTGCAGTGTTATGCTGTGACAGGTTTTGGAAAAAATGCAAGTGGTTTTCTTGCTGCAGGGTGTTTCAGCACAAAATGCAAAGCTCAGGTTTTTTTCTCTTGTAAAATGCCAAATGAGGTCTTTTGATGTGCAGTCAGGCAAGGTTCCCTTGCTGTTGGATGCTTGGCTGTAGTAATCCTCATGTGACAGTACAAATTGCCATGGAGGTATGGTGAAAACAGTTGCCAAGTGAAAAATGAATGAATGAATGCCAAGTGAAAAATGAATGAATCCTCTCTGGTTTTTTGCTGCAATATGACAAAAGCAATGAAGGTTATTGCTGGTTCACAATGCTGAGTGGAATGTGAAAAGTTGGTATTGTTGGCTGGTTCATGTTATGCTAGTCGTGGCAAGGTAATTGTGATTCAAAAGATGACAGCAGGTGAGGTTTTGGGTTGTATCCAAGTCAAGCCATGCTGTTGGGTACTGCTCTATGGTATGGCAGGTTTGGTTGCTTTGCCTTGGGACAGGAGAAATGAGATGCAAGATGAGGGTGAGTGCAGTTGGTCATGTTGGCTTGTGGCAGGTTTGTGAAGAAATGGCCAAGGATTTTCTGGTTGGAAGTTCAGTGAAGGTTCTTTTTGTGGTATGCTAGGTTTGAATTACTTGGAAACTTGGGCAGAAAATGCAAGGCAAGGGCAAGGTGGCTGTATTGGCAAGACAGTTTTTTGAACAGGCAAGGCAAATAGGTTTGAGAATGCTACTCAGGTTCAGCATGAGTGAATGAGGTTAGGTCCTGTCATGTTGGTTTGGTTGGCTCATGACAGAAAATGAGGGAGGGGTCTGATGTTAGGTCATAGCCAAGTTTTTGTTGACAGCCAGTTTGAAGAATCCCAAGGCCAAGTGAGAGCAAGGTGAAATGAAGGATTGGTTGGTCTGCTCCTTTTTTCACAAAGATCAAAATGCCATGCTTTTCTTCTGCTGCAGGGTATGGTGACAGGGAATTTTGAGGAGAAAAATGCCAATGGTGTTTGCTGCAGGATGTTGACTTTTGATGCTGCAGGATTTTGACAGCGTGGCTCCTTTTCACTGTTTGGCCAAAAGGTTTGTGGCTTGTTGGCTATGTTGGCAAAGCTTGGAAATGATGCGGAATAGAGATGACAAAACTATCATGGCTGGCAAGGCAGTGTTTAGAGTTAGGCAGGATGTTAACACACAAGGCAAGGCAAGGTTTAGGTAGGCTTTTTGAGAGTGAATGAAGAGTGTTTGGTCTGTTTTGAGGTTATTCAGTTTTTTGACAGCCAAAGCCTAATGCCAAAAATCTTGTGATGCTGCTGTTACTTCTGCTGTTGGCTCTTAGCAGTTTTTTTGTATTCTTTGGAAGTTTTGATCACCTCCTTGTCTAAAATGGCCCAGGATGCGTTTCCACCATCTGCTGTGTAGAGGTATAGTCCTTTTGAATTGTACAGCAGGATGAGGTGTGAGAGGGTATGGTCCTTTACTGCTACTTGTTCACTCTCTTTGACAGAAAAAGTGAAGTCCAATTTTGCTGCTAGGCCAAAATGGTTTTTGTGTGATGCTCTTACTGTTGGTTGTGTTGGCAGACTTTTTAGAAGAAAGAACCAAAAAATGCCAAGGGTTGTTCTTGTTCTATGTGTGTGTGTATGACAGAAAATGATGGATGAAGTAATCTGCCATGTGACAGCACAAGTATGGTATGGAAGTATTGTTTTGAGAAATTGCCAAGGCTTTCTATCTCCTGCTGCAGTATCGTGTGCTTGTGTGTTGCAGATTAGCAGGGCCCATCATGACAGGAAGGTGTAGTTTTTTGGTTGAAACATAGAAATACCAAGCCAAGTCTGCTGTGGGATGTTGCTGCAATTTTTCGACAGAAAGAAGCAAGGCAAAGTGAGAGGTTTTGGAGAATGAGTGAAAAGTGTTCTTGAAGCTGCTGCCAATGCCAGGCCAGAAAGTGAAGAAGATATGATGTTGAGCCAAAAGCCAGGTTTTTCTTAGGGGTTCTTGACAGTGTGGTCAGTTCTTTTTTTTGAGAGATTCCTTGGTTTGTGGCTGTTGGATCTTTAACATGACAGAAAAATATATTTTCAAAACCTGCTATTAACTGTTGTTTTTTGGTGGCAAGGCATGGTATGGAGCTGTTATGTTGGACAGGGAACTTTTTGCAAAGCCAGTAGCTTAGGTTAGTTTTTGAGAGAAGGTGTTAGTTTTGTTCTCTTTGCTGTAGCAGGGAAAATGTTGGTTTTTGTTGGATGCTGCAGGGTTTCTGCTGTCATAGTACACAGTAAAGTGTGGAGGTATGGATGGATGTGGTTGCTTAGTGTACTTTTTCTCCAAAATCAAGCAAGCAAGCATGGCTTTGTGTAATGTTGGAGTATGGCTGCATAATGAGGTTTACTATGGCAGAAAACTTGCTGCATAATTGCTGTTTGAAGGTACCAAGGCATGGTTGTGGAAAGCAAGGACAAGCATGGTGCAATGGTACTTTTCTTGTAATTCAAGCAACCAAACAAGATTCACATGTTCTGCATAATTTGGCTTTGCAAACACACTTAAAATGATATTTATGAGCTGTTCCAATTGGCCAAATGCTGAAAAAATGTTTGAGTCAAAAAGTCAACTCTTGGTCAAACTTACATTTAAATGAAAAAGGTCAAAAAATGCCATTTTGATTGGTAAAGTTTTGGGTCATGAAATTTATATTTTTGGAAAGAGGATGAAAAATGTGGTTTGTAGGAAAAAAACCCCACCAAATTTGGCCAAACGGTTTGGGAGATATGGCCCTTTGAAGTTCAAGATTTTCTAAAATCGATTCGATCATAACTTGCCAACCACACATGGGAATTGAGAGTTCTAGGACTTTTTGGAAATGGGAGAACACGATCTTCAACTTTCATGTTGGGCAAAAATTCATTTGAGGCTTGTATCACAATGTAAGTTTGAGGATCAAAACTTTCCATTTTTGGTAAGTTTCAGTTACAGGCCCAGTTTCCATTTTGGGAAATTCATGATCTGGCTTCAAATTCTTCCATGATGGTGTTTGGCATGATGCATGATGACTATTTGGACATGAATGAACTCTCACAAACCAATTCCAATCATCCAATCACTGATTAAATGGACAGTTGACCAACAGTTGACTATTAGGGTTTTTGTCTGATTATGCATTGACTGATGAATTCCAAACCCTAATTCCTTGAGAATTTGACTTCAAATGATGTCCCAAGTTATATGAACTCTTGATTATTGACCATGGTGCCCAAATTCCGCAAGAATGACCACCATCCACTGCTTTGACTGACAGTTGACTTTCTTTGACTTTTGACTGTCTGGGCATGAACTGCTGACCTCTGAGCCCTCAACCCTTGACCAAAACACTTCAAATAGACCTCCAAGTCATGTGAACTTGTTGGACAAACCCCAAGGCCTTTGTTCAATGAAAAATTCTTTTGCTTGCTTGATTGACTGATCAGGAGATTAGTTTGACCTAGTTCTTGATTGCTTGCTCTTGAGGCAACTGAAAGACAATGCAAATGTTATGCAATGGATCATGATATGCTATGACCTAATATGAAAATGTATGTATAATGATAGGTGCAAATTTGAGGTGCTACAGCTGCCCCTATTCAATCAGCTGGGAACCCGAATGGATGATAGCAACGGCTGTCAGACTTTCAGGGTATACAGGGATTGAATACCAAAGAACCGTAGAATTTGCACAATACAGGGATCCACCAATGGAAACGTCCACTGGGATTTGATATTTATTACTGGGTATTTTGTTTTGTTTTTTGTTTTCAAAGGGTACGGCCACATCCAGACATCGCAACGACGATGAATGGGGGAAAGAAATCACAACTAGATGCCGACGGACAACTAGGAAAAACTCGACGTTTACCAAGACCAACAGAGAGGTAACCAAACATTAATGAATGACTGGGGGGACTCGACCAGACATCAACGGATGAATGGGAGAAAACTCGACGTTTACAGACATCGAAAGATGATGTTTACAGACACCAAAAGGATCGACCAGACACTTACAGATGAATGGGAATACTCGACGTTTACAGACATCGAAAGATGATGTTTACAGACACCAAAAAGATCGACCAGACATTTACAGATGAATGGGAATACTCGACGTTTACAGACATCGAAAGATGATGTTTACAGACACCAAAAAGATCGACCAGACATTTACAGATGAATGGGAATACTCGACGTTTACAGACATCGAAAGATGATGTTTACAGACACCAAAAAGATCGACCAGACATTTACAGATGAATGGGAATACTCGACGTTTACAGACATCGAAAGATGATGTTTACAGACACCAAAAAGATCGACCAGACATTTACAGATGAATGGGAATACTCGACGTTTACAGACATCGAAAGATGATGTTTACAGACACCAAAAAGATCGACCAGACATTTACAGATGAATGGGAATACTCGACGTTTACAGACATCGAAAGATGATGTTTACAGACACCAAAAAGATCGACCAGACATTTACAGATGAATGGGAATACTCGACGTTTACAGACATCGAAAGATGATGTTTACAGACACCAAAAAGATCGACCAGACATTTACAGATGAATGGGAATAAGAGAAACACAACCAGACGTCGACGGACGACTGGGAAAAACTCGTCGTTTATCGAAACCAACGGAGAGGTAAGTCCACATGGAGAGGGGTACAACTAGATATCATCGGATAACTAGGAAAAACTCGACGTTTATCGAAACCAACGGAGAGGTAACTCTGCATGGAGAGGGGTACAACTAGACATCATCGGATAACTAGGAAAAACTCGACGTTTATCGAAACCAACGGAGAGGTAACTCTGCATGGAGAGGGGTACAACTAGACATCATCGGATAACTAGGAAAAACTCGACGTTTATCGAAACCAACGGAGAGGAGTAATCTTCACTAGGGAAGGGATAGCGATGTTATGAACATCGAAAGAGGATGTTTACCGACATCAAAAGAAGACCAGACACTTACGCATGACTGGAAATCACCGAAAGATGGTGTTTACCGACACCAAAGAAGACCAGACACTTACGCATGACTGGAAATCACCGAAGGATGGTATTTACCGACACCAAAGAATACCAGACACGGGTGCTGACAGGGTATACTGACATTCTCAAGATGACAGGGCTAGGCTGAACACTTGCAGGGGACCTCACTAGGGAGAAACAAACTTTCTGTCACCAACAGGTGAGGAAATAAACCTCTGTGGGGATTATAAACACCAAATGTTGACTGGAGTAACTGTAGCCAATGCGTTGTACAGGTTGAACAAAAATCCGTTTCTGCAGGGAATACGGTTTGATGGGGTTTCGAACACATGAATGCATATGTTTGAATTTTTCTATGGCGTAATGCTCCATTTAGGAATGGAAATGCTACGCGATTTTTTGAAGATGCGATGATTACTACATGCAAAATGCAAATGAACCCCGGCTAGGGAGCCAAAATGACCAGATACTCTGACTCCGTGGGGAGACTCCTCTTGGGGAAATATTCTGCGGAGAACTCTGCTTGGGGAATGGAAATGCTACGCGATTTTTTGAAGATGCGATGATTACTACATGCAAAATGCAAATGAACCCCGGCTAGGGAGCCAAAATGACCAGATACTCTGACTCCGTGGGGAGACTCCTCTTGGGGAAATATTCTGCGGAGAACTCTGCTTGGGGAATGGTACAACGACTTCACTGGGAGAAAGACTCAACCAACCTTCAGATAGGATAAACCCTGCTTGGGAGAAGGTCTGTTACTCCGCTAGGGATAACCCACGCGATCCATGGGTAGAATCAACTCAGCTGGGGATGCAGATATCAGTCTTCTACAGAAACTCGTCCAATCCACTGGTAGGATGAACTCTGCTGGAGAAATAAATGCTACTCCACTAGGGACGACCCAACCAACCCATATGTAGGAGAAATCACTGCTGGAGATGTATTTCATGAGACCCGCTCCACTCGGGGAACTTGCTGAGGAAAAAACCACACCATTCTGCTGGAGAGAAAAAACCATAGTGGTGAGAGTAACAACTCTGTTGAGGATGATGACACGTCATATCATACTGGAGATGAATTCCCACAAACCTGCTTGGGATAGGCACTCACGGCCATACTGGAGATAATAGCATCACAAGACCAATTGTTGGGGAACACACCAACAGTCTACTGATAAACTCCACTAGGGGACTCCCGGGGAAAATAACTGTCAGGCGCTCAGCGGGGATTCTCAACTGGGGAAATCTGCAAGCACAGGCCTGCTGGGGAGAAGCAATCCTTAGATCTGCTGGGGAAAGAAGGTACTGTCCACAGGTATCTCTGCAGGGGAAATAACTCTGATAGCTTCAATACTGGCCTGGGCTGGGGACGTGATGACCTTCAGGCTTGCTGAGGAGACAACGATCTTGAATCTACCAGGGAGATTACACTCTCAATCCTCTGGGGAGATACAGCTTGTTGGACGGGGATGTCGGTCGACTCATCATCCACCCATAGTGTTGACTTTCCACTTTTAAGAACTCCCAGACTCTTCTGGACTTTTCTGCTCCATCATCTTGTATTCCAAATCTCGTCCGTACTCCACGGGGATCGAGCTCCTGGTATTCATACATACTTTCCAATCATCAGACTTTGAAGAGTCTTCTTGATTAACTTTCCAGGATCGTCGTTGTAATCCTTCACCGTCTTTTCACGGTTCATCTATCCCTTGCCCCTGGTTGGACTCTGAGGGGATCTTTTGTCAAAAAGGTTCACATTACAACTGGCAAGTGAATGAAGATGTCTAACAGCACCTGCACAAGAGATCGTCAGATAAAAACGTGCCCCAGGTATGCCCTAGGTGTTCTGATATTTCAACACTTAGGTCACTCAGACTTCCAAGTAAGATTTCCAGATTTCAATCTCACAAGCATGTATTGGAAGAGACCTCTATGTTTCAAAATGCAAATATTCTTATCAAAACAAACGGATGTTTTCGTAATCAAAACGGTAATGACACAAAAACAAAATTTATTTGACCGAACACACGCTTTATTTGACTGGAGTACAAGATGGCTCACAATTGAGCAACACACAGGAAGCAAACCCTGGGAAGAGGTGATTGCACATAAAAGAAAAATCTATCCTAGTGGCAACGTGAAACTGCGATCTCATCGGGTTCCAACTCAGTTGTACCTCATATGTCCTCAGGACTTTCCGCACCTTCTGTCTTCTGAACAAGACGCTTCTGATCGGTCTCTGTCGGAGATTATCCAAGTCATCATGAGCACAAATGATCATGCTGGACGCAGTTGTTCGTTTCAATCCCTCTTTTGCCTGGACCGCCCTTTCGGGTTTCAGTCCACCGGGATACCCTTTTTTGCCCAAGTCGCCCTTGCGGGTTTTCAACTTGCCGGGTGTACAGTTCTTTTCTTTTATTTTTATCCCTAACTTTTGCCCGAACCTTTCTCTTTTTCTTGGTTCGCCGGGATGCCCCTTTTTTGCCTGGACTCTTTATTCTTTTTGTCCAGCGGGTTTCTTTCACGAAGTATTTTCTAACTGCGTCCGCACTCACAGTGGATGGAAAATCGTCGTCATCCGTGGTTGTCAACTACAAGGTTCTGTCAGGGGAAACCTTCTTGACCACAAATGGACATTCATAACTGCTCATCCATTTGCCCCACAATCGTCTTGAGGAGGAATGATCTTTTTTCAACCAACTCTTCCACGTGGTACACGCGAGGTCACACTTCTTGGTTAACAACATGCTTCGTTCACTGGGTACAATTGTCCCATGTCAAGTAATTGTCAGCCCTTTTTCTCAGCTGGACCCAACATGTCATTCCGAGTCCTTATCCATTCAGTTTTCTCTGATTTCTCATATTTCTGTGAGGAAGACACTGCCCCAGGTAGATGCACATCCCAGGGCTCGATACCCAGGATACAGACTTTATGTTCAGCCACCATTGTTGGTGCAACCAACTATGATCCGGGAAGCACTACCTTATTCACCTCATCTCATTCCCCCTCAGACATCAGAATCCGTTCGGATTCGGGGTCAGACCCCTCCTCCGGGATCGGTCACTCTCAATCTTTCGATTTGAGTACCTCGAGATGTCCTCATCAGGGACCTCAAACTTCCTTGGTTGATAACCTTTCCATGGGTTGCTACTAGCTTCTTAAACACATATCTGATCAGATCCGTTTTGGACATCCACAAAGTGGTATGAATCAGCATACACTGTCTCAGTCGGCGAGCAGCCTATGCCGAAGTACATCAAGTTTTTTCGAACAGTGAGTGTATTGTTTCACAGTCGATAAACTTTTTGCTTAGGTAAATTGCATACTCTTTTCGACAAGACTAGTCATGCTGACTCAATACGCACCTCGTAGACCCCTCGAGGGTTATCAAGTACCGGATTAACAGTTATTTCTTTCACTGAGATATCGGAATCAGAGGTTCCTACAACTTACCCTTTTTTTTTTTTTTTTTTTTTTTTTTTTTTTTTTTTTTTTTTTTTTTTTTTTTTTAGCAGGATCGACCTCGATTCCTCTGATTCGCTCACAACAAGCCTCGGTAGCTTGATGGATAACACTCCATAAGTGCACTGATTCAGACTCAAAAGTATGAGTTATCTCAACCGGTCAAACAAACTTGCCCCAAGTCTACCGGATGCCCCTGTTTTGCTTGGGACTTTGTCATCATGTCATCAACATGGCATTTGCTTTCACGATGAATCATATCACGAGACAAAGTCACCGTAGACCTCTGATACGTGGCACCGGCCTCATGTGACGGAACGACATCAACTTAGACCAAGAAGGTACCCCTCGTGTGATGGACCTGGTTTACTTCATATTATCTGGCGACAATTCCATCTGGTCTTGGCCAAGAAGCCATCCACGAAGATAAACACTGAGACCTGAGCCATATAATCAACCAATACCTCATTGTGATGTACCGGGAATCCATCTTTCAGATTAGCTCTGCTCGCATCTTGATAGTCTATTCACACCTTCTCTCTTTCTCATCCTTTGTCGGCCTCAGCTTTTGCTTTCTAACCTCGGCGGAGCTTGGAGTAACAATCTTGAATCGCTCCTCGTGCGGTTGAATCACTTCCTCCTCTTGTTTCAATGACCTGGCTAATTCCAGCAAATCACAATCTTCTTCGCCTTTTTCCTCTGGCATGATAGGTCGAATTGTCGAAGTCATACAGAGGTGTAACCAAATCGTTATCGGTGAGATCAGGAGAGTAATCACTTTGGAACGAGACAAGATCAAAAGGAAAGAGAATGAAAAAACGTTGCCATTTTTATTTGTTTTTTTTCTTTTTTAAATTGCAAAATTAAATAAAAAACAGGGAACACTGCTTTTAACTACAAAAACATCCATTCATTACTGATGCAAAATGTTGCATAATGAAACACATGAGATGGCCCTTACAATGGACCATTACGTTTCGGGCAAAACGTATGGCTTGCATGCAAACAAAAATTGAAAAACAGAAATACTACTCTTCAGAATGAGTGATAGTGATGCTTTTGGAGGCCTTCCAGTTGCCTGGTACGCACGACTGTATCCATGCCTCAAGCTCGCGGTCGTTGTCAACATCTCCACCCACTGAACGGGCATGACCAGGATCCATCATTCCTGCACTGACGAAGGCGTATAGTGGATGACATCCTCTGTCTGGTCTAGATGACTCTAAATCTGGATGATAACCGACTCCAAACATGTCTGCTTTTGCCACGATGTCGATGATCCTTCCCCAGCCTTGGGCCTCTTGGTTCTTCACCACCTCCAGAGCTTGTTTATAAGAAGAAATGGACAGCTTCTTCTCTTTCTCAGCAACAAGGGCCTTCTCTACCTGGACGGTTTCAACCGCCAGACTGGGTGCTTTACATCTTACACCGTCCATTTCTACTTTCTTCATCTTCTGGGTCGTGTCTTTCATCAATACACACTCTTCTGTAGTGACGGCGGCATAAGCATTATCAACAGCAGGTAAGGCTCCTTCCTGTAGCAGAAGTTTTGGAAATATAGCCTTTGGACCTTTTAGCTGACCCTCTTCAATCATCTCTACTCCTTTCTTGGCCTTCTTCACCATCTTGACTCTTGCTGGTCTCTGCCTGAGTGCGGGGTCGACATCCTCATTCATTATCTGGGCCAAGCTAATAGCCTTGGAGTCCACCAGATCTTGGACGATATGCTTAAAAGCTCTGCAACCTTCAATGCTGTGCCCGGGTGCCCCAGAGTGAAACTCGCACTTGGCACTCTCATCATAGTTGGCAGGCCTCCGCTGCTGTTCTACAGGAATCAAAATCCTCGGCCGTACTAAAGCAAGATCCATCAACCTTTGGAACAGAAGGGCGTAAGTCCGGTGGTTCCTCAAACTGACGGTCCTCGTTCTTTTTCTTCACCTGGCTCTTAGCTCCCGGTGTCTTCTGTTGAGGTGGCAGTTGTTGCTGTTGAGCAGGTGGATTGCTGACAGGAGTGGTTACAGTGGCAGCATAAGGATGATAACGATCTTTGCTACGTTCTTTCTTTGCAGGCACACCAACTGGCTTAACCTTCTTCTTGAATGGACCACTGTCGGAGGGTTTCTCTGCTACAGTACCAGAAGGTTTGTTCACTTCGGAGGACAGAGCCTTCTCCTGAACTTTCTCCATTATCAACCGTTTCTCAATCCTTTCCAATCTTTCAGACATGGCCTTCTGTCCCAAGGCAAGCCCTTGCACAACACTGAACAACTCCCTCATCATCCCTTTCAGCTCAAGGACATCGGCGTTGAGAAGATCCATCAGCTTGGATTTGTTGACCCTCAGCAGGTTATCTGAACAGACGAACTATGCGTACCGGTTGAATACTGAAACCTTCAAAACAGCAAGTGGGTTAGAATGACTCACACATGCAATGTCTGTCCGTACTAGGAATATTCAGTCCTGTTTTTTTCTTTTGGTTTCATTGAGACAGATAAAATTTTATCAACAACATTTTGACATCTGGATGTCTCTCGACCTGAGTTTTAATTAAAAATAACGGACCCTGAGTACGGACGGACATGAGTTGAATGCAGATGAATGCGAAATGATATGATGCAAATGCATGAATGCAGGCCACTGTGCCGCCAAGTCAACTGTAGACCCTCTGCTTTTCTGAATCGGTCAATCTGTGGGATCCAGTCACCATGAATCCAACTTGGGGGGTTCTGAAATAAACGGAACCGGAGATTATGTCACTATCTTCACAGGAACAATCACTGAACGGATGACAAACAGATCCTCTGAACAGATACTCTCAAATCAACCCGGGAATCCAAAATAAACGGACCCTGCTGATAAACCACGGACAGAACTCTGGCGTCCCAGAAATAAATGCCCATAATTCATAGTCACCATCAGTACCAAGAGTCACCAACAAGTCACCAACAATCAGCAACTGTACCTGTAATGGTCAAACCCTTCCCCACTCACGGGTGTCGTCTAGGCCAGGGTAAAGTCGAAGAGAAACGCAGCATAAATAACCTTTCGCAGAATACCATCATATACACACCTGAAGTATGTAACGACAGTATCCCACCAGGGTCTGAACTGCTCGTGATATCAATGTTCCGCTAAGTGGCGCCATACCACCCGCTTCCCATGAATCACTCTATTCCTAGGTTTCCTAGATTTCACTCATAGCCTGGGTATTGGGCCTTTTACCTCAAGTAACTCCCACCCCCAAACAGAGAAAAACAGACAGCACAACAGATGAATATGAATGAAATGCAAACATTAATGCAAATAATAAATGCAAACAATAAGTGCACATATATACAATGAATGCAATAAATACAACAGCAAACAGCAACCAAAATCCTAACCTAGAGAGCGCTAGGAGAGACTCGCTCAGGGAAGATGGACCAGCAGAGGTCAACTTCTCTATATCCCCAGCAGAGTCGCCAGCTGTCGCATCACGCGAAAAACCGGCGGGAAAAGAAAGAACAACAGAGCCGCCACCGTGCGTTATTTATCCCAAAAGAGGGAAAGGAAACGCTCAGAGTAAACCTGGGAAAGAACATGGTCTCGCGACCAAAGAGAATGGGTTCGGGAGTCGGTTATGCGAAGGGAAGGTATTAGCACCCCTACGCATCCGTAGTACTCTACGGGATCCACGCACAAAAGGAAGGAATATTGGTTGCTAAACACTGCTCAAATACTCACACACACTGGCTGAAGGAAACGCAAGAGACTGACTGAAACTGACTCGGCAGGATGTCGCATCCTGGGCCTACTTAGTCTATCAGGCATAGACATCAGAGTCCAAGTAGTTCGGACTGGGGAAACGACACATGCTCGCTAGGATATCGCATCCTATGCATACGTATCTTCTCGGACGAGAGAAGAATCAGAGCATTCGTAGCTCGGCTGACACGCACACAAACAAACACAGGCAAAGGCGAACGTGGAGCCCGAATGCCAATCAATGGGCTTACATCAGCATCCGAACCAAAAACACACACAAGGAGGCAAACATGGAGCCTGAATGCCAATCACTGGACTTACATCAGCATCCGAACCAAAACACACACACACTGGAACCCAAATGCCACTCGAGGGACTTATATCAGCTTCCAAGCACGCAACAACATAACAAGTTAATAGGGAGTCGGGGACTCGAGCCTATAACTGTCAAGCACACACTCAAACAGACAGACAACAAATTGCTAAGGAGTCAGGCACTCGAGCCTAGCAACTGTCAAACAACTCACACAAAAGAAAGAAAAGGCGCCCGGAGAGATCAGCTCAATCTCCTGCCTACATACTTCATCTGGTATGAAGATCAGGGCGATGTAGTTCCCCTACGCAGGGATAAAGGACTAACCTAACCAGATAACAGAGGGAGACACAACTAGGGAGACTACGACTCGAGCCTAGATGTTATCATGCAGAATCAACCCTAAGTTATGGTTTCTAGCTAAGTGGCACAAGGGCCAACCTATCCTAAGTATGGCTCACACAGGAAGCAAACCACACACACTTAACTTGCACTGGAAGCAAGCCAAGCAAAACCTAACTTGCACAGGAAGCAAGTCTAAACTAATCCTAACTTGCACAGGAAGCAAGTCAAACAATCCTACAAGCACAGATAGCACACGCTATACACAAACAAGTGGCTCAAACAAGGGTTAGGTTTTAGTCAAGGGGTCATATCAACCTCAACAAACAAACCTCTGGAACTGGGTGAATGTTGCTCTTAACCTTGCCATTGAGGGGCTAAGGTGAAGCAGATGAAAGGATGAAGTGAGGATGAGACCTCACAGCTCTTATCCCTGGTCTGGGAGAGCTCAAGACAAGAATGTGTGGGTTCAGAAAGTGGGAACCCTTCTACACATTTAAAACTGACTCAACTGTACAGTTTGTACAAGATCTTGGGTTTGTATCCGCAATGCATCAACACAGTGGTGTGAGCAAAGCAGATGACACACTGAATAGTGGGGGATAGATTGCATATCCCTACCTTCCACCAATTGCCTCTTCACTTAGGAGGTCTTTGACTCTATGCAAGGACAAAAGTAAACAACCACAAACATTGCCTCTTAAGGAGGACTTCAGACAGTTGCCTGGCCAAGTAACAAGCCAGGTCTTCCAGACTACATGAAGTAAAAAAGACATACCTTAATGCAAATTGCTTATACAAGCAAAGCAAAGCAAAAAGTTCACAAGGAACTAAGCAACTAAAACACCTGAAACAGTCAAGCAGATGTTAGTATGCAACAAAACAAACAGAAATAGAAACCAACAGTCAATTGGAGGCACATGGATGTGCAAGGCACAAGGCTTAAGGCATGTGAGCCAAGCCACCTACAAAACAAAGAGGTTAGGCAATGATACTTGGGTAAGCTCAGTCAAAAGAATTGGTCTTAATGGTCATTTGATGGTCATCCTGAAAACACAAACTCAAAGGTGAGTAGCAGGACCACTAGGGCAAGCCTAGGGTCAAAAGTGAATGAGAAAGTCAAAACAGCCAGGGTTAGGTATCCAAAATCATGTTCAAACAATTAGGAAACAAAACCAATTGGTCTCACACTCATATCAATCATCATCATCATTTCATGAACCATTTAGGTCAAAACATGGCAAACAGAAGCTCATAGAAATCAACAGAAAGACTTGCATCAAAAGCAATCTAAACATTTTCCAAAAATCACCAAATAAATCATGATCAAACCTAACATATAGCATGGTAAGCATGTCAAATTTCATCCCATTTGGATGAGAGGAAGGCAGTCAATGAAAATCATGATGTCAAACCAAATTCAAGCATGCACAAAGAAAGTCAACAAGCATGGGTCAACTTCAAAAATCATATCAAATTGAAAACAGATGAGAAATGAATGAGATTAACACCAATGCCAAGTTTGAGATGTCTAGTTATCACATATCAAATTTCATGTCCATCTAATAAAGTATGAGAATTTCACAAATGAAATGGGAACATGCGTCACACAAAGTCCACATTTGACTAGGCAGGGAAGAAAAATCTCAAACAAATGGAAAATTGTTCAAATAAATCCAAGAAAATTCACAAGTCAACTAGACATACAAGAGTAAGTTCATGCAAAATTTGGGGTCATTTGGACGTAAGGAAGCATGTGAACAAAATTAGGGAAAATGCATGATCATGGTATGGCACCAAATGTAACACATGACTTCAAAAAATCATAACCAGCAAACCACAAATGGGAAATCCACAAACTTTATACCAAAATCACCATGAAGGTGTCTAGTTTAAGCACAAAAAATTTGAGAGCCATTGGATACATTCTCATCATTTCACAATTGATTTGGCAAAGTGTACAAAATTTGGTCACATGTCACAAACCCTAAGGCCATTTAAAAACCATCCATCCAAAAATTCTGGAAAAATAATGATAAAAAAGTAGAGATCATGATGAGCACAACACAAAAATCCCACTCAATTTGGACCAACAATGAGCAAGTTGTGAATTTTGGAAGATTGGTAATCAAAGTGAAGAAATTAATTGAATTTATATTGAGAAAATGGCATTTTTGTAATTTTCTGATTCACTTAACCAAACACAGTCGTTTTGGGCACAAAATGAAATGTTTTCATTGGCCAGTGGGGGGATGGCACAGTAACACGAAAATGGGAGCAATTCTGGGCAAATTGGGATTAGGGTTCTTATCCAAAAATTGTGATTTCTCAATTCTTCCCAAAAATGTCAATTGAGCACATCATTGTAAACATCAAACACCATACAACAACAATCCAAACCCTAATTTCATCAATTTGAACTATACAACAAGAGATCACAAGAAACATTTTCAAACATCAAACTTTATCTCATCATTTCTTCATGGACAGGCAATCATTTTCAAAAAGGAAAACAACATGATACTCAGCATTGAAAAAACTATTCAGAACATGTAACAATTTTAGAAATGGTGGAAGTTGAAAACTTACCAATTTGGAGGGCAGTCTGTGTTCTTGGTGTTGTTTTGTGATGCCTTGCCAAAACAGATGTGCCTTCAGCTTGCCAATGATGGATAATGATGATGGTATGGCTCAAGACATCTTGGAAGTGTTTAGATCATGGACTGTCCAAGTTGAAAAATGCAAAGATGGATTTTTAGAGAATGAGATGAAATTGGCTGTTGGTGTTGCTGCTACTTTCAAAATGGTGACTGGATTAGGAAGGTGCAAAGGCCAGGTTTGGTGCTTTTCAGTTTTGACAGGTTTTGCAAGTGAGGTGAGTTTTTGTTGGTTAGGTTATTTTGAGGAATGGCCAAGAATTTATGGTGAATGTAGTGGCTAGGTGCTGCTGGCAGTTGGTTTCATGACAGGTGTGTTTTGGACATGGCCAAAGAAATGCTTGCTGCAGTGTTATGCTGTGACAGGTTTTGGAAAAAATGCAAGTGGTTTTCTTGCTGCAGGGTGTTTCAGCACAAAATGCAAAGCTCAGGTTTTTTTCTCTTGTAAAATGCCAAATGAGGTCTTTTGATGTGCAGTCAGGCAAGGTTCCCTTGCTGTTGGATGCTTGGCTGTAGTAATCCTCATGTGACAGTACAAATTGCCATGGAGGTATGGTGAAAACAGTTGCCAAGTGAAAAATGAATGAATGAATGCCAAGTGAAAAATGAATGAATCCTCTCTGGTTTTTTGCTGCAATATGACAAAAGCAATGAAGGTTATTGCTGGTTCACAATGCTGAGTGGAATGTGAAAAGTTGGTATTGTTGGCTGGTTCATGTTATGCTAGTCGTGGCAAGGTAATTGTGATTCAAAAGATGACAGCAGGTGAGGTTTTGGGTTGTATCCAAGTCAAGCCATGCTGTTGGGTACTGCTCTATGGTATGGCAGGTTTGGTTGCTTTGCCTTGGGACAGGAGAAATGAGATGCAAGATGAGGGTGAGTGCAGTTGGTCATGTTGGCTTGTGGCAGGTTTGTGAAGAAATGGCCAAGGATTTTCTGGTTGGAAGTTCAGTGAAGGTTCTTTTTGTGGTATGCTAGGTTTGAATTACTTGGAAACTTGGGCAGAAAATGCAAGGCAAGGGCAAGGTGGCTGTATTGGCAAGACAGTTTTTTGAACAGGCAAGGCAAATAGGTTTGAGAATGCTACTCAGGTTCAGCATGAGTGAATGAGGTTAGGTCCTGTCATGTTGGTTTGGTTGGCTCATGACAGAAAATGAGGGAGGGGTCTGATGTTAGGTCATAGCCAAGTTTTTGTTGACAGCCAGTTTGAAGAATCCCAAGGCCAAGTGAGAGCAAGGTGAAATGAAGGATTGGTTGGTCTGCTCCTTTTTTCACAAAGATCAAAATGCCATGCTTTTCTTCTGCTGCAGGGTATGGTGACAGGGAATTTTGAGGAGAAAAATGCCAATGGTGTTTGCTGCAGGATGTTGACTTTTGATGCTGCAGGATTTTGACAGCGTGGCTCCTTTTCACTGTTTGGCCAAAAGGTTTGTGGCTTGTTGGCTATGTTGGCAAAGCTTGGAAATGATGCGGAATAGAGATGACAAAACTATCATGGCTGGCAAGGCAGTGTTTAGAGTTAGGCAGGATGTTAACACACAAGGCAAGGCAAGGTTTAGGTAGGCTTTTTGAGAGTGAATGAAGAGTGTTTGGTCTGTTTTGAGGTTATTCAGTTTTTTGACAGCCAAAGCCTAATGCCAAAAATCTTGTGATGCTGCTGTTACTTCTGCTGTTGGCTCTTAGCAGTTTTTTTGTATTCTTTGGAAGTTTTGATCACCTCCTTGTCTAAAATGGCCCAGGATGCGTTTCCACCATCTGCTGTGTAGAGGTATAGTCCTTTTGAATTGTACAGCAGGATGAGGTGTGAGAGGGTATGGTCCTTTACTGCTACTTGTTCACTCTCTTTGACAGAAAAAGTGAAGTCCAATTTTGCTGCTAGGCCAAAATGGTTTTTGTGTGATGCTCTTACTGTTGGTTGTGTTGGCAGACTTTTTAGAAGAAAGAACCAAAAAATGCCAAGGGTTGTTCTTGTTCTATGTGTGTGTGTATGACAGAAAATGATGGATGAAGTAATCTGCCATGTGACAGCACAAGTATGGTATGGAAGTATTGTTTTGAGAAATTGCCAAGGCTTTCTATCTCCTGCTGCAGTATCGTGTGCTTGTGTGTTGCAGATTAGCAGGGCCCATCATGACAGGAAGGTGTAGTTTTTTGGTTGAAACATAGAAATACCAAGCCAAGTCTGCTGTGGGATGTTGCTGCAATTTTTCGACAGAAAGAAGCAAGGCAAAGTGAGAGGTTTTGGAGAATGAGTGAAAAGTGTTCTTGAAGCTGCTGCCAATGCCAGGCCAGAAAGTGAAGAAGATATGATGTTGAGCCAAAAGCCAGGTTTTTCTTAGGGGTTCTTGACAGTGTGGTCAGTTCTTTTTTTTGAGAGATTCCCTTGGTTTGTGGCTGTTGGATCTTTAACATGACAGAAAAATATATTTTCAAAACCTGCTATTAACTGTTGTTTTTTGGTGGCAAGGCATGGTATGGAGCTGTTATGTTGGACAGGGAACTTTTTGCAAAGCCAGTAGCTTAGGTTAGTTTTTGAGAGAAGGTGTTAGTTTTGTTCTCTTTGCTGTAGCAGGGAAAATGTTGGTTTTTGTTGGATGCTGCAGGGTTTCTGCTGTCATAGTACACAGTAAAGTGTGGAGGTATGGATGGATGTGGTTGCTTAGTGTACTTTTTCTCCAAAATCAAGCAAGCAAGCATGGCTTTGTGTAATGTTGGAGTATGGCTGCATAATGAGGTTTACTATGGCAGAAAACTTGCTGCATAATTGCTGTTTGAAGGTACCAAGGCATGGTTGTGGAAAGCAAGGACAAGCATGGTGCAATGGTACTTTTCTTGTAATTCAAGCAACCAAACAAGATTCACATGTTCTGCATAATTTGGCTTTGCAAACACACTTAAAATGATATTTATGAGCTGTTCCAATTGGCCAAATGCTGAAAAAATGTTTGAGTCAAAAAGTCAACTCTTGGTCAAACTTACATTTAAATGAAAAAGGTCAAAAAATGCCATTTTGATTGGTAAAGTTTTGGGTCATGAAATTTATATTTTTGGAAAGAGGATGAAAAATGTGGTTTGTAGGAAAAAAACCCCACCAAATTTGGCCAAACGGTTTGGGAGATATGGCCCTTTGAAGTTCAAGATTTTCTAAAATCGATTCGATCATAACTTGCCAACCACACATGGGAATTGAGAGTTCTAGGACTTTTTGGAAATGGGAGAACAAGATCTTCAACTTTCATGTTGGGCAAAAATTCATTTGAGGCTTGTATCACAATGTAAGTTTGAGGATCAAAACTTTCCATTTTTGGTAAGTTTCAGTTACAGGCCCAGTTTCCATTTTGGGAAATTCATGATCTGGCTTCAAATTCTTCCATGATGGTGTTTGGCATGATGCATGATGACTATTTGGACATGAATGAACTCTCACAAACCAATTCCAATCATCCAATCACTGATTAAATGGACAGTTGACCAACAGTTGACTATTAGGGTTTTTGTCTGATTATGCATTGACTGATGAATTCCAAACCCTAATTCCTTGAGAATTTGACTTCAAATGATGTCCCAAGTTATATGAACTCTTGATTATTGACCATGGTGCCCAAATTCCGCAAGAATGACCACCATCCACTGCTTTGACTGACAGTTGACTTTCTTTGACTTTTGACTGTCTGGGCATGAACTGCTGACCTCTGAGCCCTCAACCCTTGACCAAAACACTTCAAATAGACCTCCAAGTCATGTGAACTTGTTGGACAAACCCCAAGGCCTTTGTTCAATGAAAAATTCTTTTGCTTGCTTGATTGACTGATCAGGAGATTAGTTTGACCTAGTTCTTGATTGCTTGCTCTTGAGGCAACTGAAAGACAATGCAAATGTTATGCAATGGATCATGATATGCTATGACCTAATATGAAAATGTATGTATAATGATAGGTGCAAATTTGAGGTGCTACACATCTGAATTCACAGGAGATGGAAAATCTTCACCATCCATAGTTGTAAGCATCAAGGCTCCACCCGAAAAGACCTTTTTAATAACATATGAACCTTCATAATTCAGAGTCCACTTGCCCCTGTTATCTGTACCGGGAGGAAGGATCCTCTTCAAAACTAAGTCACCTATCTGATAGCTTCGAGGACGCACTTTCTGATCAAAGGCCTTCTTCATCCTTCTCTGATATAGTTGTCCATGGCACACAGCTGCTAATCGCTTTTCCTCAATTAAATTTAACTCATCAAACCTGGCTTGAACCCACTCAGCCTCGTCAAGTTTTACATCCATCATCACCCTCAAAGAAGGGATTTCAACTTACACTGGTAAGACTGTCTCCATGCCATACACAAGTGAAAACGGAGTTGCCCCGGTTGACGTACGCACTGATGTACGGTACCCATGCAAAGCGAAAGGCAACATCTCATGCCAATCCTTGTACGTCACAACCATCTTTTGCACAATCTTCTTAATGTTCTTGTTTGCCGCCTCTACAACACCATTCATCTTTGGTCTGTAAGGAGAAGAATTGTGGTGTTCGATCTTAAAGTCTTTGCAAAGCTCTTTCATCATCCTGTTATTGAGATTCGAACCATTGTTAGTGATGATTCTCTCAGGAACCCCATAACGACAGATAATTTCTTTCTTAATGAATCGAGCAACCACTTGTTTGGTAACATTGGCATAGGAAGCTGCTTCCACCCACTTGGTAAAGTAATCAATCGCGACTAGGATGAAGCGATGTCCATTGGAAGCAGTAGGTTCAATCTTTCCAATCATATCGATGTCCCACATCGCGAATGGCCAAGGAGAATTCATAATATTCAGAGGGTTTGGTGGTACATGCACTCTATCTGCATAGATCTGACATTTGTGGCACTTCCGAGCGTATTTGAAACAATCAGATTCCATGGTTATCCAGTAATAACCGGCTCTTAACAACTTCTTGGCCATTGCGTGACCACCAACATGGGTACCGAAAGATCCCTCGTGTACTTCCTGCATTAACATGTCTTCTTCGTGTCTAACCACGCATCTGAGCAGAACCATGTCAAATTTCCTCTTGTACAACACATCATCTTTGTTCAAGTAAAAGCTTCCAGCTAGCCTTCTCAGTGTCTTCTTTTCATTCTTTGACGCTCTTTCAGGATACTCTTGGCTTTTGAGGAAATTCTTAATATCATAAAACCACGGCTTCTCATCAATAACAGACTCGGCTGCAAACACATACGCGGGCCTCTCGAGTCGATTCACAACAACGTGTGGCACATGATTTTGCCAATGAACTTTGATCATGGAAGACAATGTGGCAAAGGCATCAGCCATTTGATTTTCATCTCGGGGTACATGATTCAACTTTACTGTCTTAAAGAAAGTCAGGATCCTTCTGGTGTAATCTCTATAAGGAATCAAATGCGGCTGATGAGTATTCCAGTCTCCATTGACTTGGTTAATCACTAGAGCAGAATCTCCATAAATGTCCATAGTTTTGATCCTTAGATCGATGGCTTCCTCAATCCCCATGATACAGGCCTCATACTCAGCTTCGTTGTTGGTTACTTCAAAAGTCAATATGGCGGAAAAAGGTATGTGTGCACCTTTAGGATTAATGAGTACTGCCCCAACACCATTTCCATTCACATTTACCGCCCCATCAAACATCAGTGTCCACTTATCATCGGGATCCGGTCCTTCCTCGACAAGAGGCTCTTCACAATCTTTCATCTGTAAGTACATGATATCTTCATCGGGGAATTCAAACATCATCGGCTGATAGTCATCAATTGGTTGCTCAACAAGGTAATCAGACAGAATACTAACCTTGATGGCCTTTTGCAACGTGTACTGGATATCATACTCTGTCAAAATCATCTGCCAACGAGCCACTCGTCCGGTAAGAGCCGGCTTTTCAAAGATATACTTTACCGGGTCCATCTTAGAAATCAACAAGGTAGTATGGTTCAACATATACTGTCTTAGTCGGCGAGCAGCCCATGCCAGAGCGCAACAAGTTTTCTCGAGCAGTGAATATCTTGTTTCACAGTCGGTAAACTTTTTGCTAAGGTAGTATATTGCATGCTCTTTTCGACCAGACTCGTCATGCTGTCCCAATACACACCCCATCGAATTCTCTGTTACTGAAAGGTACATTATCAGAGGCCTCCCAGGAACTGGAGGTATAAGAATTGGAGGTTTCTGCAAATATTATTTTATCTTATCAAAAGCTTTTTGACAATCATTGTTCCACCTGATTGCTTGATCTTTTCTTAGCAATTTAAATATCGGTTCACACGTAGCTGTTAGGTGAGATATGATCCGTGCAATGTAGTTCAGCCTCCCTAAAAACCCACGAACCTGCTTTTCCGTTCTTGGTTCAGGCATTTCTTGAATAGCTTTTACTTTTGCTGGATCAACCTCAATCCCTTTCTCACTGACAATGAAACCTAACAGCTTTCCAGATCTCACTCCAAATGTACACTTGTTTGGATTCAGCCTTAGTTTGAACTTTCACAATCTTTCAAACAACTTTTGCAAGTTTACCAAGTGCTCCTCTTCTGTCTGAGACTTCGTAATCATATCATCCACGTACACTTAAATTTCTTGGTGCATCATGTCATGAAAGAGAGTCGTCATAACTCTTTGGTAGGTAGCACCGACGTTCTTCAACCCAAATGGCATTACCTTATAACAGAACGTGCTCCAAGGTGTAATGAATGTCGTCTTCTCCATGTCTTCTGGCGCCATCTTGATCTGATTATAGCCATAAAATCCATCCATGAAAGAGAAAACCGAGTACTGAGCAGTGTTATCGACCAATGCATCAATGTGAGGTAATGGGAAGTCATCTTTTGGACTGGCTCTGTTTAAATCTCGGTAATCGACACACATCCTGACTTTACCATCCTTCTTCGGCACGGGTACGATGTTGGCCACCCAAGGGGGATAATTGGTAACTGCTAGAAAACCTGCATCCAACTGTTTCTGAACCTCCTCTTTGATCTTGACAACCATATCAGGACTAGTTCTGCGAAGCTTCTGCTTTACCAAAGGACAATCTTCTCTAAGAGGTAGCCTGTGCACCACAATATCTGTATCCGAATCAGGCATATCTTGATACGACCATGCGAATACATCCACATATTCTTGCAGTATTTCAATCAGCCCTCTCTTGACCTTTTCCTCTAAAGCAGCCCCTATCTTGATCTCTTTCTTTGCGTCCTCAGTACCAAGGTTAATGACTTCCAACTCTTCCTGATGAGGTTGAATGACCCTTTCCTCCTGTTTCAATAGTCTGGCCAATTCTTTGGGGAGTTCACAATCTTCTTCACTCTCCTCTTCGGCTTGGTAAATGGGATTATCGAAGTCATACTGAGCCATAACAGAACTGTTTTTAATGGAATTCGCAAGATCAATTCTGTACGAACGATGTTTCATGCTTTATTTTAGAAAAGAGTTCAAGGAAGTCACAAAAAAACATTGCCATTTTTATTGTTTTGAAAATGAAAGTAATAAAAACAGAAAGACAGTGAACACAAATTTGACTGCAAAACGTCCTTTATTGATGATAATCATTGAAAGTTTAAAACATGATGTGGCCCTACAATGAACCACTACGCCTTGGGCAGAGCGTAGGGCTTTCATGCAAAATGAAAAACAGAAGAAAATTACTCTGTCTGAAGAGTAACTTGGACTATTTCTTCAGCAGTCTAGTTGTTAATCTTCTCCCCTGGAGCACACGGGCGCACCCAATTATCCATATCACAATCACTGTCACCATCTTCATTGTCTGTTGCAAAGACATCCCCGTGATTCATCAATCCAACACTAGTGAAAGTACATGGCCCTCTCTGATTCTGGACATCCTGCTCTGATGATTGAAAAGGCTGAAAAATGATATGCATATGCGGGTTGACTTTTTTTTTCTTTTTTTTTATGCATTATCTTTTGAAAATGAACATGCTATGATGCAAAATGATGAAACAATGGCTGGTTGGCTGTGTATCACGAGGCGCAGGATCAGAACTTCAGCATGAATTTGGAACCGGGAACCATAGAACACAATCATCAACTTAGAACTCATACTTCAGAACCAACGGTCACCAACAAGAACCAAACAAAAGTCACCAACAGGACACGGTCACCAACAGAACAGGTCACCAACAGAACAAGTCACCATCAGTACCTGTAAATGATTCATTCCCGCCCCACTCACGGGTGTAATCTAGGCCAGGGTAAGGTCAAGAGAAACGCAGGATAAACAATCCTTTCAAGAATATCATCATATGCACACCAAATGTATGCAACGATAATACCCCATAAGAATCTGAACTGCTCGTGATACCATGTTCCGCTAAGTGGCGCCATACCACCCGCTTCCCATGAATCACTTTATTCCTAGGTGTCCTAAAGTTCACTCATAGCCTGTGTATTGGGCCTTTTACCTCTTGTGACTCCCACCCAATAGCGAAACAGATACACAACCAGCACAATATGCATGAAACAGTAAAGCGCACATAGGATGCAATGCAAGCAGATAAGTATGCAAAGCAATAAATAAATAACACACAATAGACAATAAACAAACAGACGCTAGGAAATGCCCACTAGGGAAAATAAGTCCCCAGCAGAGTCGCCAGCTGTCGCTCCCCGGATTTCCCGAATCCAAGTACAAACGCGAAAAAGAGTGGCGGAAAAAGAGTAGAGTCGCCAGCTATGTACTTTTATCCCAAGAGGAGGGAAAGGTAGTACTGCATAACCAAGAGAGAACGGATAAAACAAAGTCTCGAACCAAAGAAAACTGAGTAAGGGGGCCGGTTACGTGAAGGGAAGGTTATCGCACCCTTTCACGTCTGTGGTACTCCACAGGATCCACGCTTGTTGTTTATGTCTAAAATGTGTGTATAAAAAGTCCTATATGCGATGCGAAAGAGAGAAAATCAAAGTAGGGAAAAGAAAGAGTTATTGCTCGCACAGGCCCTACCCTGCTGCATACGTATCTCAAGAAGGATTGAGAATCAGAGCGCCGTAGCTCGGCTAACCTATTTTTATTTGTTTTGTGTTTTTTAGATGAACAACGTTACTACGCAATCTACCGGATGCTCGACCTTTGGAGACTTACTCACCTGTAGTAGAAGGAGTTAACGTGTTCTTAAGAAAAGAAAATCAAAGAGTTTGTTTGTGTTTTAGGAATGCTCATGCAAAAAGGAAGTCCTAGACGAAGGAACCGTGCTACCTTAATTGACATGCAAACGAGAGACTATACGAAGCCTAGCAATCCTATGGGGAGACGATCACACCACACAAAAAACATATAGCATAAGGTAAACGCACCAACAAGGGGGCTCAAACATACGTGGGTAGGGCTTTAATCAAGAGGGGTCATATCAACCTCGACAAACAAGCCATGGAAAGGTAATCAAATGGGCTCTTAACCACTGACATTGAACGTCAGGGTAAGCAGATCAAAAGGGTAATAAGGATAAGACCTCATAGCTCTTAACCCTGGACAGGGTGAGCTCATGACAAAGTGTGGGGGTTCAGAAAGATGGAACCCTCTCCACTGACTGACCGGACAAAAGATCTTGGGTTTTTGTTCTGAAGCATCGACACGTAGTGTGAGCATAAAGAACAACGCACTGAATAACGGGGGATTGACTACTAATCCCTTTTATCCGTCAATTGCCTCTTCATGGAGGTCTTTAGCACTGGTGCCTCCTCTTGGAGGTCTTTGGGCACAAAAGTAAACACACAAAAACATTATCTCCTATCGAGGTCTTCCAGCTAAGAAAGCGGTAAAATGCTGGAAAGATGTAAAAGGGATCGAGAGATCTACCACACGGATAAAGATCCGAAGTAACAACAACTAAAGAAACAAGAAACCCAGAGATCTCTCAGGCTAGCACCATCAAAGAAAGTAAGTCAGTAAAGCAATCAGAATAAATCTCCAAATGGTATCCCACAAATAAAGTGGAATACCAAGCAAGCTATCTCTTCAAGAGTCATGTGAGCCCTCACAAAAACTCAACAAACAAGTTAGAATAACAAGATGGGGTGCAATCAAGAGTTGCACCAAACAAGAGAATCATAACAACAACAGTGTCAGGTAAACAGTGCACGGATGCAATAGAAAACATGTCACAACAAACACAAAACAGATTAGAGAGCAAACTGAAAAACCAACTACTGTCATGATCGCCTTCGCTTAGCGAAGGCTTAGCGAAGCTTCGCTACAGGTTCGCTTAGCGAAATGGCAGCGAATGCCTACGGGTTCTGGGTTCTTCCTTGATAACAGTCCAATTTCAGAAATCCAAAAGTCTAATGATACCCAATCTCCCAAATTTCAGAAACAAAGTAATTTAACATGCTAAGAATCGTTCTAAACATACATGCAAACCTAAAAATCCAATCTCCCAAATTCAACCCTAATGATTCAGTCTACAGAAATTACACCATTGAAGGCATTAAAGAATGGAGACAGAACAAACCTGATTGAAGAGGTTGATTGGTTTTGAAATGTAACGGGTTAGGGTTTTCAATGCAACAGTTAGGGTTTGTGTGAGATGGAAGTCAAAAGTGTGAGAGTCAGAGTGAGACTAAAATAATTTAAAATGGTTTTTTGGGCCCAAATGAGTGGCCCTCTGAAAATTAAATGGGTTTTTGCCACGCTCGCTACTGTCTTCGCCCAGCGAGCAGCTAGCGAATCATCTCGCTACTGTCTTCGCCTAGCGAGCAGCTAGCGAACATGACAGGATTTTGTTTTTTTCAAAACAGCATGCAAAGCACAATTCAGAAAGGCTCCATTAAACACTCCCATACTTGGGTAAAAACATAGCTAGCACTTACTCGCTAGGCGAGCATCCAGCGAGCAGGTTAGCGAGCAATTCCAGTAGCAACATCATCAAGGTTCGCTGGAGCGAAGGAGGAAGCATGGGCTTTGCCTAGCCAAGGATTGCTCGCCTAGCGAGCATGACAGTTCAGGAACAGACCTTTGTCCCTTCAAGATGAATGTTTTGAATGATGAATAGACCCCGTTTGAACATGCTGGAAGTATCTCAAGTCATCCCCTAGCCATTTGACCCTCAGTTGACCAACAGTTGACTTTTGACTTCACAGTTGAATTTTGAACTGTACTGAGCCCATTAAGCTTGATCCTTTAAAGAAAACCTCTGAAAGTGAAACCCTAGCTCCCATGAGCTCTACGCAACATCCATAAGATCTTCAAACCAAGATTGCATCTCGATCCTTGAGGAACCCTACTTTGACTTTGATACCCAGATGAATACAAGCTTCTTGGAAGACAAACTCTTGGAGCTAACTCTGATTGACATGATGAAATGCAATATGAAATGTTAAATGACCTAAAGTGAATGCATGAATGAGGAGGGCAAATTTGAGGTGCTACAATAACCCCAACACGTGGCAACCTTTCTACTTCCCGCGGTAGTTATACTATTAGGCCCGCTTATTGCTTGAGTTATTGGTTTTTCCCTATAAATGGCCATTACTTTCTTCTCATGAAAACCTTTTCCTCTTCTTTTCCATTTTAGAACTTCTACTTTATTTAACTAGAGATAATTCACATATGCAAGAACACTTCTTTTAGTTAGGGTAGGAGAAGAAAGATTGTAAGGTTCGCCTTTTTCTCAGGGTTCCAAGTACTGCAGTTTTTTTCTTCTCATAAGAAGTTGATGGATAGGAAGAAAGCCAAATAAGTTAATGTGAGAGACACAGTGTCCCTACATTTGAATGGTGGCACTATCACACGGTTCCATCCGAGCATTGGATTTTCTAGCATAGGACACAAAGAAGACGTAATCCTAGAGTCCTGTTCAGAGACAAAGGGAGTAAATAAGGCAACTGTGGGTGGTTCTCCTTTTTTTACTTGCATCTTCCAGTTATTTATGAATTGGGGGGTTTTGATTCCTTTTACGCCTTTTGAGGTAGACTTTTTGGTAATCCTTAATGCCATCCCTTCCTAGATCACACCTAACATGTTGAGTATTCTTAGGGATTTACAAATAACATGTTGTAATTTAGGCATCTCCCCAACCTTATGGCTATTCCTTTCTTTTTTGGTTATAGAGACCCTTCTCAATTATAGTTGGATAACTTTGTGGTCTTTGTCTAGTAGGTATTTGTTAGAACCTTGCGGGGAGCCCTATGAAGATTGAAAAGATAGACTCATATGGGTCAGAGGGCGAGATTCTACTTCTATGGTGACTATAGGGGCGACCGGTGCCCTTCGTTTTCCTCTATCATTGACAAATGACCCCTCATCTTATAAAAGGGATAGACTTCAGAACCTTTTCTCCCCTTAAACGAGAGGTGATCCAGACTTTAAGTTGATTCTATCTCATGAGCTCTCGTACTATAATTACCCTAGACCGAGAAGACGAAGACATAGTAGAAAAGTACTTAGGTAAGAATTATGGCATGGAAATAAACTTTTGGCTTGATATCTTCTTTTCTATTTTACATTTTTTAACAAATTATTTTTGCATGAGATATGTCTAAGATCTCGTTCGGTGAGAGGAGAGATGGTTTGACACCGATGCAAGCCAAACAACGACTAGCGGGAAAAATATCTACGGGAGATCAGCAAGTTGAAATCTAGGATGGACTTTATTATAAGAGATGTTCACGAGTGTCATAATATAACGTCATTCATGGCAAAGAAATATGATACACTACTAAAAAAAGTTGATACAACAACGTCACCATTACCATAGTCCTTCGAAGGACCGTGGTGATATCTCAAATTTTATACGCCTATATAATTTTTTTATTTTTTAATTAAACGTTATTAATTTATTACCATGGTTTTCTAAAACAACTATGGTGATATAATTGGACGTTTCATGATTTCGACTCTCAAGCCTGCTATTTCGTTATTTCTTTAGAATTTAGCACCACCCTTCCATTTTATTTAATCAAAGAAAGATATATCACTACGGTTCTTTAAACCAACAATTATGATATATTTTCTATTTTTTTAAAATTTTAATTAATTAAAACCTGACACTTTTTTTTAAATATCATTAATTTCAATGTCAATATTATATCTCCACGTTTTTCAAAAAAAAATCGTTGTGATATATTTTTTATTATTCTTTAAAAAAATCATTTGCTTAAGACATGGTTTTTTTTTATAAAATTGATCATATACCACAATTTTAGAAAAAAAACTATGGTGGTCCTATTTAATCACTTTACACAAAGCTATCTAACTTGTTTCTTCAGTTGCATATTTTCATTTCCATCAATAAACAACCCCTGATGAAACAACGAGATTTTCAATCCTAATGAAACTTACTTCACCATTTCAAACCCAACGATATAAAATCAGTTTCAACTCTAACGAAACGTTCAAAACCATCTTCAAACCTGAAGAAACAACAACATTTTCAACATTTTCATATGCTTTTGTACCGTCGATGAGGGAGGCGACACCATGTTCTTTGTTCATCTGCCTTCGATTTAGCTGTCGAGGAGGAACTTTAATATTATAACAACATTTTTTACTTATTCATCACGTTTCCGGTACGAAAACTTTTTTGTCCCATGCATTTACAGTGCCTATATTTTCCATTGTTATTTATGTATTTGTTGTTGTTGATGCTTATGTATTTGTTATTGATGATTCTTATTATTATTGTTGATGGTTGTTATTGATGATGATTCTTATTGTTGTTGTTGATGCTTGTTGTCCTTGTTACTGATTTTCTAGACTAAGAAACATGTTGACTCAATTACTGCATAACAAAAGCAATGTCAATTTCAAGAAAATAAAGAACAATCAGTAAATACAAAACAATTAGTATTTGAATGAGTGTAACTAAGAGAGCTAAGAGAATCAAAGATTTTAAAATATCACTATTTGTTATTGTTGATGCTTATTGTTATTATTAATGCTTGTTGTTATTGTTGATACTTATTGTTGTTGTTAATGCTTGTTGTTATTGAATATTGTTGAATATGATGCATGCTACTGTTGTGGATGCTTATTATTATTATTATTGATGCTTCTTTTTGTTGTTGATGCTTATTGTTGAAGATGGTGCTTGTTGTTGTTGTTGATTCTTATTGTTGTTGATGCTTATGTCTTGATAGATGGCCTATTCTTCATCTAGTAGCGATGAAGCTACATATACAATTGAAACCATGATAAATGATTCATAATCTGTAGTTGGAGGACACATAAAAAAAACAAAGAGGTGCCACAATGATGGCTACATTAACAAGAGTACGCAATTCGGGTGTTAGACTTTTGGTTGAGTATAGTGTCGCTTGTACTATTCTTGACGATCCTCGTTCTTTTTTGTTTAAGAGTTATGTTGTGTTCCTTGGACGTAGAAAAGTCAGCATATTGTTAGATGATTAGAAGGATGTACTAGATGAGGTGAAAAAACCATATGGATAGACTTTCAAGTATTAATTTTAATTTTTATCAATTTGGTATTATTTATATAAACACCAATGCATACTTATTAATTTAAATGTGTAGTTGACATTTGAATTTAATGATGATTTGAAGTTGAAAAAGAAGTGGATAACTTACGATGGTACGACTTGGAGGAGTTTTAAGTCACAACTCACGAGTGACTATATTACAAAGCCAAAGGCTAATATTGAGCGTCCGTGGGTAAAATATCATTTTCTTAACAAGAAGGTTTGGAAAAAGTTTGTGAAGTCTCGTAATAATGAGGAGTTCATGGTTAGTACTAGTGATCTTTTCTGATAGTTTTATGGATAAACCATGGACGTTAATTTTTTTTCCTATGTTTATAACAGGCTAAAAGTGAAACGGGAAAGCTGAAGAATTCCAAAAACAAATACCCCATGTATTGTCTTGTGAAGAAAAATGTGATTGCTGAAAAAAGACAACAACTAGGAGATGGGGACTCCATAAGTCGTGATTGGGAACCATCTCCAGCATCACGACATGAGAAGTGGAAGAGGGCTCGACTGAGACCAAATGGAGTACACTTCAGATGCCTCCAGATTAGTAGTTGTAAGAATTATAAGACTTGTTGTGCATATGTTTAGCGTTATTTAAATTGCCTTGGTCATTAACAATGTGTGTCTTATCATATTGTGTAGGATTCGTTGGTTAACTCAGCCCGTGAAGGTACATTTTTTCCATAACCACGACATGATATATTAGTATAAGCAATCAGAACAAAGGAAAATTATGGGTGTGTCCGTGGGGTTGGATATGGCATCAACTTGAGAGTGTTTTTTGGTACATCTAAAAAAGCACTAGACATGTGTCAAATGAAATGTTGGAAGAGCTTCAGAGGAAGATAGATACTCAAAAGAAAGAATTTGATGAGAAGTTGGAAGCGGGACGGGAATCTCGAAGGAAAGAATTGGAAGAATTAAACGAGTTATATGCGGTATGTGAGAGTGAGAATTGTGTTTTCTGAAATGAATGATATATATATATATATATATATATATATATATTATATATATATATATATATATATATATATATATATATATATATATATATATATATATATATATATATATATATATATATATATATATATATATATATATATATATATATATATATATATATATATATATATATTGTGTTAATTCTGTTTTGTGTTACTTTATGTATTTTATGATGTAGAGAACTAGTGGAACCGTGCCACAGTGTACAAGTGAAGAGGATGATGATGATGATCAATTGCATGGTAGATATGTTGTACTCGGTACAAGCATAAAAGGAAGTTGTTCAGCTGCCCCCTATGGTAGAGATATACAATACGGGTTATTGGCTACTTCTGAAGAATCATATTCCAAAATGATGGTTTATGTTATGCGCAACGAAGAAGCGGTGTTTACTTTTTCGCTAGAACATGATCCTATGTTTGAGGGGTTAAAGGAATTCATTATGATTCCTAAAGATATAAAGGATATGATTGGTGGAAACGGTGTCTGAACATAGGGACACTACAATTTTGGTGCACGCAAGTATATCTCATTATATGGTACATTAATTGTTTTGTATAGAATTAATTCTTCACGTGTTTTTTTGTATTTTGTTTAACATTTTAGGTATACTCACCGTGTATGTATAGAATTAAATAAATCGAATACTTATGAATTGTTGGATCCACTAGAGTATGATTTACTAATAATTTCGCTAAAAACATTGAAGGATACTTAACATCACGGATATCAGATAGGAAATAATGTTACTTAGTACCATTTCTCAACAAGTGAGTAGTTTTAAAATTATGGTTTCTCTATTATATTTAGTTTTCATATTTTACCAAATATTAATTATAAATGCTTGTATTGTTCATTAAGAGAACATTATCAATTGATCATCATATATATTCGGACGAATATGGTAACTACATTGTGTTTATTAAACTATTAACTTGATCCTCCGATAAAACAAATTATTACTGGGTAACTTTATGTTTATAAGACTTTTGTGAAATCTTATCATTGACTTTGTAATTATCTTAGTGTGTAATATTTTTAAATCATTTTCAATATATAGAGTTGCCGAGAGGTAGTATAGGTTAAACAATTCTAGAAAAAAGCTCGCATTTTGTAAGCCTAAGGTAAGTGGATTAATTGTGACATTTATTTATATATATATATATATATATATATATATATATATATATATATATATATATTATATATATATATATATATATATATATATATATATATATATATATATATATATATATATATATATATATATATATATATATTCATGAAATGCATGTGTGGTTATATATTCATGAAATATGTAAATTTGTAGACGAGGAGACAAGCAGAGAGATACGAGTGTCGGTACTATGTAATAAAACACATGTTTAACATCGTTTCTACCGGCATTATTGATTCGTGGGATCACGTATATAATGTCATGAAATATTTTCAATGGCATATTAATTTTCTATTATAATTCAAATCACGTGATATTCATTTTTTTCCACTTGTTTATGTAGACATTTAACGACAAGACATCTTTCTCTTCTAAAGATTTAGACGATTTCCCTAAACGTTGGCCGTTTAGTTTTAATGTGTTAATTGAAAAGGAGAGGGTGATATTATGAAGGATTAATTTGATATTATATATATATATATATATATATATATATATATATATATATATATATATATATATATATATATATATATATATATATATATATATATATATATATATATATATATATAGGTAAAATAAATACAGACCTGTAATTTATGGAGAGATAAAATAAAATTTTAAAAAAAAAAGCAATGTATTTAATCATGGTTTCTTATACATACCGTTGTTATAGATAGAGGGCAAAATATTACTCTCTTCGTTCCTTTTTAAGTGTTATTTTTTGACTTTTTACACATATCAAGGAAGTTAATCATTATTGTTACTTTTCAAATAATAATTCTTATTTTACCTATAATACCCTTAATTATTTATTACATTCACTTTACTTTTTCTCTCCCTGTAATCATTATCTATGGGTAATTTTGACAAAATTGCAATTAATACTACATTGAATTTTGCAAGTGACAATTAAAAAGAAACAATTTTTTTACAAGAATGTGACACTTATAAAGGAAAGGAGGGAGTATTAACCATACATTCAGTAGGTTTTGAACTCATGATCATTCGCTTTATATCACAACGGTTGTATATTTTGAGCGTTGTGGTATATATCGCGCTACCTAGTTTATCACAACGGTCTAACACCCGTGGTGGAAAACACCATACGTACAATCATACCATACCTCACAACGGTTGGTCGGACGTGGTTGTATCCCTTTTCCAACCGTTATGATAGATTTTTTCGTAGTAGTGATAATTTGAAGGATCGCGCCAAGGATGTGGCTTCCAAGGCTCTTGAACACATAAATGATGGGAATCACTTCAAGGGATCTAAAGTAAACCCTTAGTTCCTTAAAGGAATTGAAGAAGGAGGCTTCATTGCTCAAGGATAAAGTTGAAGCCGCCTATGACCAATATCTTTAGAGGGGGAAGAAACATGTAGTATTTTTCTATCTGGACCTAGATTTGAGCCAGGTGGACATGTTCAAGGTAGTTCGGGGTGGTCAGTTAATGGACGACGAGTAGGTCCTCTAACAGTCTTTGCACCTTTAACCCTATTTCTCATATGACGTTTTCTATGATAGCTTAGTTTACTACTTTTGGATGTGATTTTTGTTAATACAGATATTTTATTTTTATTTTTTTCTAACTATTCCCAGCTCTCATTAAGGCATATATGCTCTTCGTGTTTTGGTTCTGATCATCCCAAATAGGATGACAGGGGCTCGTTATCGAGGGTCTTATGCGCCCGGTCAACAAAAGAAGAAGACAAGGTTCCCCATGCAGGGTTCCCACACATTTCCTGTCTCGGGAGGTGATGAAGATCCTTATTAGGGATCCAACGTCTTTCATTGCCTCAAAGGATGGTAAGGACCTCTCGTAGGGATGCAACATGATTTTTGATAGCCTCATGGGGCGGAAAGGATCCCTTGTGGGGCTTCAACATATTTTAATCGCCTCGAAAGGAAGAAAGGATCCCTCGTTGGGATCCAACATCTTAATCGCCTTAAAGGGAGGCCAAGATCCCTTGTAGGATCCAACGTTTTTTATCACCTCAAAGGGTGGGAAGGATCCCTAGTAGGGATCAAAAAAATTTGATCTACTCAAAGACGACAAGGATCCCTAGTAGGTGTAACACCCTAAACCCGACACATAATTTATAAAATAAATCAGAGTATTTTTCACCAAACGGTGTCACACATTCTCAAAATAAAACATTTTTCCTCAATTTAAACATATCGCAACGGAAATTATAAAAAAATTAACAACACCTCTTCATGGTCTCATAAAATATAATTACTCAAATAAAGCATCAATTTGATAACAACTTAACATTCCTCAAGGTAAACAAAAAACAATGATCACATCCCATGTGTTACACTATCAGAGCAACACAAGTTACTAAACAAATATGCAAAACAACAAAGTAAAAGAGAATGCCTCAACGCCATCCTCCCGCTCAAAACAACTACTCTTCCACTTGATTATTTATACTCAAAGATAGTAGATAACACCATAAATAAACAAATATGGGTGAGAATAACTTTACATATGTTAAAGGTGAAATTAAACAGCAGGGATAACATACATGGTGATAACATAACAACAACAAATCACAATGCAAGACGTATTAATGCAGTGTGTTTCTCCTTCAATAATGAATGTAGTACGAAAAGTTTGGATGTCCGAGTTATTTTACGGAATTATCCATGTGTCTAACTACTCTCTAGAAAATGTTCTCTCTGAACAAGAAGACCGTCATTGGCTCTCTCTGAGCTTTGGACCTCGTCATTGACTCTCTCTGAGCTTTGGACCTCATTGGACCGAAGTCCTACCTAACTCTAATGCACATGAATGCATGTACATGGCAACAATAATCACAACTCAAAAATCACACAAATAATGCTCATTATCTCATACTCAAATAGGTTCCTCTCTAAACCACAAATTTCGCCAATGTAAGGTAAGCACAATAAGTCCTCTCTGAATTACTCAACAAAAAAATCATATAATTACATCTCAAATAATTATATTAATATTCACAAAAATCAACATAATAAAAAGGTATTATTACTCAACAACTCAAAAGTGCTCATTAGCTCAAAATTACTTATCAACTTAGAAAAATTGCTCAAACACATCAATCAGAGTAATAATCATTTATATTTTACTCATAACCTATCAAAAGGATGGAAATTTTTGTCTTTAACTCAAATGATTTATCAAGACGAACTCTAAAACAATTCCCACAACTCTAAAACAATTCTAAATAATTCTAAAGTGATCAATTGACAACTCTTGCATGATTGATATAAACACAAAAATAAATCTATTGGTTGGCGGTCTCACCCAAGTAATAATTTGACTAAATTTTCTAATTTTCGTAATCCAACTGTGATCTAGCCGATTTTGATATTTGATTTTTTCGATTCTCAAACTTTTTCTATTATTTTCAATTTTTCAGTAAAAAAAACAGCATTTGGAATTTTCATGGCTTTTTCATGCAACGCTCAAAACAAAGATCAACAACAAATACATATATATCATGATCCAATTTTAAAAAATTGCCCAAAGGGAACAAACACAGATCAACAAGGCATGAAGGAGTTCAATTCATAGCAATCATATATTTTCATATCATATTCGTAAAAAAAAATAGAGCAATACAACAATCAATCGCCTCAAAGGGTTTTTCCCAAATTCTTTTTGGCCAAAACACATAAATTGCATACATTAAAAGAGATGCAGGAGATATGAGGGTGAGGACCCTCTCACTATCTGATTGCCTAAATCATCCACGAGTAAAGACTCCCCCTAGCTTGAAGTTTGAGGATCAATGAACTTTCTCTCTTCCTTTCACAATCGCTCCATATTCCTGCTCTAATCTCAAGACATCTGATATGCCTATTTTCCCAACTTTTGCACATGTACAAAAGTCTCTCACGTTAACTATTTATTTAACCTAAAAGTCCCATTTACTTCGGTCACCCCTCAACTCTACTCACATCCTCCCTAAAACTCTATTTTATTTAAAATTCTAATTTATCTATTAATTAAATAATATTTCTAAAATAAATATTTTATTTTAATCCATTAATTCTTTAATTAAATTAAAAATAGCATAATTATTTAATTATTCCAATTAAACTCAATTAAATTAATAACTCTAATTTCCCTCCCGACTTTAAAATACCTCCAATTTCTGATATTAATTAAATTACTAAAATAACATTAAATCAAGTAAAACACACACATCACCCAAATAAATTAATATAAAATTAATTAAAAATAATTAACTAAAGTCGGGGTGTTATAGTAGAGAACTAGATTTTTAATCGCCTCAAAGACGACAAGGCAAACCTTATTCATAATGGACAAATTCCTCAACCCAAGCCCTCCAAATTGCTTATCATTGGTAAGAATATTCCAAAGAATAGAGTGCAGATGTTTCTTTTCCATAGAATCTCACCAATGAAATCTCTTTGACACTTTTGAATTTTCTTGATACAAGTTTGGGAATGGGCACAACCATCATAGTGTAAGTAGGGAACGCCTCAATGACCTCCTTTGCAAGGGTGACTCTACTGACAAAGTAAAGTTGAGTTCTCTTCCAATGCGCAAGCTTGGATTTCTCTTTATATATGATATATTATTAGTATTTATCCTGAGCATGATTACTCGAAAGGGGGACACCTAAGTAAGTACCTAGAGAAGTTGTTTCCTTGATACCAGATTTGACCAGGATGTGTCTCCTAGTGGACAGAGGAGTATTATTGGAAAAGAAAATGTTGATTTTTTCCATATTTATATGTTGCCCTGAAGCACTGCAAAACTTGGAAAGAATATCCAAGGTCACATTAATTTGTGAATCAGAAGCAGTCCCAAATAACATGAGATCATCAACAAACATAAGGTGGAATATCTTAGGTCCCTCCTTAACAAACTTCAAGAAATTCCATTTATTGTTGTCCATGACATCATGAATAAGGTGGGAAATCTTGTCCATGCATATGGCAAACAAATAGGGAGACAAGGGATCGCCTTGTCGTAATCCTTTTTTTTGCTGCAAAGAAATCACCTTCATCACCTTTCCAAAGAACACGCAACTTAGTTGTTGAAACGACAAGGAGACTAAGCTCTTTCAAATTCTCAGGAATTCTAACATCAGTGAGCATATTTTTGATAAATTTCCAGTTCATGTTGTCATAAGCCTTAGCAAGATCTATTTTTATGGTAAAATATCCCATTTTCTACTTTGATCTATTCATAATGTGCATAATTTCTTGCGCAAGAATAATGTTGTCATGGGAGCTACGATTAGGAATGAAACCAGATTGATTAGGGGAGACAATAAATTCCATGTTCTACTTGAGTCTATTCATAATGATCTTAGTAAACATTTTAAGTAGTCTTATAAAGCGTTATAGGCCTAAAATGCGATGCATGTTGAGGATTGGCTTTCTTAGGGATCAGACAAATACATGTCAAATTAATAGTATTCAAGGGTATATCTTTGGACCACAACTTGAAAATGAGTTGACAAAGATTATCTCTAGTGTTCTTCTAAGTATTTTGGTAAAAGCCAACCCGGAAACCATCCGGACTAGGCGACTTCCAAGGAGCCATATCAAAGAGCGCATTTTTGATCTCAAAATCTTGGGCCTCTTTTTGCAAGACTCTGCAGACATTATGATCTAAACTAGGAAACTATTTAGATGTATGGTATTACGCATCAATGTTGGTATCAGAAGTGAAGAGCAATTTAAAATGGTCTTGGAAAAGATTTCGGATAGCATTCTCATCTTCCATCCAGTTATTAGCTCTATCCTTAATCATAGCGATCAATTTATTCCTTTTGTGTTGCACTGCTCTAGTGTGATAGAATTTTGTATTTCTATCACCTTCCACCATCGAAGTAACCTTGGCTCTTTGATACTAAAGCAATTCTTCTTGGAATAGGGTTTTGGAAAGGTAAGTTTGGATTTGTTTTTCAAGTTTTCGAAGGCCTTCATGGTCTCTGCCATCCTGAATCACTTTTTGAATACCCTCAAGATGATGCATAAGTTGAAGTTTTTCCTTACGAATACTACCAATGTTATGAAGCTTCCATTGCATAACAGTTGTCTTAAAGGATTCTAAATTAGAGAGAAGCGATTGGTGAGTGTTCCAAGACGAATTAAGCAAATACTCAAAGGAGGGCTCAACTAACCACGCACACTCGAATTTGAATTCTTTAGGCACCTGACTCAAATCCTTATCCATAAGAGTAAGCAAAACAAGGTGATGATCAGAAAACTCAAGATGATGAAGCACCTTAACATGAGCTTTATGATACATGTTCTGTCATCTGTCATTATAAAGAACACGATCTAATTTTTCTAAATTCTCATACCCCCGTGACTAACAGGACCACGCCAAGTGAAAGGAAATCCAAAGCTACCCATGTCAAGAAGATTGCACTAGTTGATACGATTTTGAAAGAGAGTACATCTCCAAAGGGAAGCCAGGAGCCCATCTCTTTTTCCATTCAAGTGGAGAAAATCATTAAAATCTCTGCCCATAATCCAACCTGAATCCATGCTAGTGGCAATGCTAGTCAAATCCATCTGCAACTCTTTCTTCCTATCATCCAAAGGACTCACATAAACAGTTGTAAGATACCAGATTTTACCATCCTCCATAGTGATTTGAGAATGAATGTATTGGAAGTGATAGTTGATTATGAATATTTGCATTAGGTCAGCTTTCCAACCTAACGTAATACCTCCTGTAAAACCCATCGCTTTAGGGAAAGCAAATCTAGAATATCCCAACCTGGTGAAGATACTCTTAAATATCCCAACTCTTCCTTCCATGATATCAATAAAATCTGACTTCTTTGCTTGAGTGTAAGACTTGTAGGCACAGAAGAAAGCAGTATTACTTATGTCACTACAATTCGAAAAGAAACAAGATATACTTTGTATATTCATAGACATAATAGATAGTAAAGTGACCCTGAAACAAGATACCATCGGGCTCTCTTCATGCTTATGAAGGAGAATGGCGATCCAAAATGCAGCGGAATTTAAAATTTCTCCTTTAATGATCCTTACGAATGGGCATGATCAGTGATAGAATCGTTACCTCTTGTGGCAATCACGAACTTTGAACGATGATAACACCTCTACTCAGTCCACACGAACGGATTCCTTCAATCTCAGTGCTAGCTTCTATGAATGAAGGCTTTGAGTGAGAGAGAGAGAGAGAGAGAGAGAGAGAGAGAGAAACGAAATTGCAAGTGTGGCAATGCTTCTACACAAGGGTTCTATTTATAGAACCACTTATGTGGGCTGCAAGCTAAAAAGCCCACTCAAGTGTATATGGCCCATATCTTATAATATGCCAAAATCACTTAAGCGTGTGGTACTTTACCATATTTCACATTCTACTTAAGTACACTGTACCTTACGATGTTCTATAATTCACTTAAGGGCACCGTACATTACGGTATTCCTTAATTACTCTATCTCTCATCAATCTGTCCTTTGTGTGTGACCCTATATGTTTTGGCGACATTGGCAATTATATTAAATCACGTATTTAACATAATAAACAGTGAGCGGTATCTAGCAACACATCACTGCTACCCAAGACACGAAAATGTCATGTGATCTGACAAATCCTTCTGTGATAATAATTATGTGTATAATTACCCTTTTGCCCTTATGTCTATATTGAACATAAGGCATAGACCGTGTCATCCTTGTCCAGTTCAATATTGGGCCCATAGACATTTATCCTGTTACGCATGATGGGCAAATTCCATCTAGGTCACTCATGTCCCTTAGCATGTTTCATGGAGTACCCATCAACTGTCTTTATGGTCATCCAATTACGGACAACGTTTGATCAACAATAAGGCACTCGACTCTACATGTAGGATCCATAGTGGTTTCAGGTCGAAGGGTGGTATACACCATTATCACCATGAGAATAACTTATGACACTTTGCATAACATTCTATATAGTATTCTCATAGCGGGTCAATCCAGTATAAATATTACTCTTAATATTCATACCTATGTTAAAGACTTGATAACTCTTTATCCATGATCCATGAGATGTGATCATCAGTCTATAAACATAATAGTCTTCATGCTTTAATGTTATCCCACTTCACAATAAAGCTTGACTACGGATACTTTAAGAATAGTGTCCTTATGTTTAATGTGATCTCATGATTAAGTCATACTTGATGCATTAAACGGACTAGCTATTCTAGGGACTTTATTAAACAAACATAATAAAGAAAAAGCCTTTTATTATTAATAAATAATTCGATACAAGTACCAAAAGTATTGGCCTCTAGGGCTTACACCAACAGCTTATCCTTGTCTTCAATGCAATCCAATCATCAGTAACAATTGATTAATCTTCTTCAGTGGGTCCTACATATGAAGAAGCAGCGGGAGCTTCATGTTGCTGAGAGGTCGTTGCATATTGAGCCCTGAGCCCCTTTGGGCGAAGTTGCTCAAGATTGGATTTTTGACCATGGAATTGACCATTATGGTTGTTATGTATGACAATTTGAGAGGTGCCAATTTGAACTGCTTTGAGAATCTCTTCCACTTATTGCTCTTCTAGGATCCGATCCATGATTTCCTTGTTTTTCTCACGACATTGATCTTTATCTTTACCTTTGTGAATACCTCTAAATGATATCTACAGATACCTATCAAAAAGCTTAGCTTTCTTATTTTTTTCTTGCCCGTTGTTTCTAACTAGCAGTAGTGTTATGCCATTCAGGATTCGAAACTTCCTTTAATGTTTCCTGACTGCCCATAGAGGTGTTGCAAGTGATACGATTGTCATCTTTCTGAACAGTATTCCCAGGCTGGACTTGAAGTCCAACACCAGTGTTCTCATTATTATTAGATGCCTCTTCACAAGTAGTATCCTTGTACAGAGCTTGAAAGCGAGAGCCTTTTGAATTGGGAACCCCTTTATTTCTCTTTTCACTCATATCAATTTTGACGATGTCTTAATTATTTCGTCTGCGTCGTTTATCTTTTTGAACAACATTCCACGGCCCTTGTTATGCCTCTTGCTCCTTGTTGTGAGGCTCTGAAGAATTTTTCCCATTAGGGCCAAATTTTGTACCCCCTTCTCTATACATTCCCACTTCCATTTGAGTTCCACAACCTTCAACATAATGCCCATATTTCCCATATTTCAGGTACAATAGATGTAATCCTTTATACTTAATCTTAAAGTGCCCACCCTTGATAGCAAACATAGCCAACAGTGGTTTGGTGAGATCAACTTGGATACATAAACGGGCATATTTCCCCCGCTCCCTAGATAGGGTGGTCCTGTCAACTTTAAAAGTTTTTCTTATCCTATTTCCAATGAAAGTCAATACACTTTGATCATAATATTCAATTGGGAAGACCGACATTCTGACCCACACGGCAAGCTGGTTTACCATGTGTTTTGACGGTCAAACATTGGGACTCTATTTACGAACCGTTAAGTAATGATCATAGATCATCCACGGCCCTTCAAGGAGTGCATCACTTTGATCTTCTGGGATAGTAAAGGTAACAAGGTGGAATTCTTGTCCAAGATCAATAATATTCAGAACCCCTCGTTTGGCCCACAATAGTTGTAACTTGTTTTCCAAGGCTCTGAATCTGATACTTCGACCAAGCATTTTGATGATAACCCCTTTTTCCTAAGGTTTAGCAATTTGTCTCTCCTCTAAATCAGAAAGAAATAATTATGGGCATTCATACCCACCAATCAAGTTTTCCTCAGCATAAATATCCTGATATTATCTTCAATCACTTACATATATATTCCATCTTCCTCATTCGAATCCAAGATCCCGAAAGATTCTCATGTCACCATATTCTTGTAAGATATGAGTTTAGACATTGTATTTCGAGAGGCATTAGATTCCGGAGCTATCAAATTGATTTTTGGGGTTTCATCATTCATGGATTATGTTGCATATCTGCTGAAAGAGAGGACTTATGGCAATTTAGGATATGCGAGAGCAAACATTCCCGACGGCGCCACCATAACCGAAGGTTGAAGCGGATCTAAATAGAACACCAAGAAAGGCCAAAAACCAGAAAGATTTGAATCTTCTTCCTTAGCACCCCTGCCAAACCAGGTCCTAAACCCTAGGGCTAGGAGTTTAAATCGGAGTTTGCAGAACCCCTTGAAAGAAGACGAATCTAGTTGTTTCTTCGTATATGCCTTCCATGTGCGCTTCCTGAAGCTTCTGAAAATGCCTAAAAACTAAAACCATGCATCGGAACCACCGCGTCGGACATTACGCCGGGTGGGCGCCGGAAATCGCCATTGTTGTAGTTTATTTCAAACAGATAGATGGGGTAATTTTAATTTACAATGGATTCACGCATTTGGTACTTTTACGATCGTCTGATCAAGATCAAACGATTAATATTTTAAGTTAAATAGTATTTATTTAATATAAATTAAAATATATATTTAAATTTAGACTATTAGATCATGATCCAACGACTGCAAAAGTATTGAATACGGGAAATGGTGTCTTCAATGGTTTTGAACTCGCACTGGCACTATAGCATAGTAGAAAAAGAAAATTAGGAAAATGATGATATTTGTGAGAAGAAGGAAAATCATATTCTGATATCAAACAGCATGGCAAAACATTTGCTTTGATTCACCTTAAATTTTATTACGAGTTTTCTACCTTTAAGTTAGTTAGTATTTTTTAGTTATTTAAATTTTTAATCATTATATTACCACTTTAAAAATATAGTTTTTCTCCATTATTGAACGTCACAATTTTAATTCGTTTTTTTCTCACTATAACTTCGATTTGAGTAAAATCAACACCAAAACAAACGTATTAATATTATGAATATAATTTAGTTTGTGATTAGAGATCAATTTTTTTTAACTATATTTAAAATTTGATCGTTTAGAATTAATTATCATATTTTATATTTTTATTTATTATAAATTATTGTGTTGGGTCGATGGAAGATGATGAGTCAAACAAAAAGAAGATTCTTGTTGGTGGATTCATGTTTACATGTGAAAGCATCAAAATAAGGTACAATGTGAGAGTGTGTTCGAATCATGAGTGTAAAATAAATGAGATGAACATGAGATTCGTATTTTCTGGAATTTAAGTGCTCATTGTGATAGTTGTAGCCCTTGGGTAATATATAAATGTGCAAATCTGGAAGTTTGATTGATTTGATTTATGTCGAATGTGTGATAATTGATGTTGTTGTAAAAAAATTGTGTTTTATTTGGATTATGTGCAAAATATTATAGTTATCGAATTATCATAATTATTTGATAATCGATACGTTGAGTATATCTAATGAATGAGTTTATGTGATAATTTATCATAATAATGTACTATTGATGATATTGACGTTACAATTGACTTTGTATGAATATGTGATGTGTTAAATTATAAATTGATTTACTTATATGTGTTTATATATGTTAAATGATGTGTGACGATACAAAGTACATAAAAATAGTGTGAAAATGATGAATTTGATGCGATGAAATCTAGACGTTATGACGGCCTAATTTGAAGAATTATTATTAGTCAATAAAATTATGTGTGAACATGTTGTGATTGTATTTAGGATGTTATAATTTTGAATATTTTTCCTCCATGGATTAAAATGAATTGAAATAACTAATTATAATGTATATGGATTAAGTGATGTTTGAATGTATGAAATACATAATGATGATGTATAAATAATGAATAAGATGTTGTGAAATTGAGGTATAAAATTATTTTTTGTTTTTCCATAGAGGATGAAATAATGATTGTTCCAGCTCGTGCTAAAGATGGTACTCTTAAAGAGTAACCTAGGTCAATAAGGGGAGGAACTAGACATTAGGGGGTTTGATGTGGATATTATTTTATCACTATATAGGTAGAGTCTTATAATCCTATATTGATGGTAGATAAGCAAATGACATATATGGTTGATATGGTACAATATCAAATAGAGAAAAGTATCGAGATATAAGGCAATATCACTAGAGAGAAGTGGTCATATGGTGTAGTATTTTTTTAGAGAAGTACATCTGAAATTGAATCTTGAGATGTAATACAATATCGCTTGAAAGAAGCACACTCAAAATTAAATCGTAGGATGTAATACAATATCAATTGAGAGAAATGTGTTTATCAGTGTAATGCAGTATCATTGAGAGAAAGAATACTATCAGGAAAGAGAAGAAATTTAGAGTAAAAGAACATGCATATCGTAGTTTGAATTGTGACCAAACTTGATGATTGTCGTGATTCATAATGATATTCTATATTGATTGTTTTCATTAATGTTACTTTGAGATGAGAGGATTTATATCTTGAAATTGTAAATTATATAGATATTTGATGTTGATGGTCTGTGTTAACTCTGATTTAATGTGGTACAATGTTTACTTGATAATTTGCTTGGTTTTATCAATTATTTTATATTGTCACATGTTTTTGAAGTTCACTCTTTCGTGTTTATGTTTGTGTTTGTCTGGCTTGGCTTTGGGTTTGTGAAATTGCAGTAAATACATATGGTAATGAGTCTTAAAGTTCAAGTTTAGGAGAAACTCCGCTCTGATAGGTCACATCGAGTTGCGGAAATTATTTTACAATTTTTTTTTACATTTCGCATTAAAAGATTATAAATATTCAGTATAACGATGTAAAATTGTTTAATTTAATGAATTTTTTAAAGAATTATTTGTAATGTGTAAGGGAACGAAGTGATGTCTTTTATCTATAAAAAAATTAAAACTCTTAAATTTTATTAGTTTTGAACACTTTAAACTCAATCTTTGACAATAATATTTATTTATATTTATATATTAATATAAATAACTTTGTGAAAAATTATAAATCAATTAGTTAATTTACAGTATAAAACAAACGCATGTATATATCATAGTAAATATTCATTAGGAATATACAAATATTTATCAAAGTAAAGTAGGGATTAAAAAATAACTCTTCCATCTTTTATAATTTTATAAACTAAATAAATAATAAAAAAAGAAATCAAAGAAAAAGAAAGGTTCAAACTGTAATAAGACCAAAAATTATATGTATTTACAAAAGTAAAACTAAAAAAGTAAAAAATAAAATAAATAAAAATATTAAAGTAATTGAGATAATTCAATAAAAATTATTCAATTTAAAATTTTGAATTACACTCTGACTAATATGAAAAATAAAATAACTAATGTAAATTAATTAATATTTATAAATTAACAACTTTTAAGTCTTCTTTCTATCTGACCTTAAAATAAATTTTTAGATAGTTTTCTAGGTTTTTCATTCCTCGAAGTCTTCTTTCTATCTGATCTACCCTCCTTATTATAGAATTTATTGATCTTTTCTCTATATGTCTAAGCCACCTAAGTCTACTTTCCATCATCTTCTTCATTATAGGTATTATCCTTACACTCTCTCTAATATTATTGAGTCTTACTACACATCCACTACAACATCCTCATCTCTACTACACTTACATTATTCTCGTATTGATTTTTAATCGCCCAACATTTTATCCAGTACAAAATCACAGGTTTTATCGCACCCATAAAATTCTCCCTTCAACTTGATCGTACATTTGCATAAAAAAAACATATGATGTCTATCTCCATTTCAACCACCCAGTTTGAATTTAATGGTTTAAATCTCATTCTATTTCTTCATCATTTTAACTAATTATCCAAAAAGAAATTGAATAGTAAATAAGTTTATCTTAAAATTATTAAAATTAAATAAGTTCATTTTCTTCTCAAAACATAATCAAATTGTGCATCATAGGATATTTGCGGTGCAGTTTAGACGATTTTGACGCTAAAAATCATTTGAATCGTAAGAGAAAAAATGTGCAGTTTAGGTTAGTCCAATTTACTTTTAGAAATAAAATAAAATAAAATCAATCAAAACTAATGCAATTTGAATTGGCTTAGTTTTCTTAGAATATTTTATTGAGTTATACATACACATGACAACACAATTTTTATGTTTAAAGTCATTCATTAATTATCATAAAAATAAATTTATAATTGTCAAATAAGTTTTTTGATTTTATACATAAATATGAATGACGTCTTACAATTTTATTCTTAAATAAATATGAAATACTATATTGAATAAGGTTTAAATAGTTTTTTGATCTAGTTAAGTTAACGAATTTTTTATTTTGGTTCCTATAATATTTGTTAGTTTCTTTAAAGACTTAAAATATAATTTGGTTTGATTTAATTTTATTCAGTTAAAAAAATATAAACCGCAACCAAACGATTTTATAAAAAAATGATTCATAATGATTCAAATTAAAGTGGAAGTAGATTAATTATAGTAAAGATTGACTAAATTTATCCTTACAAAACCAACTACTAAGATGAATGGATGTCACACTATATAAACTCATACATCCCTAATAAATGTGAGATTTGATATTTTCTCAATACACCCTCTTAAACCAACAATTTTTTGAATTTGATACATAGATATTAATGATGAATAGTTCATAGTCCGGTCGATAAATTCTGATACCATATTAATGTTAGATTTAATTCATTTATCTGATCTATCTTTAACCAACGTAGAAATTAAAATATTTTTAACAATTTAAAACAAGTATTACAAGATTATAATAAATACACTCATTGAATAATTTTTTTTATCTTTATATAGTTAATTATTATTTTATTATTGCATCTAAATTAGTTCCTCATAAAATGCCAACAATCTCTGCTATGATCCATCCTATAGGCCCATCTCATGTTCATGGACAGTCTTTCATCATTGACGACTCATCACTAGGAAGACTCAACAGACATGGTCACCAATTTAACTTCTCCCTCAAAAAAAAACATACTACTTTCATTAAAAATACTTTTTTTTTTTTGCAAAGTTGAAATTAACTATGAAGAGTTTAATAGAAACTGTTGTTGAGTTTTGGTCTTCTTTGACAAAGGCTCTGGTGAAGATGATACTGAAACTGTTGCTATAGCCCATGAATCATTGGAATTTTCAGAGCTAAATGACACATCCATTACACCATTTGGACTACTTGGAATTGACCCAAACTTACGTTTGTTGAATCGATTCTCATTCTCCTCTTCATATTCTGTCCACACTTTCATCATCAGCTTCCCACATTCATCCACTTTTTCCTATAATCATTTCACATTCATTAATATAAACCAAAACACTATTAATAATAATAGCATAGAAAAAACAATAACAAACAACACTTACTTTGTTGATTCCAAGAATACCAAGAAGCTGGTTTTTGTATTCATCTCCTAAACTAGGCTCAACACTGTTGAAAACATGAATCATCGTAGCAGTTGCCATGACAGAAGGTAGATAACTCATAAACTTTGAATCTGCAATTATGTGGAAATCGATGAGAAACAGAAGATAAGAGTAATAATAGATCAAAGATAATGAAGATTGAAGAGTGAAAACTCACCTGATCTAATGACAGAGAGAACAACATTTTCACATCTATTAAGAAACTCCCAACAAAGACGATCTTTCAATCCAAGTCTTCTTATTGTATAATCTATAAAAGAGAGAGGTGTTGCAGGATTCATCTTCCACCCTAGTGTTGAAAGAACCAAAATCTCCATCTTTTTTATCGTCTTTGCTTCAAACAAGTATCTACTTTCCTCAACCTATAACACAGTGAAAAAAACAACAAAAATCAGAAACATGTTTGGTGTTTTTGTTTCTTGCTAGAGTTTACTTTAGATGGAACATACTTGAAGATCTAGTAAAAGAGGAACTTGGGTTTCTTCAACTTTAGCAGCAAGAGAGAGACAAGCAACAGCGGAAAGCTGAGTCATCCATGGCTTCTCATTCTGTAAACGAAAGCTGAACAGAAACCTATCGAGGTAGTTTACAGCAAGAACAGCGGTGAGAGGTGAGAACGAGTAATGAGCGTTCACTTTCAGAATCCAGTCAATGGATTCTCTACGAGAAGTTTCCAACACAGGGTTGGTTTGTAGAAAGATGTGAAGAGGGTTTTGTTGTTCTTTGGAGAGAAGTGATTTGAGTTCTTCATCGTCCCAAAACATGTCGGTTTCTAGGAACAAAGATTGAGTAGAGTTTGTTATTGTGTTGTTTAAGGAAACATTATCGTACTCGAATTCTAACTCATCTTGTTCCTCCCAATGTTCTTCGGAGCAGTACAAGGTATCCATGGGGAAAGTGTGAGACATGTTGGATATATATTAGATCTTTAGTTCAATTGAGATGCTTCCATGGGAGGAACCATGTTGTTTATCCTTATTGAGACAAAATGAAAATGGTATAGAGGAGATTGGGAGAAGGAGGGAGGGAGTGAGTGTGGACACAAACAAGAGTGTTGTTTTATTTGTTGGTGAGTTTCCAAAAGAGAAACTAGTGTGTTTTATTGGGAGAGTGTTGTGTTAGATAGCCTCCCTAGAGGTGAATGAATCATGGGCCATGGGTCTTATTTACTCGACACGTGACTAATGTACCCTATAATTTATGGATCCCTCTTCCATCTTTGGATTAGGATTTCTTGTAACAACATGAGGATGGTCTAATCGATCTGGATCGTTGGATTTTAATCAAACGGTCAAAATTGTTTTAACTAAAAATACATTGTTTTGATTATAAACCGTTTGATCTACTATTATAATTGAGATTAAAAATCACATATAAATGTGTTTATTATGATGGCAAATGGCCATATGCATCTCGTTTAACCTCATCCCGCAAAAGCTCGCAAAAAAATGAGGTGAGACGAGACCGAGCGAAAAGACATAGTTGAGAGTGCATGACAAACATATTAGAAGATGTGGGTCTAAAATCTTAGCTAACCAAAAATACAGGAAAAACAAATATGTTCAACGAGTCTGGATCGTTTTGTCATCTCTAGTGTGTATTGATTATTGTAGTAAATAATATTTTGTTTGTCTTTATTCCTTTTGAGGCATTTTTATCTACTTTAATAAATTTGAAAAGAAGTCATAAGAATTACCCATAAATTGAAGGAAAATGGACAATAAATTTTGTATCTTTACTCTTTTTTGAATGAAAAAATCAATCTTCTTACCAACTATGTTAGTAACTTCATGAGACATAACATTGTGATGCATGCATGAGCCTTTGAACTCTTTGCAAAAAACCACTTTCTTGGGTGCTAAAGGAGCCGACACCGTGTTTTTCGTTCTTGACTAACCTTCGGTTTAGCTATCGAGGAGGAACTCAAAGATTTTGACAATATTTTTTTTACTTATTCATCATGTTTCATGAACATCAACTTTTTCCCCATGCATCTACAATACCGTCATTTTCCATTGGTGTGTATGTATTTGTTGTTGTTGATGTTATTGTTGATAATGCTATTGTTGATAATGCTATTGTTGATGATGTTTGTGTCTTGATGTCACTGTTATTGTTGATGATCTTTGTTGATGATGCTATTGTTGATGATGTTTGTTTTGTTGATGATGCTATTGTTGATGATGTTTGTTTTGTTGATGATGTTATTGTTGATGATGTTATTGTTGATAATGCTTGTTGATGATGCTATTGTTTATGATGTTTGTTAATGATGCTATTGTTGATGATGTTTGTGTATTTATTGTTGATGATGCCATTGTTGGTGATTCTATTGTTGTTGATGTTTGTGTCTTGATGTTGATTGTTTTATGTTTTGTTATATGGCATTTTCATTATCTAGTAGCGATGAAGTTGCGTATACAAATGAAATCAGTACAAGTGATTCTCAATTTGTAGTAAAACAACAAAAAAACATTAAAGAGGTGCCACAATGATTACTAAATTAACAAAAACCTACAACTCGGGTGTCAAACTTTGGGCCAAATTTAGTGATGTTTATATTATTCTTAATGGTCTTCATCCATCGCTTTTTAAGAGTTATGTTGCATTCCTTGGACGTAGCAAAGTCAGCATATTGTCAGATGATTGGAAAGATGTAGCAGATGAGGTGAAAAATAGCATATTGACAGACGTTCAGATATATTAGTTTTAATTTTCATCGATTCGATATTACTTTACATAAACACCAATACATACTTATTGATGTAACTATGTAGTTGACATTTGAGTTTAATGATGATTCGAAGTTGAAAAAAATGTGAATCATTTATGCTGATACGACTTGGAGAAGTTTTAAGTCATGACTCACGAGTGACTACATTACGAAGCCTAAGCCTAATATTGAGCATCCGTGAGTGAAATATTCTTATCTTGACAAGAAGGTTTGGAAAAATTTTATGAAGTCTCGTAGTTCTAAGGAGTTCATGGATAGTACCAGTTGTATTTTCTGATCATTTTATGGATATAATCCGACGTTAATATTTTTCCTATGTTTAAAATAGGTTAAAAGTGAAGTAGAAAAGCTGAATAAGTCTAAAAACAATTACTCTTATAGATTGTCTCGTGGGAGGTACATGAAACTTGAGAAAACAATGATTACTGAAGAGAGGAAAAAAACAACTAGGAGATGGGGATTCTATGAGTCGTGATCGGGAATCATCTCCACCATTACGACATGAGAAGTTGAAGAGGGCTCGACAAAGAACAAATGAATATTATAATCCAGATGCCTCAAGATTAGTAGCTGAGAAAATTGTAAGTATGACTTGTTGTGCATATGTTAAGTGTTATTTAAATCACTTTGGTAATAAATAATGTATGTCTTATCATGTTGTGTAGGACTCATTGGTTAACTCAGCCCGTGAAGGTTCCTTGGTTTCAGAACCACGTCATGATATATTAGTAGAAGCAGTCGGAACAAAGGAGCGTGGTGTGCGTGTCCGTTTGGATATGGCATCGGCCTGAGAGTGTTTTTTGGTACGTATAGAAAAAGAACCAGACATGTGCAAAATGAAATGTTGGAAGTGCTTAAGAGGAAGATAGATATTCAAAAGTAAGAATTTGGATAGAAGTTAGAAGTGGAATGGGAAACTCGCAGGAAAGAATTCGAAGAAATAAAATAGTTATATGTGGTATGTGAGAGTGAGAATATTATGATATCTGAAATGTATGATATATATTGTGTTAATTCTATTTTGTGTTCCTGTGTTTTTATGATGTGGAGAATCAGTGGAACCATCTCACAATGTACAAACGAAGATGATGCTGATGATGATCAATTTTATGATAGAAATGTTATACGCGGTACAAGCACAAAAGAAAGTTGTCCAACCGCCTTCACCGGTAGAGATATCCATAACGGGTTATTGGCTCCCTCTGAAGAATCATATTCCAAAATGTTATGTTACCTAATGCGCAACAAAAACGCGGTGTTTACTTTTGCGCTAGAACATGATCCAGAGATAGAGGGGTTAGAGGAATTCTTAATCATTCCTAAAGATATAAAGGATATGATCGTTGAAACTCGGTGGCTGGACATAGGATGACTACAATTTTGGTGCACATACGTATATGACATTATGGTAAACTTATTGTTTTGTATAGAACTAATTTCTTACATGATTTTTGTATTTTGTTTAATCATTTAGGTACAATCACCGTGTTTGTATAAAATTAAATAAATCGAATACGTATGGATTGTTGGATCCAATTAGAGTACGATTTACAAATAATTCTACAAAATATATTGTAGAATACTTAACATCGCAGATATCGGGAAGGGGGGAGGGATGTTACTTAGCATCATTCCCCAATAAGTGAGTAATTTTAAAATTATGGTTTCTCTTTTATAGTTAGTATTCATGTTTTACCAAATACTAATTATATATGCTTGTATTATTCATTCAGAGAACATTATCAATTGATCACCATATCTCTTCGGACGAATATGATAACTACACTGTGTTCGTTACACTATGAATTTGATCTTATGATGAAACAAATTATTACTAGGTAACGTTATGTTTATGAGACTTTTAGTAATGTTTTCTTTGACTTTGTAATATCTTAGCGTGTAATATTTTTAAATTATTTTCAATATACAGGGTTGTGCAGAGACATTGTAGGTTGAACAACTCTAGAAAAAAGCTCGCATTTGTGAGCCCAAGGTAAGTTGATTAATTGTGACATTCACTTATATATACTTATGAAATGTGTGGCTATATATTCAAGAAATATTTAAATTTATTGACTAAGAAACAAACAGACGGATACAAGTATGAGTACTATGTAGTGAAACACATGCTTAATATGGTTTATGCTGACATTATTGATTCGTGATACGAGGTTTTTTCATAAATAGTGATGCCGACATCGTTTATATAGTGAAACATATTAATATTAAAGTAATTTGCTATTATAATTTAAATCACGTGATGATCAATTTTTTTCATTTTTTGAATGGTTGATGCTTATGAAGTTGATTGTTTCATGATACGAGGTTTTTTCATAAATAGTTTTAATCCGACGAATCCAAATTTTAAGTAGTTTTGGTTGTAGTAGTTTTGGTTGTAGTATCCTATTGAGCTTGTCAAATTTCTTTTTATGAAACATTAAATCTCATATGGATTCCACATAACGAGCTTCAACTTCTCTAGACATGACCTACACTACACCTTGGTCATTTCAAAATATTCGGTTTTGCAAAGCGAACTTGTCACAAATTCTTTGAAACCGCATAGTCAAAATCTAAAGCACAAGTCCAAAGAAGATTTCAGAAAGAGACATAAACATTTCATTTCAATTCTTATGAGTATAGTATATTTATCATTCTCTGTAGTTAAGAGACCAAAAACCACTGTTTCACGACATGACAATTATGGAAACACGAGCTTTCCTACATAATTTACTACTAATACACAACACAATCCACAAGGACAACACAGTTCTTCTTTTTGTCGTACGATAAAGAAATGTCTCCATTACAATAAATATAGTAGCTGCAGTGAAACAGAAGAGAGACAGAGAAACTATTCTGAAACATTGCTATTCTATTCTATATAGATCATGTCTTTTGAGTTACTCGAAGAATTAACCATATGGTATAAGTCAAAAAGAAAAGTGATTAGTTTAAACGTGCTTATGTTAGGGTTGATTTTGTTGTTGTTATGATAAGTTGTTTTCTTTACTTTGTACTAGTGGTACTATTTTTCTTTTGTGTAGGCTCGTAGTTCAAGAAAAAACGAAGTTGGGTGGAGTGATAAAGAGAAAGAGGAATAGGTGGTAGATAGTGTGTAAGGAGGTGAGACAGAATGATGCATGGGATGGTAGTGTGATGGAATTGGTGAAAAGTGATTGTGGTTGAGAAGTTGTTTTGTGAAATGTGGAATTGAGTTACTTGTGGTTTCCAGCACAATAGCAACTCACTTTTCTCAATAGTTTTCTTCAACTATTATAATTACTACTCTTTTGCATACACCAAACTCTAGTACTTGTTTACTTTGATTCTTTAAATACTCACCTATTTTGGAAAGTTGATTCTTCAAAAATAGTTTATCTAAAATTTATTAGATCCAGTGTTATTTATTACACATTCAACTTACCTAGTATTTAATAAATTACTCAAGAAAATTGTAGAAATAATTTGAAGAAGTTTGATTCCTTTGAAATAGAAATTGATTATGCATAAAATTTATTATTCAATTCAGTTTTAACAAAAAGTTATCTAACTATTATTCATTTTATATTCAATTTTTTTTAATCAGAATCAATTATATATAATTATTTACTCAAAATCAATTTTTTTATCATTCGACTAAATATAAGCTTAAATTATGTCAAATCTTACCCCTCATTATTTTGGACTATATAGAATGGTGATCATTCCTCTATATTTCGCATAGAGATTTTGATGTCAAAATTTATGTATTTATTTGATTGTATTTATTATTGAAGTGTAATCATAATTTAGTTAACATTTTATTTGAGTGTCATTTAAGAGTTTAATTTGAGATACATTTGGTTTGACAACTCAGCTTCTGAGTGTGTATAAATACTAAAGTTATGTTCAGATAGAATAGAATGAATCAGTTATAACTTAATTTTAATGAGCGTGGAAACAGTGGCTTGAACACGAAACTTCAAGTCTTTGATGGAAATAATTGGAATTGATGGATGATTCAGATGCATGTGTTGTTTGGTGCTCAAGATGTTCATGGTCTCGTCAATAACGGTTATGCAGTTGTTGCAACAGATGCAACTAAAGCATAAAGAAACACGCATAGAGAGATAAGGAAGGAGGATCGGAAAGCTCTGTTATACATCCATCAATGTGTGAATCCGAACGTGTTTAAGAAGATCGTTGATTCAACAACAGCAAAGGCTGTGTGGGACACACTGGTACGTTGCTATAAAGGTGGTGCAACAGTGAAGAAGGTGAAGTTTCGGTCTCTACGGAAGCAGTATGAGAATCTTAATATGAAGAACAATGAAAAGGTATCAAATTACATCTCTAGAGTGATTCTATTCACAAATGAGATGAAATCTTATGGATAGACTCTCTCTGAACAAGTAATCATTGAAAAGGTACTAAAGTCACTTACTCATCAGTTTGATTATATTGTTGTATCAATTGAACACTCTAAGCACCTTAGCATCATGAGAATTGAAGAGCCGCAAATTAGTCTAGAGGCACAAGAGTTGCGTCTGACTGAGAAAAACTCTGAAAGAGAGGTAGAGCAGACTCTAAAAGTATCTTCTGGTAAAAAGAATCAAAAGTAGTCTTGGTGGGAGGCCAAAAAGAGACATGGTGGATCAGAAGTCAGAAGTCTCCAACTCTGATGAGAAAAAACATCAAAAGGGAAAGGAGAAGTTTGACAAGAAGAAGGTGCAATCTTACAATTGTAAGAAGTTTGGCCACTTTGTTATTGATTGTTGGTCAAACAAGGAAAGGAAATCAGAAGAAGCAAACATAGCCAGAGGAGAGTCTGATGATAAACATGTGCTATTGATGGATTCTGAATCTGATGGTGGATATCTGGTAGACTAGTTGTATATGGACATTGGTTGCTCAAATCACTTAACTGGAAACAAATAATGGCTAATTAATGTTGATTATAGAAAGAGGACAAAAATCAGATGTGTTAATGGTAAGTATCTGAATCCTGAAGAAATGGGAAATGTCAAGGTCATAGTGAAGAATGTCAAAATTGTTATGATCAAAGATGTTTGATGTGTTCCTGACATGAAGAACAATCTGATGGGTGTAGGCCATCTAATTGAGAAAGGTTTCTCAATTACTATGAAGGACAATCTTTTGAAGTTGTATGATTCTGATCAGAAACTGATTATGCAGTATGAATAGGGAAGCAACAAAACATTCAAGGTGAATGTGGAAGCAACTGAAACTAAATGACTTAGTACATAAGATGCTAAAGGTGACAATGAGTTATGGCACAAGAGATTGGGGCATCTAAACTTCAGAAGCTTAGGACATATGAGTTCTAAGAAGCTGGTAATGTTTGGTGAGTTTCAGAAGTTCAAGGTGAAGGCTGAAAAACAGAGTGGTCAGAAGCTGAAAATTCTCAAAACTGATGGTGGAGGTGAGTATAACTCTACAGAGTTTAAGAAATATTGTGAGGATAATGGAACTGAGCATAAGGTGACTGCTCCTTACACCCCTCAACACAATGGTCTTACTTAAAAATGAAACATAACTTTGCTTTATAAGATAAGAAGCACGCTGAAGGAGAAGAAGATCCCTCACACCTTACGGGGAGAAGTTGTTGCCACTACAACATATGTGCTTAATAGATGTCCAACTAAGAAACTAAAGGAAATTGTTCCCTTTTGAGAAGTGGACTGGAGATAAGAAAAGTGCGAGTCATCTTAAAGTGTTTGGTTCTATTTGTTATAAACATATCTCAGATGCCGAGTCATGTTGCTTGTAGGACAAAAGCAGAGATATGTTGCTTGTAGGATACCACAATATAAGTGCTTGTAAGTTTTATTGTTTTGTCACTAATCCGACTCTGAAGGAGAATCTGCTTCTGAAGGAGATTATGAGTCTGAAGATGAGTCAAAGTTTGAAGGTGATACTGATGTTGAAGGAGAGTCTGAAGGTGAGTTTGACTCTAAAGGTGAATCTTAGTCTAATCCAGATTATGATGATGATCTAGACTCCGGTGGTAATCATACATGTGAAGGTGATTATGCCTCTGAAGGTGGACTAGACTCTGAAGATAGTCAAACCTCTGATACTGTTCCAGCATCTGAAGAAGATTCTGAACAAGTTAAAAGACCACAAAGAATCAGACAAATACCAAGAAGATTTGCAGAGTTTGACATGTTACAAGATATTGAGATAGACTCTGAAAGAGAAGTCATTCAATATGCCATGTTAGTAGACTATAAACCAGTCAATACTAAAGAAGCTCTCAAGAAGAAAGTGTGGATGAAGGTCGTGAAAAAAGAACTTGAGGCTATAGAAAGAGACAAGACTTATGAGTTGACTGAGCTTCCAAAGAGAAAGAAAATCATTAGTGTGAGATGGGTTTACAAGGTGAAACTGAAGCCAGATGGATCAATTGGCCAACACAAAGAAAGGTTAGTAACTATAGGATTTCAACATAAATCTGGATTAGATTACTTTGAAGTGTTTGCACTCGTAACTAGACATGAAATAATCAGACTGGTGATTGTTATAGCTGCTAATAGAAATTGGCCTCTTATGCATTTAGATTTAAAATCTGCATTTCTGAATGGTTTTTTACAATAAGAAGTTTATGTGTCACAACCTCCTGGATTTGTGAAAACGAGTCGGGAAAAGATGATGTACAAGTTGCATAGAGCCTTGTATGGACTGAAACAAGCTCCTAGTGCTTGAAATCTGAAAGTTGATTCATTTTTTAAGCTTTAAGGATTCAGAAAATGTGAGATGGAGTATGGTGTTTATGTTCAACATACAACTAATAGCAATATGATTTTGGCGTGTCTCTATGTTGATGACATATTGCTAACATGAAGTTGTTGAGATAACTATGTTCAAGAAGGTGCTAATGAATGAGTTTGAGATGACTGCTCTAGAAAAGATGGTATATTTTTTAGGGATGGGGATTCTATACTCTGAGAAGGATATAATTTTGTATAAGCTAAAGTATTAACTTGAGATACTAAAGAGATTTGAGCTTACAAATTGCAAGTCTACAATCACACCTGCTAAAACAAATCAAAGTTTGATTTTGATGTTGAGGGTGATGATATAGATGCTACAACTTTTAGACAGTTGGTTGGCTCATTGAGATATCTCTGTAATACCAGACCTTACATTTGCTATACAGTTGGAGTAGTGAGTAGGTTCGTGAACAAATCAAAGTGATTACATTATCAAGTTGCTGTCAGGATACTGAGGTATATTAAGGGGACTCTGAAGTATGAAATTTTGTTCCCTTCTAGTGCTGAATATGATTCAGAGTTGAGATGTTATTCAAACTCTTATTAGTATATAGAGAGAGAGTTTACTTCTGGATCTTTTTTTCAAGTATCTGGGAGGTGTCATTTCTTAGTGTTCCAAGAAGCAACCATTGGTTGCATTGTCAACCCGTGAAGCTGAGTATATTGCAGGTGCTTTGTCTGCTTTCAAGCTGTGTGGATTCTAAACTTGTTGCAAGATCTGAAGATAAATGTGAGCAAACATGTGAAGCTAATGATTGACAATAAATAAGTTATAAGTCTTGTCAAGAATCCAGTGTTGCATGGAAGAAACAAACACATTGACACAAAGTTCTATTTTCTATGCAACCAGGTTCAGAATAGAGTGTTTGAAATTGCTCACTATAGCATTTAGAAACAAGTTGCAGATGTGTTGACCAAAACTATCAAAATTGAACATATTATCCAATTGAGGGATGTAATTGATGTTGTTGATTTTGGTTCTGAATGTGGATTAAAGGATGATATTAAAGTGTAATCCTAATTCGGTTAGCATTTCATATGGGTGTCATTTAAAAGTTTAATTTACGATGCATTTAGTTTGACAACTCAACTTCTAAGCGTGTATAAATACTAAACTTTTGTTCAGTTAGAATATAATGAATCAATTGTAACAAAATTTTAATTTCAATAATAGAAGTTAGTTACAGATTTACATTACCCCTTCTTCCATCTTCTTCATCTTCATCTTCTTCCTTCTTGTGCACCAATATTTATAAATTCATTAAAAAAATTAAAAAGTTTGTGATATTTTATACTTCCTTTTTTATATTATAAGGTATTTTGAAAGAAAAATTTGTAATTAATTATAAGTCATTTTACAATCTCAATAAATTATTAATATTATTTTTTTATTATACTCTTAAATATTTTTTATTTTATTTTTTGTTTCTCATAAGATTCATGAATGACAATTTTGTATTTATTATTATTTTTTTATGCAACAATAATTACTTACTTTTTTAATACATGTGAAAATACGATTTATAATTAAAAATAGATATAATTATTTATTATTAATTAATATTAGTTTTAATTTTATTTTATATATATATATAGTTTTTTTAAAATCATATATTTATAATGATGAGGAATGATAACAGCACTACTAATTGTTTAAACACATCAATTATTTAATAAATTTAAAAAGATAAAATTTATTTATAATATCAGAGGATGTATGACTTTTTATTTGTTAAACTTTCTACACATAAATAGCATCTCTAATTAGAAGGAAAAAAAAGCATCTCTCACTTCATATAAACTGGTCAAAGTCAGAGAAACTAACTCTCTGAATGGATAAGAAACTAGTGGATGATTTTTTTTCATGATCAAGTGGATGAGTTCTTGCTTTTAATCGCAAAACAGAAAAATAAAATAAAGTAAAATAAATAAATAAATAATAAAGTCCTTTATTGGGACTCATGAAAGCTTTCTACAGATCGTACTACCAAACGATCGTATCCATCCTTTTTTTGTCTTCTAGTATACCTCTTTTTTGCTTTTCTTTCTTTATAATTACATCATGTAGTATACACATTTAATTTGATAAATATTGGTAAAACTAATTAAAAGGAATGATCGTAGTGAATATATGCACTTTCAAGTGTAAATCAAAGTAAAACTTTAAATTTTGTTATCTTTTAAGCACACATTTTGTTATTATATAAATGTTATATAAATGAAAAATTAATTTGAAAACATAAATAAGTTGGGGTGGATGGGGAACTTCACTAGTCTTTTTTTTTTTTTTGTATTATACACATTTTAATAATTTGTTTATTATTAAAAATATCATAACTATTTCAAAACCAGCTTCCGATTAAACGTAAAAAATATTTTTTTTTTAAGTTTATTTTTTTTTCTTCTAGTTCTAGTTTGTCTTTAGACTTAATCTTTTAGATTAAATAGTGGATGACCTATTAGAAAATGAAAATTTTAGTATTAGTAGGGATCAAATAATTCTACCTTCTTCTTAACAATTTTTTTGGGTGCATTATTTTTTTAAAAAAGTTTTAAAATTTTAAGTAACTTTAATGTTTCAATTGATTTTTTTTAATTTGTTTTTGTTTGGATACAATATTAAATTATTCATTGCAATTTTTTTTTTATAAATTTTAAAATTTATGAGTTATATTTAAAATTAAAAAAATCAGTTTGGAATTTTTGTAAATTTTTAAAATATTGATTTTTAATTTTTGAAAGTTTTATGGATCATTATATTTTTTTAATATATATATATATATATATATATATATATATATATATATATATATATATATATATATATATATATATATATATATATATATATATATATATTATATATATATATATATATATATATATATATGAGAATCAATTACAAAATAAATAAAAATAAAAATAAAAAGATAATATCCAATTTCACCTTCACATGTATAGAGTAGGAGGCTTTTTTTTTATTTAAAAAAATTAAACTCAAACGAATACTTTATAAATTTTTATCATTTTAAAAATCACTTTTCTTCGTTAAAACCGTTCATTTAAATACACGTTCTTTGTCTAAAAGGGAACTAATATATTAAGAAAGGAACAAAAATACAAAAAGAGAGGATTAGACCAAAACTTTCTCAGAGATTAACAAAATGATAATATGGACGTCTAACTTGTTGTGCACAAGCAAGGGGATAAGAGCTCCCGAAGGTATGTCCCAAGTCAGTGGCAAAGAGGAATTAATAGCCAACGACGCTAACAGATTCGTAGATTCGCACATTGAATGTTCTTGCCTCCTTTTTGGTTGAATCTTGGTTGATTATAAGATTGAGGGTACCCATACAACTTATAACAATAGGGCCTTATATGAACATATTACATATCTTCTATAGTGGTGACATCTCCATGATGAGTTATTATTTCTTATTTATTGAGGGTACATATGTTGAGCAGGATGCTGGATGCTGAGACGTATGGTCCACCATATATACTTTAGTCTTCTTCACAAGGGAAACAAATTCCTTAGTGAGAACTTTTGCTTCTTTGTTCATGGAGCTGGAGTCAAAAACATACTCCCTTCATATCATTATCTATCTTTCCAACATCTAGAATTTCATCAAGAGCATTAGAACCATTGTTCAACATACGCTCAGACTTTGTCATATTATCAAGCTTAGTTTTAACAAGGTAACTTTCTCTTTCAGACTTGCAATGGTTGAGTCAAGTTTCTCTTTTCTAGAAGTAGAACTTTTATATATTTCTTTTGTTTCTCTATTACCATGCATGCATGCTTCCACTGATTGTACAATAATTTGTATGTTTCAACTAACTCTTCATCGGTGATTTATTCATCATTAGACTCACTACAAGAATCATGTTTTCCCGTGAAAGTCATAACATTGTTAGCTATTTATTCTTCACTCTCATTATCAAAATCATACCAAGTGTTTGACAATACCTTTTTCTGTTTCTTTAAGAATGTAGAAAATTCTGTTTTAATGTGACCAAAACCTTCACATTCAAAATATTGAATTCCTTTGCCAGTGTTGGGTTTGTATTCATCATTGCTTTTGTGTCGGGGATCGATTTTCTTGAAGTTGTCTGGCACTTTGTCTGCAACATTTGTTCTCCACTTCCTGTCCACTCTCTTTAAAGCTTTATTAAACTTTATACCAACCAGAGCTATAACATCTGATAGGCTTTCTTAAGTATCACATTGATCTTCATCATCTTCAATCTTTGATACAAATGTAATACTCTTGTTTTTCTCTTCAGTTCTATCATTTATTGTCATCTCAAAGGTTTGCAAAGATCCAATTGGTTCGTCCACTTTGATGTTGCTAATGTATTGGGCCTCTTCAATAGTCGTAACGTTCATAACAAACCTTTTAGGTAAGGATCTTAATATCTTTCTGGCCAGTTTTTCTTCAGACATCTTTTCTCCTAAAGCAAAAGAGGTGTTGGAAATTTCATGCATCTTTATGTTGAAGTCTAATCTAGATTTATCTTCCTTAATTCTCATATTTTCAAACTCTGTTGTGAGGAGCTGCAACCTTCATATACGTACTTTGAAGGTGCCTTCATGTGCAGTTTTGAGAATTTCTCACGCCTCTTTGCCTTCACTAAATGTGTTGATCAATTTAAACATGTTCTTGTCCACACCATTGAAAATAGCATTCAAGGCCTTGGAATTTCCAAGAGATTTTTCATCTTCACCATTAGTCCATTCAACTTCTGGCTTTAGGATTGATGTTCTATCTTAAGAGATAGTCACAAGGTGTTACCAACCTCTTCCATGTTTTGTTGTCCATGGACTTAAGAAAATAAATCATTTTAGCCTTCCAATAATCATAGTTGGTATCATCCAAAATAGGTGGTCTATTGCCTGACCCTCATTCCTTAGTATTATCCATTTGAACAAAAAGTATCCTCCTTAGAGCTCACACAAAGAGAACAATGTGTCTGCTTTGATGCCAATTGAAGTTATGTTATAGAGGGACAGATGGTGGACAAGATGTCTGGGAAAATGTGTACCATAATTTAAAACAGTTTGAGAGATATTAAGGAATTGAAATAGAAAGCAATAAAGAGCACAAGAGAATTATTAACCTAGTTCAGTACAACAACACCTGCATTTGGGGGCCTTCTAACCCAAGAAAGAAAATTCACTCTCAATAGTATTAGTACAATTAGTCTTAGATAAACAACCACATGTTTACTTCTTAATACTACCTGTGTCTTCTATTTAGGATTCCCCTTAAATATGAGAACCCCCCCCCCCCCCCCCCACCCCACCCCACCCCCCACCCACTTTCTCTCAATCACTATCCTAATGATCAATGCTTTCAAAAGATTACAAATATTGAATTACAACTCAAATAACAATCCACCTCTAAGCCTTGAATATTCAGGTTAGGCTTCTTTTAGAGGTTTACAACAAACAACAATACAAAGACTCAAAGAACAAAAACCCTAACATATTAGATTTTCAATACTTGCTTCGTGTGTCTTTAAAGGTATGGATGAGTCTATTTAAATAACAAGCTATCTTATGGGCTTTTTCAAATGCGCATTAGATTTGAGAACAACCATATTTGATTTGCTTTAAAAATATCCACAAAAAGATTTGATTTGATTTGATCTTTATTCAATATTAAATCTTCATATAAATTGATTTAGTCTTGATAGATCTTTTAGCAAATCTTATTAAATAACATATTGCTAAAAGATATAAATCATGAATGACAAATATCCTTGGAACCAAATAAAAAACGTGTTGGCAAATTTACTCACTGAATATATCTTCCAGATTGAGGATAAATGTTGCACACATGCTGGAACATCTTGTCCCACATGTTGCATCTTCACCAAAAATATATTTTGAACTATCCATATTGTTTTATCAAATGTAACTAACCAAAGGAACAACAATCTTGGGTTTGGAAGTTCTGCCTCCCAAAAAAGATTAAGTTTTTTTTTGTTGTCTTGTAATAACTCCGTTTCTACTCTTTATGTGCTTAATCATCAAAACATGATAACCTCTACTTCATGACCAAATACGGGATGAGAGATTATTCTCTCATTCATTGTGTTCGATATTACAATGTTTATTGAAACTATTTGCTTAACCTTGGATTCTCTCTTACATGTTTTTTTGTCGACCCATGATTCTAAAGTCTAACTTAAAAATGGAAGTTTTAACAAACAATACCCCTTATTTATTCCAGGTATCTAGCAGGTTTGGAGAAGAAGAAACTCAACTTGCATCTCCCATGATCCCATTCCCTTGTACCACCTTTATTTGGTTGCTCGCTCCATGGTATACTCCTTATGCACTTGCTTCAACAACCATCATCACAAGCACATTAAAGAATGTCTCATCAAATGAAACTCCCTATCAAATGAAATTCCATCAACCATTAATGCACTATTAATAATGTTTATGGAAGTTGTAACGATACTCACATTGGCTTTAGTTGAATCATTCAAAATTCATTCGAGGTTTAGCAGTGTCGCTTATTTAGCTTCATTCTAAACTATTTTGAAATTCTCCATGCAGGGAAAATACACTATTCACCTATGCTTCTCTCTTGCCAATAATATGGACCTTTAAAACTCGATTTTCTACATTGACTCATCTCTGCGTTTTACTCTCATTGAGATCCCTTAAGGAATCACCTTAAACATTTTGATTCAAGACATCAATGATATACTTTTTAGTGTCAAGTTGTTCACATTTTTCACAAAAAAATGAAGATGTTGATTTTATGACCAACATTAAAAATGCCTCAAACATTGACATCAGAACGCATGGTCTCTTTTTTCCTAGACTAAGCAACATCCTTGCAATATATTATGCATGCCTTTTTAAATGTATTTCTTTTTAATCTTGTAACCAAAAAATATATACTACTCCCTCTGTTCCTTTATAAGTGTCACTTTCTTGAAAAAAAAAATTGTTTCTTTTTAATTGTCACTTACAAAGTTCAAGGTAGTATTAATTGCAATTTTGTCAAGATTACCCCTAGATAATGATTGCAGAGAGAGAAAAAGTAAAGTGAATGTAATAAATAATTAAAGGTATTATAGGTAAAAGAAGAATTATTGTTTGAAAAGTAACAATAATGATTAGCTTCCTTGATATATGTAAAAAATCAAAAAGTGACACTTAAAAAGGAACGGAGGGAGTAGTATTAATTTCATTAAACGTTTTTTATTAATTATGTGGACCAAATGATTGATCAACTAATTAAGGTTAATCTAAAAAAACTTCTTAGTCCTTTGTCACACACACACATACTTTGCTACCGACCCCCCACACGCAGTACTAAGAAAATAAATGCAGTACTTGTCTTAATGAATTGTTAGTTGGAATTGTTGCCCCACAAGGATCTTCATCCAGCTGGGTGATAGTGGGTTCCACAACACAAAGTCAGAGGTTAATGATAATGTTTTCCACGTCACCATGAAATACCATAACGGTACGTAATCACAACCATTGACCTTTCTCAAATTCCACGACAACCTACTTTCTTTTTTTCCTTTCTTTTCACTCTCCCGCTCTTTTTATAATGATCACACATAACTTAACACTTAATACATTTTTTATAAGAATAATAAATATTTTTCATAATTTAAATAAAATTTATATTTGTATACATTTTTCCTCAAATAGAACTCATTAAGATATACAAGACATTAAATTTATTGATAATTGATACACCATCGGTCACTATTATAAATAATAAAAGAAATTTAAAATTCAAAATAAATAATGTATATTTAAATCATTATTATATATTAGATATATTAATTATTTAATAAATTTTTATTTATTTATAATAGTGACGTTTTAAAAATTAACACAATTACAAATCATAAAAAATAATTACAAGTATGTTAGAATAAAAATATTGTGATTGAAAATTTAAAAGAAATTTATATTAAAAAAAATTCAAGATAATTTCATATTTAAGGATGATATTTTCTCTATTCCACACTGAATGATTCAATTATCAATTTTATATCTTAATCATTATTACATTTATTCATTCAATTAAATTTTTGTAATTTGTGTAACAATCTTTAAAAAAAAATTGGGACAGTTGAAATATTACGAATAGATCACTCCCTTTAGAATCTCAAATATTTGAAGATACAAAAACAGAGTATCTTGACCAAAATTCGAGTAGGACTTCAATTCACCGCAATTGTAGAGATGATACATTCACGCTCTCAATGACAATGGATCATTAGATTGAAATCAGATATTCATTACTATTATTTGAAAAATCAACTCTATTATATCTGAACCACTCAATTTCAATCTTATGGTTATGAATGTTGTGATTGCATAACAGCACTATGACGCCCACTGCAGCCAATCCAATTTCATTGGGGTGTTTGTGTTTTTTGACTAATCAATAATGCAACATACCGACAGAAATATGATTTTGTCCGGGGATTTAGAAACATTCATCTAAAAAATCTAAAAGTAGGTCAAACAAAGTATCCCCGTTTTGACTCGATCATAGTTCTACTCCTATCTAGCTAGGCAACCTGCCCTAGCTAAGTGTGACCCTTGACTAGCACATATCCGACATCAACCACTCTCTCATGGCCCGTGAACACACAGGACACCTCAATCAAAATCCAGAATGAGTATAGTCCTAACCAGCCTTTCCATTCATTCTACCAAACTTTCCAAACTTCTGTGCAGTTTTACTCTTCAATAGTATAGCACTCTCTTTCAAAACTCTTTTGAGCAACGTTATGGTGATTCTCTAGCAATGAGATCACATTCAAGAGAGTCCTAAAAAACTTGAGCAGTTAAAAAATCAATCAATGCCGAAGAGGACATCTAATAGTAGAAAACTTCCTATGATATAAAGATGGTCAACAAAGTGTTCCACAAGTCTACTAAGTGAAGTTCCCTTCAATTATTTTTGCATTTCTTACCAAACAAACTTGATATTCAAATCAGAGATTATGATTATCTACTACAATTGATAACCTATTTAAGGCACCGAAAACTGTGGGAGGGAGGGGGGATAGATGTGAAAAGTAGTCAAAATATTAAATATTGTCTTACCAAAGTAAACAAATTCTACTATATGTACATCAACTACTCCCACGCTTAAAATGTTCTCGAATAAACCTTTCGGCGTGAGCTGGGTACTTCTCTCTAATGTATTCCCGAAGGCACTTCTGATATGAGAAATCAATCCAGCCACCATCAGTTCTTACAACAAAAAGACACCTGGAGTGTCGAAATTGGGGATGACGATCAACCTGCAATGAAAATAAGTCACATGTACATTTTATGAAGATAACCACAGCAGGTCATCCACAAACAAATCCAAACAATAGTAATTTAATTAATGTTTTTAAGGTCAGTTGATGTAAATTTTATGGAAAAAGGAAATAATATGAAACAAAGATTACAATTTTTCAACTAAAATTCAGCATCCAAGGACCCCGTGACAGGATTAAAGGCCTTTAGCCCCTTACTATCAAAATTTAATTGAAAACAGAACTGTAGGTCAAACCAAAAATATTCAAATAAATTGCAATAGGCAAGCCAACTAAGGCATAAGTTATTAGAATTCTGATAGGCCTAGTCCAATGGAGGGGACACTTTGATGAGCTTTAAGCATGATAAGCTCAAGGTTCGGAGAGTTTATGAAAGAAAAAGAGTGGTGAGGCACTTAGGCAGTTAGTTAGAGAGTTCTTATAAAAAGTAGCGACGCAAGGTGTGTGTGCCTCATGTCATGATTTCTGTTATGATTTGAAATAGGGAGAGGGAGAGACTCATTTCTTCTTTCTTTTGAGGATCTCTCAACACCGGACTTGTAATAAGGATTTCATTTCCAATTTCCAGTTACTGAATATAAAACTCACAGTTTCATTCACCTTTTCAATTACACTGATCTATCAATTGGTTCGACTTGACATTGTTCATGCCCTAAAGAATGGTTAATAGCCAATGTAGTGGAGCACCCTATGAACCATTTGGAGGCTCTTATGGAGGCTGTGCAGGAAGCTATCCTGGCCGAGATGAGGAGGTTTCTGGAGACTCATTCACAGTACAAGAGCACGCCTTTAAGCGATGGAGCAACTTCTTCGTTGGACAGATTTCGCCACTCGGTGAAGGTGGAAAAATCACCTTTTAATGGCGAAGAGCTGGTCATGTGGATTACGAGAGCAGAAACTTTCTTCTTCGAAGTTCAACGTGTTTTTGAAGTGCATTTTCAGCTCAACAAGCTCAATATGGAGGGTCAAACCATCCACTGGTTTAACCTTTGGAGGGAATCAGTGGAGTTTTGGCGTGGGACAACCTCAAAGAAGCCTTGATTTTTCATTTTTGCGTGGCCAGCCGTTTAAAGAACTCGAGGACCTCAAGCAATCCGGGTCTGTTGAAGATTACATTTATGAATATGAGCTCTACTCATCCTAGTGGGGGCCGGTTGCCTGAAATACAATTTTTGGAATGTTTTGTGGGAGGTTTACACCATGATATTATGCAACTTGCACGTGATGTGGAAGCAGAAGTCACTATTGTTGAACTGCTGAGTCACGGTCACACTTCAAATCGGGTTATAATTTGTTTGGGCCTTGTTCTCAAAAGTTGTGATCCTCTTGTAAGGGGGATCAACATGGGCATTCTAACTCGGACCATTGTGGGTCCATTGAGAAGTCGGGCATGACCCGTGCGCAATCGGTTTCATTGTTTGCAAACAGCTCTGCAACTCATCCAACTTTTTCCACGTCAAGCTCTAAGGGGAGTTCTCGTGAGGATGGTCGTTGCAACCCAACTCGTGGGGTGCATCGTTTGCCTTACTCAGATGTCCAAGAGAGGCGACCAAAGGATCCGCGTTTGCAATGAAACAAACGTTAGCATTTGCTCCACCAATGTCTTGTGAAGCAATTGCATGTCATTCTCTTGGGGGGAGATGAGGCAGTTAATGATGAAGGCAAGATTGTGGTGTTGAATGCTACTGAATAAGAGTTCAGAGGTTGATTATCTTGAATGCAAAGAGATGGGGTGTTTAGCATAACAAATTCTTTATGCTCTGTCATGAAGACCGGGTGTTTGGAAGGATATTTGAAGGGGGCTTCATTGTTGGTGCTAATTGACAGTGACGCCACCCATTATTTCATCACCCTATGTGATTCTGGGGTTGTTTGGCTTGAAATTTTGGCCAAGGTTACTGTTAATTGGTGGCACATGTCTATGGCGTTTAATTATCTTGGGCACCCCATTACTTTTTGCAAGGACAATCCAATCGTGAAGCTTTGGTTCCTCTACAGTTTAGTGACTAATGTGTCTCATTACGTGTCCTTGCAAGGGTGTCCAACAGCCTATTAATATTTCTAAGGAAATTCAGGGGTTACCACCCCCTAGAAATGTTTCTTATTATTTTCCTTTGTTGCATGGGGCTGGTTCCGTTAATGTGCGACCTTATAGATATCTCCATTACCAAAAAAATGAGAATGAATCCCAAGTTAGATATCTGATGCAGGAGGGGGTAATTAGAAACAGTGCTAGTGTTTTATCTAGTCCTATGATTTTGGTGAAAAAGAAAGACAATTTGTGACGGATGTGTATGGATTATAAAGTCTTAAATAAGCATCCTATTCCAGTGGTAGATGAAGTATTGGATAAGCTTTTTTGTGCGGGGTATTTTTCTAATATCAATCTTAAATCGGCATATTACCAAATTTGTATAAAGGAGGATATCCATAAGACGATTTTTCGCACTCATGAGGATCACTATCAGAATTTGGTTAGACCCTTTGGTTTAATGAAACCCCCAGTTATTTTTCAGTGTGTGATGAATGCTATTTTAAAGCCGTTCACTCATTTAGCAGTAAGGTAAGGAGCTGCAGGCAGCAGTGCAGCAAGACATGGTTCTAAAGAGCATCTATGACTGTGGTTCATGACCGAGGTCAAACCTGGGTATTCAGTCACAGTGCAAGGAGTACTCTTCTATAAGTACAGATTGGTGATTCCTGCAAATTCCTCCATAATTTCTGATTTACTAAGGCTTGAGCAAAGTGTGTGGCCAATTTTGTTATAATAGAATAAATTATCTCTTCCCAGAGGAGCTTTGGTAATCTTTTCAGTGAGAACCTTACAGGCTGGGCAGAGAGAGCATTATCTCTTCCCAAAGGAGCTTTGCTAATAATAGTTTTTTTCAATCAATAATACTGTTTGGGGCCAGCCAAACGGCCCAATAAAACTGATCCAATTCAAAGGTCCAATGTAGAGTTTCGCCTGCATAAAGACGACAAACAGGTTAAACCTCGCCATGAAGCCGCACACCAAAACCCGGCACCATGCCCATTGCAGCCGTTGGGATCAATCCAACAGCCTCCGGCATCCACGCTACGTTCATTGGGGGCGATTTTAACCATTGCTGGTATATAAGCGCAATCACACGCCACACCAAGTTACAAGTCCATTTTACCCTTACAAATTACACCTCTCTGACCTCACTAACTTGGACGTTGGAGAGTTAACCTTAGAAGTACACCCTCTTCTCTACTCTACCCATCGAAGACTCTTGTTGCCATACCAGAAAGCTTCTACGGTGACCTTTACCAACATATCATCAATTTCTTGTTCCACCTCGGAACAAATACTATTTCTCATGTCTCTCTCAATTCAGATTCCTAACATATATGAAGAATAAGTTTAATAGGACGTGCAAATTCTTGTTTAAAAGTAGCAATTGGAAAATCATCACAAGTCTCCAGGGTTTATGTATCTACTATTCATCATATAAAGTCACATGAAAATAAAGGGAGATATCTATTCACTAAAAATAGAAGGGAGATGGATTCATGCAAGGTTAATTAAATAGAGCAATACTTCTAGTGAAACAAGTAATAGAAAGGAAATATTATATGATGCAGCTATAGTACTAGGACTAGCAACATAGGAAATATATATTATATTGCTAAAAAGGCCAAAAAGAAAGTAAGGTCCCTATTGTTGATCGGATACTGAATTTGGGTCTTATCCAATAGAAAGACTTAATAGAAAATTGGTTATGACTGCTTTATGTCAGAAGGGGAAAAGGTGGTTATATAAGGACACAGATAGCAAGGAGTAACTCGGTATGTGTATTTTCAGTTAGAAATCTTTTGGATTGGATAGAGTGAGAATCATCTCTCCTCTGAGGAGCACTTGCCTCTAGGATTATAGGAATTCCTCTATGAAATAGTTTTAATTTCAATCAATAATACAATTTCCATTCGTCTGAATTTTGAGTTTCTATGATTGGTTCGAACTATTGGATACCGCTGGAAATTTCCAGATAACTGTCGGAAACTGTCAGATAATTGTTGGATAACTGTCAGAAACTGTTGGAAACTGTCGGATTCTCAAGGGGGAGCCAACATTCATTTCATTTAAGATGATTGAGGAAGAAAAAGTGTTAGAAGCAGGAATGACTATGAAAATTGACGCAGTAGAAACAAGAATGGAAAGATTGGAGGAATTTGTCCAATCGTTTGTGTCGGAGTTTCATCAATTGCTGAAGGCGGAGATGGCAAAGCATTTGGGGCATGTTCTCACAAAAAACATTAGTTCCAGTTAGAACATGTTGCCGGTAAAAAGTATGTTAAATAACCATCGGGAAACTGAGTTCCAAAGAGGTGATACTGGAAAAAGAAGATGGAAGAGGAGAAGAAACAAGCCAAGAAACCAAACAACACGGAAGAGGAACAAGTCGTGCACAACTTGCAACTTTTGTCTAGTATGCCGCTATCAAATCCACTCCCAACAATCCGTCTTTTGAATTAAAACCGCTAAACAACTGTCTTTTTATGGTGGATCTTCCTTGGCGTGTGTTACCTCCACTAATCGTCCAAAGGTTGCCATTAGAGATGACTATGAACGAAGCACAATGGAAGTTCATATCTACAGATACAACTAGGCTGAAAGAGGAAGAAGAATTGGGCACGGTTATGGATCTAGTGGAAGAGCCACAAAATCATCTCAACTCAGTCCTTTGTGTCAAAGCAGATCAGATCAAGTGCGTTTCATCACTACTGAGATAGAGAAGGATCTAGAAACACCACTAAGGACAAAAATGGTAATTTTTAAGACGGGGATCATTCTAATTATATTAAGTGCTAAATGGATAATAGGTGAGTTGGGTCTCACTCTAACCCTATCGGATCAGACCCATAATAAATATAGTAAGTGGGATAAAAGAATTGTAAAGGGGGTTGGTTTAATTTCTATTTTAGGTGGACCTTTCCAATTTAATTGGGCTCATGGACAGTGGTCTCTCTTGAGCAAAGGTGTAGGGGCAGATAGGGGAACCCAAGCAACACAGTCATTATGGTTAAAATGTTAGAAACAGTGCAAATGAAGAAAGGTAATGAGATTTATGAGGCAAAACTGTTTGATGCAAAAGAATCCAGCTCAAGCGTTTGTATTGCAAGGAGTAGGGGTACCTTATATGGTCACAGAGCATGTTGGTGGCGACAATTTCTCAAGGCAATGCTATCCCAGATTCTTCCACAATATATGAAGAAAATCACTGTACATTTTTGGAAATTGTCCATTTGGATGATTGGAACTAAAAAGTTGACACTCATAATGCGTAGGTGTGACTGTACCAATGTCCCTTTGGTTCCAAGCATGTTTGTCTTATTTCCAACAATGGCTGAATTACTTTTGCACACAGAATTGTTGGCAGAATTCAAGTAGTAGATACAATAGGAATTCAAGCTTAAGAGTTTGTATTGCAATGGCACTTACCTACTGTCCTAGTTACTCCCTTTCTGTCCATTGTAACAGTAGCTGTCTTGTTGAAATTGTTCATGCACAAGTCTTTGGTGACTTGCAAGCTGGTCATGCCAGGGTTACACAAGTAGCTAGAAATGATAAAATTTATTCAAACCATTTTTCTTATCTCAGCCTTGAGGACAAATCTATTTTCCTGGCGGTCGGTAGTGATAGGATACTGGATTAGGGCCTTAGCCCAACAGAAAGGCTTAATAGAGAATTGGTTATAACTGCTTATGTCAGAAAGGGGAAGGGTAGTTATATAAGAAAATCCAAGGAATCATTGGAGAGAAAGGAAATCCAAGAAACAATGCACAGTATGTTCCTTTGGTTTCCACATAAATGATTGCAATTTCACATGATGACTCTCTTGAGTAGAAGATGCATATAAGTGGAAAGAATGCCATGGATTATGCAAGTTTTTTGAAGAATTTAACTTTCCATACCATTTTTTATAAATTTTCTTTTGGGTGCCTTGATTGCATGCTCATTAGCAGATAAGTTTTTTAAAATGCCAATAAAAGCACCCACTTCCTCTGTATAGAGGAAGTCTGGATAGATGGGGTCAACGTGGGGGACAAAAATAAGAAGCGAGAATGTAAGAGAAAGTTTTTGTCTAGCTATATTTCAATCAATTTATTCATTCTAATATTTTTCCTTCTACTCTCAGATAGCTAGAAAAAATTAACAAAAGCAAACATCACGCAGGAACCCGCCATTGATGATGCTTCGGAGCACCCACCAGAGCCCTTTCACCTTTCCCTCTTTCTATTCTCTATAAGAAACCCCAACCAACTTAACCAATAAAGAACACTACTTCCATTGCCTTGCCATGCCTTTGTATTAAAAAGAATACCTGAATATTTAATTTCCGGTTTCAATTGTGATGATTGTACGCATGATAAATGAGAAATTATTTAATTTACTTCATAATCATAATATGTTATATTTTGAAGTTCCCGCTTCTTGTGCAATTTTCAGAAACTTGTTATATTATATATCATGAGAATTCCAACCAGAAAGCATTGGGTCAGAGCTGATATGAATATATGAAAATGGATATGGGAAACCCAGATAACAAGGGAAGGGACTCCTCAACATTATCTAGCCAGTACGAGTCATGAGTCATGACCAATTAGAAGTATACCTTGGAAAACTTATTCGCCCACCTTGTTTGCTGACAAAGCTTATCCCAGCTAATCCAATGATTTTTCAGTAACCTACTTATTTGATTACCCAGCCAAACCTTATGCACCATTCCTCACAATAAAAGCAACTACTAATACAACCCTAGACTAAAAATATCTATCTATTATACAATAAAAGCAACTACATGTTAAAACCAATAGGTATAGCTAAAATACCAAGGTTAATTTTTTGCTGGAAAAAACTTTACAAGGAGGTAAGGTTGCCCTCCTACTCTTAAGTACAGAATATACCACAAGACATAGTGAAGGCTGACAGTTGTTCTTACAAGTTAGACAGGACCTTCCGAAGAAGACCACTAGCAGGGATGAGAAGACCTTTGAGTGGAGGTTGTTTGATCATACAAGTAGAATAACCCAACTGTTTTCAGTATTTGGAAGCTTTTGACAAACAAGGTTAAGGCAATTCCATTACCTTATAGAAGCAAACCAGAAGTCTGCTGTCTCGCCAAAAAAGTATTATGCTCGGACTAAGCTATAATACAGAAGCAGCCTTGTACTTTTTGTTTTATACAACACATCTAATATTCTAATTCAACGGGAGTAGAATTTGAAAATTTTAAAGACGTAATATCTTGGGCTAAAAGTCTTTCGTAACAAATCTAAGACCTTTATCTAATTAATACCGCTAATGCTGGCAACACAAATGCAATGTATCAACAGCATGCTAATAGTGCTTTGAATATGGCTAAAAATATCACATAAGCAGGTCATCCTTGCATAAAGAAATTTGAGACACCAAAATAATAACAATAATAATTAAACTCTAGTTCAGACATCAAATGGAAGTAGATTAAGTGTTTTTTAGATCGGTCTTATCTACTTGCATAAACATCTGAGAGACTTTTTGAAAGAGCTTATAGAAACAACTTATATCTTATATGAAAACAGTCCGGCTTTATTTCATCTTTTGTTATAAAAATAGCTAATGCATCAGACTTATATAATAAGCGCTTATGCTAAGAACGTTCAATTAACTTGTTTATGCTAAAAGCTACCAGCAATAATTGAAGTGTTAAGAAATTGCATGAAAGATTATATATACTAAAATATAGGTTAGAAGGTGTTTACCATAATGGATTCAAGACCACATCCCATCTTATCTTCAGAATGTGGATGATAAGCAAGGAGCTTCTCTACTACAGCTCTCTCATCCTCCACAGTTAATCTCCCTCCATCCATATACCTAGCGCAGAAAATCGAATACATAACTAAATCAAAGATTAAAAAACAACAATTCATTGAAACCAAATCGGAACACTAGGTTTACCTTGGCGAGTGAAGAATTTCCTTGGTAAGCAATAGAATAGGCTCAATATCGTTGAGAATCTCGTCTTCTTTATCCTTCCATCTTCGGTACTCAGGTTCATCCTCCAATTGAAGGGAACTCGACGAGTAATCACTGCGCCTGAGATTTAGCGTGTTGTTGACAGAGTTAAGTCTATCGTGTGGTTTTTCCGACGGTGGAATGATGGCGGCGCTGCACCATAGTCGGGGGCGCGCCGCAACTGCTCTGACGGTGAAGTGTTTGTAGGAATGGAAGCATGCTCGAAGTAGTAAAGCTTGTTTTAGAAGATGAGGTGCGGCCATTATTTGATTCTGGATTGAGTTCTTTGTTGCGTTAATTGATAACTGAAAATGTAGATTGAGTGAGAGTGACACAGTCGCGCCACATTGGAGTGGGGACCCCAAACACAACCGGTTCTCTCCCCACTCTAGATCGGGTCACAATCATACAGCATCAATTTAATTTTCTCATTTTGCTCTTAATTTTATTATTTTATATTCGTAAAATATAAATTAATTTCAAAAATAGCTTAGAAATAAATAATTAAATAGGAAAATGTAGGCAAATTTACCGAGATAACCCACTTTTTCGAAAAAAATCCCAAAATACCTCACTTTTCAGGAAAATTCCCAAAATACCTCACTTTTAGGAGGAGGCGCCAATTGGATTGGCGACCCCTCTTAAAAATTGCAAGGAGGAGCCAATTGGATTGGCTAAGGCACCTGCCCTAGCCAATCCAATTGGCGCCTATGTGTAATTTTTAAGAGGAGGCGTCAATCCAATTGACGACTCCCTTAAAAAAGCCTCAAATAAAAAAACCTCCAACATGAAAGTTGTAGATTGTTTCAAGACAATGAATTTGGATATAAATTTTGCATCATTTGAATTTTTTATGAGAAAGTTATGGGCAGTTGAAGTTGGACTTCTGAGTTTTTCAACTATTATCTGACCTATAATGTCTTGCATTATTTCATGTGTTTCTTTTAGGAATATGAATTTTTGTCCAACATAACATTTGAAGTAGACATCTTAAATTTTCCAATGCACTTGGTCCCACCTCAAAATAATTAAAAATGAGTGAGTTAGGTCCTTGCGAACTTGACCCAAAATTAGGGTTTCTGTCAAAACATGTGTATGTGAATTTTGCCAAAAGGGACCAACTTCAAGCCCTTCTGTTTGAATGATAAAATCCTCAAATGACAAAACCTTCAACATAAAAGTTGTAGATCTTTTCAAGATAATGAATTTGGACTAAAGTTTTACATCATTTGCAATTTTTATGAGAAAGGTATGGGCACCTGAACTTGGACTCTTTGACATTTTAACTGTTATCTGACCTATAATGTTTTGTATTATTGCATGTGTTTGTGTTAGAGTTATGAATTTTTGTCCAACATAAAAACTGAAGTAGAGATCTTAAATTTTCCAATGCACTTGGTCCCACCTCAAAATAATTAAAAATGAGTGAGTTAGGTCCTTGCGAACTTGACCTAAAATTAGGGTTTCTGTCAAAACATGTGTATGTGAATTTTGCCAAAAGGGACCAAATTCAAGCCCTTCTGTTTGAATGATAAAAGCCTCAAATGACAAAACCTTCAACATAAAAGTTTTAGATCTTTTCAAGATAATGAATTTGGACAAAATTTTTGCATCATTTGCATTTTTTATGAGAGAGGTATGGGCACCTGAACTTGGACTCTTTGACATTTCAATTGTTATCTGACCTATAATGTTTTGTATTATCATATGTGTTTATTTTAGAATTATGAAATTTTGTCCAACATAACAATTTAAGTAGACATCTCAATGGAGTTTCAGTCAAAACATGTGTATGTGAATTTTGCCAAAATGGAGTTTAGACAAAGAAACCTAATGTTTGGAGTTTACACAAAGATAAATTTGATATAATACGAATTGATATTAATAAAATTTGGATTTTACACAAAGAATCCTAATGGTGATGACCGGGATCACCTAACCGACCTCCGGTCCCACATCCCCTAGCTACCCTAACCCTTGGCCCTAACCCACGTTGACGATTATGCACCGGTGTTTGTTCATCTGATGGTCCAGGAGCGTCATTACCTCCTACAGAAGAAGATCCGTTGAGGTATTCAGCCAACTCAGCATAGTCTTCAGTATTCAATGATGGTGTACCGGCGTAGCTGAGCTCATGATCCATGCCAGAGAAGTTGGGGTGTGGTTGACTCATGGATGGGCGACCGGGACGGTTGAAGGGAGACATGGGTGACAATGATGGGTCTAGGAAAGGTTGGAAAGGTTGCTGGGGTGTTTGGAAGAGATATGGTTGTGGGATGTTTTGGTATTGTGATGTTTGGGGTTCTTGGCTACGGTAGGTGATGGGGCGGTTAGTGTTTTGGCTAAGGCGACTTTGGTAGGGTGATGGTGTGGGTGCGAAGCGATGTTCGGTCTGAGGTTGATGGTCCATTTGTTGGTGGTGGTATGGGGGATGTTCTTGGTATTGGGGTTGGGTGAATGGCATGTTTTGGTTGTATGTTTGTGTGTTTGTGGAACAGAAAGTTTGACGGATAGGTGGTTGTGAGTAACCGGGCTGAGAATGTTGTTGGGGGTTAGATGTTGATCCTTCTTGTGTGTAACTTGTCTGGCGTGGGTCGTAGAGGTACATATCATCGGCGATGAATTGAAATCCAACCGATCTGTACCAAGCCATATAAGTACGACTTGGTTTTACCTCATTTGGCATGACTGCGTCAGTTAAGACATGGTCATGACGGTGCTTCCACTTGCGACACTCTGATCTTGCGAAGGTTTGCCAAGGGTTGTAGTTCCATTGGTCGTTCACTTTACGCATATGCCATTCTCCTAGGCTAGCTGGGGGGTCTGGGATATTCTGGACCATACCGAACTGCAGCTTCACACGATCGGTGTTGTGCATCTCCATTGTTGTGAACCGTATTATTGGTGTGCATGTTGTCCATACGGCTGCGTCTTCAGGGTTGACCTGATGCTCATGATCCATATTAAGGTATGGACGCCAAATGAACTGAAATGTTAAAGACGATAGGATTTAAATGAATGTAGAAAAAGTCAACATAATATGACGAATTAATGAAGTTATTTTGCTTACGTCTGTCGGTCGAAGGTGATCTAACAGGTTGCGATACTGAGTAATACAGTGTCTCGGACATCTGCTGTAATTCATACCACGTGCCGACCATCTACACCAAAAAGTTAAAATAAATTAGTTATGGGTACTAAACTGTAAGGAAGTAAGTAAAGATATAGAAATTTAAACAACTTACTTTTTTGCATATGGAAAAGTGAAGGGGTTGTTATTGACCGGTGCTAGAGACGGTAGTCTTGACCATCCCTATGCTTGTAGCAAAACAACACATCTAGAAAATGTCGATGTGTCTTTGTGGGAGTTTTTGCACAACGAACTATAGAGATAGGCTAGACATGCGGATCCCCAACTGTAACTACCTATTCTATCTATATGTCTAAGTAAAGGTAAGTACATAATATGCATGCTAGAACCACTACCTTCGGGAAATAAAAAGGATCCTAGTAACAACATAATGTAACATCTAGTTTTGATTATTCGAGCATCTTCGGTAGAATGCTCATCTAAATATAAACTATTATAATATGACTTTAGGCGTGAGAGTAGTATACCTTGACCTCTAGCATTATCATCTAACAAATCAGTGTCTAAAAGCTCCATGCAAATTGAGTTTGCATAGTTGGTCTTACCATTAACATCTTTGCCTTCAATTCGTAGTCCTAAAAGCATGTAGACGTCTTCTAACGTCACGGTACACTCACCGGTTGGAAACCAAAATGTGTGTGTCTCTGGCCTCCATCTTTCGCATAAGGCTAGAATGAACTTGTTATCTATAGACCAAGACATAATCTTGCTAATGTGACCAAAACCGGCGAGTTCAACATAAGGTTGAATCATCGGATCCATTGGGACAAATTCGTGGACTCGAGTTCGAAACCTTGATACATCCTATAATAGAAATAATATAACACTTTACTAAGTTGGTATTTCAAAATAAAATGGGGTTGGTGGAGATGAAACATAAAAAATTAGTATAAGAAAAAACTTACGTATGTTGCGATATTTGCAACTGTTCCTCTGTGTGCTTCGCCCATTGTGAGTAAAGACATATTGTTGGGGAGTTGGTGTAGATGAAATTGGAAGATTTTATTGAAGATGAAATTGTAAAAGAAGTAATGTAGATGAAGTAGTGAGAATGTTGGTGTGGAAGAATTGTTGAAGGAGTGGATTAATTTATAGGCAAATGGAGGAGAGCATAAAAAATTATGTTTGCATGGTGTCTCCACCTCATTTGGCGACCATGTACAATAATAATGAGGGGGCGCCATTCAAATTGGCGACACCATAGGGTACATGCATGCAAGGCTAGTTCTGAATGCTTGGTTTCGAGGACTGACTCCATGGGGGCGCCATTCAAATTGGCGACCATGTACAAGCCTTAAGTGTAGGCGCCAAACCAATTGGCGTCACCATCTGCATGTCTGACACGTGGCATTGCTGTCTCCTGCATGCTGAACAACTCACTTATGGATGGCTTACATGATTGACACATCATCTCTGACCATCTTAGGTGTCCGACACGTGTCTGTCTTGTCTCCTGCATGCTGATGACTAGCTTCTTGATAGCTTGCATGGTTGACACATCATGTCTGACCATCTTAGGTGTCCGACACGTGGTTGTCTTGTCTCCTGCATGCTGAAGACTCACTTCTTGATAGGTTGTCTGTCTGACACATCATCTCACACTGTCTTGCCTGACTGACACATCATCTCAGAACTGTCTTACATGTCCGACACATGGCTATCTTGTCTCCTGCATACTGAAGAGTCACTTCTTGATAGCTTGCCTGGTTGACACATCAAATCACACTGTCTTGCAGGATTGATACATCATCTCAGACACGTGGCTCTCTAGTATCCTGCATGCTGAAGACTCACTTCTGTCTTGACTACCTCGCATGCTTGACACATCAACTCACACTGTCTTGCATGACAGACACATCAACTCATGACTAGCTAGCATGCTTGACACATCAACTCACACTGTATTGCATGACAGACACCTCATCTCAGAACTGACTTGCATGCTTGACACATTATCTCAGAGTAGCTTCAATGTCCGACACATCATCTCAGAACTAGCTAGCATGTGAGACACTGATACCATTTATTTAAGTGTCTTACTATCAACATCCAACACACTTCACTCACATTCATCTGCACTTGCAAAATAGTTTTCATCTCCAAAATGTCATCTTCATCATTATACAGTGTCAACGTTCACTGCAACGGTGAAACTTTTGAGTCTGAGCTTCATGGTTTTTGTTTTAGAAACACTGATACCATAAGAGTCACGATGAAGAGAAATGCAACCTTTTTGCATTTGAAAAAAAGAATACAATCCTTTATAGGATCAGGTATTGTGTCAAAGATGACATATCAAAATCCTATATTTTTTGAGAATGGTCAAAGTTTTTCCCCCTTAAGATACAAGACGATGAAGATGTTCAAAACATGTTTCTTAGTCATGAACATTCAGGCATGGATTGTATCGAGTTGTACATTACTCTACAACCATGTATATCGTCTCAACAGTCTCAACTAACCGATCAGGATGCAGCTGGTGAAGATGCTGCAGATGATGCACAATGGTCAGATGAACTCAACCCAGAAGCAGAAGTAGAAGTAGACGTTGTTGATGAAGAAGAAGAGGAGACTGAGATACAGGTTGATCACATCCTGAACAACGACGATGAAGATGAGGCTCAACCACCACCAATACCTCCTAGTCATGCCTACAATCCTCCTCAACATATGACAAATATGGATCTTCACGACGATGAAACGTCCGACAGTGTCTTCTATAATCCGTATCCGAGACCAGTAGGTGAATTAAAGGTGGGAGACATGTTTCGTACCAAAGAAGAATGTGTCTTGGCAATAAAAAAATTCCACATGAACAACTTTGCTGACTTTACAGTGAAACACACTGATTCTAGAAGGTATGTTATCGAATGTCGTAACATGCTTTGTAAGTTTCGTTTGGCTGCATCTTACAAGAAGAAAAATGACTCTTGGGAGATCGCTTCAATAGACCCACCACACAGTTGCGTTGCAACTAACGTTGAACAAGATCACCGTAAACTGAGCACAGCTTTGATATGTCAAGACATTCTGCCATTGGTAAATAAAGACCCATCAGTGAAGGTGAGTATAATTATATCCCATATCCGAATAACATATAATTATACTCCATCTTACAAGAAAGCATGGATTGCGAGGACAAAGGCTGTTGAACAGGTTTTCGGAAACTGGGAGGATTCATTCAAGGAATTACCACGGTTTTTATGGGCACTAAAAACTTATGTCCCAGGAACTGTGGCAATTCTGGAGACAGTGCCAGCAATGATGCCAGACGGAACCTGTGCTACAGGTAATAGAATATTTCACCGTCTCTTTTGGGCATTTGACTCGTGCATCAAAGGTTTCGCTTTCTGCAAACCTCTCCTGCAAATTGATGGCACCTGGTTATACGGAAAATACAAGGGTACTTTGCTCATGGCAGTTGCACAAGACGGTAACAACAATGTATTTCCCATTGCCTTTGCTCTTGTTGAAGGTGAAACGGCTGGTGGATGGGGTTTCTTTCTTCGACATCTCAGAACGCATGTCGCTCCACAAGCCAATCTATGTTTGATTTCAGATAGACATGCTGCCATTGAAAGTGCCTACAACAACCATGACAACGGATGACATGATCCTCCTTCTACACATGTCTACTGTATCAGACACATTGCACAAAACTTCATGCGTGCTATAAAAGATAAGAATCTTCGCAAGAAGGTGGTGAATGCTGGGTATGCTTTAACTCAACCGTCATTTTAATATTATCGTGATGAGATTCGACTGTCTAATGAAGACGCGGGGAGATGGATAAATAACATCCCAGTAGAGCAGTGGACAAGAGCATTTGACGGTGGTTGTCGATGGGGCCACATGACAACAAACATTGTGGAATGCATGAACGGGGTTTTCAAAGGGATTCGAAATCTACCGATAACCGCCTTGGTAATATCAACCTATTATAGGTTGGCTTCTATGTTCGCAACCAGAGGTGAAAGATGGAGTGCAGTGTTAATGTCCGGACAAGTATTCAGTGAGTGTTGCATGAAGGTCATGAAAGAGGAGAGCATCAAAGCTACGACACACGCTGTAACAGTGTTTGACCGTCATAGACAAAATTTCAGCGTCCAGGAAACAATGGGCAACAACGAGGGGATACCAAATTTAGCCTACGCTGTTAGACTACACAGAAGTTGGTGCGATTGTGGAAAATTTCAGGCCTTCCGCATACCTTGCTCCCATGTCATTGCAGCATGCGCTTATACTCGTCAAGACGCTTACACCCATTTATCTGATGTGTACAAGGCCAGCACCATCATGAATGTATATAGTCAAAGCTTTTCAGTACTACCTATGGAGGATTACTGACCTCCATATGAAGGAGATATTGTTTGGCACAATGAAGAGATGCGTAGAAAGAAGAAAGGAAGGCCAAACAACACACGTATCAGAACAGAGATGGATTCCACAGATAAAATGATAATATTATGTAGTATCTGTCGTCAACCAGGACACAACAAAAACAACTGTCCCAATCAAGGAGCATCATCTAGATCTTAAGATTTTTGTAACATTTTATCTAGATCTTAAGCTTTTTGTAACATTTTATCTAGATCTTAAGCTTTTTGTAACATTGTATTTCTGTAACAATCAATCATTATATATCATTAAGTTCTTGTTACAACGAGTTTCATAACCAACAACAGTACAAAACATCTGAAAACATAAATAATTCTAACTGATTACAACAATCAAATTAATGTCGTCTCGACCGAACATCATTTCCCTAGCATCCTTATCAGTCTTCATTCGCACCCAACCAAAGATACTGTCAAGTCTATCAATACTTCTGATTTTTTCCCCTTCTGGTATTTTCCCGTCTAACCATCGAACCAGCTCCCTCTTCAGTTGATCTAACGTGGTGATGTTCCAAAACAGCATCAACAATTGAGGTTTGTCTCTCGCATAAATCACCTTACCGTATCGGTGACGAACACCAAACATGATAGCCAAATGATTATATGAGTTGTGGAACAATAGGTCACACAACGCATCTATTTATAAGACAAAAAAGGCATTTTATGAGGGACTCGCCAATTGAGTTGGCGCCTCCTTTTAAAACCTACACATAGGCGTCAATTGGATTGGCTAAGGCACCTGCCCTAGCCAATCCAATTGGCGCCTCCATTCAAGTTTTAACAACAGTTGCCATATGAACAACTTTCATGTTCATCAAAAATCCATTTGAAACTTAGAAGCTCATCATTCATTTCAAAACATTATAGGTCATTTTGACAGAAACCCTAATTTTGGGTCAACTTCGCAGGGACCTAACTCACTCATTTTTAATTATTTTGAGGTGGGACCAAGTGCATTGGAAAATTTAAGATGTCTACTTAAGTTGTTATGTTGGACAAAATTTCATAACTCTAAAAGAAACACATGAAATAATGCAAGACATTATAGGTCAGATTACAGTTGAAAAACTCAGAAGTCCAACTTCAACTGCCCATAACTTTCTCATAAAAAATCCAAATGATGCAAAATTTATATCCAAATTCATTGTCTTGAAAAGATCTACAACTTTCATGTTGGAGGTTTTTTCATTTGAGGCTTTTTTAAGGGAGTCGCCAATTGGATTGGCGCCTCCTCTTAAAAAATACACATAGGCGCCAATTGGATTGGCTAGGGCAGGTGCCCTAGCCAATCCAATTGGCGTCTCCTTGTAGTTTTTAAGAGGGGTCGCCAATCCAATTGGCGCCTCCTCCTAAAAATGGGGTAGATTGGGAATTTTGCTGAAAAGTGAGGTATTTTAGGAATTTCTTCGAAAAAGTGGGTTATCTCGGTAAATTTGCCGAAAATGTATTGTTAGTTTTTTTTTTAATTTATTTGATTGTAAAGCATATGCCACTTATATTTTTTTATCGTTTAAATCATTTATTTTTAAAAATGTATTAATGTTTTTTTTTTCTCTCAAAAGACGTTAAAGTGGCTTGTCACATAGGATAATTATATTTTTTAATTTTTTTTATTAAAAACAAAGTAATCTCGAAAATTTATGAAAATATTTATAATATTTTTTTTCTTTAGATCTATTTTTTTTTCACTCGGACACACCTTCAAATAGCATGAATTTGTACCTTTTTGTTTACCTCCACCTTCTTTTAAACTCAAAAATCAAAATATTATTTAAGAAAAAAACTCTTAAATTTTTTTTGGGTTTATAACTTATTTTTGAAAAATAGCAAACTCATATTTAAACATTGATCCAAATCCTCAATCTAAAATTCATCCTTTTATGCATTAGAAACAATTATATATGTTAATGATAGAGATATCAAAGTAGAAAATAAAAAAGAGATTAGAGTTTCAATAATATATATAGCATAACTTATATAAATAAATAAAAAGAATATATAACAAGATATAAATAGAATAAGAGAGAGAAAGAAAAACAACCAAATTGTAGAATCAATAATAGAGAGAAAGAGAAGCAGTCAAACTGAAGAACCAATAAGAATCAATATAGAGAGAAGCAATCAAATATAATAACCAATAGGGAGAGGAGTAACCAATTAGAAGATGAAGGATAAATGGAGAGAGAAGCAACAAATAAAAAGAGTCAACCAAAGTCATATATAATTCAATCATGATCTTCATGCACACAAAAGTGGGAGACAACCCGAGAAAAATTTAGCAATTCAACATAAGAATTTTATGATTAATAAAATTATCATTATAAAATCAAAATAAACGCATTCACAACTCTTTCAAAACTCAATAGCGAAAGCAACAATTAGTTCAATGAGGATCGAACCAAACTCTAGATACCATGTTAACAATAGTGTGAGATATTGGATCGAACTATAGTATGATCTAAGGGTAGCTTCTTGGTTCAACAATTCGACAAGACCTTAGCATGCCATCGAAGTTTGTTCACATGTTGTAGTCGAAATATGTTATGATTGTTAGCATGTCGAATTAGGCATGTTAGTTATACCTAATTGTTTGAGTTAACTTGTTCTCTAAGTTAGCTTGTGTAATGGGCATGTGTGTAAAAGCCTGTTAGTTTAGTGTGTTAGTTTTCTTATAAATAGCATACTAGTCTCTCATCATTGCATAATGCAAATCCTAGTTAGGGTGAGAGAGGTTATTTGTTATTCTATAACACTTGTAATCTTGTTTCAAAGAGAAAGTAAATAATAGTCGTCTATAACCAATTTCATTGTGTTCTTATTGTTTTCATTTTTTCTACCCTTGTGGGTTTCTTGCTGATCAAGAAACCAATTATACTTTATAATTCCGACATCATTTTCATAATAAATTGGTGCGGTGAGCGTGGAGAAGATATCGTCAATAAAGTATGAGATTGAAAAGTTAACCGGAGTGAACGATTTCGGTCTGTGACGCTGGAAGATGAAAGCCCTATTGGTTCAGCAGGGTTGTTTAGAAGCGCTGAAGGGAGCCACAACCATGGACAATACGTTAAAGGATAAAGAAAAAATGACTATGGTAGAGAAATCCCACAACGCCATCTTATTGAGTCTTGGTGATAAGGTTCTTCGACAGGTTTCGAAGGAGACAATGGCGTCAGATCTTTGGGAGAAACTCGAAAGTTTGTACATGACCAAATCATTGGTCAATCGCTTCTACCCGAAGCAAGCTATGTATTCATTCAAGATGAGTGAAGACAAAGTTTTGGCTGAGCAGTTGGATATGTTTAACAAGCTGATTCTTGATCTTGAAAATATCGATGTAAAAATTGAGGATGAAGATCAAGCACTTTTACTATTGTATGCTTTGCCCATAACACATGCTCACTTCAAAATAACTCTCTTGTATGGAAGAGAGTCCCTGACCTTTGAAGAAGTCCAATCAGTCTTGTACTCTAAGGATTTGAATGAACGAGAGGAGCACAGGCCATCTCCGACTGGTGAATGTCTGTCGATTAAGGCGAAATTCACAAAGAGAGATAGAAAGTTCTACAAGAATAAGGGTAAAAGTCAACAAAAGTCTTATAGTGGTGATGTCTCTGGTATTCGATGTTATCACTGTAAGAAGGAGGTTCATACAAGAAAAGTGTACCCTGAACGCCTGAAAGATCATTGAGGTAAGGATAATGGCAGCGCAACTATTGTTCAGGGTGATTTCGACTCATCTAATGTTCTTGTGGTTTCAAGTGGCGACTCAAGTAAATAGTGGATTATGGATTCAGGTTGCACTTGGGACATGACTCCAAACAAAGACTTGTTTGAGAAACTATGTGATCAAGATGGTAGATCTGTATTGCTTGGAAACAATAAAGCTTACAAGATTATCGGTGTTGAATCTGTGAGATTTAAGCTCCATGATGAGTCAATAAGGTTGTTGATTGAAGTCAGATATGTACCTGATTTGAAGAGAATTTTTATTTCTCTTGGTGAATTCGACAAGAAAGGATATGTTCTCCAAGGAGAGAAAAGTATTCTAAAAGTCATGAAGGGGTCGAAGGAAGTCTTACAAGGCGTGAAGAAACCAGACTTGTATACCATTGAGGGTGAAGTTTTCAGTGGTTCTGTAGATGTTGCATCCACGAAACCTTAGTCGAAGATAGAAATTTGGCACATGAGATTGGGCCATGTCATTGAAAGGGGTATGGTCGAGTTGGGGAAACAAAATCTACTTGGTGGAGACAAATTCAAAAAGTTGAAGTTTTGTGAACCATGTGTACTTGGAAAATCCTGCAAAGTGAAGTTCAATAAAGGCAAACAAAGAACACGTGGAGGTGACCATCACATTCAGGAGCAAGGTATTTTCTATCCATAGTTGATGATTATTCCATAAAGTTATAGGTATTCATCCAGAAGACTAGGGATGAAACTTTTGAGAACTTCAAAAGTTGGAAGACTCTGGTCGAAAATCAGATTGGTAGGAAGTTCAAGAGGTTGAGAACCGACAATGGTCTTGAATTTTGCAATGAGGCGTTCGACAGTTTTTGTGCAACCTCTGGTATTGCAAGGCACAACACTACTGTAGGTACTCCCAACAAAATGGTTTAGCTTAAAGGTTCAATCGAACCATTTTAGAAATATTTAGATGCATGTTGACTAGTGTTGGGTTAAAGAAGGTGTTTTGGGAAGAGGCTGTTTCGACAGCAACATATCTGATAAACAGATGTCCTTCAACTATGTTAGATATGAAGACACATGAAGAAATTTGGTCGGGACATCCACCATATCTCTACAAACTTAGAGTATTTGCTTGCATAGCCTATGCTCACATTAGGCAGGACAAGGTCGAACATAGAGCTTTGAGATGCATGTTCATGGGATATCCTAAAGGAGTCAAAGCTTATAGGCTATGGTGCCTAGAGCTAGGTCACGGGAGGTGTATCACCAGTCAAGATGTATTTTTCAATGAAGTTTCGATGGCTTTCAAGAAAACTGATGACGTTAGTCAAAGTGCACATATATCTGAAGAAGAGATGGAACAAGAAGATATTTTTGTTGAGGTGGAGCATGTCGATGTTGAATTGTGTATCATATATCAAGTTGAAGAAGAAGCACAAGATGCTGAAGATACTGAGGAAGATGAGGAAAATGTCGATGACTACCTATTGGCAAGAGATAGACCGAGAAGAGTCATCAAGCCACCTCAAATACTTGGGTATGCATATCTCATTGCTTATGCCTTAATATCTATAAGTGAGGTTCTAGATGAAGAACATAGAGACTATGAGGAATTTATGAGGATTCGAAATAAGACTGAATGGCTGAAGGGCATGGATGATGAGATGAAGTCTCTTCATGATAACCACACTTGGGAACTGATCAAGAAACATGTTGGAGCCAGGTTAGTCAACTGTAAGTAGACTTTCAAAGTTAAGGAAGGAACCGAAGGAGTGACGTCGAAAAGATACAAGGCAAGATTGGTCGCAAGTAGTTTCACTCAGAAAGAAGGTGTCGACTTTAATTATGTTTTCTCTCTTGTTGTGAAGCACATGTCCATTCGAATGTTAATTGCCATATTGGCATAGTTTGACCTAGAACTGGAACAAAAGGATGTGAAGACTTCTTTTTTGTATGGAGATCTAAATGAAACAATCCTAATGAGGCAACCTAAAGGGTATGCAGAAAAGGGTAAGGAAGATTGTGTGTGCAAGCTGAATAGTTCTTTATATGGACTGAAACAATCTCCTTGATGGTGAAATAAGAGATTCGACAAGTTCACGACACACATAGGTTTCATTAAAAGTCATTTTGACCCTGTGTTTACTTCAGATTTAGACTTGGAAATTAATTTGTTATTTTGTTACTTTATGTGGATGATATTCTCATAGCAAGCAACAATGTCGAGGATGTAATAAAGGGGAAGGCTGAACTCAATAAGGAGTTCGATATGAAGGATCTGGGAGCAGCATCCAGGATTCTTTGGATTGACATCCGAAGAGACAGAAAGCATTCGAAATTATGCTTATCTCAAGAGACATGCCTATGAAATATTCTCAACAAGTTTGGTAAGTCAAATTCAAAGCTTGTTGTGACTCCGGCAAACCCTTAATTCAAGCTGAGTATAGATCAATATCCCAGTATTAAGGTCAAAAGAGCTTATATGAATATCATCCCATATGCTAAAACAATAGGTTCTTTGATATATGTATGGTATGTACTAGACCCGACATAACATATGCAGTAAGTCTTGTAAGCATGTACACGACGAATCCTAGAAAGGCTCACTGGAAAACATTGAAGTGGATTCTAAGGTATATAAATGGGTATCTGAACAAAGTCCTGATTTATGGTGGACATGTGGTGAAAATAGTAAAACAGAAATTGAAGGGTATGTCGACTTTGATTATGCAGGTTGTATGGATTCCAAAAAATCTATTTATGGATATGTGTTCACTTTGTTTGGCCCAACAATTAGTTGGAAAGCAACACTTCAAAAGGTTGTTGCCTTATCAACCACTGAAGTAGAATATATCACCCTAATTGAAGTTGTAAAAGAAGCATTGTGGCTTGAAGGTTTTGCTAAGAAACTAAAACTTCAAGGTTGAGTTATCACTGTTAAATGTGATAGTCATAGTGCTATACACCTGTCAAAGAATTCAGCCTATCATGAGTGAACCAAGCACATCGATGTGAGGTTGCGTTTTGTCAAAGGGGTAATCGAGATGGGAGAGGTCCAAGTGCTAAAGGTTTCGACATATCACAATACTGCTGATATGATCACCAAGACATTACCAAGTTGCAAGTTTTTCCACTGTATGCAGTTGATAAAGCTACATGAAGAAAGCTATTTAACCCAACTCTAATACCATTTTAAATATGCTTGGATCCCAACCCCAAAATTTAGCTCAAAGGGTGAAGTTGCTCTCATATATTTATACAATCAACAACCCGAGAACCTAAGCAATATGTGACTTCAAACAAACTCCAACAATACAAATACATATTCAATAATATCAATCATAAGAATGAAAGATATTATATTATATATCAATGTTGCAGTTATAGAGTGGGACTTCACAATGGAATTATGAGTAAGAAACAAAGATGAAAGAAATAAATGTGAAGATGAAGGTCAGAAAATAGAAATAATAGAAAATAAGAGGTTAGAAATGTTTGTGGATTTTATACTCAAGAAAGTTCTGAAATCGAGGGAAAAGAGACATATTTGAGGATGTCAAAACTGTTCGGATATTACTTGCTATCGATGCATATCATGATTATGAAATATGGCAGATGGATGTCAAAACTGCTTTCCTTAATGGGAATCTTCTTGAGGATGTGTACATGACACAGACTGGAGGATTTGACATACCAGAAGAAGCCCAAAAGATATGTAAGTTACAAAGATAAATCTATGGATTGAAGCAAGCTTCTAGAAGCTGGAATCTTCGTTTTGATGAAATAGTAAAACAATATGGATTCATCAAGAATTAAGATGAGCCTTGTGTCTACAAGAAGGTTAGTGGGAGCATGACCCTCTTCCTGGTATTATATGTAGATGACATATTACTCATTGGAAATGATGTCCCTACCCTACAACAAGTAAAGTCTTGGTTGGGGAAATGCTTTTCTATGAAGGACCTGGGTGAAGCAGCCTATATATTAGGAATTAGGATCTATAGAGATAGATCACAAAAAATGCTTGGCCTAAGTCATAGTACATACATAGACAAAGTGATGAGACGCTTTAATATGCATGATTCTAAGAAAGGATTCATACTTATGCAACATGGCATGTATCTATCAAAAACACAACCCCCTTCAACTAAGGAAGAAAGGGATCGCATGAATAAGATTCCATATGCATCTGCAATAGGATCTATCATGTATGTCATGTTATGTACTCGACCAGATGTCTCGTATGCTTTAAGTGCAACGAGTAGGTACCAATCTGATCCCGGTGATGCTCATTGGGTAGCTGCCAAGAATATCCTTAAGTATTTGAGAAGGACTAAGGACTCATTCTTGATATATGGAGGTCAGGAAGAGCTTGCTGTAATTGGACACATCGATTCTAGCTTCCAGACAGATAAGGATGACTTTAGATCGCAATCTGGTTATGTGTTTTGCTTAAACGATGGCGATGTGAGTTGGAAAAGTTCAAAGCAAGATACAGTTGCTGATCCTACAACCGAGGCCGAGTATATTGCTTCCTCAAGTGCAACAAAGGAAGTTGTTTGGATCAAAAAGTTCATTAGTGAATTTGGCATAGTTCCTAGCATTGTGGATCCCATTGGTCTCAATTGTGATAACAATGGTGCTATCGCACAAGCTAATGAGCCTAAATCTCACAAACGATCCAAACACATACTTAGGCGTTATCACCTCATTCGAGAGATAATAGATAGAGGAGATGTGAAAATATGCAGAGTACCTACACTTGACAATATTGCTGACTCACTGACAAAGCCTCTTGCATAGCAGAAGCATGGTGGCCATACTAGATATATGGGCATTAGGGGTATGCCTGATTGGCTCTAATGCTAGTGGGAGATTGTTGGTGTAAGCCCTAGAGGCCAATACTTTTGGTACTTGTATCGAATTATTTATTAATAATAAAAGGCTTTTTCTTTATTATGTTTATTTAATAAAGTCCCTAGAATAGCTAGTCAGATTAATGTATCAAGTGTGACTTAATCATGAGACCTCATTAAACATAAGGACACTATTCTTAAAGCATCCATAGTCGAGATTTATTGTAAAGTGGGATAACATTAAAGCATTAAGACTATTATGTATATAGACTGATGAATATTAAGAGTAATATTTATACTAGATTGACCCGCTATGGGAATACTATATAGAATGTTATGCAAAGTGTCAGAAGTTATTCTCATGGTGATAGTGGTGTATACCACCCTTCGACCTGAAACCACTATGGACCCTAGATGTAGAGTCGAGTGCCTTATTGCTAATCAAACGTTGTCCGTAACTGGATGACCATAAAGACAATTGATGGGTACTCCACGAATCATGTTGAGGGACATGAGTGACCTAGATGGAATTTGCCCATCCTGCACAACAGGATAAATGTCTACGAGCCCAATATTGAAATGGACAAGGATGACACGGTCTATGCCTTGTGTTCAATATAGACATAAGGGCAGAAGGGTATTTATACACATAAGTATTATCACAAAAGAATTTGTCAGATCACATGACATTTTCGTGTCTTGAGTAGCAGTGATGTGTTGCTAGATACCGCTCACTGCTTATTATGTTAAATACGTGATTTAATATAATTGCTAATGTCACAAAAACCTACAGGGTCACACACAAAAGGACGGATTGATGAGAGATAGAGTAACTAAGGAACACCGTAAGGTACGATGCACTTAAGTGAATTGTATAACATCGTAAGGTATGGTGTATTTAAGTAGAATACAAAATATGGTAAGGTACCACACGCTTAAGTGATTTTGACATATCATAAGATATGGGCCACTTACACTTAAGTGGGCTATTTAGCTTGTGTTGTACCCCAAAATTTGCCCTCTCCTTTCTCACCTATTCATCCAATCACTTGATCAGGAGATCACTTGCATACATTCATAATTCATCCACATGCATCATTCATCATGGATTCAGAAGAAACTTGGGCTTATAAAGCTAGGGTTTGTGTGGATATCAAAGCTCAAAGGCATGGTCTAACCATATCATAAGCATGAGGGATGTGAAACCCTAATTATGGTGGTGAAGGCTTGAATTCTAAAAAGGTGTGACCAGACAATCTAGGGGCTTCAAAGCCCTAATTCCTCAAGGCATGACTTCATGGAGCTTCCCCGCCCCTTATATTGGTCTCCAAAGCCCTAATCAGGAGATGGTGAATTAGATGAACATGGTGGCCTCATTGTGAATTCATGACCCCCCAGTCTTCACACATTGTCAATATGCTTGGTCTAACCTTTCTTCGATTTATATATGAGCATTAGTCTTGGTCCAAAGTCATGGTGTTATGCATATGGTTGTGGATACATCTTCGGTCCTGGTCATCTGAACAAATAAACTTCTTGTGTTTCAAGCCACTTGCTAGTCATGCCATTGGTTCATGGATGTTATATCAAACCCTAACCTTATGGTCTCATTTCATGGCCTTGTTCATATACATTATCAGTCAAGTTATTTTCTTTTCAAAAGTCAAACATTCAAGTCATAAAAAAAATGGAAACCAACTTGAAAACCATTTTAAATCCATTTCAACTCATTATAATCCATTACAATCCATTACATTGATCATTACATGGAAAATGATGATTTTTGTCAACTTTGACCAAATGTTGACTTTGGTCAACAATTGAATTTTTGGTCAACTTTGACCAAAGTCAACCTAGGTCCTTGGTCATACCCTAATCACTAAATGACTAGTCCTAGCTCTAATTTCATTCTCCATGTCCATGTTGATTTTGATTTAACCATTTGAACTTGATTCTTCACTTTGATGCCAACATGCTTTGAACTTGGTCATATCTTGAACACTTGAACTTTGCCTTGCAACCATGCCTAACTCCACCAGCCAATGCCCCTGCATCATCTATACATGAATAAGTATTCATCATGTCCCAAATTCTTGCAATTTAAACTCAAGGCAATTAGAAAACACATATCAATTGAAACCCATGTTTCCTTGGCAAACCATGACATTTCATGGCATCCTAAGTAGTTCTTCCATGCTGGAAAGTCTTGCAAGTTGTAACATGGACTTAAACCATTGATGAAGGCCACAATGGAATCACTGCAACCATCTCTTCATCTCACATAACAGAAGACATCATGGCAACATTTGGTTCTTTCAAACAGTCTTAATGGTGCACAATAAACCACCCTGCATAAATGACTTCAGAACCTGCCATACATGAACCATAGTGTGCAACCTGCAGCAAACCCTGCAACGACCAAGTATTGTTCCTATTACAATGTAACCTGTTAGCACATAAAACAGGATGAAGCATGAGATCAAAAGTGACATAATGCCAATCCTAGAAATGCATATGAATGAATTCCTAACAAGCCATGAAACCATGACATAACATAGGTGGGAACCATGACCTGCACTTACCATAAACCATTCCTCAAATCAAAATGCAGCAGACAGTACAACATGATAAAAGTTGCATAGGTGGGAACCATGACCTGCACTCACCATAAACCATTCCACAAGTAGGACATGAACAAATGACCCTAAATTTCAGCATAATTTAGCAAGCCAACATCAATGCACAAGCTAGATAAAAGTTGCAGCCAAGCCATGATGCCATACCATACATACTTGAAACCTTTGGCTGCATGACAAACTTGTTGAAAGATAAGTCCATGTGAGGTCCATAATTCAACCTCAAAACCTGCATCAGAACAACACAATGTTTAAACAAGCCCCTAGAATCTAATGCAGTTCAGGATAAAATCAGAATAAGTATGTGCAAAATAGTAAAGACATAAACATGTAATGGCCTGCATTCCAACACCAAGCAAGGCATAACAATGAAATAACATAACATTGCAAAGCTTCAATTCACTCACAAGCTTGCATTAGAGAAAAACCTGCTCAGCAGGTCATCATTCATGAGTACGTTCAATTCCACTTAAACCACCTACAACAACTAGTCATCAATAACCTAACCTTAATTAACTAACCAACTAGCTAAGTCATTAATCAATCCTAAGTAACTGAGTGAAACATAACTAACTGAGTTAACTACTAACTTAGTGAGCCAATGCTAACTAACTCCAAGCCAATGCCAACTAATTCCTAACCTCATTCTAAGCCTAGCCAAAAATCCTAAACCTCATCTCTATTTAAAGACAATCATCATCATCATTTCAACACCCTTGGCATTTGGTCAAATTCACTCTCACTCTGCAACAATCTCTCCCCCACCATTCACTCAGAGCTCATCTCCTAAGCCATTGAAGCTTCGCATTGAAGCTTCAAATCGCTTGAGCTAGACCTCACCACTTATTTCACCATTCTCGAATTCAGAAGAAGAGGAAGAAGAAGAAGGAAGAGGAAGAAGGAGAGTGCAAAACAAGATCAAGAACTCACCTGCTGAAGTTTCCGATCGTCTTCTCCGATAAGTCCATTTCTCTTTTGTGAGGTTTTCTTGCATTGAATGTACCAGAGCGTAACATTGAGGCTAGGGAGTGAAAGCCCTATGGTGTTAGAGATTAACTCATTCCAAATCCAATTTAATTTGAACTTAGAGACTTAGGGTTCTTTCCAAACTTCCTTCGATTTGGCCAATCCAGGAACCAATTCCCAAAACATTTCCCATTTTCATCATCAGTGTGACCTTGCGTATTTGATAGTGGTAGAAATTTAGGTTAAGCTACCACCGTCGCCGGTGACATCCGCCAGCGCGGTGGTCCATGCTGGAGGGACGGTGAGGCTGAGAGAGAGGAAGTGTGCACGTCTATGTGCTTTCAAACTTGGTTGACCTAGACAAGTCAACAGGGATTGTGGATTGTTTATGTTGGGCTCAGTATGGCCAAGCCCAATAAACTTTATTTCACACACCATCGTTGTTGATACACCCCCCATCAATTTACAAAGAAATGAAAATGGGCTTCATCAGGCCCATTAGCATTGTTACTGATTCACCAAGCAATTTCAGCACACAGCCCCTGTTGGAATGTTGGTTGAAGTGTTGGGCTCAAACGGCCCACTCCCAATTACGCTGCACGTACCCCCCATGTTTTTGGATTTCTTTGGCTGTACAAAAACCAGTAATGGGCTCAACTGGCAGCCCACTAACCAGAATTCCATTTACACACCCATTTGGCATATTAGATTGTAATTTAATTAGGTTAATAAATCTTGAATTTAGGATATTAGGATTTAATTAGAAATGTCATTAGAATTAATTAGGACTTTTAAATAGAGATTTAATTAGGCTTTTATTTAGAATTTTCTAATTAGGAACAATTTAGGCTTGATTAAATTTAGGATTACATTTCTCAACATTAGGTTAATTTTCCACCTTAGGTTAGAATCAACTTTAGGCCATGAATAAAATTTGACATATTTTTCAATTGACCATTTTGCCCTTATGGGTTTATTTTTGGTATTTTGTGTTAGAATTACATGATCCCTTTAGGATTGAAATGTGACATAGAATTTAACCATTTCCTTACAATTTTAGGATCTAACACAGACCTTGTAATCAATATTTTGACCAATTTTCACATGCTCCCTTAGGACTTGTAACTTAGAATTTTCAATAAGCTTCTAATGCATGATCCCTTAGGATAGTTTCTAACCATTACTAACTTTGACTAGATCTAGACTTAGTTCCCCCCCCCCCCAAAAAAAAACCCATGATTAAATTGATTAAAAGCAATTTTGATTGATTAAATCCTTTGAACTTGTATAATCCCACAGTCTAAATTGAGTGGCCAAAAGACCCTCGGTCACTTAATAGGACTTTTCTTCCAAGTTGTGGAACTCAAGGCCTCAAGACAAGATCTTCAATCAAGGCATCCTCAGTCATACCAAGCAGCGGATTATTCAAGCACATCAAAGGTGGGATCTTCAACACTTGTTAAACCAAAGCTAGAAGAGTGTGACACGAGCCTTAAGCAATAGAGAAGGGGTGAGACTGGAGTATTCCTACCCCCATTCTGAGTATCTTTGGGTATGGGACGTATGACCCAGCGCTCATCGTATTCACCTTTATTCATAGACTTTAGCACAATTTTGATCATATGATTAATAGGTCTCTCTCACTACAAAGCAATACAACAAGCAAGGACTACATCAACAACTTATCAATCATGAATAAATTTGTACGATACGAGCCATAAGCAATAGAGAAGGAGTGGGACTGGAGTATTCCTACCCCCATTCTGAGTATCTTTGGGTATGGGACGTATGACCCAACGCTCATCGTATTCGCCTCTACTCATAGACTTAAGTGCAATTCGAATCGAACGATTGACAAGGTCTTATTCAATACAAGAAATCACTACAAAGACTCATCTCTTTCCCCTTGAAGTTTAAGACGAGAGTTACATGCCACGAGCCTTAAGTGGTAAGGAAGGAATGAGATAGAGCTTTCCTACACTCATTCTGGATATCTTTGGGTGCGAGACATTTGGCTTGTTACTTATCGTATCCATCCTTACCCATAGACTTTAGTGTGATTCTCATCCAGTAACTATCAAGTCTATCCATTCTGTAGGATCAAGCGCTTACCACTGAGCTAAAAGCAATTGCTGTTAGTGAGGGTGCAACTTTATTTCCTTATAGTATGAGCTTTTTCAGGGGCTGCACCTAAAGCGAAGTTTGTAAGCTCCCTCTAAGCGCCATGGGTTGGGATGTTAAGCCCATTCGAATCCCTAAGGGTGACGCTGGATTTATTTATCCAACAATCTCCCCCCCAGTGTCAGCCGGGGGGATTCGAACCCATGACCAAGCTCTGATACCAATTGAAGGTGAGAAAAACAAGAAAGGGGGGGTTTGAATTGTTTTGGAAAATAAGCACTTTTTAAAATAAAAACCACACAAGGAATTTATACTGGTTCGCTTATAACACAAAGCTACTCCAGTCCACCCGGCCAAGGTGATTTCGCCTTCAACAAGGACTTAATCCACTAATCTTGAAAGATTGATTACAAACAACGTCTAAGAGAAAGATCTCTTAGTCCTCTCAAGTATACAGACTGCGCAGAGTCACTTGAGGAAATACAACAAAGATAAAGACTTATGTAATCTATAGTGCTTCTAAGATAAGCAAATATTACAACAGTAAGAACAAAAAGTGTTTCACGTTTTAAGCAAAAGCTTCGTGAAGATTGAGAGAATAAAACGTTTTTTATGTGTGTTGATGTTTCAGCATGTTCTCTATGTTTTTAATGTTGATTGCAGTCCTTTATATAGGAGTGAAGTAGTTTGAAATTGATGGCCAATAATTTGAATTAATGCCATAACTTATATAGCTTCTTGCCAACACTACTTTTTCTCCTCGAATGACTTCTTTCCAAATATAGTTCCTTTTCATTTGAATTTGGAGTTAACGTCTCTTTCTGTATTAGGAAATCCATTTCCAAACCTTTATTTGAAGTTAACGTTACTCTTTCTTTATTAGGAAATCCATGATCAGAGTCTTCATGTTTCTGGGAATCTTGGAATCTTGCTATCTAATCTTCTGATGTTGATCTCTTTTGAGTTCTGATGGTTTCTTCAGATAGCGCTGAGAGCTTCTGGAGTTTGACATACTGTTGTTCAGAGTCAGAACTTCTAGAGCGTACTTCTTGTTCGGATGCTTCTGATATTTTGCTGTTTTGCTCAGAGTTAGACTTTCTTGAGCGTGTTTCTACTTCTGGTCTTCTGATAATTTGTATCTGATATGATTCTGTATCTGATGATGTCATCAGATCTCTTCCTTCTTTCCTTAGAACCCTGCACACTTAGAAACTTTTTGTTAGGGTGCCATTTTTGGTTTCATCCTTTGTTATCATCAAAATCATGGAATCTGTTGTAGAACAATTTTTGTTCTTACAATCTCCCCCTTTTTGATGATGACAAAACAAACTCAATTAGCAGATGAAACATAAACAATATCAGATCAGATAGACAAGAGCTCCCCTTGAGATAGGCTAGGGAGTTCAGAAGTCCTTACCAAAGCTTCCAAGCAATGAGGTTTCTTGATACCTTCTGCAATTTCTTAAGTCTAGTGTTAGATAAATTTATTGTTAAGAAAAAATATGTTGCAGAGTGCTTAAGGTATTTAGAAAGTATTTTCATCAGAGCTATTAATGACTTCTCCCCCTTTTTGTCAGAATCAAAAAGACATAGCAAAAAAAAAAGAAATTCAAGTGAAAAACATTATATTCAGATAAAAAGGCAACGGAGACAAGGGCAAAAAGAACAAGTAAACATCAGAAACAAGAAAAGCAAGACAACAGGCAAACAAAATCCTAAGTGCCTAGGGGTTGGGAGGCGGAGGCATTCTCTGAAGCAATTGAGCTAGCATGTTCTGAATGTTGTCGTTGACAGTGTCTTGTTTATCCATTCTGGCACGGAGTTCCTTCTGATCTTTCTTCAGTTCTTCCAGCGTCTGGAGAACCATAGGAACAACAGATGAGGACTCCCCCTGAGTCAGAGCCTGCTGTGCTTCAGCAGCGGCCTTTGCTTCAGCTTCAGCAGCAGCCTGTGCTTCAGCTTCGGTAGCAGCAGCCGCATCGGCCAGAGCTTTAGCTTCAGCTTCCTTTGCCCTTAGGATTTCAGCTTCCCTTGCTCTTTCTTCCTCCAGCCTTCTGGCTTCTTCTTCAGCTTCTCTTGCAAGTCTCTCCTGTAGTCTTGCCTCAGCATCTCTGATAAAGTCGTTTCTGACTTGTTCAGAGATGTGCTTCAGTTTAAAAGCCTCAGAGGTCATCCAGCCAATGACTCTGTTCCAGTGTGTCCTTACAGAATCGGGATCATCACTGATGCCAGAGTTACTGGTCAGAGACTTGACCTTCTGAACTAAAGCCCCTGCGAACAGCATAATGGCTTCCTCAAGGGTAGGTATAGAAAGGTCAGGTTTAGAGGTATGAGGTGGAGAGGTTGGAGGGCTGAGGTTTAGTGTTAGAGGTTCAGGTTCAGGTTCAGGTTCAGGTTCAGGTTCAGGTTCAGCGGAGGTGTTTGGTGGGGTGATATCAGAGGTGTGGAGGTCAAAGGGTTGATCTTCAGAGGGTGTGTTTGTTGTTTGTTGTGGTGGTGAAGTTACTTCAGGTTGTGTTGGTTGTTGTGAAGCGAGGTTTTGAGCCTGAATTTGGGCTAGGGTTGGAGAGTTAGGGTCAGAGTGTTCTGGGTCAGAGGAGAGGATAAGGTATGGAGGTGATTCTGGGGCGGAAGATGATGAAGAGGAAGTGGTTTGGTTTATTTCTTCAGTTTTAGATCGAGGTAGTGATGTATGAGCAAGATTAAAATTGGGTAGAGGTTGTGAGGTTCTGGTTGTAGAAGGTGGGGTTTCAGAGGATGTGTATATAGGTGGTGTTGGGAGAGGATTAGAAGAAGCCATAAGACGTTCAGAGGGAATAGAGGGAGCAGACTTACCAGTAGTTACTTGCAGAGGTGCTGGAGATCTGGTTCCAGAAGTCTCTCCTAGCCTTGCTTTCTTGGCCTTTGAAGACTTCTTTTCAGAGGGACCTCTTTTGAACCTGACAAAGTCTTCTTCTGAATCTAGACAATCGTCCAGTCTGAAGTCAGAGATGTCGACTCCTTCATCCTTCAGACGCTGCATATAGAAGAGGATAGCTTCTCTGGGTTCATTCTTGTAGAACCTTGCAAGATGGGGCAGCTTCCTATGATCTTTCAAGGCGTCCCAGGAGGTGTCCAGCGTGGGTCTGACTTGAATCTTCTTCAAGATTCCCATGCTCTTGAGATTTCTGGTGTTCAGAGGCCTTCCAGTATCTATCGCCAGATCTTCCATCAGTTTGTTCTTCTCCAGATGATCTACCAGCCCATTCTCGATCAGAACATCAGACAACAGTCTTCCCAGGGGGATGTAGGTTCTGGGTTTCATGTTGTTTCTTGTATCCCTTACAGAGTCTCTGAGATATCTGAAGAGTAGTGCAGGAAGGCAGAGCTTCAAACCCTTGTGAATGCAATACAGAATGCACTTCTGATCTGTATTGATGTAGTCAGAGGAGTTTGATGCTGGGCGATGATGAATGGTTCCCAGAATGATCTTGAGCCATACTCTGAGGTTCTGATGAAGTTCTTTGTTCTTTGAAGGATTGCCTTCAGTGTTGAGTTTGAAAATGGTTGGATTTATTTCCTGAGCAATGCGCATTGACCTAGGGTTGATGTTGTAGATCCTTCTTCCTCCATCTTTCTCCATGTTCAGTAAAGAAGCAATTGACTTTTCAGTAATCACTATCTTTACCCCCAATACGTAGGAGACGATGAAATGGTCATCAGCGTCAGCAAATCTCCAGAATTCTTTAATGAGATTTGGGTAAACAGGGCCATAAAGCCTTTGGAAGTAGTTTTCCCACCCTTGTTGACGGAGTTCTTCAGTAAGATCTACTCCATTTCTCTTCATGTTGTCAAAGTCCACTAGAGATTCACACAAAACTTCCAGTCCCTCAAAGGGAGTTGCTAGGTTTATATGGGGTTTACGATCAAGAACATGGGGTTCCTTGTACACTGGAGTAATGGAGACTCCTGTAACCATTGGAGTTGGAATGCTTGAACTTTGGGCTGTAGTGCTGGATTCCATTTGTTGAGAAAAGTTGAAAACTTGTTGTTGTTGAGCATCCATAGTTGATGAAGAAGAAGATGAAGATGAAGTGTTTGTAGAAATGCTTCAGAGAGGGTTTGAGAGTGAGTGAGAGTGATAAGTGTGTGAAATGTGAGATGAGTGTTTAAATACCCTAAACGAAAACACATGCAAAACGACACACAATTCAGCGTTAGCACAGAACTCAAGTTAGCACGCTTGGGGAAAAATGATTAAGGCTCATTAATGAATGTCTAATCCCAACAGTATGCACACTGCTCGAGGAGATCTCAATCGTCTGGCCTTTGAATTTCTTCTGGACAGCTGTCTAGAAGTTCCAAAGTTAGACGCTAAGTGCTCCACGTGTTTTGATGTATCTGATCTTCAGGAATACCAAAGGATTGGTTCCTGGAGATTTCTAACTCAGATATCTTCTTAACTTGGTAGAAGTATTAGAGTCAGAGACAGAAACTTGTTTGTTTATGTCAGAGTCTCATTTTACATCTTCAGAGGCACAATTTATTCAGGGCAATTTTGAATGTTCAGATTTTCTAAGATAAAAAGAAATCTATCTTCAGCTAAAGGCTTAGTAAATATATCTGCCCATTGATGATCTGTATCAATGAACTTCAATGTTACTATCCCTTTCTGAACATAGTCTCTGATAAAATGATGTTTTATTTCAATGTGCTTAGCTCTGGAGTGTAGAATGGGATTCTTACTTAGACAAATGGCAGCAGTATTATCACAGAAGATAGGAATGATACTCTCGAAGATTTGCAGATCTTCTAACTGATTCTTCATCCAGAGCATCTGAGTTGTGCACAGTGATGCTGAGATATATTCTGCTTCTGCAGTAGATAGAGCAATAGTTGTATGTCTCTTGCTGGCCCAGGATATCAGATTGTTTCCCAGAAGCTGGCAATTTCCAGATGTGCTTTTTCGTTCTAGTCTATCTCCTGCATAATCTGCATCACAGTAACCAGAAAGTCTATACTCTGATGTTTTCTCATACATCAGGCCCAGGTTAGGAGTTCCTTTCAGATACTTGAGAATTCTCTTAACTGCTGTTAAATGAGATTCTCTAGGATCTGATTGGAATCTGGCACAGAGACAGACACTAAAGAGAATATCAGGACGAGTAGCAGTCAGATAGAGAAGAGAGCCTATCTTACCTCGATAGAGCTTCTGACAAACCTTTTTGCTTACTTCTTCCTTTTCAAGAATGCATGTCGGATGCATGGGAGTTTTTGCAGAGTTGCAGTCAGCCATATCAAATTTATTTAGAACATCTTTAATGTATTTACTTTGATGAACGTATGTAACTTCTGAAGTTTGGTTAATTTGAATTCCCAGAAAGAACTTTAGTTCTTGCATTAAGCTCATTTCAAATTCTGCCTGCATTAACTTAGAGAATTCTTGACAAACAGAGGCGTTAACTGAACCAAAAATAATATCATCAACGTATATCTGGCATATCATGAGATCATTGTTAAGGTTCTTACAGAAGAGTGTGGAGTCAACTTTCCCTCTGATAAAATTGTGTTCCAGAAGAAAATTGCTTAAATGTTCATACCAAGCTCTGGGAGCTTGTTTAAGTCCATATAAAGATTTTTTAAGTTTAAAAACATGTTCTGGAAAATTTGGATTTTCAAAACCTGGAGGTTGGTTGACATACACTTCTTCTGAAATATAACCATTAAGGAATGCACTCTTGACATCCATTTGATATAATTTGATAGAGTGGTTTATAGCAAAAGATACAAGAAGACGAATAGATTCTAACCTTGCGACTGGAGCAAAGGTTTCATTATAGTCAATACCTTCTTGTTGACTATAACCTTGAGCTACCAGTCGAGCTTTATTTCTGACGACTTCTCCTTTCTCATTCAGCTTGTTTCTGAATACCCATCTGGTTCCAATAACGTGAGTGCCTCTGGGCTTTGGAACAAGATCCCAGACATCATTCTTTGTGAATTGATCTAATTCTTCTTGCATGGCTGAAACCCATTCGTTATCTTGAAGTGTTTCATCACAGGACGTAGGCTCAATCGGAGACACTAGTCCCATGGGAGTATCTTCAGAAGTCCTGAAGGTAGATCTGGTTCTGACAGGTTCGTTCTTGTTTCCCAGAATCAAATCTTCAGATACGTTGATACGACTTTTAACTTTCTTTGGGATTTCTGGGGATTTAATTTCTTCAGAGTTCTGAGTGACAGTTGCTTCTGGAGCTTTATCAGATCCTGCAAGAGTGATTTCTAAATCTGCAAAATTTTCAACTAGCTTTGACTTTTCAGGGTCAAGCTTATCATCAAATCTGACATGAATTGATTCTTCCACAATTTTGGTTTCTGTGTTGTATACTCTGTAGCCTTTAGAGCGTTCTGAGTATCCTAACATAATACCTTTCTGTGCTTTGGAATCGAACTTGTTCAGATGTTATTTAGTGTTTAAGATAAAGCAAGAACATCCAAAAGGATGAAAATATTAAATGTTTGGTTTTCTTCCTTTATACAATTCATAGGGAGTCTTTTCCAGAATAGGTCTTATAGAGATTCTATTCTGAATGTAACACGCTGTATTTACAGCTTCTGCCAAAAAGTGCTTTGCCACATTAGTTTCATTGATCATGGTTCTGGCCATCTCTTGGAGTGTCTTATTCTTCCTCTCTACAACTCCATTTTGTTGTGGAGTTCTAGGGCAGGAGAAATCATGGGATATTCCATTGGAGTCAAATAATTTCTCAAAATCTTTGTTTTCAAATTCCCCACCATGATCACTTCTGACTCTAATAATTTTAGAGTCAAATTCTTTTTGCACTTTGGAGCAGAAACTAGTGAATACAGAGTGAGACTCACTCTTGTGCTTTAGGAATTTCACCCATGTCCAGCGACTGTAATCATCAACAATGACTAGTCCATACTTCTTTCCATTGACTGATGCTGTTTTCACAGGACCAAATAAGTCAATGTGGAGAAGTTCCAGAGGCTTAGAGGTAGAAACAACATTTTTCTTTTTGAAAGACGTTTTTGAAAATTTTCCTTTCTGACATGCCTCACATAGAGCATCTGAAGAAAACTTTAGTTTAGGTAGGCCTCTGACTAACTCGAGTTTATTTAGCTGAGAAAGTTTCCTCATGCTAATGTGGCCCAAGCGTCTATGCCACACCCATTGCTCTTCGTGAACAGTCATCAGACATTTAACATTTTGTTCTTTTAAATCAGAAAGATTGATTTTATAAATGTTGTTTTTCCTCTTGCCTGTGAATAGGACTGAACCATTGTTTTGATTTATGGCTTTACATGTTTTTTAATTAAAGATCACGTCATAACCGTTATCACTTAATTGACTTATGGATAACAAGTTATGCATTAATCCTTCTACGTAAAGAACATCAGATATAGAGGGAAGAGTGCCATTACCAATAGTTCCGGAGCCTCTGATCCTTCCTTTCTGATCTCCTCCGAAGCCTACGAATCCAGCATCTTTAAGTTCCAGGCTTTGGAACATAGACTTTCTTCCCGTCATGTGTCGCGAGCATCCAGAGTCCAGGTACCATGACTGGTGTTTGAACTTTGCTGCATAGGATATCTGCAACAAAAACAATCTTATCTTTTGGTACCCAGAATCTCTTGGGTCCTCTTTGATTAGTTTTCCCAGAGTTTCTTATAACTTTGGGTTTTCTAGCATTTTCAAATTTTTGTTCTTGTGTGTGCGTATAGTGATATGAAAACGGAGATTTAAGTTGGTCACCAGTAGAAATTTTATCTTCCTTAGAATCATACCCAATTCCCTTTTTATTGTTCTGACTGACTCCATAAATCATGGATGCCATGACACTCCTTCCTATCCCATTTTTCAGAAATTCTTGAAAGGCTTCTTCGTATTTATAAATTATTGCATTTGAAGTCTGTGGAGTTTGAGATAACACTTCTTCCAGTTCTAAACGTTTTTTATTCGCTGCATCTCTTTGTAATGTTAAGGATCTGATTTCATCCTCTCGTTTTAGAATTGTCATCTCAAGTTTGCCACATTCTTCAAATTTTGCTTCAAGACAGCCTTTTATATTTTTAAACTTTTGTTTTAATTTCTGATATGAGCTAAGAGTTTCTGACAAGCATGATTCTAGATCAGATCGAGAGAGTTCAGAAAATACCTCTTCAGATTCTTCATCTGAGCTGCTTCTGGATGTGGTAGCCATAAATGCCACATTTGCCTGTTCATCAGAGTCAGATTCTGATGAGCCAGATTCACTATCATCCCAGGTAGCCATTAATCCTTTCTTTGTCCTGAAGGTATTTTTCTTGAAGCTTTCTTTTCTAGAATTGTCTTTCTTTAGCTTGGGGCATTCATTCCTGTAGTGACCTGTTTCTCTATGGCTTCGTCATCTTCCATTTTGAAGGCTTCATATTTCTGGATAAGCGCCAGAGCCTTTGTCTCTTTGACCTGAGAGTTTCCTTCATGAGTCATCCTCAGAGAGTCAAGTATGTCTTTGGCTGTTTCTCTGTTTGTGATCTTTTCATACTCGTTGTAAGATATAGCATTGAGGAGTATGGTTCTGGCCTTGTGATGATTTTTGAAAACTCGCTTCTGATCATCTGACATCTTACTTCTGGGAACTTCAGCTCCATCCTCTGTGACAGGAGGTTTGTATCCATCTGTGACAATGTCCCAGAGATCAGCATCATAGCCTAGAAAGAAACTTTCAATTCTATCTTTCCAGTAATCGAATTTCTCTCCATCAAAGACAGGAGGCTTAGCATTGTAACTATCCTTTTCATTTGTGTGGGCCATAGTTTTTCTCGTTCTGAATCTCTCTACACTGTTAAGTGTTTGATTAGAAAATCAATAACAGAGCCGGAGCTCTGATACCAATTGAAGGATCAAGCGCTTACCACTGAGCTAAAAGCAATTGCTGTTAGTGAGGGTGCAACTTTATTTCCTTATAGTATGAGCTTTTTCAGGGGCTGCACCTAAAGCGAAGTTTGTAAGCTCCCTCTAAGCGCCATGGGTTGGGATGTTAAGCCCATTCGAATCCCTAAGGGTGACACTGGATTTATTTATCCAACACATTCTTCATTCAATTTGACTTTCTCAATCATTCTAATTCTAATCATTTCAAATTCATTCATTCCATTTCCTCTTGTCTCCAATCATCTTGTTTTCAGCCCTAGTGGGCTAAACTACGAAAGCTCTGATTTCATTATTGCACTATAAGGATACGTAGGTAGGAGAACCCAGTTTCTTCGCGAGCTACCCTATTTATCAATCGATCATTCTTTATTCATTCAATCATACCATCTTTTTGAGATCAATTATACTTCTCCTTAGACTCCTTGTCTATCCTTTTAGGACGATAACGACAATCCACCTCATCAATCAAGAGTTGTTTGGCATGTAACCCAAATATTTAATTCATTCTTTTTCTGCTAAGACGCCACTTTACTATTCGATTAAGAGTTTATCCTTCTCTTGGATCCAGGATACTATTCTTATTTGATCTCAAATTGTCGATTCCCCAGCAAGTGACACACTACTCCTTGCACTCAAGTATTACAATTCTTCCTTGAATACGCATTTGTCTTGTGAGTCCCTGTTGCTTATACAAATCTCTCTCTCTCTCTCTCTCTCTCTCTCTCTCTCTCTCTCTCTCTCTCTCTCTCTCTTTCTATTCTAGTAGTTCCGAACTACGATTGCTCTGAATTTCTCATTGCACGATGAGAATACGTAGGCACGAGGATGCGAGTCCTTGGCAAGCGTACTTCTAATTATTCCTCCTTAGCCTTAGGGAATCATTCATATCTTTCACTATTGATTATCTACATTCGATCATAAATCTTTCACCCAGTTATATATTGTCTTTTTGACATCGAAATACACTTTCCTTGGAATTCCATATATACCCTTTTAGGACGCCTAACGAATAGTCAGCATTTCATACCAAGAGTTGTTTGGCCCTTAACCTAAACATTTAATTCCTTCTTTTTTGGCTAACACCCTGTCGCGGTCAGAGTTGTTTCCCTCTATGGTAGAAATCCCATTTCTCTTAGGGATTCCAATACACTCCCCCCTTCCGATTTTAAACAATACTTCTTCAGTCACTTATCACCAAATACTCTATTTTGTGACTTCGGTCACTTTATTCCGTTCATCCCATGATGCATTCATATTCTACCTTCATTCACTCCATGTGATATACCTATTCTTTGAGCCAAATACACTATATATTTGTGCTCCATCTTATACCTCCTTGTGAACAAAAAGTTGTTTGGCCCTTAACCCAAACACCTAATTCCTCTCTTTTTCGGTTGTCCGATACAGTGATACTATGTTGTAGGCCCTCACTTGTTGGTTCATACCTGTTTACTCTCGAGTTCATCTTTCACCCTTTTTGGAGTTCAAACAACAATTCTTTGGTTTAGACCATATTGTTATCACACTTCTTTTTCACCTCCCACTTTTAGTTCCTTGAACTACGAAGCTCTGAATTCCTCATTGCACTATGAGGATACGTAGGCATGAGGGGCCCAATCCTCACCGAGCACTTTATATATTTCTCTTCCTTTCCCATTCTTTTGCGAGTAATCTCAGATATAACACCTATTCGAGCGAGAACATAAAAACGGTTCCTATGGAGTACCATGGATATTTGGGGTGCTAATACCTTCCCCTTGCATAACTGACTTCCTTAACCAGTATATCTCTTTCCCCCGGGTTTTATCGATGTTTTACCTTTCCTTCGGGAATAAATAAAGTTCGATGATGACTCTGTTTTATGTTCGAGCATGCGATACGTTTGGGTATATTTCCGCTAGCTTCAGCTGGAGACTCTGCTGGGGAGACTTCGCTACTTGGAGTATTTCCTAGTCGCTAAAAGGAGTCGAGCCTAGTTTAGGTTGTTCCCTCGCTAGTTTTAGGTACTTACCTTATAACTTTACTCGCTTTTATTGATCGCATTTATTACTCACTTTATATTATGGATATATTTGTTGTGTTGTTGTTGGGATGAGTTATATTACATGAGAGGAAAGCTCTGTAACCGAGCTTAGTATACACATAGGTTAGACTCGTGGATAGTCGTGTACGCTTGCGTTTTGTAACACCCTTCTAAAATACCCCAAATATTTAATTAAAATAACGTATATAAATCAGAGTAATTATGCAATCAAGGGTGTCACACAACATTACACACCATAAATAACTGTCATGCTCTTTTATTAACTCAAAACATAAAACATTTGCACAATACGCAGCGGATAGAGATCAAATCGATCATTCAAAACATGTAACATACTACATGTAAACTGGTTCAACAAACATCAACAACACAATTAAAATGTTCCCTCCCGATGTTACATCTATCAGAGCATGACCCACTAAGGAGACTACACTAGACTCCAAGCATTAGCTTCTACTCAATCACTGCCCGCTACCTGAAAAATAGTTGTAAGGGTGAGTTCCTCAATCGATATAATAAGCATTATAGAATATAATGTCATGTTAAGTAATTTAACACGTTAATCACCCTAATCGTATCACACATTCAGTAACGGCACATCAACTCAAATATCATACTCAATATCAACACAATTCATACTCATGCTCAATGCCAACACAACACACGTATAACATTGGAATACATCCATTCATATTATACACTACACATATATTATGCAATGAGACTCCATGCATGCGGTACCGACTATTTGTGAACATATAGTTCAACTTCACCGACCAAATCCAGGTACGGCTACCAAGCTCACCAGTCCCACTCATTTGAGACCTAGTGACTCACATCACTAATTCCTCACCATGGGAATTAGCTACCACCCCCAAGGGCCATGCTATGCACGCTAATTCACCTGGCATGCAAACATCAAAAACAGTCCAAATGACTAACATCACTAATTCCTCACCATGGGAATTAGCTACCACCATAAAGGCCACATTATGCACGCTAATCACCTAGCAATGCAACATCACAACAATAATCCACAATGGACCGATGCTCCCTCTCTAAGCCATAAAACAGTCCATTCACAACACATGCATAACATACACATTCACAACATTATGCATACCATCATACATTATCAACATATGTATCAACACATCATATCATGTCAAATAATTAAACACAGTATTAGCACACTCTACTAATACCTATACTGCTCAAAACAGCGGGAAATAATCCCTACTATATCACACACCGATATAGGCCACCATCAATTAGGCACACAACATTTTAATTAACAATTTTTCCACTCTGCAACAGTGTTAACCGGTTAACGCCCTGGGTTAACCGGTTAACGCAGCACAAACACACTTTTTGGCCAAACGCAACAGTGTTAACCGGTTAACGCCCTGGGTTAACCGGTTAACGCAGACAAAATAGCAGTATCTCAGCAATCACAACAGTGTTAACCGGTTAACGCCCTGGGTTAACCGGTTAACGCAGACAAAACAGTAATTTTACACAATACAACACAGTGTTAACCGGTTAACACCCTGGGTTAACCGGTTAACGCAAGACAGAAAGCTGTTCCTGCGCTAACACAAGGCAGAATGCAGAATTCTCCGCATTTTCCGCCGTTGGAGGACTTCCGGACCTCCGATTCCAATTCCGTAAAAAGCTACACGTCCAGAAATTTACGACACACACCATTATCGATTCAATTACAGTTTTCACACAACTTATTCATCACAATTTCTCAGCATTCCAAATCCCAATTAGGGTCAATTCAACGGTTTATCACTACCCATTACATGCTAACCCATAATACCCATTAAACGACGATAAACCCCCCTTACCTGAGTTAATCCGGCAATCTCTAAGCTCCAAGCTTTTCCCTTCTCCAACCTTTGCCCTTGCTCTTCCTCTTTGCCCTTTCTCCACTTTCCACTTTTCAGCCGCTTCTCTGTTTCACGTAAAACTCTTTTTACCAAATGGGATTCTTTTTCCTTACTTCACACTTATATATTTTCCAATAATTATTATTCCAAAATAATAATAATAATAATCCAATAATTCCAATTATTTAACTAAATTAATAAATATAATATTAATTTAAATCAAATAATTATCTTATTTTTATTGGGGTGTTACAACTCTCCCCCACTAAAAGAGTTTTCGTCCTCGAAAACATACCTCAAGCGAATAACTCCGGATAAGACTCCTTCATCTGACTCTCCAGTTCCCAAGTCACATTGCCACCTGCTGGTCCTCCCCAAGCTACCTTCACCAAGGCAATCTCTTTACCTCGCAACTGCTTCAACTCTCGATCCTCAATCCTCATAGGTGATGTTTCAACAGTCAGGTTATCTCTCACCTGTACATCATCTATTTGGACTACATGCGACGGATCATGAATGTACCTCCTCAGCTGAGACACATGAAAAACCTCATGCAAATTCGCAAGCGACGGCGGTAAAGCGATACGATAGGCTACCTCCCCTATCCTCTCCAAAATCTGATAAGGACCAATAAATCGAGGTGTCAACTTCTTCGACTTCAAAGCTCGACCAACACCAGTTATCGGAGTAACACGAAGAAACACATGATCTCCCTCTTGAAATTCAAGTGACTTCCTCCTCTTGTCATGATAACTCTTCTGACGACTCTGAGCAATTCTCATCTTCTCCTGAATCATCTTAATCTTTTCCGTAGTTTGTTGAACAATCTCTGGTCCAACCACAACACTCTCACCGGACTCATACCAACATAAAGGCGTCCGACATCTCCTACCATACAAAGCTTCAAACGGTGCCATACCAATGCTCGAATGAAAACTATTATTGTAGGTAAACTCAATCAAAGGTAAATAACAATCCCAAGCACCTCCCTTTTCCAAAACACAAGCTCTCAAAAGATCCTCTAATGACTGAATCATCCTCTCAGTCTGACCATCAGTCTGCGGATGATATGCAGAACTCAATCTCAGCTTAGTTCCCAAAGCCTTCTGCAAACCTTCCCAAAACTTCGATGTAAATCTAGGATCTCTGTCCGAAACAATAATCGACGGAATACCATGCAAACTTACAATCTTCTCAATATACAACTCAGCTAGTCTCTCTAACGGATAATCCATTCTGATCGGAATGAAATGAGCCGATTTCGTCAATCTGTCAACAATCACCCAAATGGCTTCAAAATTCTTAATTGTTCTCGGTAAACCAGAAACAAAATCCATACTGATACTATCCCACTTCCACTCTGGAATAGTCAACGGTTGCATTAGCCCAGACGGCTTCTGATGCTCAATCTTTGACTTCTGACAAGTCAAACAGGAATAAACAAAACTCGCAATTTCTCTTTTCATTCCCGGCCACCAAAATAACTTTTTCAAATCATGATACATCTTCGTAGCTCCAGGATGAATACTCAGGCCACTACGATGTCCTTCTTCCAGAATACTCTTCTTAAGCTCGGTAACATCCGGAATGCACACCCGATTACCAAATTTCAAAACGTCATTCTCATCAACTCTGAATTCACCACCTTGACCTTGATTCACTAAAGTCAACTTATCAACCAAAAGCACATCGGATTTTTGACCCTCTCTGATCTCATCCAGAATACCACTCGTTAACTTCAACATTCCCAATTTAACACTATTGTGAGTACTCTCACACACCAAACTCAAGTCTCTAAACTGCTCAATTAAATCCAATTCTTTAACCATTAACATAGACATATGCAATGATTTCCGACTCAATGCATCAGCCACCACGTTTGCTTTACCCGGATGGTAATTCAAACCAAAGTCATAATCCTTCAGAAACTCTAACCATCTCCTCTGTCTCATATTCAGCTCTTTCTGATCAAACAAATACTTTAAACTTTTATGGTCACTGAAAACCTCAAATCTTGACCCGTACAAGTAATGCCTCCATAACTTCAGAACAAATACCACAGCTGCCAACTCTAAATCGTGTGTCGGATAGTTCCTCTCATGAACCCTCAGTTGTCTCGAAGCATAAGCTATAACCTGCTTATTCTGCATCAACACACCACCCAAACCCAACAATGAAGCATCACAGTAAACCTCAAATGATTCGACGAACTCGGTAATATCAGAATAGGAGCAGTAGTTAACCTTCTCTTTAACTCTTGGAACCCTTCTTCACACTTTGAGTCCCAAACAAATGCTTGCCCCTTTCTAGTCAACATCGTCAACGGTAACGCCAACTTAGAAAATCCCTCAATGAATTTCCTATAGTAACCAGCCAATCCAAAGAAACTTCGAATCTCAGCAACAGACTTCGGAGCTTCCCACTTAGACACCGCTTCTATTTTAGAAGGATCAACAGCAACACCACCTCTTGAAATTACATGACCAAGAAAACTAACCTCTTCTAACCAAAATTCACACTTAGACAGTTTAGCAAATAACTTCTTTTCTCGGAGAACTTCTAAAACCACTTTCAAATGTTCAGCATGCTCTTCTTCAGATTTCGAATACACCAAAATATCATCAATAAACACCACAACAAACTTGTCTAGGTACGGATGGAAAATCCTATTCATATACTCCATGAATACTCCAGGCGCATTAGTCACACCAAAAGGCATTACAGAATACTCATAATGTCCATACCTTGTTCTGAAAGCAGTCTTCTGAATATCCTCAATTTTCACACGTATCTGATGATATCCCGATCTCAAATCTATCTTGCTGAACACACTCGCACCAACCAACTGATCCATCAAATCATCAATCCTCGGCAAAGGATACCGATTCTTGATCGTCACTTTATTCAGTTGCCTGTAGTCCACACACAACCTCATAGTACCTTCTTTCTTCTTAACCATTAACACTGGTGCACCCCACGGTGACACACTCGGACGAATAAATTTCTTATCCAACAGATCTTCCAGCTGACTCTTCAATTCAGCTAACTCAACAGCAGACATACGGTACGGAGCCATCGATATCGGTCTAGTACCAGGTACCAAATCAATCGAGAATTCAACTTCACGCTCTGGCGGCAATTCATTCACTTCTTCAGGAAACACATCAGGAAAATCACACACCACGGCTAGATCGCCAATCACCAGTTTATCTTTAGCCTCCAAAGTCGCTAACAGCATAAACAACTCTGCCCCACCTGCTACTTCCTCATTCACCTGCCTTGCTGATAGAAATAATTCCTTACCTTCCTCAATCTCAGGAAATATCACGGTCTTATCAAAACAGTTGATAGAAACTCGGTTAAACACCAACCAGTTCATACCCAAGATAACATCAATCTGCACTAATGGAAGACACACAAGGTCCATCCCAAAGTCTCTACCAAAAATACTCAAAGGACAATTCAAACAAACTGAAGTAGTAGTCACTGAACCCTTCGCAGGAGTATCAATCACCATACTTCCATGCATCTCAGATATCTCTAACTTAAGTTTCACAGCACAGTCCAAAGATATAAAGGAATGAGTAGCACCGGTGTCAATAATAGCTACAAGAGGAAAGCCATTAATATAACACGTACCTCGGATCAAACGATCATCTGCAGAAGTCTCAGAACCCGATAAAGCAAAGACCTTGCCTCCTGACTGGTTCTCTTTCTTCGGCTTAGGACACTGTGGACTGATATGACCCACCTCTCCACAGTTGAAGCAAGTCAGAGTCTTCAACCGGCACTCTGCAGCCAAATGACCACCTTTGCCACACTTGAAACACTTCTTCTCAGCACTGGTACACTCATGGAAACGATGTCCAGCCTGACCACATCTGTAACACTTAGCAGGGGCACTGGAGTCTCCCCCACTAGGCCTCTTCATCCCACTCTGTCTCTGGAAACCTTTGCCAGCTGCATACGGCTTCCCACGATCATTCTGATTCTTGCCTTTCCTATCAACCCTCTGCTGATAGCTCTCCGCTCTGGTTTTGGTATCCTGTTCAAAAATCCTGCAACAGTCAACCAAATCAGAAAACACTCTAATCCATTGATACCCAATAGCCTGCTTGATCTCGGGACGTAACCCGTTCTCAAACTTCACACATTTTGAAAATTCTCCAGCAGCCTCATTATAGGGAGTGTAATACTTTGACAGCTCTGTGAACTTAGCAGCATACTCAGTAACAGACCTGTTACCCTGCTTCAATTCTAAGAACTCTATCTCTTTCTTTCCTCTGACATCCTCTGGAAAGTACTTCCTCAGGAATCTCTCTCTGAACACAGCCTAAGTGATCTCAGTATTCCCAGCAGATTCCAACTCAGTGCGGGTAGCAACCCACCAATCATCTGCTTCTTCTGACAGCATATGCGTACCGAACCTGACCTTCTGGTTATCGGCACACTCAGTCACTCGGAAGATTCTCTCTATCTCCTTCAACCACTTCTGAGCGCCATCTGGATCGTATGCTCCCTTGAACATTGGAGGATTGTTCTTCTGGAACTCACTCAGTTGACGAGCAGCTCCCATTCCCACAACATTCGGGTTCCCTCCAAGTACTCCAGCTAGCATACCCAGAGCCTCAGCAATCGCAGCATCGTCTCTACCTCTTCCCGCCATCTCTATTCTGAAAACCCAATCAAGCTAAAACAATAAGTACTGATAGGGTTACACAACACCTATCCCGTACAGGGGAAATAGAATAATTACGACTCGACTCGACCGACTATGCTCTGATACCACTAATGTAACACCCTTCTAAAATACCCCAAATATTTAATTAAAATAACGTATATAAATCAGAGTAATTATGCAATCAAGGGTGTCACACAACATTACACACCATAAATAACTGTCATGCTCTTTTATTAACTCAAAACATAAAACATTTGCACAATACGCAGCGGATAGAGATCAAATCGATCATTCAAAACATGTAACATACTACATGTAAACTGGTTCAACAAACATCAACAACACAATTAAAATGTTCCCTCCCGATGTTACATCTATCAGAGCATGACCCACTAAGGAGACTACACTAGACTCCAAGCATTAGCTTCTACTCAATCACTGCCCGCTACCTGAAAAATAGTTGTAAGGGTGAGTTCCTCAATCGATATAATAAGCATTATAGAATATAATGTCATGTTAAGTAATTTAACACGTTAATCACCCTAATCGTATCACACATTCAGTAACGGCACATCAACTCAAATATCATACTCAATATCAACACAATTCATACTCATGCTCAATGCCAACACAACACACGTATAACATTGGAATACATCCATTCATATTATACACTACACATATATTATGCAATGAGACTCCATGCATGCGGTACCGACTATTTGTGAACATATAGTTCAACTTCACCGACCAAATCCAGGTACGGCTACCAAGCTCACCAGTCCCACTCATTTGAGACCTAGTGACTCACATCACTAATTCCTCACCATGGGAATTAGCTACCACCCCCAAGGGCCATGCTATGCACGCTAATTCACCTGGCATGCAAACATCAAAAACAGTCCAAATGACTAACATCACTAATTCCTCACCATGGGAATTAGCTACCACCATAAAGGCCACATTATGCACGCTAATCACCTAGCAATGCAACATCACAACAATAATCCACAATGGACCGATGCTCCCTCTCTAAGCCATAAAACAGTCCATTCACAACACATGCATAACATACACATTCACAACATTATGCATACCATCATACATTATCAACATATGTATCAACACATCATATCATGTCAAATAATTAAACACAGTATTAGCATACTCTACTAATACCTATACTGCTCAAAACAGCGGGAAATAATCCCTACTATATCACACACCGATATAGGCCACCATCAATTAGGCACACAACATTTTAATTAACAATTTTTCCATTCTGCAACAGTGTTAACCGGTTAACGCCCTGGGTTAACCGGTTAACGCAGCACAAACACACTTTCTGGCCAAACGCAACAGTGTTAACCGGTTAACGCCCTGGGTTAACCGGTTAACGCAGACAAAACAGCAGTATCTCAGCAATCACAACAGTGTTAACCGGTTAACGCCCTGGGTTAACCGGTTAACGCAGACAAAACAGCAATTTTACACAATACAACACAGTGTTAACCGGTTAACACCCTGGGTTAACCGGTTAACGCAAGACAGAAAGTTGTTCCTGCGCTAACACAAGGCAGAATGCAGAATTCTCCGCATTTTCCGCCGTTGGAGGACTTCCGGACCTCCGATTCCAATTCCGTAAAAAGCTACACGTCCAGAAATTTACGACACACACCATTATCGATTCAATTACAGTTTTCACACAACTTATTCATCACAATTTCTCAGCATTCCAAATCCCAATTAGGGTCAATTCAACGGTTTATCACTACCCATTACATGCTAACCCATAATACCCATTAAACGACGATAAACCCCCCTTACCTGAGTTAATCCGGCAATCTCTAAGCTCCAAGCTTTTCCCTTCTCCAACCTTTGCCCTTGCTCTTCCTCTTTGCCCTTTCTCCACTTTCCACTTTTCAGCCGCTTCTCTGTTTCACGTAAAACTCTTTTTACCAAATGGGATTCTTTTTCCTTACTTCACACTTATATATTTTCCAATAATTATTATTCCAAAATAATAATAATAATAATCCAATAATTCCAATTATTTAACTAAATTAATAAATATAATATTAATTTAAATCAAATAATTATCTTATTTTTATTGGGGTGTTACACGTTTCGCATGTTGGGTTGTCACGAGAGCCACGCCTAGACTAGATTCACTTGGAAGTATTTTTGTCCTGTGAGTATTCACTACGACATGATATTTCCATTTCGAGTCGATGACTCTGGGATACCTTCTAGGGACCACCTTGGAGTATAGTCCACACCTGTGAGGGGGATATGGGTTTTTATTGCAGGAAACCATAGACTCTACCTACCTTGATACTCATGTTACGTCGAACCTTTGAACTTGCAACATGTGGCACTTACAGATTGTTCAAAACATACCAGAGTTTTGAATCTATGTGAGTTATATTATCATTCATCATGACCAAATTTTTGCATATGCATGTCTTTTCCATGAATCCAAGAGTCCGGTTTGTTCACCAAGCATTCGAAGAGAAGCATGAACCCCGAGAGAAAGAACATCCATAATTACAAGTTTATGGAACCTCAGTTGGCTGTCTTGAGAGGACTTAGGGCACGTTTAGATCTGGGACACAAAGATGACTTCAAGGAGTCTTATGGTAACCTTTTGGGCATTCTGAACACCGAAGTCAACATCATTGTTGTGCATACTCTGGTGCAATTCTACGACCCCCCATTAAGATGCTTTACTTTCCAAGATTACCAGCTGGTGCCTACATTGGAAGAGTACTCACATATTCTGGGTATTAGGATCAAGAACCAAGTGCCCTACATTCGCACTAAGGAAATTCCTAAATATCAAGACCTTGCTGAAGCTCTACACATGGGAAAAAAGGAAATATAACTGAACCTGAAGCCTAAGGGTGGAATTCATGGCCTCACTTCTAAGTTTCTAGTGGCCAAAGCTATTGCCTTCGCCGAAGCTGGGAGTTGGACGACTTTCAACACCAATCTAGCTTTAATTATCTATAAGATCGTATTGTTTCCAAATATGGAGGAATTCGTAGACTTGGCTACTATTCACATCTTCCCGACTCAGAATCTTACTCCTACTCTTCTCGCTGATACTTACTACTCCATCCATGTGAGGACTCAAAAGAAGAAAGGGACTATCGTCTGTTGTACCCCTTTGTTGTATAGATGGTTTATTTCGCATCTACCCAGCAAAGGCCCATTTGTTGAGAACAAAGACAACTTGAAGTGGTCCCAGCAGATCATGTCCTTAAAAGCCAAAGACATTCCTTGGTATTCTCGAGTTTACGATGGTGTCAAGCTCATCCTCAACTGTGGGGATTTTCCTAATGTACCTCTTCTTGGTACAAAAGGAGGATTCAACTACAACCCGAGGTTAGCACTATGACAACTGGGATACCCTATGGTGGATAAGCCTGATCTCAAGTGTGTAGAAGGTTTTGTCTTATATGAAGGGGTCAAAGAGCCAGAGTTGATCAAGAAGATTGTCAAGGCTTGGGGAGCGATTTTTCCTTAAGGAAGAGCATAGATGGGTAAGAAGAATTGCATTGCAAAGGAAGCTTACACCAGTTGGGTCAAAAGCAGAGTTAGTGACATTTTGTTGCCATTCCCACTCGAACCGTCCATGAACGTCTAGCCTCTTGAACCAGAGAACCATCCAAATTCTGAAGTCGATGAATTGAAGAAGGTTATCAAGACCCTAGAGAAGGAGAATGTCGATCTCAAATCTAGACTTGGTAAGATCTCATTGGAGAAAGAGACCTTGAAGTTAAATCTGAATCAGAAGAGAGACCGAGTTCGTCAAGCAGACGATGAGGTGCAAACAGAGGTGTTCAAAAGACTCAAAGTGGGTGACACCCTCAAAGGGACTTATGCCAGTTTGACAACCACAAAGAAGCAGTTAGCTGAAACCTGATACCGAGCCAACAAAGCGGAACTTGAACACATGGAACAAACCAAGAAACTCCAAAGTCTGCTAGAAGCTTCTAAGAAAGAGTTGAAGGATGAGAAAAGCCGCATCAAACAGCTAGAAGTCACCCTTTGCCAAAATCAGTATGAGCTGAACCAGAGACTAGAAGAGATTCGAGAGCTAAAAGGGCAATCACATGAGAACCCGAAAGACACCAACACACAAGTGAACAAGCATCCTGAAGACCTCTCCGACTGAGGGAAGACAATTGTGAACAATGTTCCAAGCGAACTAGATCATGACTTACCACCTGAAGGGAGTGCGATATTGGGAAAGTGGGGCGCCTGCATGTCCCCTAAATCTCAGACTTACTGAAATTTTGGTATCAGATATGAGATGTCGAAGATAATGTCACGACACTAATATCCGAGTAATGCAAACAGAATAAAGATAGAGAAAAGTAATGCAAAATACACAAGCAATTGTTAACCCAGTTCGGTCCAACTCACCTGCATCTGGGGGCTACCAAGCCAGGAAGGAAATTCACTAAAATAGAATCAGTTCAAAGACTCTCCGTACACTTCAACAAGTTACAGTCTTTCTCACCTAATCTCTACCCGTGCAATTTCTACCTAAGCACTCTTAGATATGAGAACCCACTCACTTCCCTACAATCACACCTGTGATTTTAAACAACAATCCCTTGAGAAAAGAAAACACTTTTCAATAACACACTCTTGATTTTACTTCACAGTTTCAATCAAGAAGATACACTCTTGATCTTGCTTAACAGCTTTGATCAAGAAGACACACACTTGATCTTGCTTCACAACTTTGATCAAGTAGACACACACTCTTGCTTAACAGATTTAGAGTGACAAATTAAAACCACAAATCAGACCAATTCAATCATCAATGGATAACTTGAATGGCTTACAAGTCTTACGACTAAACAAGACACAGACTCTAGCTCTCTCTCTGTATTTCACTCAGTACTGGTTATGTGTTCAAACAGGTTTTCCAAGTCCCTTTTTATAGAAGCTTTCAGTTGGGCTTGGACATCTTGAAAACCCTAAATCTATTTTCCAATCAAATCTTCTCATGACAGCTGGTTAGATCTCTTTGTAAAATAAGTAAATCAGGTTGTAATCCATGATTGAATGCGCCTGCAAATCAGATCTTCAATCATACATAGATTGCCATTAATTGTGCAATCACAAAACACCAGAAATTCACACTGAATGTTCTGTGTACAGGATGTCATGACATCGGGTCTGACATCCTAGAATAATTCCTGCATAACTTCATAATTCCTTTTATAAATTCCAGCAGGTACAACCATATCAGATGTCATGTCATTATGTATGACATTCTGAAACAATCCTGCATGATCATGTCTTTCATTTAAACTTCAGCAGGTAAACATCATCAGATGCCATGTCATTATGACATTCTGATACAATCTTGCATGATCATGTTCTTGAACTCCAGCAGGTACACATGATATCTCATGTTAAGACATCACACATAACATCTTGTGAACACTCTTTGTTTTACCAAAATTGCTGCCAACACTTAGAACCAACAAACTCCCCCTTTGGCAAATTTTGGCTAAAACATATATCTATCCTTTTTGTTCACAAGGTAAACTATCAGCAGTTAAACAACATAACAGTAGTTTAATCAGCAGCAAAAGCAAATACAATTACTAGTTATAGCTACTAGTAATACACACATGCACAAAGGTACTTCTCCTCCCCCTAAATCTGTGCAACACAAACAGAATTACTAGTTATGGATGCAACTAGTAAGACACACAAATGCACAAGGGTACTTCTTCTCCCCCTAAATCTGTGCATTCATCTCCTTTGTTAATAACAACACCTGTAACCACAACATCTGTAACAAACAGAATGTCATTATGACATCTGCTTCAATATCACCACACATCAGACATCCCCTTTGACATCTGTCCAGCCACATACATCTCCTCACAGCTTCAGCTCCACATAGACACTCCACATACACATCTCCCCCTTTTTAGTCAAAATTGACCAAAGGTGACCAATTCTTATAACATCAGCAACACCAGAACAATCTTCATTACACCATACCTCATAAACTCCTTGCTCTTTTTGTGAGAACCATCAAGAGACTCCTTTGATTGCTTATAGATTCTCATAAACACAAATCCCCAATTTCCCTCTTAAACATTCAAATTGATTGGCATCCAAAGCTTTTGTGAATATGTCAGCTAATTGCCTCTCTGTAGGAACATGCTCCAGTGCTATGATCTTCTCTTCCACAAGTTCTCTGATGAAGTGATGCCCAATATCAATGTGCTTTGTCCTGCTGTGGTAAATAGGATTTTTGGAGATATTTATAGCATTTAGGTTATCACAGTATAATGTCATGACTTCTTGTGTGACATTGTATTCAGACAATATTTGTTTCATCCAGACTAGTTGAGAACAACTACTTCCACCTGCTATGTATTCAGCTTCAGCAGTGGATAGAGATACACAATTTCGTTTCTTGCTAAACCATGATATCAGATTGTTACCTAAGAAAAACATCCTCCTGGTGTGCTTTTCCTATCATCAGCACTTCCAGCCCAGTCAGCATCACAGTATCCAGTCAGCATAGATCCAGATCCATGAGTATACAACATCCCATAGTCACTGGTGCCATTGACATATTTCAGTATTCTCTTCACTTGGTTTATGTGACTGAGTTTTGGTTCATCTTGATATCTAGCACAGACACCAACAACAAATGCAATGTCAGGTCTGCTTGCTGTGAGAAGGTTTAACACAAACGAGTGTCTGAGACCAATACAAACGAGTATCAGAAAAAGGCTTAACACAAACGAGTGTCTGAGACCAATACAAACGAGTATCAGAAAAAGGCTTAACACAAACGAGTGTTGAAGACTAATACAAACGAGTATCAGGAAAAGGTAACACAAACGAGTGTTTGAGACCAATACAAACGAGTATCAGAAAAAGGTTTAACACAAACGAGTGTCTGAGACCAATACAAACGAGTATCGGAAAAAGGCTTAACACAAACGAGTGTTAAAGACCAATACAAACGAGTATCTAGAAAAGGTAACACAAACGAGTGTCTGAGACCAATACAAATGAGTATCGGAAAAAGGTTTAACACAAACGAGTGTCTGAGACCAATACAAACGAGTATCGGAAAAAGGCTTAACACAAACTAGTGTTGAAGACCAATACAAACGAGTATCGGGAAAAGGTAACACAAACGAGTGTTGAAGACCAATACAAATGAGTATCGGGAAAAGGTAGCACAAACGAGTGTCTGAGACCAATACAAACGAGTATCAGAAAAAGGTTTAACACAAACGAGTGTTGAAGACCAATACAAAGGAGTATCAGGAAAAGGTAACACAAACAAGTCTATCAATATAGAAGAATATTGGGAAAAGAGGGACCGACACAGACGAGTGGGATATCGATATAGACGGGTATTGAAAAAAGGTGATACATATTGATGAGTGAAGGGATATCGATATTGATGGGTATTGAAAGAAGTGATAGACACTGACAAGTGAAGGGCTATCAACACTGACGAGTATTGAAAAAAGTGATAGACACTAATGAGTGCTTAACTGGTTTTTCGGATTTGAGAGATAATGATTACCGGGTAGGAGCTGAGTTAAAAAGGGTTTTGGCAATGGGGATTAGACTTTGCAAGATGTTTGGAAAACAAGGTCTGGGCTTTGGAAGTCTATGTCAAGTGGGCACTTTGCTGTAGGCATGAAAGGCTTAGGGATCCCATAGGCACAACGGCGGGGACGAAGTTTTTGAACATGGCTACCCTTCTCGGGACTCATCAAACCTACATTGGGTATTTAGAAGCAAATCAAAAGGCAAAGTCTTGACAACGACAATCCTTCTCGTGCAACAGGCAATGAGGGGGAGACGTGATTTCGTGCACCAAGCGATGAAGTAAACTCACGAAAGGAGAGTTATCTCAATGGAATCATCTCCATGAAGGAGGCGACATGCTTACTGCAGGTAAAAGAAAAAGGAATGACTTTGAAAAATCCTATCGGGGTTGCCAACCAGGAGATTTACAAGGGTCAAACAAACAGGTCATATATTTATATTTTGTAATGCCAACAGGGGGACTATGGAAAGATGCCAACAGAAATGGGCTGCTGAATAGTGCCAAGGGAGTTTTGGGCTTGCTTCTTTCTTGTTAGAGAGCTTCATGCTATGCTGGATGATATGCATGAATGGAATTATATGAATTATGCATGACAGGTTTATGCAATGATATAAGGGTTTACAAATTCCCCAATCTTGGGTACGACAAATGCTGAGAATGGATTAGATTGGGTTGCAAGGCTTCTGATTTATAGAGTATGGGCTACGTCTCGCATGACTTCCCGAATTTTGACTTCTTGATATTGCCGGAGGAAGGATTTGACATGGACCTTCTGATGCCCCGAGCTAGACCTGCGAAGCTTTCACAGGTAGGGAGAGAACCTTCCTCTCATTGGGGTCGTCTTGCCCCAGTTTGTTGGGTATTTTCATGGATTGCCCCAGTCACAAGCTATGAAGCAACTTCGTCGTAGATTATCTCAATCTGACGTGCCCCAGTGTCTTGGAACTGTATTCCCCTGATTAACCCTCCCAGAGAGGTTGACTTATTGTGCTCCTGGGGTGGCCTGCCCCAGTGTGAGCTTTGAAGAAACTTTACCTCTGGTTGGCTGATCTCCAAGAGAGTGCCCCAGTCTAACTGGTCTTTAGAGAGATTTATCGAATCTCGACGTGACTACTTCTGATCGATTAGATCCTGTAGAGATTTATCGACGTGACTGCCTCTGATCAATCGGATCTTGTAGAGATCTTGTCTTTCTACTCCATAGAGTCTTTAGAATTCTGCCTTGGTGTGATCAAGAGAAGTGGCTTGCCCCTGCTCAACGGAGGTCTCAGGCGTTCTTCACTTTTGAATCATCAAGTTTCCTAATTCATGTTCTTCGTAGCAGATTTATGGATGTCAGATGCTTACTCACGAGTAAGACAATTTCATTTTGGAAATGATAATGTAAATGTCAAGTTTATGCTAGTTTTGAAATCCCATCTTGTTCACTGGAATTATGACATATAGTGAATGAATCACTAATGAGAATGTCGTATCGATACCAACACAAATGATAAGCAAATCATTAAGGAATCAATTTTAACACGATTGTACTGACTATAGTACGCTTTCGAACTAAGCCTTGCTTCAATTAGGTCTTTTGAGGGTTGTAACGTGGCCTGGTTCACGGTTTTTAGAAAGAAAGGATCTAAGGCTCAAACCTATCCTAACCCACCCGCTCTTCGTGATGTTCTTCAGTCCTACGTTCAGCTAGTTCGATACAAGCGCTCTTCTTCCAAAAGGAATTTGGAGGTGAAAATGAACCCACAAGGTTCTCAGAGTGGCAGTCATGCACCTTCAGTTTGGTTTGTAGCCACACGATTTTTGTTCTTATTGAGGATTTTCTCATGATTCCTCTTTGTTGATTTATTTTTTGTTTCCCTACTTTTGCTGGATTACTATGCTTTTCAATCCACAGGGATGCCCTAATTTTTGCCTAAGTCACTTGTTCTCAAGTTTTCGACTTAGCGAACTTTTTGTTCTTGGGAACAAATCATGTGACATTTGTTCGATTGATTGGATGGGTTGTGACTACCTCATACCTCTGTGGGTGAGGGACAACCAATTTGGACTTATTGTTTCCGACCTCCTTTGAGGGATAAGATATGATTGATCCTCACATAGGACACTCCTCTTTTGAAGTTTGAACGCCTGGTCAAACTAACTGACGACTACCCTACCCCGGGTTATGATTGAGGGTTTTATTTTCAAAAAGAAACTCCTACTCCTTGGCTTGAAGGGGTTGACTAGGGATTAACTTCCTTATAACTCCGGTGTTTAGGATTTGAACCAATGCCTTACATCATCAACAAGGTTCCATTCAAAAGTGTACATGCAGTGATATCGTGCTTTTCAATTTCATCATTCTCCTTTTGATTTTGCTTAACAAAAGTTTGATATCGACGAGAAAATATGAGTGGACACGAATGGATTTATTCAAAACAATGCATATTTATTTCAATGTCATTATTATTCAAAAACAAACGAGTTTATTACAAGTGAATGTTACAAATGACAAACAACAAAAATTACAGATGAAAAATGATTGAACAAACTAGTGATTTCTGGAGTGATCAGCCTTATTCCTCCCACAGCTTGGGGTCTCGGTTTTGGAAGAAGCTGACGGGATTGTCCCACAGATACAACTTCTTCAGATCTACCAATGCTCTGACTACGACACTGTAGATGTACTGGCCTGAGCGGGGTTGTTCGTGACATTTGGAATAGCTGGCGCGAAAGATATGGCTTTCGAATCAATCAAGTCTTGCACTTTGTGCTTCAAAGCTCTGTAGTTCTCGATGGTATGCCCAAGTGCTCCAGAATGGAATTCACACCTAGCGTTGGCATCATATCCTTGAGGGAGAGGTGTTGGAGGAGGTCTCAACTCTCTATATTGCACCAAGGAGTCTCGAAGCAAGTGAGCAAGCAACTGACTGTATGACATCGGGATCAGATCTATCTTTCTCTCTAGCTTCCTCAGTTTCTGGTTCCCCTACTGATAAGGGTTCTGTTGTTGCGAAGTAATATGTTACTGAGGAGCATAAGGTTGCTGATATTGCCTTGCTGGAGGACCAATTGGGATAACATGTGTCGGCTGTTGATACAGATTGGGTGCTACTGCTGCCACCGGGTAGTATGACATTTAGTAAGCGTCGGCTTCCCTTTTGACTATCATGGCAACATTGGCCTCCCCTTCCTTCTTTTTGGGGAATCCAGAATGGGATTTCTTTGCTCCACTGGCCGCATATGCTGTATCTTGTATCTTGCCGATCTTTATGTTGTTCTCAATTCGTTCGCCAGCAATGACCAGGTTTGAGAGTCCTGAGGTAGTGCTTCCAATCAGCCTATCAAGGTATGGCCCTTGAAGGGTGTTCATGAACATGACTATTAATTCTCTTTCAAGAAGAGGGGGTTGAACCCTGGCAGTTAGATCTCTCCACCGCTGGGCGTATTCTTTGAACGATTCATCTGGTTTTTGAGCGAGGCTTTGAAGTTGAGTCCGATTGGGAGCCATGTCTAAATTGTACTGATAATGCTTTAGGAAGGCTTCAGCAAGTTCCCTCCATGTTCGTATATGCGTGCGCTCGAGCTATATATACCATTCTAGAGAAACCCCACTAAGACTGTCCTGGAAAAAGTGCATTAAGAGTTTTTCATCGTCAGAATAAGCAGCCATCTTTCTGCAAAAAGCTCGGATGTGAGTCTTCGGACAAGTGATCCCTTGATACTTTTCAAAGTTTGGAACCTTGAACTTCGGAGGAATTTTCACACCTTGTACTAGGCACATGTCAGCGACATCTAACCCAAAAGCATTGGGACCTTCTATCACCTTTAGTTTGTCCTCCATCATACGAAATCTTCGTCCAAAGTCAGCCGGAGAAAGACCAAAAGCATCATATACTGAATCAACCCTGGTAGTGAAGAAGGCATCCTGAGGATCGTCAATCTCAGGTTAAGTTCTCCCATTGACAAGGATGTTGAATGTCTGAGCGGCATTTTGATACACTAGGCCTCTCTCGGGAGGTGGTTGAGTTACAATAGGAGTACCAACTCCTCTTGGGGGATTCACTGGTATTGTCCCAACGGGAGCGTTGGCGGCAACAACTCTCAGATTGGCCTGGCGCATTTCCTTTTGTCCTCTAGCCAACGCTTATATGGCTTCAACAAGTTCACCCATCTGGGCTTTCACAGCGGTCATATCTTCCCTCATAACAGCTTGATTCTGCTCCCACTGATCCATGAGAAGCTTCTGATTACGGCGCGTGTTATATGAATGTCGGGAAGTTAGCTTAACTGTAGCAGGTTCTGGACAAAGGCCAAACAACAGTGAGTCTTCTTGAATAGGTATGATGAAATGCAATTATGAATGCAACATGTTTTTATGTTCTTAAAGGAATGCACATGCTGAATGATGTGATGAAATGGCATGCAACATCATGGATCCAAGGGTTCACAACATCTTGGACAATCTGATGGTGAAGCTCAAGGCATTTTGAAGGTTTATTTCCCTACAAGAAACAACCATGCCCCCTCACAAGGTGAGTACTAAGACTTATAAAGATGCTTAGATTCACGGATCATGAGGCGAAAGGATCATTGTCGCCACAAGATGACTCGTGATTTAACAATACCTTTGGGATGATCTCCTCTAAGTTAGGTTTCCCCCAAATTCAAAAGCCAAGGGTTGTCTAAGGTCCTTAGAGTCATGGACTCTTTTTGGAAGAATGGCTGTCAGCGCGAACGTGACTCACGTGCCAGCAAAACTCCAAAAAAGAATCTACTCCAAGTGGGATGTTCATGTCTCCCTCTCAAGACAACTACGTCTGATAGGTCAACACGAAGTCCCTCCAATCTTATGTTTACTCTCTAAGTCTGTGTATTGGGCTTTTCACTCAAACAGTAGATCTAATCCCACAATATCACAACAAGATATATATAACAGGAATATGCATAACATGAATGGATAAATAAGGCAAACGGCAACAGAAGTAAACATCCAAGGAAAAGGATATAGACAAGCTAGGATCGACTCGCTTATGGTAACTCCATATTGTCCCCAGCAGAGTCGCCAGCTGAAGTGCCGCAAAAATACAGAGTCGCCACCGGATTTTATTTATTCCAAAGGAAAGGGAAAATAGCGATAAAACCCCAAATGAGAGAAATGGTCTTGCAACCAAGAGTGGATTCGGAAGTCGGTTATGCAAGGGGAAGGTATTAGCACCCCGGACATCCATGGTACTCCATGGGAACCACTTGCTCGTATCAAATGCGTATGTATGTTTATTTATCTGTAAGTTGCTAGCTATCGGGAATGAGATGAAAGGTGAGATGGGAGAGAAAATAAGTTTTAAGTTAGTGTGCTCGCCAAGGATTTGGGCCCCCGTGCCTACGTATCCCCATACATGCAACAGGGAAGTTAGAGCTTCGTAGTTCGGCTAAAAAATGGAGTATTTGTTTGGTTGTTTTTACTGAACATTATTGATGTTCGCGTGCCACTGTTCACTTGCTTCTATACTCTATCATGGGAGCGGAAGGTATTTGCTTGTTTGCGGTGAAGTGGATACGCTTGATTCGCACTCTAGCAGTTAAACATTACTTGCTCGCACATGGAGGCTTAAGCTTCGTTCACAGTAGAACGGAAGTAACACGTTCTTATTGAAAGATTTTGAATAGAGTGCACTAAGGCAAAAAATGATTTGATTTGTTTGGGTCAATTTTATGCATGGAGACAAGCATTAGACCCTTGGCTAGATACATTCAACGGTCCAATAACTCGGGAGTTGAGAGGACAAGTTATCCTAACCACTCTTTTTCATCCAAAAAAGAGATTGAATTAGGAAAGGAGTTTGGCAAGTTTAATCATTGAAACTTAGAGGGTGACAAGTATCTGGCCCTTGACTAAGTACGGTCAACGATCAAAGTACTTGGGAATTGAGAGAACAATGAAATCCTAACTATTATTTTCCATCCTCCTAGCGCCTAGATCTAACTTGTTTGAATCATTAGTTATTTTAAGGGGGAAAGTCAAGTGTCGGGCCCTCAAGCTAGGTACGACCGACAACCCAATTACTTGAATGTTGTGTACAAACACGTACACCTCATTTGCATTCCAATTTGTTATGAAAATGGTTTTGAAAAAGGTACTTGACGATGAATCAAGCGTTTGAATTTATTATGAAAATAGTGAGTGAACGACGGAGATGAGAGATAGGATGAAGATTGAGTAGAGAATGGAGAAGAGATGTTAGAATGGATCATGGAGTGGATGGAGAATGCTTGACGTTGGATCAAACATTCACGTTGCAATGGTGTGAGTTTTATTCGAAAAACAACTTGACGTTGAGTCAAGTACCTTTTGTTTCTTTTGAAATTCTTTGTTTATCGTTTTGTATTTTATCTTGGTTATTAACATGCATAGTAAACTAGCTAGAAGACAATAAATCTAAGCTATTACATGACTAAGGGGAGGGGGGAACATTTGACCCACAATGGGGGGATGGATCCACACAATACAATGGAAAGGGAATGAAAGGAAAATACAATTTACAAACTATTAACTATGTACCATGCCTAAGGCATACAAGTGACATGATACTTCAAACAATACAAAACTATTGAAAGAAATATAAATGGTTAGGAGCATGGCTAGCTAAGAGTGAACTTGTATCTCAAATCCAACATGCGGACACAAAACGAAAAACGAGTTAGCATGAGATAAAGCCGAATGAATGAAAATGATGTGACAATATGTAAGTATGTACAATGGTTAAAACCGATTCAAAAGGTAATGCATTAATCAATGAGAAAACAATCAAAGATCTATCCTATTGTAATACCCCAAAATTTACCCTTCATTTTTCTTGGAAGCATGGGATTATGTTTTACACTTCATTAGCATCATATTAGGTCATACTCATTGCATACTACATTAGTGACATGAAGATCCGGTTTTGATCGATCACTCCTTAACAAAAGGAGCCCACACAAAGCAAGATTGAGAATTGGACTTCATTTTCTAAGTATACAAGTCTCAAGGGTCTCAGGGGGGTCCAAGTATCTTATTATGGTCCTCAGTTCATCAGTGAAGGATTCAAAGCTATTAGAGTGTTCATCTGGATTTAATCAGAAATTAGGGTTTCATGGCTACCTGCAACAGACAATGTTTGGTTGGAAGTAGAGAAACTCATCCATGTCATGATTAGAGAGGCATCTTGGCCTAGGAAGATTCACAATCATCTCAGAAAGATCCATTGGCAATCAGTGCAATCAGTTCTTGATCATTTTGCCCTAAATCTAGGGTTTGGTATAAAATCAGTTTATTTTTTATTCTTTGGGTGAAACTCTTTTCCATGGACCTCCATATGTCCACAAGGGTCTACTTACAAAAAATCAGCTCTTTATTTGAGCTAGAAGTGCTTCAATTGATCAATGGAATCGAGAATCAGACAGTTTGGGAAAAGTCAACTATGGGGCCAGAAAAGTCAACTCCTGACATTTTGAGAGTGGAATCTAAAAATCCACGCCTAGGGGATCCTACATGTGAAATTTGATCAAGGTTGGATCATGGATTCATCATTTAATCAGGAATTGGAAAAGTTACTTAATTTGGAAATGGTTGACTTTCCATTTAGGGCAAGTTTTCATGATCGTTGCACTCACATTAAACCCATTTTGCATCAAGATAAAAGCTCCATTTGAAAATTTCTCCAACATGAAAGTTGTTCCTCTTGTTCCAAGATTTCTAGAGATATAAAGTGTGCTCCATTTGGATTAGAATTGAGAAAGTTATGCTTAGTCAAAGTGAGACATTTTTTTAGGACACTTAGAAAAATTTCTAAGTCCAAAATCTTCAAAATTTGTAAAGACTTCTTGGCCAGTTTTCTTGCACTTCAAGACATTATTTGAAAACACTTTCTTCACAACAATTGTACCTTGCCATGTCCTATTTCACATCCTTTTAGAATCATCTCATTTGGATCCATGGTTTGAGAGATACATTCATTTAAAGTGGGTACCATGACTTGATTTTCTAGGCAGATTTTGGGCCTGGCTGGCCCAATCAGATTTTCTAAGCATGCTGCACAAACCAGTCACGTTTTTTTACCTCTTTTGGCCATGCATTGGACATCCATTCACTTAAGTTTGGCCCAAAATAACAACATTTTACACCTCACTTCACACTTTTATTCTTATGGATAAATCACTTATTAAAAAGCCCATGAGAACACCTAATCCACCCTATTTAAGAAGCTGAAACCCTAACCCTAAAGGAGCATTAGAATTTCGTGGCAAGGAGGCAAAGCTTCATCACATATCAGATTCCATTCCACTTCTATTGTCCATTAGGTAATCATCTCTTCCATGACCATGTTTTGATATATCTACGCTTGCTTACCATGTTCATCACCATTAATCCTTCCATTTTCGTATTTATTTTTCTTATTTAAAATATTTTCTTCGTCCATAAAATTACCCAAAAATATTTTTTACTTTTCTTAACGTTTATTTAATTTTATATAATTTTTATTTTCGTATTTTTTTAATATTAATATTTTATTTTAATTATTTATTCTAACTGGTCCATTTTAACATACTTTTTTTATTGATTTTATTTTTATGACTTAAAATTATTGTTAGCATTTTATTTTTGGGATGAAGGTTGACCACTATCTCATGGTCAACTTGACCTTTTCTTGGAATTTTATTTCACGTTTTCAATTTATTTTGGATTTATTTTTGACCTAGTTTGGTTGGTGGACTTTTAATTTGACTTCAGTTTTATTTTAATTAATTTATGTACCAATTTTCGTTATTTTTAAAATCTTTTTGGGGGATGATGATGCCGTGACCCCACATTATTTAGTTTAATTTTTCATAATTTTATTGATTAATTTACTATTTATTATTGATTTATTTATAACCTAGTCTCATTAATTGACTTTTGGTTTGACCTCTGTTTTATTTTAATTAATTTATGTACCAATTTTCGTTATTTTTAAAATATTTTTAGGGGATGATGATGTTCTGACCCCACCTAATTTAGTTTAATTTTTCATAATTTTCTTGATTAATTTGCTATTTATTTGTTATTTTTTAAGTTGACTTGAATTTTCAGTTGACTTCTTTATGATCGATGTTTGACTTAGGGATTGCTTATGGCAATTGAAGAGATCTTTTGATCCTCCATTGTTCATCTCATATGTCATGTATTAGAGGCCCTTTACCTTGATTTTATTTGGTCCTTACCTCATTTCATGATTAAATTATTCAGTGGACCCTTCGTGTGTATATTTTCATCTGTTTGATTCATCTGTTATCTTTTATACTTGTTTCTCTCATTTATGCTTTCTATTGCTTGATTATTTAACATGTTCATACTCCCATTCATTGTTTAAATGCTCCATTATTTTATTCTTTGGTTTGATTATATATTGTTTATTTATCTGATCTGATTGATAACTGTTGTTGCCTACTTGTATGATGTATGAGGCATATATTCTTATTGTTTGTTTGCCATGAACAATCCCCATTCATAACAAATGTACCCCTCTCCCATAAAGTGTATAATACTTATTTCTTTATTTCTTTAGTCACCTGTTAATACAAGAATTAAAACGAACATCCGATAACCATTTCAAAATAAGATCAAAAGCTCGATCCAACATCGAGTAATCATTTTCAAAACTTAACAGAACCAACACGCATTCATCCATCCTCTTGTAAGTCGATTGCCTCAGGCATCGCCATCTACCTATAAGTCGATTGCCTCCGGCATCGCCATCTACCCTTATCCATAAATCCTCTCCGTGCTACATCTGTTGACTCTTGTTCCGTTTAGGTAGCACCCATTAGGTAGAACCCTTTGTATGATAACATATGTAGAATTCCCCTATTCTTTGCATGCTAACATTAGGTAGATGTTCCCCTTTGTAAATCCTAACACATAGGTCCATATTGCATGACAACTCTAGAGCAGAGCTTCCCCACTTTTAGACGTTCTGTGCGTGTCCGATCTTGTGGCATGTCAGTCTGTTCTATTGCAAAGAGGTAACTGCCTAAGACTCAATTCAGTGAGCTGCGACACCTACTGCTAGGACGTTGAACACACTGCCCTCCCTCCTTTGACATAACTGGTGTCCTCTTTTGTAAGTCCATGTTCAGATAGCAATCCTTAACCCCTAGTTATCCGAACTACGTTTTGCTCTGATTCTCATTCCAGATGAGATACGTAGGCATAAGACGCGACGTCTTACCGAGCACACTTCTCTTTAACCCATAGGTAGCCCAGCTACGAAGACTCTGATTCTCATACTCAGATGAGATACGTATGCAGTGGATGCGACATCCTTGCGAGTCATTTTCTTTTAACCTTCCTTTTAGTAAATAGTACTTTAGATATACCTACACCCTTTAGACTAGAACGACACTTATGAAAAGGGCTCCCTAGGAGTACCTAGGATGTTTTGGGTGCTTAAAACCTTCCCATTGCATAACCAACCCCCTTACCCAGATCTCTAACATTTTTACTAGTTTGACTCGATAAAACTTTTAGGTTTTTGTTCGCTTTCTAACCATTCCTTTGGATAAATAGAAGTGCGGTGGCGACTCGACTTGTATGGTTTACCTTGGATTTAGTCAATATCTCTAATGGTAACGAATACCCCACTATAGAAAAGTGGCGACTCTGCTGGGGACTTGCAAGCCCATTCACTTGGTGGAGGTTATGTTGGGATCAATAATGTCACACGAGTAGTTGTGGTTAGGCATTACTCTTTCCAATATATGCCTTAGAAGCCAAGGACCTTAGTTTACCACACCCATCTTGGCCTATTTTTAGGACGTAGTGCGAAGATCGTTCAAGTGTAAGATTTGATATGATTGTTACGCGATACTACACTCATAAGAGTCTCTCTTGACAATATTTTTGGAATACGAGTAGTCGTTTATCCGATAATATCCGATAATATCCGAAAGGTGGGATGATGACTATGGGAACCTCTTGTAGAACATGATTGTCAGGTTTAACCATAGTACACTCCATTTGGGTGGTTCTTAACCAAGACTCCATGCTCGCGACTCGCAACAAACCCTTGATTCGTGGTTGATCCGTTCTTGTGTATCCTTAATATCAATGGAACTTGGGTGTTGATAAGGTGTAAACCATAATCCACCAAAATGGATGATTGATATTAAGGATGACTTGATCCATCCCATGACCTTTGTGTGGTATGATTTGCTTGATCCTTGAGTGTGATTGTTGCATCCATGAATTCATGCATTCATACACATCCATATCATCAACAATGAGAAAATTTTCAAGGAACTTAAGAGGTCTATTTGCAAATTTTCAGACATGGATAAGCAAAGAAGGAATACGAAGAAGTACAGTTTCAGACAACCCGACTTGAAAGAGTTAAGGAGTTTGACATCCTATGTATTAGATCCCTTGGAATTCAAGGCTCGTCATGGGAAGCTTCTGTCTATTCTGGCTACTCAAGTGGATGAAGGTCTAATGAGTGTGTTGGTGCAGTTCTATGATCCCTTGTACCGTTGCTTCACTTTTCCGGATTTCCAGCTTTTGCCTACGCTTGAGGAGTATGCCTATCTTGTGGGCATACCTATCCTAGACCAGTTGCCGTTCAGTGGCTTGGAGAGAGTTCCTTCTTCTTAAGAGATTGATGATCTATTGCGTATAGATGAATCTATTATTGGTGCTCATATGAATACCAAAGGTGGAATTCAAGGTATCCCGTCTGATTTCCTCATTGATCAAGGTACTATGTTTGGGAAGGTCGTGAGTGAGGACGCCTTTGAGGCCATATTTGTACTTCTCATCTATGGGCTAGTGCTATTCCCTAACATCGACAAGTTTGTGGATGTGAACGCCATTAGGATTTTCTCTACTCTTAATCCCGTTCCTACTCTGTTGGGTGACACTTATTTCTCTTTGCATATGAGGAATGCAAAGGGCGGTGGTACCATTGTGTGTTGTTTGCCTCTGTTGTACAAGTGGTTTATTTTGCACTTGCCTCAGACGCTCGCCTTCAAGGAGAACAAAGGATGTCTACGGTGGTCCACGAGACTTATGTCTCTCACTAATGATGATATCTTTTGGTACAACCGTGTATATGATGGTGTGCAGATTATCGACTCTTGTGGTGAATTCTCCAATGTACCTATTCTCGGTACATGTGGTGGAATTAACTACAACCCTACTTTGGCACATCGTCAGCTTGGGTTCCCCCTAAAGGATAAAACCAAAAACATTCTGTTAGAGGGTGTGTTCTTTCAGGAGGGTAAAGATCCCCAAGGCTTGAAGGGCAGGATGGTCCGCGCTTGGCGCAAGATCCATAAGAAAGGAAGGAAGGAGCTAGGTCCGAAGAACTGTATCGCTTTGGAACCCTATACCTCTCGGGTTAGGAGGAGAGCTTCCGAGTACCTCATGCCTTATGAGTATCCAAGACCCACACCTTTGGTTGTGGTTGGGCCTTCAACCCTCCCTAGCCAAGGAGTAGAGGAGTTGAGAGACGAAGACCGTTCACGTGCTTGGATCCGTGAACAAGAGGAGTTGCTTCAGCAGATCAGAGAGAAGGATGCTTTGATAGAGTTCCTTGAGCACCAGGTTATTGATGATCCTGATGACGCATTGACTTCTCTACTTCCTTAGTCTTCCAAGTCTTGGAAGAGGAAGTATGATCGACTCCCCAAAGAGAATGCAGATATAGAGGCAGCCTATGAGAGGGAGGTGAAGAGGCTTCGTGTAGCTTATCTTCCGGTCTCGAGGGCTTTGGACGATTACTTCTAGGGATCCATAGGATGTTCATTTTCCTTCTCTCTTGTATTGTATTTGGTTACCAAGACTGTACTTCTTTGGCGTAAAAATATTTCCAAATATTAATTGACGTGATATTTTCGTATGTGATAAACGTTTAATATTTCCAAAATTTGAAAATAAGACTCTAAAGTTCCTCTGATATAAAAATTAAATCATAAGCATTGCATGCATCATGTTTATCTATACCTAGGGGTTTATATCTTCTTCTTGATTCTAGTCGGGGTTTTCTTACACTGTTTATCTAATGTGAGACTGGAATAAGGGGTAGAATACCCTTTGAAATTGATAAACATGTCATTGCATTTGCATATTAATTAGCATGTCTTGCATAACAGGTACCGCCGCGGTGTTCTCATCTTTTTGGTATTCCATTATTAGGATAGCTGACTCAGGCATTCACCGATACGGTACCCGAAGGAATCAACAGAGAGCAATGGAAGGTTTACAAGCAGAGCTCGCTGAGATGAGGATTCACATGAATCAGTTCATGGAAGTGGTCCAAGGAGTGGCTCAGGAACAACAGGAGATTAGATTGTTGATACAGGGGAATCCCCCTACTACTCAACCGGAGGTTGTGGCTGACCCTCCCGCTGGAGAGGCTAATGGACCCAATGGACTGGGGCCTATCCCAATCCCACATGGCAACCTTGGTCAATAAACCATCCATGATGATCAGGAGGACCAATTCCCCCTGCTTCAGGAGGACTTTGGCATGGGCCACGGTATGGACCCTATGTTTCGGAGACTGGAAGAGAGGTTGAAAGCTGTGGAAGGGAAGAATGCTCTTGGTGTGGATGTTGCTGACTTGGGGCTGGTCCCAGGCGTGAGAGTTCCGCCAAAATTCAAAGTCCCCGTGTTTGATAAGTACAATGGCAACTCTTGCCCAAAGACTCATGTACAAGCTTACTTCCGCAAGATGATCGCGTATTCTGATGATGAGAAGTTGCTCATGTACTTCTTCCAGGACAGCCTAGCTAGGGCATCCTTGGAGTGGTATATGAGGCTGGACAGAGCCCATATTCGCTGCTGGAGAGACTTGGCTGAGGCTTTTGTGAAGCAGTATTAGTACAATACGGATATGGCACCTGACAGGACTCAGCTCCAGAATCTGTCTCTCAAGAGCAACGAGTGCTTCAAAGAGTATGCTCAACGCTGGAGAGAGATGGCTTCCCGTGTTCAGCCTCCGATGTTGGAAAAAGAGATGACCAACATGTTTATGAACACACTGCCTGGATCTTATTTGGAGCGTCTGGTGGGTTGCAACGCCTCGAATTTTGCTGATGTGGTCTCTACCGGTGAGAGGGTGGAAAACTACTTGAAGACGTGTAAGATCCAAAACGGGGTTGGATCATCTTCGGGGTCAAAGAAGCCGTTCTTAGGAGGACAGAAGAGGAGAGAAGGGGATGCAAATGCCATATCTTCTTATCAGAGCAGGGTTAACCGCAAGAATAACTTTCAGAATTACCATCAATAACCTTATGTTGCAGCAGTGACCATTCCGGCTGCAGCACCAGTGCAACAACAACAACCTCAACATCAATAAAATGAATACCAACAACAACAGGGTAACATACCTGCTTATCAATAGAGACAGAGGATGATGGATAGGTGTTTCGACACTCTTCCGATATCGTACGCCCAGTTGCTTCCCAACCTTCAACATTTGAAACTTGTGCAGTTACGCACTTTCGCTCCTCCTATTGGCAGGCTTCCAGTGGGTTATGACGCCAATGCTAGGTGTAATTTCCACTCTGGGGCACCTGGCCATACTATTGAGAACTGCAAAGCTTTTAAGCACATAGTTCAGGACCTTATTGATTCAAAGGCCATTAACTTTGCGTCGGCTCCTAATATTGTCAACAATCCCATGCCGCAACATGGTGGAGCAAACGTTAACATGGTTGAAGGAGAAGCCAAATCAGTTGGCCAGGTCTCTGCAATCAACGAAGAAGATGGGGATAGTGATTGCGACATCGACAACTGGGTGCGTCCAAGGGTCCCGGGTGAAGTTCTCCGCAACTGGTCTTCTGAAGAGATTATCTAAGTCACTCTTCTTGAAGAGTAATTTTCTTTGTTTGTTCATGCATATCCAAGTCTTACGTTCCGCCCAGGGCGTAATGACTCATTGTAGGGCTCATCTATGTGAATACCTGCATTTTTTTATCATAAATAAAGGACGTCTTTTTGCATTCAAACATTTTGTTCATTGTCTTTCTATTTTTGCAGTTTTCAAAAATCAAAAAAATGCATTTGGCAATGTTTTGTTTAGTTTCCACTTCTTGTTCACACTCATAAGCACATACCATCACTCATGCAGATGCACGTCACCGGTTCCTATTGATAACAGTTCTGCTATGGCTCGCTTCGACTTTGAAAATCCAATCTTTCAAGCTGAAGAAGAGGGTGATGAAGACTGTGAACTCCCTAAAGAACTTGCCAGGTTGTTAAAACAGGAAGAAAGGGTCATTCAACTGCATCAAGAGTCTACTGAAGTGATTAATCTCGACACCGAGGACGTCAAGAGAGAGATCAAGATAGGGGTTGCTTTGGAAGATAATGTGAAGAAGGGGCTGATTGAATTGCTGCAAGAGTATGTTGACATTTTCGCTTGGTCTTATCAGAACATGCCAGGGCTTGACACAGACATTGTGGTACACCGTTTGCCTCTCAAAGAGGATTGTCCTCCGGTCAAGCAGAAGCTCGGAAGAACAAGACCAGAGATGGCTGTCAAGATAAAGGAAGAAGTGCAAAAACAGTTGGATGCAGGGTTTCTAGCGGTTACAAATTATCCGTCATGGGTTGCAAATATCGTTCCAGTACCTAAAAAGGATGGAAAGGTACGGATGTGTGTTGACTACCGGGATCTGAACAGAGCTAGTCCTAAAGATGATTTCCCATTACCTCACATCGATGTTTTGGTGGATAACACGACTCAGTTCTCGGTATTCTCCTTCATGGATGGCTTTTCTGGCTATAATCAAATTAAGATGGCACCAGAAGACATGGAGAAGACAACTTTCATAACCCCATGGGGCACCTTCTTCTACAAGGTGATGCCGTTTGGTCTGAAAAATGCTGGGGCAACATATCAACGAGCTATGGTAACTCTTTTCCATGATATGATTCATCATGAAATCGAGGTTTATGTTGATGATATGATTGCCAAATCTCAGACGGAAGAAGAACATCTGGTGAATTTGCAGAAACTGTTTGAGCGTTTGAGGAAATTCAAGCTGAGGCTTAATCCGAACAAGTGTACTTTCGGGGTGAGATCTGGAAACCTGTTGGGTTTTGTTGTTAGTGAAAAAGGGATTGAGGTGGATCCGGCCAAAGTGAAAGTGATACAAGAAATGCCTGAGCCAAGAACAGAAAAACAAGTATGTGGTTTCTTAGGAAGGTTGAACTACATTGCAAGGTTCATCTCTCACCTAACAGCCACGTGTGAGCCAATATTCAAATTGTTGAGAAAAGATCAGGCCATCAGGTGGAATGATGATTGCCAAAGGGCTTTCGAGAAGATAAAAGAGTATTTGTAGAATCCTCCAATCCTTATGCCTCCAGTCCCAGGGAGACCGCTGATTATGTATTTGACAGTACTTGATAATTCCATGGGTTGTGTTCTCGGTCAACACGACGAGACAGGTAGGAAAGAGCATGTCATCTACTACCTGAGTAAAAAATTCACGGATTGCGAGTCGAGATACTCAATGCTTGAAAAGACATATTGTGCACTTGCATGGGCTGCTAAGCGATTGAGACAATACATGCTGACTCACACAACCTTACTGATCTCCAAAATGGATCCAGTCAAGTATATATTTGAGAAGCCAGCTCTCACCGGAAGGGTTGCTCGTTGGCAAATGGTACTGACAGAGTACGACATCCAGTATACATCCCAAAAAGCCATCAAAGGGAGTATTCTGTCAGACTATCTTTCTCAACAACCGATTGATGATTATGAGCCAATGAAGTTTGATTTTCCGGATGAAGACATCATGTTCCTCAAGATGAAAGACTGTGAAGAGCCAGTTGTTGAGGAGGGACCTGATCCAGATGAAAAGTGGACTTTAATGTTTGATGGGGCCGTCAATGCCAAAGGAAGTGGAATTGGTGTTGTCATTACCACTCCGAAAGGTGCCCACATGCCTTTCACCGCTCGTCTGACTTTTGAGTGCACCAATAATGAAGCTGAGTATGAAGCCTGTATCTTGGGTATCGAGCAAGCCATTGATTTGAGAATCAAGACTCTGGATATCTTCGGAGATTCAGCTCTAGTGATCAATCAAGTGAATGGTGATTGGAATACTCTCCAGCCTAATCTGGTCCCCTATAGAGACTACATGAGAAGACTGTTGACTTTCTTCACAACAGTAAGGCTGTATCATATACCTCGTGATGAGAACCAGATGGCAGATGCTCTTGCTACTCTGTCCTCCATGATCAAGGTGATTCGGTGGAACTATGCTCTCAGGATCGATGTTATGCGCCTTGATAGGGCTGCGTATGTGTTCGCTGCTGAACTGGTAGTTGATGATAAGCCCTGGTATCACGACATCAAGTGCTTTTTGAAGAATCAAGAGTACCCTACAGGGGCATCCAACAATGATAGAAAGACTTTGAGAAGATTGGCAGGTAGTTTCTTCTTGAACAAAGACGATGTGCTGTATAAGAGGAACTTCGACATGGTTTTGCTCAGATGCGTGGATAGACACGAAGCAGACATGTTAATGCAGGAAGTTCATGAAGGCTCCTTCGGTACTCATGCCAGCGAACATGCAATGGCTAAGAAATTGTTGAGAGCGGGTTATTACTGGATGACCATGGAATCTGATTGTTTCAAATATGCTCGGAAGTGCCATAAATGCCAGATTTATGCTGATAAGGTGCATGGGCCGCCAAATCCTCTGAATGTGATGTCTTCGCCGTGGTCGTTTGCTATGTGGGGCATTGATATGATTGGAAAGATTGAGCCGACTGCTTCCAATGGGCATCGCTTCATCCTTGTTGCCATCGACTATTTCACCAAGTGGGTCGAAGCAGCGTCATTTGTGAAGGTCACCAGACATGTGGTTGACTGATTCATCAAGAAAGAAATCATTTGTCGTTATGGGATTCCCGAAAGAATCATTATTGATAATGGTTTTAACCTCAATAACAAAATGATGAAGGAGTTGTGCAAGAACTTCAACATTCAACATCACAACTCTTCCCCTTATCGTCCTAAGATGAACGATGTTGTTGAGGCAACAAATAAGAACATAAAGAAGATTGTGCAGAAGATGGTCGTTGTCATACCCCAAAATTTGCCCGTTGATATTACAAGGCATTTTTCAAGGCACTCCGACTTATTCTGCAAGGCACGGATCTTAAAGGAACAAAAGCCCAGCTCACAACGGACTCAATCCAAAATGGCCCAAACTAACTTACTCGCTAGGCGAGCAATTCCTTCGCCTAGCGAACCCTTCGTCATGACACTCGCCCCAGCGAAGCACCAAATCCAGAAAAAGCCCAAACTAGCTTGCTCGCTAGGCGAGCAACTCCCTCGCCTAGCGAAGCTTGCGAACATCAGAATTTTCGGGCTTCACTCTGAGCCCATTAGGTCACAACAAGAGCATTATAAATAGCCAAGCTTCAGTCAGAAAAGAGGGAGAAAAAACAGACGACGACGGACGGAAACCCTGGCATAGAAACCCTAAAGACTAGTCCAGAGAGGTCGAAGAAAAAAAACCTGGACGGCCGCTCATCCGCACCGAAGTTACCGCCGTCCAACTCCACCCGATACCAAAAGCGATCTGCCATTTCAGTGTTACAATTCAGCTGTAACAGGTTTGCGCATCACTATTGTCTTATGATTCCAAGTTGTAATCTCTAAATACATAATGCATCATAATCGAATTTTTGGATATGTAGCTAGATTTTGCATGTGAGTTTAAGTATGCCTGCCTATCCTGAATGTTTGACCATATTATTTATGTAATTGAATACCATAAGGCTTGCAGCATGCTGAGATTATGCTGTTCTGAAATTCAAAACCCGCAGCCGCTCGCTAGCACATCGCTAAGCGAGCATGTAGCGAATATTCGCTAGGCCTTCGCTAGGCGAGGCAGAGGCGAACGTGACAGTCGCTAATATTTTGGTTGTTATGTCCTATGCTTATCTGATCTATTCTATGTTAATTCTGCGTTGTTTGCCTGACATGCATACTGCTGTGTTCGTTTTGCGGTGTAATTCTCGATTGCACCCTGATTTGGTATTCTAACCCGTTTGCTGAATGTTGCAAAGGTTCACACACCCCAGGAAAAGATTGCTGTTTAGGTCTTCCACTTTATTTGTGGGATACCCTTGTGAAGATCTACCCTAAATTGCTTAATTAATTTTAATGTAGTAATTTTAATGTATTATTTTTAATGTATTGATTTTAGTGTGGAGATTCATCCTAATTACCTAATTAACTTTAAAATATGGCCTTTAAATATGTGATCTTGGACCACTCTTTTGCCTTACGATATTACGGTATTACGGTCATGTCCCGCGAATGTGGGGATACACTTAGCCAAGACCCTTCGATTAAATCATCATAAAATAAATCATAGTCCCTCGGATGTTGCCTCGAATATATGATTTTTGTCCCTCGATGACCCTTCGGTGTAGCCTACGGTTAAATGATGATCGTCCCTTCGAATGCTAAGGTATCCTTACAACTGTTGCCTTCAATGACCAATCGACGACCCTGCGATGACCCTTTTACATCCAAAGGCTAAAATTACTTACTCCTCAATAGTAAGGACAATTTTACCCTCATAAGGATTGGAAATGCCCATAAAGACCCTAGGAAGGTATAACTCTCAATTGCTGGATCATAACCTAAAACATTTTCCATCCCTCACACTTTGCAAATCCTAGAAAATCACCACTTGGTATACATTCATACTAGAATCATTACCAAGTTATATTTTTCTAAATCGTTTTCAAGATCAAATGAGATAAATACTTTGTATACATTCATACGAGAATCATTACAAAGTTAAACTCTCTTTTCAAAACATTTTTAAGCAATTCACGAACACTTTTTCAGACAAAATATAAGTGATCCAGCAATTAAGAGCCCATGGATAACCATGGATACAAAGGGTGCTAATACCTTCCCTTTGTATAATGTACCTCCCGAACCCAAAATCTATTAAGGTCTTTCCTGTTCTTTTCCACCTTTCCTTATTGGATAAAAGAAAAGTCAGTGGCGACTCTTGCTATCCGCGACATTGCGATAAAAAGCAAAACACCCCAAGTCAGTTCACCGTATGACAGAACTGGCGACTCTGCTGGGGACCATAAAAAGAGAGGTTACCTTAAAAAACAAGATCACTTATTTAAAATTGTCTGATTTACTTTTAAGGGATTGCTTGGGTATTCTTGAGTGAAAGATCCTACACCCGGATCTAGTGTACCTTAGGTAAGTAGCAATAGATCATCGCGACTATCCGGCGTATACTGGAATGGTTAAAATGATGGCTACGGTTAATGTGACACTTTGGATGTCCTGATGTTCCTCATGTTTACTTGAGGAAAAATTTGGCATCTGCGTGGTGTCATTAAAGCATTAACCAGACCTTTAGAACCCTAATTGACTCATCCTGGCCATTAGAAAGTAGTGAGATAACTGACTTCGGTTCCGACTGGGGTTGGTTGAGACTCGATACTACACTCCTTGAGATTGGACTTTAGGGAAGCCTCGGTCAACCACTTGGTGTTGCACTGAAGTGGACTTGAAGGAGGGTCAATGATTGGAGATCCTTTTAGAACCCAGTTACTATTCTAGGACAGGTTGAACCAACCAAACTTCAGTAGGGAGGGTACTTACCTATGGAACTCATGCAAGCCTTAAAACTTAGGAGTGATTGTTGTGTGACTTGCTTGTGTTTGTTTACATAACATCATAACATAATAACATCATAACATCATAATATCATGACATTATAACCATTTCAAGGACTTAGGGATTTAACTTTGCTCTGTTTTGTAAAGCTATGGCTCCCAGGAAGACCATCCGGATTAATCTTGTAGCAATCTCTCCTCAACTCAAGAACTTAGTGTCAGAACTTTCCGATCATGCGCAGTTCATCAAGAGACATGGTTCTCTTCTCAATTTAGTTACCACTGGGTTCAAAGAAGATATGATGAGAGTTTTATTCCAGTTCTTCGACCCTAAACATCATTGCTTCTGTCATACCCCAAAAATTACCCGTCATTTTTCCTTAAAAAAAAAAAAAAAAAAAAAAAAAAAAAAAAAAAAAAAAAACGAAAAAAAAAAAAAAAAAAAATTAATTAATTAATTAATTAATTAATTAATTAATTAAATAATTAAAATAAATAAATAAATAAAATATAACAAATTATTTTGGACTTGGGTCTCCCTCATTCCAAGCCCATTACCCACGAAATTAGTCTATAAATACTGAAGTTTCAGTAGGGGAGTTACACTGGGAGTTTACACTGGGAGATTTACTGGAGAAAGAAGGAAGAGAAGCAAAACACTCTGAGGTTTCCTTGGAACAAAACCTTGAGGAAAAAGAAAGAGAGAGAACAGAGAAGGACGGATAGAAACTTTGGCATAGGAACCCTGCCTACCCGGAGAATTCAGAGTAAAGAAACCCTGAAGGCAGCCCATCTGCACCGAAGCCATCGCCGTCCAATTCCTGCTGCCTAACTTATTCCGATACTACAAGTGGTCAATCCCTTCAACCTTGAATTGGCAAACAGGTTTGCGTATCTCTATTGTTTATACTTTCAATTGGCCATATCTACATATATAATGTATCATGATTAAATGTTGATATATAATTTGCTTTCGTATGGGAATCTAAATATGCCTGAATACCCTGAATGTTTGATCATGTTATTCCTGTGATAAAATGCCATAAAATTCAAAGTTCCTAACGTGGGGCTGTTTTCAAATTCAAAATCCGTGGCCTATTCTGTTTTTTTTTTTATGTTTTTATCATAGCCATGCATTATTCATCCTATCCTATTTATTGTTGTGATATTTCTCCGGTGTAATCTTCGATTGCACCCTGATTTGGTGTTCTGACATGTTTCTTTTTTTTGAGTTTCGTAAAGGTTCACATATCCCAGGAAAAGGTTATTGGCTAGGTATTCCACTTTATTTGTGGGATACCCTTGTGGAGTTTCACCCTAAATTAATTTTTTAATGTATTAATTTCTAATGTATTAATTTTTTAATATATTATTTTTAATAATTTTAATGTGGAGTTTCATCCTAATTATATAATTAATTGTAAAACTTTGCCTTTGAATAAGTGATCTTTGACCTCTCTTTGTTGCCTTACGATTACGATATTACGGTCATGTCCCGCGAACGTGGGGATACCCTTAGCAAAGACCCTTCGGTTAAATCATCATAAAATAAATTATAGTCCCTCGGATGTTGCCTTCGAATATACAACTTTGTCCCTCGATGACCCTCCGATGTTGCCTACGGTTAAAAGATGATAGTCCCTTCGAATGCTAAGGTATCCTCGTAACTGTTGCCTTCAATGACCAATCGATGACCCTACGATGACCCTTTTACATCCAAAGGATAAAACTACTTATTTCTCAATAATAAGGACAGTTTTACCCTCATAAGGATAGGAAATACTCATAAAGACCTTGAGTCGGTATAACTCTTAATTGCTGGCTCACAACCTAAAACATTTTTTTCACACCTCACACCTTTCAAAATACCTTCAGAAAATCACCACTTGGTATACATTCATACTAGAATCATTACCGAGTTATATTTTTCTAAACAATTTTCAAAACTAAACGAGATAATCACTTTGTATACATTCATACAAGAATCATTACAAAGTTAAATTCTCTTTTCAAAACAATTTTTCTAAACAATTCACAAACACTTTTTTTTTTTTCAAAAATAATATAAGTGATCGAGCAATTAAGAGCCCATGGATAACCATGGATACAAAGGGTGCTAACACCTTCCCTTTGTATAATGTACCTCCCGAACCCAAAATCTAAATTAAGGTCTTTCCTGTTCTTTTCCACCTTTCCTTATTGGATAAAAGAAAAGTCGGTGGCGACTCTTGCTAACCGCGACATTGCGATAAAAAACACAAAAAGTCCAGTTCACCGTATGACAGAACTGGCGACTCTGCTGGGGACCCTAAATATTTAAAAAGAGAGGTTACCTTAAAAACAAGATCACTTATTCAATTTGTCTGATTTATTTTTAAGGGATTGCTTGGGTATGTTATGCTTGAGTGAAAGATCCTACACCCGGATCTAGTGTACCTTAGGTAAGTAGCAAGAGATCATCGCGACTGTCCGACGTATACTGGAATGGTCAAAATGATGGCTACGGTTAATGTGGCACTTTGGATGTCCTGATGTTCCTCATGTTAGTTGAGGAAATATTTGGCATTCGCGTGGTGTCATAAAAGCATTAACCAGACCTTTAGAACCCTAATTGACTCATCCTGGCCATTAGAAAGTAGTGAGATAACTGGCTTCGGTTCCGACTGGAGTTGGCTGAGACTCGATACTACACTCTTTGAGATTGGACTTTAGGGAAGCTTCGGTCAACCACTTGGTGTTGCACTGAAGTGGACTTAAGGAAAGGTCAATGATTTGAGATCCTTCTAGAACCCGGTTACTATTCTAAGATAGGTTGAACCAACCAAACTTCAGTGGGGAGGGTATTTACCTATGGAACTCACGCAAGCCTTAAAACCTAGGAATGATTGTTGTGTGACTTGCTTGTGCTTGTTATTTATCTAACAACATGACATCATAACAACATAACATCATAACATCATGGCATTGTACTAACCATTTCAAGGATTTAGGGATTTAACTCTGCTAAAAAAAAAAACAGAAAAAACAAAAACAAAAGCAAAAACAAAAGAGAAAAGAAAAAAAAAAGCTCTTTTTGGTAGTTTATGCAAAGTTAAATCCCGAAAGTCCTTGAAAACATTTCATACATTGCATTGCATCGCATAACAGGTATTCTAAAGGATCAGTGTTCTCACGATTTTCCTATCAAACAGATTCCAGCAGATTCAAACAGATTGAACAATGGCTCTCGAACAAACTGTCAAAGATCTCCAGGCCCAGAATGCTCAATTCCAGGAAATGATGCTGAGCTTATCTAAGGGGCAGGAAGAACTGAAAGCTCTTTTGATGGAGAAGAAGAAGGACCAGAAGCCTGTGGGTTACATCAACCCGGGGAGAAGGCTTAAGGGACAGGTTACAGGAGTCAAGATTAGAATTCCGAAGGATTCAGAAGAAGAGACCGAGAATGATTCGGAAGATGAGAATCCTAATCTCGTCAATTCTGAGGACGACGATGAAGATTATGAACATGAACAGTACTCTCCGAAGGATGATAAGTACAAGTTGCTGGAAGAACGTATGCTAGCTATGGAGGGGCAGAAAGTGCCCGGTCTGGATTTCGAAAACTTGGGTCTGGTCTCTGATGTGGTCATTCCCCGCAAATTCAAGGTTCCCATTTTCACTAAGTATGATGGTGCCTCTTGTCCTCAGATGCATCTAAGGGCTTATGTGAGAAAGATTCAGCCGCACACTACTGATAAGAAACTGTGGATCCATTTCTTCCAAGAGAGTCTGTCTGGCACACAGTTAGAGTGGTATTATCAGCTTGAGAGCTCTAACATCCGCACATGGACTGATTTAGCAACAGCTTTCTACAAGCACTACCAGTATAACTCTGAGTTAGCGCCTACTCGGCTACAGCTACAAAATATGACTATGGGCTCTAAAGAAAGTTTCAAAGAATATGCTCAAAAGTGGAGAGATTTGGCTGGCAGAGTCAAACCCCCTATGACTGATCGAGAGTTAGTGGACATGTTCATGGGTACACTGACTGGCCCATTCTACAGCCATCTACTGGGAAGTTCCTCGTCAGGTTTCACTGAACTTATCTTGACAGGTGAACGGGTTGAAAGCGGCATTCGAAGTGGAAAGATACAGGCAGCTACTTCTGCAAGCACCAAAAAGTCCTATCAGGGAAAGAGTGAATCAAATGCTGTGTACAGTGAGAGGAAGCATAACAAGAAGAATCGTGACCATACTGTTGGGGCAGTTACAATTGCCGCACCGCCATCTCAGAACTTCCAACACAGACAAGACAGGTCGAGAAGACAGTTTACCAAGATCAATATGACTTTAACCCAAGCACTGCAGAGTATGTTAAAGGCCAATTTGATTACCCTCAGAGGCCCTCCTGCAAATCCCAACACTACTTCTCCTCGTTATAATCCCAACGCCAGGTGTGCCTATCACTCCGATAGCCCCGGGCATGATACGAATGATTGCTGGTTGTTGAAGAACAAGATTCAGGATATGATCGACGCTGGAGAAATTGAATTTGATCCTCCGGCGACCCCCAATGTCATCACAGCACCTATGCCTAATCATGACCAGAATGTTAATGTTGTGGACGACAATTCTCACGTTACTGACGTTGCTGATTTAGCATCTCCTCTCCTGATCGTTAAGAAGAATTTATTGCAAGCTGGTTTATTTCCAGGTTGTGCTGAAGATTGCGATCTCTGTGTACTCCGACCCAATGATTGTTTGAAGTTGAAGAACGGCATTCAACGGCTGATGGATGATCGTACAATTCTATTTGAAAGGGTTCCTAAGGTGGACAACTCTATTGAAGAGGTATCTGTGATTGCTAGGTCCAAAGCTCCAGTGAAGATTACCGCTACTAGAGTGCCTGTGAAGATTACCGCTGAGCCCAAAGTGGCTCCCCTGATTATTACCGCACCTGGCCCCGTGCCATATTCCTCCAGCAAAGCTATTCCGTGGAACTATGGAGGCGACGTTTACATCCATGGCATAAAGCAAGTTGGTAGTTCTGCTAATCCTAATGATATTGTGGGGACTAGTAAAGTTACTCGAAGTGGAAGGATCTACTCCCCAGAAATCTCACCTCCCGCTCCCGAAATTCGAGGAAAAAGACCAGTCAATCCTCCTCAGTCAGAGACATCGGTCGAAGTTACTTCTGAAGATGTTGCCAAACAGGAAATGGAAGAGATGCTGAAAATCATCCGTAAGAGCGATTTTGATGTAGTGGAACAATTGGGGCATACTCCGTCTAAAATCTCAATGTTGTCCTTGTTGTTATCCTCTGAATCCCATGCCAATGCATTGATGAAATTCTTGAAGACCGCTCATGTGCCTCAAGAAACATCCGTCGATCAATTCGAACATTATGTTGCTAATTTGACTGTTGACAATGGCCTAGGCTTTTCCGATGCTGACCTGACGCCAGCAGGAAAGAATCACAATAAAGCTCTGCATATCTCCATCGAGTGTGAGGGGATCACCCTGGCTCACGTGTTGATCGACAACGGCTCTTCCTTGAATGTGCTCCCGAAAGCTGTACTCGATAAATTTGACTACAAAGGCATTGAACTGAAACCTAGTGATGTTGTGGTGCGTGCTTACGATGGTGCGAAGAGTGTTGTCTATGGTGAAGTGGTTCTCCCTATCAAGATAGGACCTCAAGTCTTCAACACTACCTTTCACGTGATGGACATTCGTCCCGCCTACTCCTGCTTGTTGGGGCGCCCTTGGATCCATGGGGCAGGTGCGGTAGCTTCGTCGCTTCATCAAAAGCTGAAGTATCCAATAGCAGGCATGGTTGTCACTGTATGTGGAGAAGAAGAGTATATTGTCAGTAGTGTGCAAGCCTTCAAATACGTCGAGATGGATGGTGAATTCTTTGAGACTCCTTCTCAGTCATTTGAAGTGGTTCCTCCACCCAGTCCTGTCCTTAAGCCAACTCCCCTTGTGCCCAAGGTTGTTCGTGCTCCCCCTGTCATGATCTCTCTGAAAGATGCTCAAGCCGCGATTGAAAATGGTGATCGTGCTGGTTGGGGTCAACTGATCAATGTACCGTACAAGTCTGATAAAGCTGACCTGGGGTTTAACTCTGGAAAGATAGTCAAAAATCAGATTAATGCTATGGAAGATGCTGATAGTGATTGCGACTTGGATAGCTGGATTTTCCCAATAATTGGTGACGGACTCAACAATTTGAAGACTGAAGACATTATCCCGATTTCCTTTAGTCAGGAGTAATTGTTATTGTTTATTCTAGAATTGCAAATTTTAATTTTCTTTTACAATCAAACTTCTTAAAGCATTGTGTCTATGCCCGAGGCACAATGGCTAATTTGTTAGGGGTTTGTCATTTTCATAAGCATATTCATATTCAATAGATCAATGGACTTTTTGCATTCAAATATTGCGCTCTTTATCTTTCCTGTCATTTTTCAAACAAGCTATGTTTCTTGCACACACTCACGTAACAATTTGCCGATCCATATCCACTCTGGATCCTGTTGGTAATGACTCTGCTACTGTTCATTATGACTTTGAAAATCCGATCTACCAAGCCGAGGATGGAAGCGAGGAAGATTGTGAAGTCCCTGGAGAACTTGCCCGACTACTGCAAGAAGAAAAGACTATACAGCCGCATGAGGAATCAATTGAAATTGTAAATCTGGGTACTGAAATAAACAAGAAAGAAGTCAGAGGTTTCTTGGGGCACTCGAATTACATTGCCCGATTCATTCCACACTTGACTGCTACCTGCAAACCCATCTTCAAATTACTGAGACAAAATCAAGAGATGGTATGGAATGATGAATGCCAAGAAGCTTATGACAAAATCAAGAAATATCGCCAAGAACCTCCAGTTCCGATGCCACCAGTTGAAGGAAGACCTTTAATTACGTATTTGACCGTGTTAGAAAATTCAATGAGGTGTGTTGGGGCAACATGACGAGTCTGGTCGAAAAGAGCATGCCATATACTGCCTTAGCAAAAGGTACCGACTGTGAAACAAGATACTCACAGCCCGAGAAAGCTTGCTGTGCTTTGGCCTGGGCTGCTCGCCGACTAAGACAGTATATGTTGAATCATACCACCTTATTGACTTCTAAGATGGATTCTATCAAATACCTATTTGAGAAACCTGCTGTCTCCTGAAAGAGTTATCACTGACAATGGTACTAATTTGAACAACAAGATGATTACTGAACTCTGCACGCAGTTCAAAATAAAACACCATAACTCTTCTCCGTACCGGCCAAAGATGAACGGCGCCGTGGGGACTGCTAACAATATCAAGAAGGTCATGCAAGAAATGACAGTAACATACAAAGACTGGCATGAGATGTTACCCTTTACTCTTTACGGTTATCGCACTTCAGTGCGCACTACGACAGGGGCAACTCCGTTCTCTTTAGTCTATGGAATGGAAGCCATCTTACTAGTGGAAGTTCAGATTCCCTCTCTAAGAATCATGAAAGAGGCGGGCTTAGATGAGGACGAATGGATTCAGACTCGACTCGATCAGATAAATTTGATGGATGAGAAGAGACTTGCGGCTGTATGTCACGGGCAGATATATCAGAAGCGCATGACCAGGGCATTCAACAAAAAGGTCAAGAGACAAGTGTATCAAATTGGCGACTTGGTAATCAAACGCATCATCCTACCACAAACTGACCCCAGAGGCAAATGGACTCCCACATACGAAGGGCCATTTGTAGTTAAGAAGGTATTCTCAGGTGGAGCCATGATACTCGCTACAATGGATGGTGAAGACTTCCCACATCCCGTGAACGCGGACATAGTTAAAAAATACTACGCATAAAAGAGACCCGCTAGATCGACGTATCTAGGCAAAAGTAAGGGCATCCCGGCGAACCAAAAGGGTTCGGGCAAAAATTAGGGATATATAAAAAAAAATGTACACCCGGCAAGTCGAAAACCTGAAAAGGCGGCTTGGGCAAAAAAGGGTATCCTGGTGGACTGAAAACCTGAAAAGGCGGTCCAGGCAAAAATTAGGGATTAAAGCGTATGACTATGTCCCGTTCTCAGTCAACTTTCATCCAAGTTCGAGGGACTGACCAAGCCAATCACTTCTATCCGACAGCAAGGGATGAGATGCTCGAAGACATAATGACAGTAGTAGGCTTAAAATCAATAGGACTTCTTCCACATAGCTTTCTCTTTGTTTTCGACAATTTCCTCTTACTAGGATTTCTGTCTCCTTGTACACAAATTGCCTGTTTATAGGCCTCCTTTCAAAATCAATACAACCCTCTTTCAAAAAAAAGATGCTTTTGTTTTTACTTTTCTGTTTTGGTTGCGTAAATGTCCATTGATTTAATTTGAATTAATATGTGCATTTGAATATGATAAATGTTTACCAAAATATATGCGTAGAATAGCAATAGCAATTACTACCCGACTTCAGGATCGAGGAGAAGGTCTAACCATGCTTCCAATGAATCCGCTACCAATTCTATTCCCCCAGCAAGTCTGTTATTCCTCAGAAGAAATTAGCAGTATTCCCCGGCACAGCCAGTTACTCCCCAACAGAGGTCGGCATCATCAGACAGATTGATCATCTCATCCATCCTCAGCCAAGATCTGTGGAATATTTCTACCATCAGACAGAATCAAGAACCCCCTGCCGAGAAAGGGTCATCGTTACAAATATCTCCAATCAGTAGATGGGGATTTATTTTCCCCAGTAGAGTCCCCAAGCAGAACTTCTCATACGCATAACTCATTCATTACATCATTTCATAGCATACGCATGCATACAACATTCGCATTTATTTTAGCATAACACGAAACATCTCATGCATCATGACATAGCATGAAGCTAACTTTTTCTTTGCAGGTTAATTATCCTCCTGATATAGTCAAAGTAGAAGGTTCATTCAGACAGACACCTTTATCAATCACATTCAAGATTCAGATACATATTTCAAATACAGTTCATGGGAACATTCATTCTGACAACACTTCGATATCCTCCTAACGATGGCATCTCTAAGCCCATCCCAGACATTTATTGCAAGTACAACATATACAGGTTATCAGATACAACCTAACGTACGGTTCATTCTGATTCAGCCCAACATATGACTTCTTCAGCAACTCCAATGCGGTCTAACGTACGACCCATTTGGACCTTCAAATCCTCAGATGCTGCCTAGCGTACGGTACATTCAGGGGTGTAGTCTAGCGTACGACTACTTTCTTTTTCAGATGCAGCCTAACGGACGGCTCATTCTACAACTCGGATACGATCTAACGTACGATCCATTCTGAACTTCAACAACCCCAACGCGGTCTAACGTACGACCCGTTTGGATCTTACAACCCTCAGATGCTACCTAACGTACGGTACATTTCTGAAGTGTAGTCTGGCGTACGACTACCGCTTTCATCATCAGATGCGGCCTAACAGACGACTCATTCTGCGACGGTCTAACGTACGACCCGTTCGGATGTCCATCCCCTCAGATGCTACCTAACATACGGTACATTTCTGAAGTGTAGTCTAACGTACGACTACCCCTTTCGTCATCAGATTCAGCCTAACGTACGGCTCATTCTGCAACTCAGATACGATCTAGCGTATGGTCCATTTTGATCCTTTATCCCCAACAGCATATGACACACTCCGACTCCCCAGCGAAGTCGGCAGCCTAATGGATGACTCATTATACGGTCTAACGTACGACCCAGTGTGGCACCCATGTCTTCAAATTGGCCTAATATACGGCGCGATCTGAAGCTTTCGTCATCAAACCTCCCGGATGGCATCTTTAAGCCCATCTCCATCAAGACCAACTGTCGATTCTCAAGTGCAAATTTTTGGGGCATTCTAGTGTTCAATAATCTTCCACCTCCAGACCACGAATGGCATACACGCCATCCTAACTCTCTCGGTTCAAGAATATTGAACAGGGGCAGCTGTCATACCCCAAAAATTACCCATCATTTTTCCTAAAAAAAAAAAAAAAAAAAAAAAAACGAAAAAAAAACGAAAAAAAAAAAATTTAATTAATTAATTAATTAATTAATTAATTAATTAATTAATTAAATAATTAAAATAAATAAATAAATAAAATATAACAAATTATTTTGGACTTGGGTCTCCCTCATTCCAAGCCCATTACCCACGAAATTAGTCTATAAATACTGAAGTTTCAGTAGGGGAGTTACACTGGGAGTTTACACTGGGAGATTTACTGGAGAAAGAAGGAAGAGAAGCAAAACACTCTGAGGTTTCCTTGGAACAAAACCTTGAGGAAAAAGAAAGAGAGAGAACAGAGAAGGACGGATAGAAACTTTGGCATAGGAACCCTGCCTACCCGGAGAATTCAGAGTAAAGAAACCCTGAAGGCAGCCCATCTGCACCGAAGCCATCGCCGTCCAATTCCCGCTGCCTAACTTATTCCGATACTACAAGTGGTCAATCCCTTCAACCTTGAATTGGCAAACAGGTTTGCGTATCTCTATTGTTTATACTTTCAATTGGCCATATCTACATATATAATGTATCATGATTAAATGTTGATATATAATTTGCTTTCGTATGGGAATCTAAATATGCCTGAATACCCTGAATGTTTGATCATGTTATTCCTGTGATAAAATGCCATAAAATTCAAAGTTCCTAACGTGGGGCTGTTTTCAAATTCAAAATCCGTGGCCTATTCTGTTTTTTTTTATGTTTTTATCATAGCCATGCATTATTCATCCTATCCTATTTATTGTTGTGATATTTCTCCGGTGTAATCTTCGATTGCACCCTGATTTGGTGTTCTGACATGTTTCTTTTTTTTGAGTTTCGTAAAGGTTCACATATCCCAGGAAAAGGTTATTGGCTAGGTATTCCACTTTATTTGTGGGATACCCTTGTGGAGTTTCACCCTAAATTAATTTTTTAATGTATTAATTTCTAATGTATTAATTTTTTAATATATTATTTTTAATAATTTTAATGTGGAGTTTCATCCTAATTATATAATTAATTGTAAAACTTTGCCTTTGAATAAGTGATCTTGGACCTCTCTTTGTTGCCTTACGATTACGATATTATGGTCATGTCCCGCGAACGTGGGGATACCCTTAGCAAAGACCCTTCGGTTAAATCATCATAAAATAAATTATAGTCCCTCGGATGTTGCCTTCGAATATACAACTTTGTCCCTCGATGACCCTCCGATGTTGCCTACGGTTAAAAGATGATAGTCCCTTCGAATGCTAAGGTATCCTCGTAACTGTTGCCTTCAATGACCAATCGATGACCCTACGATGACCCTTTTACATCCAAAGGATAAAACTACTTATTTCTCAATAATAAGGACAGTTTTACCCTCATAAGGATAGGAAATACTCATAAAGACCTTGGGTCGGTATAACTCTTAATTGCTGGCTCACAACCTAAAACATTTTTTTCACACCTCACACCTTTCAAAATACCTTCAGAAAATCACCACTTGGTATACATTCATACTAGAATCATTACCGAGTTATATTTTTCTAAACAATTTTCAAAACTAAACGAGATAATCACTTTGTATACATTCATACAAGAATCATTACAAAGTTAAATTCTCTTTTCAAAACAATTTTTCTAAACAATTCACAAACACTTTTTTTTTTCAAAAATAATATAAGTGATCGAGCAATTAAGAGCCCATGGATAACCATGGATACAAAGGGTGCTAACACCTTCCCTTTGTATAATGTACCTCCCGAACCCAAAATCTAAATTAAGGTCTTTCCTGTTCTTTTCCACCTTTCCTTATTGGATAAAAGAAAAGTCGGTGGCGACTCTTGCTAACCGCGACATTGCGATAAAAAACACAAAAAGTCCAGTTCACCGTATGACAGCTTCACATTCCCAGATTATCAGTTGGTACCCACATTGGAAGAATTCTCCAGACTGCTTGGGATACCTATCCTTGATCAACTACCGTTCAGTGGTTTAGAAAAGGTTCCGAAGTCTGAAGAAGTTGCCGCAGCTTTACACATGACGAAGTCCGACATTGAAGCTAATTGGGTAACAAGGAGTGGAGTTAAGGGTTTACCTGCCAAATTCTTGACAAATAAGGCCCAAGAATTCTTAAAAGTTATGAATGTCCGTGCTTTCAAAGACATCCTGGCATTGCTAATCTATGGCTTGGTGTTATTCCCTAATCCAGACCAATTCATAGACATGGATGCTATTAAGATATTCCTCACTCATAACCCTGTACCTACCTTGCTGGGAGACGTCTTGCATTCCCTTCACACTCGTACTATGAAAAGGCAAGGGACTCTCATGTGCTGCATACCTCTATTGTCTAGGTGGTTTATTTCACACCTTCCTCAATCAGTCTTGAAGAATGAGCAAAATCTGAAATGGTCTCAAAGGATAATGTCACTCTCCCATTCAGACATCCGTTGGTGTCCTCATCTCGAAGGAAATGTTACCCTCATTGACCATTGTGGAGAATTCTCTAATGTACCACTCCTGGGGATAAGAGGAGGTATTACTTATAACCCAGCTTTAGCTCTACGCCAGTTTGGTTATGCTCGAAGAGATGGTCCACATGAAATAATTATCCAGGGCACTGTGTTTGACTATGACAATGATTCTCAAGGTCTCCGTCAAAGGTTTGTACGAGCCTGGGGCAAGGCGAAAAGAAGCACTTTAGGACAGAAAAACTCTATTCCTATGGAGCCTTATCTCAGATGGGTACGCGCCAGAGCTCGTGAACTCGTCATGCCATATCTTGCGGTCGGACCATTGATCGTTGAACCAGAAGTTGAAGGAGGTACTCCTCAGATCATTCCTTATCCAGATATGCCTACCGATGTTGAAGAATTGAAGAGATCCTGGATCCAGTTGAGAGAGGAAAGGGATACTTTTGAAGTCCAGTTCTGTGCTGAAAGGAAGAAAGTGTCAGAACTTACCAGCCAGCTTAATGAGGAACGAAGACTCAATGCATATCTTCGCCCAAAAAGAAGCCGTCCCTGGGAGACTTGAGCTTTCATTGTATTTTTATTTTTCCCTTTTGTAATGAACATTGATTAAAGAAATAAAAAGTTCCTCTCTTTTTGGTGGTTTACGCAAAGTTAAATTCCAAAAGTCCTTGAAAACATTTCATACATTGCATAGCATAACATAACATTGCATAACAGGTATCCTAAAGAGATCAATATTCTCACGGTCTTCCTATTGCAAACAGAAAAATGGACCTCGAACAAACTGTCAAAGATCTCCAGGCTCAGAATGCTCAATTCCAGGAGATGATGCTGAGCTTATCCAAAGGGCAGGAGGGACTGAAGGCTCTTTTGCTCGAAAAGAAGAAAGACAAGAAAGCTGTGAGTTACATTAACCCGGGAAGAAGGCTTAAAAGAAAGGCCGCGGGAGTCAAGTTTGGAATTCCGAATGGTCCAGAAGAGGAGACGGAGAATGATTCAGAGGAGGAGAACGTTGATTTCTCCAACCCTGAGGATGACGATGAAGATTATGAAGGTGAACAGTACTCTCCAAGAGATGATAAGTACAAGTTGCTGGAAGAACGTATGCTAGCCATGGAGGGTCAGAAGGCGCCCGGTCTGGATTTCGAAAGTTTGGGTCTGGTCTCCGATGTGACCATTCCTCGCAAATTCAAAATCCCCACTTTCACTAAGTACGATGGTGCGTCTTGTCCTCAGATGCATCTGAGAGCTTATGTGAGAAAGATTCAGCCGCATACCACTGATAGGAAACTATGGATCCATTTCTTCCAAGAGAGTCTATCTGGCACACAGTTGGAATGGTATTATCAACTCGAGAGCTCTAATATCCGCACCTGGACTGATCTAGCAACAACTTTCTACAAGCAGTACCAGTATAATTCTGAGCTAGCGCCTACTCGGCTACAGTTGCAGAATATGACCATGGGATCTAAAGAAAGCTTCAAAGAATATGCTCAGAAATGGAGAGATTTGGCTGGCAGAGTCAAACCCCCTATGACTGATCGAGAATTAGTGGACATGTTCATGGGCACACTGACTGGCCCATTCTACAGCCATCTACTGGGAAGTTCTTCATCAGGTTTTACTGAACTTATATTGAAAGGTGAGCGTGTTGAAAGCGGCATCCGAAGTGGAAAGATACAGGCGGCTACCTCTGCAAGCACCAAAAGGTCCTATCAGGGGAGGAATGAATCAAATGCTGTGTACAGTCAAAAGGGTCGTAACAAGAAAAATCGTGACCATATCATTGGAGCGGTTACGATTGCAGCACCGCCATCTCAAAACTTCCAGCCCAAACAAGACAAGCCAAGAAGGCAGTTTACCAGGATCAATATGACCTTAGCACAGGCACTGCAGGGAATGCTAAAGGCAAATCTGATCACCCTCAGAGATCCTCCTGCGAAACCCAACACTACTTCTTCTCGTTATAATCCCAATGCCAGGTGTGCATATTGTAACACCCCGATAATAATAAAATAATTATTTAAATTGAGTTAATAATTTATTTATTAATTTAATTAAATAATTGGAAATTTTATTATTATTATTACTGGATTATTATTATTATTTTGGAATAATCATTATTGGATTATTATTTTATTGGAATAAAATAAGTTGGAATAATAAAAAGTCCCATTTGTGGTAAAAAGGGTTTTCACGTGAAAAGGAACAGAGAAGCGGCTGAAAGTGGAAAAAGGCAAAGAGGCAGAGCAAGAGAAGAGGAAAAGCTTGAAGCTAACGGAAGTGCCGGATTAACTCAGGTAAGGGGGGTTTATCATCGATTAACGGGTATTATGGGATAGTATGTGATGGGTAGTGAGAAACCATTGAAATTGCCTCTGATTGAATGATATATGTGATGAACTTGTGACTTATTGATGAACGAATTTGGGTGATGATTGATGAGAAATTCGTAGGAATTAGAGGTAGAAAGGTTAACAATTTGTGAAATCGAAAATGTATGATTCGTGTTAGATGTTATGTGTAATATTGTGTGAAATTTGGACTGTGGAAGGGTAAATTGGATAGATCTCGTAGCAGAGAAAGCCATTGCAGATCTGAGAGTTCTGGTTTCTGGTCATACGCGTATGGCACTAGGCAATACGCGTATGAGATGGCTGGTACGCGTATGGCACTAGGCAATACGCGTATGGATGAGGAAGATGATGTTTTGAACGTATTTTGGTCTCTGTTGGTACGCGTATGGGAATGTGATACGCGTAGCATACGCGTATGGGCGTGGGCATTACGCGTATGGATTTGGTCAGGCGTGGGCAATACGCGTATGGGCATAGGCAATACGCGTATGGGCAGAATTGTGATTTTTCTGTGCTATTGTTGTGCAGTTTTGGTTGTTTAGGCTGAGTGATGTACTTAGCTGATGTATGATGTAGCAGGGATCATTTCCCGTTGTTTTGAGTAGTATAGGTATTAGTAGAATGTGCTAATACTATATTTGATTATGTGGCATGATGTGATATGCTTTTGTGATAAAATGTATTAATGATGTGTGGTGATAAGCATGATGCTGTGAATGTATCAGTTATGTATGCATTTGTGAATAGACTGTTTTATGGCTTAGAGTGTGAGCTTATGTCTATTCTTGAATTGTTGCTGTTGTTGTTGCATTGCTAGGTGATTAGCATGCTTATTCTAGCCTTTGGGGCTGTAGCTAATTCCCATGGTGAGGAATTAGTGAGTGAACCATGGTGGGTTTGTTGTTGATGTTTGCATGCTAGATGATTAGTGTGCATAGTCTAGCCTTCGGGGCTGTAGCTAATTCCCATGGTGAGGAATTGGTGAGTGAGTCATTAGATCTCAAATGAGTGGGACTAGTGAGCTTAGTAGCCGTATCTGGATTTGATCGGTGAGCTTGAACTGTATGTTCAAGAATAGTCGGTACCGCATGGGTGGAGTCTCATTGCATAATGAATGTATGGCATATAATATGAATGGATGTATTCCAGTATTATATGTGTGTTGTGTGTTGTGTTGTTGATGTTGAGTATGGTTGAGATTATACATATGCTATATGTTACTGTTGAATATGATGTTTGAACGTATATTGCCGTTGCTGAGTGCGTAGTCTGATTAGGGTGAATTGATGTGTTATTTACTTAGCATTACATGTTGTTCTATAATGCTTATTATATTGATTGAGGAACTCACCCTTACATCTAATTTTCAGGTAACGAGCAGTGAGTTGAGTAGAAGCTAGTGCTATGGAGTCTAGTGTCGTCCTTAGTGGGTCATGCTCTGGTAGATGTAACATCGGGAGGGAATGTTTGACTATGTTTTAATTTAGTTGTTGATTCAACTTTACATGTAATGTAGTACATGATTTGAATGTCGATGTTTTGTACCCGCTGCGAATTATGCAAAAGAGTCTTATTCTGATTTAATAAATGAGCATGACAGGATATTTTGATAATTGTTGTGTAATGATTGTGTGACACCCTTCGGGGCATAATTACTCTGATTGATATGTTATTATTTTAATTAAATATTTTGGGGTATTTAGAAGGGTGTTACATTAGTGGTATCAGAGCATAGTCGGTCGAGTCGAGTCGTAATTATTCTGTTTCCCCTGTACGGTATAGGTGTTGTGTAACCCTATCAGTACTCATTGTTTTAGTTTGTTTGGGTTTTCAGAATAGAGATGGCTGGAAGAGGTAGAGATGATGCTGCGATTGCTGAGGCTCTGGGTATGCTGGCTGGAGTACTTGGAGGAAATCCGAATGTTGTGGGAATGGGAGCTGCTCGTCAACTGAGTGAGTTCCAGAAGAACAATCCTCCAATGTTCAAGGGGGCATACGATCCAGATGGCGCTCAGAAGTGGTTGAAGGAGATAGAGAGGATCTTCCGAGTGACGGAGTGTGCCGATAACCAGAAGGTCAGGTTCGGTACGCATATGCTGTCAGAAGAAGCTGATGATTGGTGGGTTGCTACCCGCACTGAGTTGGAATCTGCTGGAAATGCTGAGATCACTTGGGCTGTGTTCAGAGAGAGATTTCTGAGGAAGTACTTTCCAGAGGATGTCAGAGGAAAGAAAGAAATAGAATTCTTGGAATTGAAGCAGGGTAACCGGTCTGTTACTGAGTATGCTGCTAAGTTCACAGAGCTGTCAAAGTATTATACTCCCTATAGTGAGGCTACTGGGGAATTTTCCAAATGTGTGAAGTTTGAGAACGGGTTGCGTCCCGAGATCAAGCAGGCGATTGGATATCAGCGGATCAGGGTGTTTTCTGACTTGGTTGACTGTTGCAGGATTTTTGAACAGGATTCCAAGGCTAGAGCAGAGAGCTATCAGCAAAGGGTTGATAGAAAAGGTAAGAATCAGATTGATCGTGGGAAACCGTATGCAGCTGGCAAAGGTTTTCCGAGACAGAGTGGGATGAAGAGGCCTAGTGGGGGAGACTCTAGTGCCCCTGTTAAGTGTTATAGATGTGGTCGGGCTGGACATCGTGTTCATGAGTGTACCAGTGCTGAGATGAAGTGTTTCAAGTGTGGAAAAGGTGGTCATTTGGCTGCAGAGTGTCGGTTGAAGACTGTGACTTGTTTCAACTGTGGAGAAGTGGGTCATATCAGTCCACAGTGTCCTAAGCCGAAGAAAGAGAATCAGTCAGGAGGCAAGGTCTTTGCTTTATCGGGTTCTGAGACTTCTGCAGATGATCGTTTGATCCGAGGTACGTGTTATATTAATGGCTTTCCTCTTGTAGCTATTATTGACACCGGTGCTACTCATTCCTTTATATCTTTGGATTGTGCTGTGAAACTTAAGTTAGAGATATCTAAGATGCTTGGAAGTATGGTGATTGATACTCCTGCGAAGGGTTCCGTGACTACTACTTCAGTTTGTTTGAGTTGTCCTTTGAGTATTTTTGGTAGAGACTTTGGGATAGACCTTGTGTGTCTTCCACTAGTGCAGATTGATGTTATCCTGGGTATGAATTGGTTGGTGTTTAACCGAGTTTCTATCAACTGTTTTGATAAGACTGTGATATTCCCTGAGATTGAAGAAGGAAAGGATTTGTTTCTATCAGCGAGGCAAGTGAATGAGGAAGTAGCAGATGGGGCAGAGTTGTTTATGCTGTTAGCGACTTTGGAAGCTAAAGATAAACTGGTGATTTGTGATCTGGCTGTGGTGTGTGATTTTCCTGATGTGTTTCCTGAAGAAGTGAATGAATTGCCGCCAGAGCGTGAAGTTGAGTTCTCGATTGATTTGGTACCTGGTACTAGACCGATATCGATGGCTCCATACCGTATGTCTGCTGTTGAGTTAGCTGAATTGAAGAGTCAACTGGAAGATCTGTTGGATAAGAAATTTATTCGTCCGAGTGTGTCACCGTGGGGTGCACCAGTGTTGTTGGTTAAGAAGAAAGAAGGTACTATGAGGTTGTGTGTGGACTATAGGCAACTGAATAAAGTGACGATCAAGAATCGGTATCCTTTGCCGAGGATTGATGATTTGATGGATCAATTGGTTGGTGCGAGTGTGTTCAGCAAAATAGATTTGAGATCTGGGTATCATCAGATACGTGTGAAAACTGAAGATATTCAGAAGACTGCTTTCAGAACAAGGTATGAACATTATGAGTATTCGGTAATGCCTTTTGGTGTGACTAATGCGCCTGGAGTATTTATGGAGTATATGAATAGGATTTTCCATCCGTACCTAGATAAGTTTGTTGTGGTGTTTATTGATGATATTTTGGTGTATTCGAAATCTGAAGAAGAGCATGCTGAGCATTTGAGAGTGGTTTTAGAAGTTCTACGAGAAAAGAAGTTATTTGCTAAACTCTCTAAATGTGAATTTTGGTTAGGAGAGGTTAGTTTTCTTGGTCATGTGATTTCAAGAGGTGGTGTTGCTGTTGATCCTTCTAAGATAGAAGCGGTATCTAAGTGGGAAGCTCCGAAGTCTGTTGCTGAGATTCGAAGTTTTCTTGGTTTGGCTGGTTATTATAGGAAGTTCATTGAGGGATTTTCTAAGTTGGCGTTACCGTTGACGATGTTGACTAGAAAGGGGCAAGCGTTTGTTTGGGATTCGAAATGTGAAGAAGGTTTCCAAGAGTTAAAAAGAAGGTTGACTACTGCTCCTATCCTGATATTACCGAGTTCGTTGGAATCATTTGAGGTTTATTGTGATGCTTCATTGTTGGGTTTAGGTGGTGTGTTGATGCAGAATAAGCAGGTTATAGCTTATGCTTCGAGACAGCTAAGGGTTCATGAGAGGAACTATCCGACGCACGATTTAGAGTTGGCAGCTGTGGTGTTTGTTCTGAAGTTGTGGAGGCACTATTTGTATGGGTCAAGATTTGAGGTTTTCAGTGACCATAAGAGTTTAAAGTATTTGTTTGATCAGAAAGAGCTGAATATGAGACAGAGGAGATGGTTAGAATTTCTGAAGGATTATGACTTTGGTTTGAATTACCATCCGGGTAAAGCAAATGTAGTGGCTGATGCATTGAGTAGGAAATCATTGCATATGTCTATGTTAATGGTTAAAGAATTGGATTTAATTGAGCAGTTTAGAGATTTGAGTTTGGTGTGTGAAAGTACTCACAATAGTGTTAAATTGGGAATGTTGAAGTTAACGAGTGGTATTCTGGATGAGATCAGAGAGGGTCAGAAATCCGATGTGTTTTTGGTTGATAAGTTGACTTTAGTGAATCAAGGCCAAGGTGGTGAATTCAGAGTTGATGAGAATGGTGTTTTGAAATTTGGTAATCGGGTGTGTATTCCGGATGTTACCGAACTTAAGAAGAGTATCCTTGAGGAAGGACATCGTAGTGGCTTGAGTATTCATCCTGGAGCTACAAAGATGTATCATGATTTGAAGAAGTTATTTTGGTGGCCGGGAATGAAAAGAGAAATTGCGAGTTTTGTTTATTCCTGTTTGACGTGTCAGAAATCGAAGATTGAGCATCAGAAGCCGTCTGGGCTAATGCAACCGTTGGCTATTCCAGAGTGGAAGTGGGATAGTATCAGTATGGATTTTGTTTCTGGTTTACCGAGGACAAATAAGAATTTTGAAGCTATTTGGGTGATTGTCGATAGACTGACAAAGTCGGCTCATTTCATTCCGATCAGAATGGATTATCCGTTAGAGAGATTGGCTGAGTTGTATATTGAGAAGATTGTAAGTTTGCATGGTATTCCGTCGAGTATTGTTTCGGACAGGGATCCTAGATTTACATCGAAGTTCTGGGAAGGTTTGCAGAGGGCTTTGGGAACTAAGCTGAGATTGAGTTCTGCATATCACCCGCAGACTGATGGTCAGACTGAGAGGACGATTCAGTCATTAGAGGATCTTTTGAGAGCTTGTGTTTTGGAAAAGGGAGGTGCTTGGGATTGTTATTTACCTTTGATTGAGTTTACCTACAACAATAGTTTTCATTCGAGCATTGGTATGGCACCGTTTGAAGCTTTGTATGGTAGGAGATGTCGGACACCTTTGTGTTGGTATGAGTCCGGTGAGAGTGCTGTGGTTGGACCGGAGATTGTTCAACAAACTACGGAAAAGATTAAGATGATTCAGGAGAAGATGAGAATTGCTCAGAGTCGTCAGAAGAGTTATCATGATAAGAGGAGGAAGTCACTTGAGTTCCAAGAGGGAGATCATGTGTTTCTTCGTGTTACTCCGATAACTGGTGTTGGGCGAGCTTTGAAGTCGAAGAAGTTGACACCTCGATTTATTGGTCCTTATCAGATTTTGGAGAGGATAGGGGAGGTAGCCTATCGTGTCGCTTTACCGCCGTCGCTTGCGAATTTGCATGAGGTTTTTCATGTGTCTCAGTTGAGGAGGTACATTCATGATCCGTCGCATGTAGTCCAAGTAGATGATGTACAGGTGAGAGATAACCTGACTGTTGAAACATCACCTATGAGGATCGAGGATCGAGAGTTGAAGCAGTTGCGGGGTAAAGAGATTGCCTTGGTGAAGGTAGCTTGGGGAGGACCAGCAGGTGGCAACGTGACTTGGGAACTGGAGAGTAAGATGAAGGAATCTTACCCAGAGTTGTTCGCTTGAGGTATGTTTTCGAGGACGAAAACTCTTTTAGTGGGGGAGAGTTGTAACACCCCGATAATAATAAAATAATTATTTAAATTGAGTTAATAATTTATTTATTAATTTAATTAAATAATTGGAAATTTTATTATTATTATTACTGGATTATTATTATTATTTTGGAATAATCATTATTGGATTATTATTTTATTGGAATAAAATAAGTTGGAATAATAAAAAGTCCCATTTGTGGTAAAAAGGGTTTTCACGTGAAAAGGAACAGAGAAGCGGCTGAAAGTGGAAAAAGGCAAAGAGGCAGAGCAAGAGAAGAGGAAAAGCTTGAAGCTAACGGAAGTGCCGGATTAACTCAGGTAAGGGGGGTTTATCATCGATTAACGGGTATTATGGGATAGTATGTGATGGGTAGTGAGAAACCATTGAAATTGCCTCTGATTGAATGATATATGTGATGAACTTGTGACTTATTGATGAACGAATTTGGGTGATGATTGATGAGAAATTCGTAGGAATTAGAGGTAGAAAGGTTAACAATTTGTGAAATCGAAAATGTATGATTCGTGTTAGATGTTATGTGTAATATTGTGTGAAATTTGGACTGTGGAAGGGTAAATTGGATAGATCTCGTAGCAGAGAAAGCCATTGCAGATCTGAGAGTTCTGGTTTCTGGTCATACGCGTATGGCACTAGGCAATACGCGTATGAGATGGCTGGTACGCGTATGGCACTAGGCAATACGCGTATGGATGAGGAAGATGATGTTTTGAACGTATTTTGGTCTCTGTTGGTACGCGTATGGGAATGTGATACGCGTAGCATACGCGTATGGGCGTGGGCATTACGCGTATGGATTTGGTCAGGCGTGGGCAATACGCGTATGGGCATAGGCAATACGCGTATGGGCAGAATTGTGATTTTTCTGTGCTATTGTTGTGCAGTTTTGGTTGTTTAGGCTGAGTGATGTACTTAGCTGATGTATGATGTAGCAGGGATCATTTCCCGTTGTTTTGAGTAGTATAGGTATTAGTAGAATGTGCTAATACTGTATTTGATTATGTGGCATGATGTGATATGCTTTTGTGATAAAATGTATTAATGATGTGTGGTGATAAGCATGATGCTGTGAATGTATCAGTTATGTATGCATTTGTGAATAGACTGTTTTATGGCTTAGAGTGTGAGCTTATGTCTATTCTTGAATTGTTGCTGTTGTTGTTGCATTGCTAGGTGATTAGCATGCTTATTCTAGCCTTTGGGGCTGTAGCTAATTCCCATGGTGAGGAATTAGTGAGTGAACCATGGTGGGTTTGTTGTTGATGTTTGCATGCTAGATGATTAGTGTGCATAGTCTAGCCTTCGGGGCTGTAGCTAATTCCCATGGTGAGGAATTGGTGAGTGAGTCATTAGATCTCAAATGAGTGGGACTAGTGAGCTTAGTAGCCGTATCTGGATTTGATCGGTGAGCTTGAACTGTATGTTCAAGAATAGTCGGTACCGCATGGGTGGAGTCTCATTGCATAATGAATGTATGGCATATAATATGAATGGATGTATTCCAGTATTATATGTGTGTTGTGTGTTGTGTTGTTGATGTTGAGTATGGTTGAGATTATACATATGCTATATGTTACTGTTGAATATGATGTTTGAACGTATATTGCCGTTGCTGAGTGCGTAGTCTGATTAGGGTGAATTGATGTGTTATTTACTTAGCATTACATGTTGTTCTATAATGCTTATTATATTGATTGAGGAACTCACCCTTACATCTAATTTTCAGGTAACGAGCAGTGAGTTGAGTAGAAGCTAGTGCTATGGAGTCTAGTGTCGTCCTTAGTGGGTCATGCTCTGGTAGATGTAACATCGGGAGGGAATGTTTGACTATGTTTTAATTTAGTTGTTGATTCAACTTTACATGTAATGTAGTACATGATTTGAATGTCGATGTTTTGTACCCGCTGCGAATTATGCAAAAGAGTCTTATTCTGATTTAATAAATGAGCATGACAGGATATTTTGATAATTGTTGTGTAATGATTGTGTGACACCCTTCGGGGCATAATTACTCTGATTGATATGTTATTATTTTAATTAAATATTTTGGGGTATTTAGAAGGGTGTTACACATATCACTCCGATAGCCCCGGGCATGATACAAACGATTGCTGGTCATTGAAGAATAAGGTTCAGGATATGATCGAAGCTGGAGAAATTGAATTTGAACCTCCGGAGACTCCTAACGTCATCACTGCACCTATGCCTAACCATGACAAGACTGTTAATGCTGTGGATGACAATTCTCACATTTCTAATGTAGCTGATTTAACATCTCTTCTCCTGATCATCAAGAAGAATTTATTGCAAGCTGGTTTATTTCCAGGCTGTGCTGAAAATTGCGACCGCTGCATACTTCGACCCAACGAGTGCGTGAAGTTGAGGAATGGTATTCAACGGCTGATGGACGATCGTACAATTCTCTTCGAAAAGATTCCCAAGGCGGGGAACCCTGTTGAAGAAGTATCTGTGATTGCTAGGTCAAAAGTTCCAGTGAAGATTACCGTTACTAGAGCACCTGTGAAGATTACCGCTGAGCCCAAGGTAGCTCCCCTAATCATCATTGCACCTGGCCCAGTACCGTATTCCTCAAGCAAAGCTATTCCGTGGAATTACGGAGGTGATGTTTACATCCATGGTGTAAAGCAAGTCGATAATTCTGCTAATCCTAATGACATTGTTGGGACTAGTAAAATTACTCGAAGTGGAAGGATCTTCTCTCCAGAAATCTCACCTCCCACTCCTGAAACTCGAGGCAAGGGACCAGTCAACCCTTCTCAGTCAAGGACACCGGTCGAAGTTACTACTGAAGATGTTGCCAAGCAGGAAATGGAAGAAATGCTGAAAATCATCCGCAAGAGTGATTTTGATGTGGTAGAACAGCTGGGGCATACTCCGTCTAAGATCTCGATGTTATCCTTGTTATTATCTTCTGAATCTCATGCCAAAGCGTTGATAAAACTCTTGAAGACTGCCCATGTACCTCAGGAGACATCTGTCGATCAGTTCGAAAACTATGTTGCCAACCTGACTGTTGACAATGGCTTAGGCTTCTCCGATGCTGATCTGACACCAGCGGGAAAGAATCACAATAAAGCTCTGCACGTCTCCATTGAGTGTAAGGGGATCACCTTGGCTCATGTGTTGATCGATAATGGCTCTTCTTTGAATGTGCTACCGAAAGCTGTACTCGATAAGCTTGACTGTAAGGGCATCGAATTGAAACCTAGTGATACTGTGGTGCGTGCGTACGACGGTGCGAAAAGTGTGGTCCATGGTGAAGTGGTTCTCCCTATCAAGATAGGACCTCAAGTCTTCGATACTACCTTTCACGTGATGAACATCCGTCCTGCCTATTCATGCTTGCTGGGACGACCTTGGATCCATGGGGCAAGTGCTGTAGCTTCATCTCTCCACCAAAAGCTGAAGTATCCAATAGAGGGTAAAATCGTCACTGTGTGTGGAGAGGAAGAGTATATTGTCAGTAGTGTGCAGGCCTTCAGATACGTTGAGATGGATGGCGAGTTCGTCGAGACTCCTTCTCAGTTGTTTGAAGTGGTCCCTCCGCCCAGTCCTGTCCTTAAGCCGACTCCCCTTGTGCCCAAGGTTATTCATGCTCCTCCTGCCATGATTTCTCTGAAGGACGCTCAAGCCGTGGTTGAAAATGGTGGTCGTACTGGTTGGGGTCAACTGATCAACGTACCGTACAAGTCTGACAAGTCTGGTCTGGGATTTAACTCTGAAGGGATGGTCAAAGATCAGGTTAATGCTGTAGAAGATGCTGATAGCGATGGCAACCTGGATAGCTGGATTTTCCCAACAATCGGTGACGGACTCAATAATTGGAAGGCTGAAGACACTATCCCGATTTCCTTTAGTCAGGAGTAATTGTTATTGTCTGTTTTAGTGTTGCAATTTTTTAAATTTTACAATTGAACTTCTTAAAGCATTGTGTCTATGCCCGAGGCACAATAGCTAATTTGTTAAGGGTTTTGTCATTTTCATAAGCATATTCATATTCAATAAATCAATGGACTTTTTGCATTCAAATATTGCGCTCTTTATCTTTCCTATCATCTTCCGAAAAAGCTATGTTTTCTTACACACACTCACGTAACGAATTGCAGATCCATACCCACTCTGGATCCTGTTGATAATAGTTCTACTACTGTCCATTATGACTTTGAAAATCCGATCTACCAAGCCGAGGATGGAAGTGAGGAAGATTGTGAAGTACCTGGAGAACTTTCTAGACTGTTACTACAAGAAGAAAGGACTATACAGCCGCATGAAGAGTCAATCGAAATTGTAAACCTGGGTACTGAAGTGGACAAGAGAGAAGTCAAGATAGGAGCAGGCTTGGAAAACAGTATTAAAGAAAGATTGATTCAGATGTTACATGACTATGTAGAGATTTTTGCTTGGTCTTATGAAGACATGCCAGGGTTGGATACTGATATAGTAGTGCATCGTTTGCCAACGAAGGAAGATTGTCGTCCTGTTAAGCAAAAGGTTCGCCGCATGCGTCCTGAAATGTCTGAGAAAATCAAAGCCGAAGTTATGAAACAATTTAATGCCGGTTTTCTAGCTGTTACTTCTTATCCTCAATGGGTTGCTAATGTGGTACCAGTGCCGAAGAAGGATGGTAAGGTGCGAATGTGCGTAGATTACAGAGATCTGAATAAAGCAAGTCCCAAAGATGACTTCCCACTCCCGCACATTGATGTTCTGGTGGACAATACCGCTCAGCACAAAGTATTCTCCTTCATGGATGGATTCTCGGGTTATAACCAGATTAAGATGGCACCTGAAGACATGGAGAAAACCACGTTTGTGACACAATGGGGCACTTTCTGTTACAAAGTAATGCCATTCGGTTTAAAGAACGCCGGGGCAACGTACCAGCGTGCTATGGTGGTTTTGTTCCATGATATGATTCATCATGAAATAGAAGTATATGTGGATGACATGATAGCCAGATCTCCTACTGAAGAAGAACATCTCGATCATTTGTACAAATTGTTTGAGAGGTTGAAGAAATACAAGTTGAGATTGAACCCGAACAAATGCACCTTTGGAGTAAGATCCGGTAAACTCTTGGGATTTATTGTCAGTGGTAAAGGAATTGAGGTTGACCCGGCTAAGGTGAGGGCTATCCAAGAAATGCCAGTGCCCCGTACAAATAAGGAAGTCAGAGGTTTCTTGGGACGGTTGAATTACATCGCCCGGTTTATCTCCCATTTAACTGCTACCTGCAAACCCATCTTCAAACTACTGAGGAAGAATCAAGAGATGATATGGAATGGTGAATGTCAAGAAGCTTTTGACAAAATCAAGAAGTATCTCCAGGAACCTCCGATCCTGATGCCACCAGTTGAAGGAAGACCTCTAATCATGTATTTGACCGTGTTTGAAAATTCAATGGGGTGTGTGTTGGGGCAACATGACGAGTCTGGTCGAAAAGAGCATGCCATATACTACCTTAGCAAAAAGTTTACCGACTGTGAAACAAGATACTCGCTGCTCGAGAAAACTTGCTGTGCTTTGGCCTGGGCTGCTCGCCGACTAAGACAGTATATGTTGAATCATACCACTTTGTTGATTTCTAAGATGGACCCCATCAAATACATATTTGAGAAACCTGCCCTCTCCGGAAGAATAGCGAGATGGCAGATGATTTTAACAGAGTATGATATCCAGTATACTACCCAGAAATCAATCAAAGGAAGCGTGCTAGCTGATCATTTGGCTCATCAAGCAGTGGATGATTACCAATCTATGAATTTTGAGTTCCCAGATGAGGATGTCAGGCTTGTTACTGATTATGAAGAACCTGGACCGGATGAAGGACCCGAACTAGGATCCCGATGGACTATGGTTTTCGATGGATCTTCTAATGCGTTGGGCAATGGTGTTGGTGTTGTAATTATTTCTCCCAAGGGTTGCCATACGCCTTTCACTGCTAGACTATGTTTTGATTGTACCAACAATATGGCCGAGTATGAAGCATGTATTTTGGGACTCAGAGCTGCTATAGACCTGAGAATCAAGTTTTTAAGCGTATACGGAGACTCAGCCTTAGTAATCAGTCAGATCAAAGGAGAATGGGACACTAAACATCCGAATCTCATCCCTTATCGAGAGCGGGTGTTGACATTAATCCCATACTTTGAAGAGATTACATTCGAACATATTCCACGAGAGGAGAATCAGTTGGCAGATGCGTTGGCTACCATGTCATCTATGTTCAGAGTCAGATGGGACAATGAAGCTCCTAGGATAACCATTGAACGATTAGAAGAACCAGCATATTGTCATAATACTGAAGGAGTAGAGGAGAGACCTTGGTTCCACGAAGTGAAAAGATATTTAGAAACCCAGGAATACCCTGAAGGGGCATCCATCAATGACATAAAGTTCATGAGGAAGTTCTCCGCTAAATTCCTTTTGAGTAATGGAATATTATACAAGCGTAATCATGATTCGACTTTGCTTCGTTGTGTGGATAAAAAGGAAGCAGAAAAGATTATGGAAGACATGCATGACGGTATTTTTGGGACTCACTCTAGTGGACATACAATGGCCAAGAAGATTCTGAGATCAGGGTATTATTGGTCTACCATGGAAGCTGATTGCCACCACCACTCCAGAACTTGTCACAAGTGCCAGATCTATGCGGATAAAGTACATGTGCCTCCTGCTCCTTTAAACGTGTTGACAACCCCTTGGCCCTTTGCAATGTGGGGCCTTGATATGATCGGAGAGATTAAACCTACTGCTTCTAACGGACATCGTTTCATCCTCGTGGCTATTGACTACTTTACAAAGTGGGTAGAGGCAGCCTCATTTGCTTCTGTCACTAAGAATGTGGTGGCACGATTCATCAAGAATAGCCTCATTTGTCGATATGGCATCCCTGAAAGAGTTATCACTGACAATGGAACTAATTTGAACAACAAAATGATTACTGAACTCTGCACGCAGTTCAAGATAAAACACCATAACTCTTCTCCGTACCGGCCAAAGATGAACGGCGCCGTGGAGGCTGCTAATAAGAATATCAAGAAGATCATACAAAAGATGACAGTAACGTACAAAGACTGGCATGAGATGTTACCATTTGCTCTTCATGGTTATCGCACTTCAGTACGCACTTCGACAGGGGCAACTCCTTTCTCTTTAGTCTACGGAATGGAAGCCGTCTTACCGGTGGAAGTTCAGATTCCCTCTCTAAGAATCATGAAAGAGGCAGGTTTAGACGAGGATGAATGGATTCAGACTCGACTCGATCAGATAAATTTGATTGACGAGAAGAGACTTGCGGCTGTTTGTCATGGGCAGATATATCAGAAGCGCATGACCCAGGCATTTAACAAAAAGGTCAAGAGACGAGTGTACCAAATCGGCGACTTAGTTATCAAGCGTATCATTCTACCACAAGGTGATCCCAGGGGCAAATGGACTCCCACATACGAAGGGCCATTTGTAGTTAAGAAGGCATTCTCTGGTGGATCCATGATGCTTACTACAATGGATGGCGAAGACTTCCCGCATCCCGTGAACGCAGACATAGTCAAAAAATACTACGCATAAAAGAGACCCGCTAGGCCGACGTATCTAGGCAAAAGTAAGGGCATCCCGGCGGACCAAAGGGGTTCGGGAAAAAATTAGGGATAAACATATAAAAATGTACACCCGGCAAGTCGAAAACCTGAAAAGGCGGCTTGGGCAAAAAGGGGTATCCTGGTGGACTGAAAACCTGAAAAGGCAGTCCAGGCAAAAATTAGGGATTAAAAGCGTATGACTATGTCCCGTTCTCAGACAGCTTCATCCAAGTTCAAGGGACTGAACAAGCCAATCAATTCTATTCGACAGCAGGAGATGAGACGCTTGAAGACATAGTGACAGTGGCAGAATTAAAATCAATAGGACTTTTTTTTTTCTTCATAGCTTTCCTCTGTTTTCTGGACGATCTCCTCTTACTAGGATTTCTGTCTCCTTGTACACAAATTGCCTGTTTATAGGCCCTCTTTCAAAATCCATACAATGTTATTTCAAAAGATGCTTTTGTGTTGCTTTTTGCTGTTTGTTTGTATAAACGTCCATTGATTTAATTCGAATTAATATGTGCATTTGAATATGATCAATGTTTACCGAAAATGTGCGCATAAAATGGAAATAACGATTACTATGAGACTGCAGGATCGAGGAGAAAGTCTAACCATGCGTTCCAATGAATCCGGGTGCTAATTCTATTCCTCAACAAAACCAGTTATTCCCCAGAAGGAATTGGTATCACCAGGCAGACTGGTCATCTCTTCCATCCCCAGCCAGGCTCTGTCGAATATTTCTACCATCAGACAAGAATCGAGTATCCCCAGCTAAGAAAGGATCACCGATACCAGTATCTCCAACCAGAAGACCGAGATTTATTTACCTAGTAGAGTCCTCGGGAAGAACTTTTCAGATGCATAATTCATTCATTACATCATTTCACAGCATACGCATGCATACATTGTTCGCATTTATTGTCGAAAGCATAAAACATCTCATGCATCATGACATGGCATGAAGCTAACTTTATTTTTCAGGTTAATTATCCTCCTAAGGATGGTATCTGTAATCCCATCCCGACCAAATACAATCAGATACAGTCTAACGTACGGTTCATTCTGATTCAGCTCAACATATGACTCCTTCCACTCAGATACGATCTAACGGACGATCCATTCTGACCTTCAACTACTCCAATACGGTCTAATTTACGACCCAGTTGGACCTCTCATTTCTCAGAAACTACCTAGCGTACGGTACATTCTGACATGTAGCCTAGCATACGACTACCCCTCTCAGATACGACCTGAGGGACGGCCCATTCTGCAGCTCAGATACAGTCGAGCTACGATCCAGTCTGGTATTTCATCCCCAGCGGAGTCACCGGCCGGATGGACAACTCATTCTGCAGCTCAGATACAGTCGAGCTACGATCCATTCTGGTATTTCATCCCCAGCGGAGTCACCGGCCGGATGGACAACTCATTCTGCAACTCGGATACAGTCTAGCGTACGATCCAGTCTGGTATTGCATCCCCAGCGGAGTCCTCCGCCTAACGGACGACTCATTCTGCTATTCAGATGTGGTCTAGCGTATGATCCATCCTGATCCTTTATCCCCAGCAGTATATAACACACTCCGACTCCCCAGCGAAGTCGACAGCCTAATGGGCGACTCATTATACGGTCTAACGTACGACCCGGTATGACACCCATGTCTTCAGATATCGTCTAACGTACGACACAATCTGAAGCTTTCATCATCAAAACTTCCTGGATGGCATCGTTAAGCCTACCTCTCGATGGACAAGTGCAAAATTTTGGGGCATTCTAGTATTCAATAATCTTCCACCTCCAGACCACGAACGACATACTGGCCATCCTAACTCTCTCGGTTCAAGAATATTGAACAGGGGCAGCTGTCATACGCCAAAATTTTCCCGTTGATATTACAAGGCATTTTTCAAGGCACTCCGACTTATTCTGCAAGGCACGGATCTTAAAGGAACAAAAGCCCAGCTCACAACGGACTCAATCCAAAATGGCCCAAACTAACTTACTCGCTAGGCGAGCAATTCCTTCGCCTAGCGAACCCTTCGTCATGACACTCGCCCCAGCGAAGCACCAAATCCAGAAAAAGCCCAAACTAGCTTGCTCGCTAGGCGAGCAACTCCCTCGCCTAGCGAAGCTTGCGAACATCAGAATTTCCGGGCTTCACTCTGAGCCCATTAGGTCACAACAAGAGCATTATAAATAGCCAAGCTTCAGTCAGAAAAGAGGGAGAAAAAACAGACGACGACGGACGGAAACCCTGGCATAGAAACCCTAAAGACTAGTCCAGAGAGGTCGAAGTAAAGAAACCCGGACGGCCGCTCATCCGCACCGAAGTTACCGCCGTCCAACTCCACCCGATACCAAAAGCGATCTGCCAGTTCAGTGTTACAATTCAGCTGCAACAGGTTTGCGCATCACTATTGTCTTATGATTCCAAGTTGTAATCTCTAAATACATAATGCATCATAATCGAATTTTTGGATATGTAGCTAGATTTTGCATGTGAGTTTAAGTATGCCTGCCTATCCTGAATGTTTGACCATATTATTTCTGTAATTGAATACCATAAGGCTTGCAGCATGCTGAGATTATGCTGTTCTGAAATTCAAAACCCGCAGCCGCTCGCTAGCACATCGCTAAGCGAGCATGTAGCGAATATTCGCTAGGCCTTCGCTAGGCGAGGCAGAGGCGAACGTGACAGTCGCTAATATTTTGGTTGTTATGTCCTATGCTTATCTGATCTATTCTATGTTAATTCTGCGTTGTTTGCCTGACATGCATACTGCTGTGTTCGTTTTGCGGTGTAATTCTCGATTGCACCCTGATTTGGTATTCTAACCCGTTTGCTGAATGTTGCAAAGGTTCACACACCCCAGGAAAAGATTGCTGTTTAGGTCTTCCACTTTATTTGTGGGATACCCTTGTGAAGATCTACCCTAAATTGCTTAATTAATTTTAATGTAGTAATTTTAATGTATTATTTTTAATGTATTGATTTTAGTGTGGAGATTCATCCTAATTACCTAATTAACTTTAAAATATGGCCTTTAAATATGTGATCTTGGACCACTCTTTTGCCTTACGATATTACGGTATTACGGTCATGTCCCGCGAATGTGGGGATACACTTAGCCAAGACCCTTCGATTAAATCATCATAAAATAAATCATAGTCCCTCGGATGTTGCCTCGAATATATGATTTTTGTCCCTCGATGACCCTTCGGTGTAGCCTACGGTTAAATGATGATCGTCCCTTCGAATGCTAAGGTATCCTTACAACTGTTGCCTTCAATGACCAATCGACGACCCTGCGATGACCCTTTTACATCCAAAGGCTAAAATTACTTACTCCTCAATAGTAAGGACAGTTTTACCCTCATAAGGATTGGAAATGCCCATAAAGACCCTAGGAAGGTATAACTCTCAATTGCTGGATCATAACCTAAAACATTTTCCATCCCTCACACTTTGCAAATCCTAGAAAATCACCACTTGGTATACATTCATACTAGAATCATTACCAAGTTATATTTTTCTAAATCGTTTTCAAGATCAAATGAGATAAATACTTTGTATACATTCATACGAGAATCATTACAAAGTTAAACTCTCTTTTCAAAACATTTTTAAGCAATTCACGAACACTTTTTCAGACAAAATATAAGTGATCCAGCAATTAAGAGCCCATGGATAACCATGGATACAAAGGGTGCTAATACCTTCCCTTTGTATAATGTACCTCCCGAACCCAAAATCTATTAAGGTCTTTCCTGTTCTTTTCCACCTTTCCTTATTGGATAAAAGAAAAGTCGGTGGCGACTCTTGCTATCCGCGACATTGCGATAAAAAGCAAAACACCCCAAGTCAGTTCACCGTATGACAGTCGTTACGTACAGAGATTGGCATGAGATGCTACCCTTAGCCTTGCATGGGTACCGTACTTCAGTATGTACATCGACCGGGGCAACCCCTTACTCCCTTGTGTATGGTATGGAAGCAGTCCTACATGTTGAAGTGGAGATTCCTTCTCTAAGAGTCCTGCTGGATGTCAAGTTATACGAAGCTGAATGGGTTCAAACAAGGTTCAATGAGTTGAGTCTTATTGAAGAGAAGCGAATGGGAGCCATTTGTCATGGGCAGTTGTATCAAAGTCGGATGAAGAGAGCCTTTGATCAGAAAGTGCATCCTCGATGCTTCCAAGTCTGAGATTTGGTGTTGAAAAGTATCCTTCCTCCTCAGACAGATCACAGGGGCAAGTGGACTCCTAACTATGATGGACCGTATATTGTCACCAAGGTTTTTGATGGTGGAGCATTAATGCTTGCAACTATGGATGGTGAAAACTTCACTTCCCCTGTGAACTCAGACGCAGTTAAAAAATACTTCGCATAAAATAGACCCGCTGGACGATAAAAAGAATAGTCCAGGCAAAAAAAATGGGCATCCCGGTGAACCAAGAAAGTGAAAAAGGTTCGGGCAAAAGTTAGGGATTAAAAAATGAAAAGATTGTACACCCGGTAAGTTGAAAACCTGAAAGGGCAACTTAGGCAAAAATGGGTATCCCGGTGGATTGAAAACCCGAAAGGGCGATCCAGGCAAAAGTTAGGGATTAAGCGAATGACTGCGTTCTGAGTAGTTCTGAATCTCATCTCGTGTCGATAACTGGAAATTTCCGAAGGATAGGAAACAATCCAATCACCTTTTTCAGAAAGTTGATCATCTGGAGGATCTTGAAGACGAGCGAGTCATAGCGAAATTGGAACCCAATAGAAATCCATTTCACATTGCCATTAGATTAATTTCTGTTTTTATCTGTTGTGAAATTACCTCTTTCCAGGGATTGCTTCCTGATGTAAATACCTATTCAGAGGCCACTCAATCAATAAAATCATGTTATTCAGTACATCTCTGTGTTCATTTTCATTTTACTGTTTTGTTTGCAAAAATGACGTCCGAATTTTTGATAAACATTGCATCATGAAACATAAGAGCTTTACAGATACGTGCTTAATAAACATTGAAAATTGCTGTAAATTTTAAGTGCTTTGGATCGTCTATTCAGAACAGGTACACTCGGGGCATTTCCTTAAGGTCCTCATCAAATGATCGCGAATGTTTTTCCTCAACAGTTAGAATTTGGTATCTTATCCCTGCAGAGCTGGTCTGAGCGTTGAATTCTTCAATCCCCGGCAGGCTCTCATTGCTATACTTCCCCAAGCATTTGTTTCAGATTATACATTCACCAGCGGAGTCGACAGTGTCAGACTGTATATCCCCAGCGGAGTTGACAGTGTCAGACTGTATATCCCCAGCGGAGTTGACAGTGCCAGACTGTATCTTCCCAGCAGAAGCGGGTGCTCCTCAGAGTTCGATGCCAGATCGATGATCTCGACGCTAGACCCATGGTCTCTTTCCTTGAAGCAGAATCTCGGTACCGTATCGATGTTTGCTTCCCCTGTTGAGTCGTCTCTCTCGCAGATTATGGTTGCCAGAACCACTGTCGCTTTCCTCAGCAACAAGTTTTCAGTGCCATTCTCTCCCAAGTCAGAGCCTCGGTATTTTGTTATTTTCCAGAACACCGTGTGGCGGGTCATTTCCTCACAGAGTTCTTTGTGCTGTGCATCTCCAACAGCCTTGCCAGGGTCCAGAAGATTGTGATCGTTTCCCCAACAGAATTCCTTGCCTCAGCTTGGCGTTCTCTCTAATCAAGCATTTCGCATCCCTGCATGTAGAATCATATTGCATTGCATCGTCCCAAATTGCGTAGCATTTCCATTTTCATGGAGCATTACGCCATTGAAAAATTCAAACATACGCATGTAAAGCATAAGGCATTCTCGGTATCCCAAGTGATAAGTCAGAAGTTGTTTCCAGTACTCAGACTGAAGATTGTTCATGACTTATCTTTATTATTCCCAGCAGGGGTCGTTGGCCCACGCGCCGCCTCAATTATCATTTTCCCTATTTCTGCCGATGCTGACAGGCATGAAAGTTTCCGGTATTCAGACTGAAGTGGCATTCAGGCCAGTTGTCTGATGTTCAGATTGAAGAAGTTTCCGACATCCAGGTCGACGCAACTTGTGGCATTCAGGCCAAGTTTTCGGTATTCAGATCGAAGTGGCATTCAGGCCAATTTTCCGATGTTCAAATCGAAGAAGTTTCCGACATTCAGGTCGATGCAACTTGTGGCATTCAGGCCAAGTTTCCAGTATTCAGACCGAAGTGACATTTAGGCCAGTTTTCCGATGTTCAGATCGAAGAAGTTTCTGACATTCAGGTCGATGCAACTTGTGGCATTCAAGCCAGTTTTCCGGTATTCAGACCTAAGTGGCACTCAGGCCAAGTTTCTGGTATTCAGACCGAAGTGGCATTCAGGCCAATTTTCCGATGTTTAGATCGAAGAAGTTTCCGACATTCAGGTCGATGCAACTTGTGGCATTTAGGCCAGTTTTCCGGTATTTAGACCGAAGTGGCGCTCAGGCCAGTTTCCCGGTGTTCAGACGGATGTTTGATAATCAAGTATCGTCCGATGCTCAGATCGAAGTCATTTCCAGTATTCAAATTGATGAGCGGCATTCAGGCCATGGTTATTTCTGTGTTACCATTTATTTTGGTATTCAGGCTAACATTCCTTGTTTCGGTGTTCAGACCGACTCTCACCGTACCAGACAAATTCTTTTTCAAGACCACCTCTTGGCCGATTCTGACAGGCATTGTTACTTCATTTTTTCACTTCAGTGTAAATTTTCGGGCTTTTATCGTATTCAATCACTTGATACCTCGAAAGTGCGAAAGCCGTCGCTATCTTCCTTTCGGGTTTCTAGTTGATTGAATAGGGGCAGCTGTAATACCCCAAAATTTACCCTTAATTTTTTCTGGAAGCATGGGATTATGTTTTACACTTCATCAACATCATATTAGGTCATACTCATTGCATACTGCATTAGTGACATGGAGATCAGGTTTTGATCGATCACTCATTAACAGAAGGAGCCCACACAAAAAAAGATTGAGAATTGGACTTCATTTTCTAAGTATAAAAGTCTCAAGGGTCTCAAGGGGGTCCAAGTATCTTATTATGGTCCTCAATTCATCAGTGAAGGATTCAAAGCTATCAGAGTGTTCATCTGGATTTAATAAGAAATTAGGGTTTCATGGCTACCTGCAACAGGCAATGTTTGGTTGGAAGTAGAGGAGCTCATCCATGTCATGATTAGAGAGGCATCTTGGTCTAGGAAGATTCACAATTATCTCAGAAAGATCCATTGGCAATCAGTGCAATCAGTTCCTAATCATTTTGCCCTAAAACTAGGGTTTGGTATAAAATCAGTTTATTTTTTATTCTTTGGGTGAAACTCTTTTACATGGACCTCCATATGTCCACAAGGATCTACATACAAAAAATCAGCTCTTTATTTGAGCTAGAAGTGCTTCAATTGATCAATGGAATCAGGAATCAGACATTTTGGGAAAAGTCAACTGTGGGGCCAGAAAAGTCAACTCCTGACATTTTGAGAGTGGAATCTCAAAATCCATGCCTAGGGGATCCTACATGTGAAATTTGATCAAGGTTGGATCATGGATTCATCATTTAATCAGGAATTGGAAAAGTTACTTAATTTGGAAATGGTTGACTTTCCATTTAGGGCAAGTTTTCATGACCGTTGCACTCACTTTAAGCCCATTTTGCATCAAGATAAAAGCTCCATTTGAAACTTTCTCCAACATGAAAGTTGTTCCTTTTCTTCCAAGCTTTCTATAGATATAAAGTTTGCTCCATTTAGATTAGAATTGAGAAAGTTATGCTTAGTCAAAGTGAGACATTTTTTTAGGACACTTAGAAAATTTTCTAAGTCCAAAATCTTCAAAACTTGTCAAGACTTCTTGGCCAGTTTTCTTGCACTTCAAGAAATTATTTGAAAACACTTTCTTCATAACAATATTACCTTGCCATGTCCTCTTTCACATACTTTTGGAATCATCTCATTTGGATCCATGGTTTAAGAGATACATTCATTTAAAGTGGGCACCATGACTTGATTTTCTAGGCAGATTTTGGGCATGGCTGGCCCAATCAGATTTTCTAAGCATGCTGCACAAACCAGTCACGTTTTTTTTACCTCTTTTGGCCATGCATTGGACATCCATTCACTTAAGTTTGGCCCAAAATAACAACATTTTACACCTCACTTCACACTTTTATTCTTATGGATAAATCACTTATTAAAAAGCCCATGAGAACACCTTATCCACCCTATTTAAGAAGCTGAAACCCTAACCCTAAAGGAGCATTGGAATTTCGTGGCAAGGAGGCAAAGCTTCATCACATATCATATTCCATTCCACTTCTATTGTCCATTATGTAATCATCTCTTCCATGGCCATGTTTTGATATATTTACGCTTGCTTACCATGTTCATCACCATTAATCCTTCCATTTTCGTATTTCTTTTTCTTATTTAAAATATTTTATTCGTCCATAAAATTACCCAAAAATATTTTTCACTTTTCTTAACGTTTTATTTAATTTTATATAATTTTTATTTTTGTATTTTTTTAATATTAATATTTTATTTTAATTATTTATTCTAACTGGTCCGTTTTAATATACTTTTTTTATTGATTTTATTTTTATGACTTAAAATTATTTTTAGCATTTGATTTTTGGAATGAAGGTTGACCACTGTCTCATGGTCAACCTGACCTTTTCTTGGAATTTTATTTCACGTTTTCAATTTATTTTGGATTTATTTTTGACCTAGTTTGGTTGGTGGACTTTTAATTTGACTTCAGTTTTATTTTAATTAATTTATGTACTAATTTTCGTTATTTTTTAAATATCTTTGGGGGATGATGATGTACTTACCCCACCTTATTTAGTTTAATTTTTCATAATTTTCTTGATTAATGTATTATTTATTCTTGATTTATTTCTAACCTAGTCTCATTAATTGACTTTTGGTTTGACCTCTGTTTTATTTTAATTAATTTATGTACCAATTTTCGTTATTTTTAAAATATTTTTAGGGGATAATGATTTCATGACCCCACCTCATTTAGTTTAAGTTTTCATAATTTTCTTGATTAATTTGCTATTTATTTGTTATTTTTTAAGTTGACTTGAATTTTCAGTTGACTTCTTTATGATCGATGTTTGACTTAGGGATTGCTTCTGGCAATTGAAGAGATCTTTTCATCCTCCCTTGTTCATCTCATATGCCATGTATTAGAGGCCTTTTACCTTGATTTTATTTGGTCCTTACCTCATTTCCTGATTAAATTATTCAGTGGACCCTTCGTGTGTATATTTTCATCTGTTTGATTCATCTGTTATCTTTTATACTTGTTTCTCTCATTCATGCTTTCTATTGCTTGATTATTTAACATGTTCATACTCCCATGCATTGTTTAAATGCTCCATTATTTGATTCTTTGGTTTGATTATATATTGTTTATTTATCCGATCTGATTGATAACTGTTGTTGCCTACTTGTATGATGTATGAGGCATATATTCTTATTGTTTGTTTGCCATGAACAATCTCCATTCATAACAAATGTACCCCTCTCCCATAAAGTGTATAATACTTATTTCTTTATTTCTTTAGTCACATGTTAATACAAGAATTAAAACGAACATCCGATAACCATTTCAAAATAAGATCAAAAGCTCGATCCAACATCGAGTAATCATTTTCAAAACATAACAGAACCAGCACGCATTCATCCATCCTCTTGTAAGTCGATTGCCTCAGGCATCTCCATCTACCTGTAAGTCGATTGCCTCCGACATCGCCATCTACCCTTATCAGTAACTTCTCTTCGCGCTCCATCAGTCGACTCTTGTTCCGTTTAGGTAGCACCCATTAGGTAGAACCCTTTGTATGATAACATAGGTAGAATTCCCCTATTCTTTGCATGCTAACATTAGGTAGGTGTTCCCCTTTGTAAATCCTAACACATAGGTCCATATTGCATGACAACTCTAGAGCAGAGCTTTCCCACTTTTAGACCTTCCGTGCGTCTCCGATCTTGTGGCATGTCAGTTCGTTCTATGGCAAAGAAGGTACCATTGATCTCAAGCTAGCAAATCAAGTTATGAAGATGGGAGATCAAATAACAGCTGAAGTTGTTATTTGATTCTTCTCTCTACTTCAGCTGTTATTTGATCTTCCATCTTCACAACTTGATTTGCTAGCTTGAGATCAATGATACCTTCAGGTTGACTTACACTGCGATCATAGAGCTCCAGATGCTCATTTGCTGCAATGGCTTCAATGATTTTCTTTATTCCAATGGCTGTTGTAAAATTTCTTGAGCCACCGGCAGCTGTGTCTATGAGTTGCTTAGTCTTCATTCTAAGGTCATTCACAAAATTTTGCATTTGTTCAGTTGCATCCATGTTATGAGTAGGACATGCAACCAACAATCGCTTGAACCTCTTGTAAGCGTCTCTGAGTGACTCTCCTTCCTTCTGTTTGAAATTAACAATATCATATCTCTTACGGATATACACAGAAGCAGGGAAGTACTCATTCAAAAATGTTGTCTCCATTTGTTGCCAAGCTGTAATGCTTCCCGCGGGTAAAGATTAAAACCACTATTCGGCATCTTCTAATAGTGTAAACGGAAACATCACCAACTTTTTAGCTTCCTCTGAGTGTCCCTCAATTTTCAACGATGTCGTCATGGTCAGAAATCTTTGTAAATGCTTGTTGGCATCTTCATTGATTTTTCCGGAGAACGGTCTCCTTTCGAGTTGACGAATCGTTGAAGGGTGTAGCTGAAAATGATCAGCATTTACCAGTTGGTTCAAAATTGTTTTCCTTCCAGTAGGAGCATTTGCACCTCCATAGTCACGCAGAAGTCTTTCCACGGGATGTGGAGCTTCAACCATTGGTTCAAAAACGGTTTCGGAGTCTTCCAAATGAATTGAAACAACTTCTTCTTTTTCAGACTCAGAAACAATGGGGGTTGCTTCTGAAAGTTCCAGCCTAGCTTTTCGTCGTCTTGCACGCAATAGTCTTTTTGGTTCTGCGTCAAAAAGAAATTCAACTGAGGCCTTACCTCGCATACACAGATTAGACAATTATTAGAATAAAAATAAACAATAGAGAAATAAAATTTTGGTTGCAGAGAAACAAAATTTCAATTGAATTATTATTCAACTTATACTTTGGCAGTCCCCGGCAACGGCGCCAAAAACATGATCGGTAAAATAGCAAGTGTACTATTTGCACCGATGTAGTAATAAAATGGGAATTCTTCCGAGTACCGATCTCGAGGACTGCGTAATAAGTACAAATATTTACAACAATTCCATTGAACAAAAGATCATGGGGGTTTTGATGATTGTTTTCAAAATGATAAGAACCAGAATAAATAATATAAAACATATAAAAAGTTGTTAAACGATATGAGAAAGCATGCTAAGGCAAGATGTGTGAATTGCTTTGTACTACGCTTCTTCCATATTATATAACATCTACATTGTAATTGTTCAAAACCGATTCTCAAGAGTTGTTTTCTCTAATCCCTTAGCCGAAAACCATTAACAGTCAATTTCAATCCTAATTACTTAATTATTCAAAATGACGTTACGAAATATGCAATTGATCAAGAATTAACGGCTACTATGGTTTGATCCTTATTCCGAAGTGATTAAACCAAAGTATTATTACACAACAAGCGATAAGGTGGTTTGTCCGACCTTAACCTTAACCAGAGATCCAAATTCCATTTGTCTGATAAAATAAGGCATTAGGAACGTTGTATAATAATTTGAATTAAGAAAACGTCGATGATCATAAAAACATAGAAAAAGTATTCATACAGTAGCAATTCAGGGACACCCCCTAGCATTGGGGGGTTTAGCTTCTCATAATATTCAAAGACAGTAAATTACAAAATAGAGATATTACAATTTGTTATTGATGAAGGTTGATCTTCAATCTCTTCCAATCTTGAAGATCTCTTCTCCTCTAAACACCTTGCAAGCTCGCTTCTCCTTTCTGTCTTTTTCTTCTACGATCCAAAAAGTCTCACTCTCTTTACCAAAATGTAGACTAAATAGTTTTCAATCAACTAAACACATCGTGAAATACCCAGACTGCCCTCCGGACGTACACAGGGGTCAACACACTCAAAATCAGCAAACGAGACGAATTGGCCAACACGGGCCGTGTCAGGTGACACGGGCGCCCGTGTTGGCTCTCTGTCAATCTCAAACCCTCATCCCTTGCTGACACGGGCCGTGTCAGCTGACACGGGCACCCGTGTCAGCCCCCTGGTTTCTGGATTCTAATATCTCTCTTCTGCACATGCTGACACGGGCCGTGTCAGCTGACACGGACCGTGTCAGCCCCCTGTTTTTGCCTTTTATCGTTTTGCACGATGTCCTTGACTTCCATTCTTCCGGTACGCATCTTTCGGGCTTATTGTTAGACCTAGAAACCAAACAGTACTACACGAAAACGCATAAAATGTGACAAAAAGAGATGAACTACTAATGCAACATAAAAGAAGATGAAATTTATAAAATGCGATAAACTTAAGAAATCAACTAAAATAAAGAACAAAATGTTACCGATTCTTGAAGATTCATGCTGGATGGATGATGAAAACTAAGTGCAAATGGTGACCGATCACTTAGCGTCGTGGTTCGTTGGTCTCGTTGATGATGGAAGACGATGATGTGGTTCGGTTCATTCACCGAGATGAATCTTGAAGCTTCCCCAGCTCACGTCCGTGTTCGTGATGAAGACTCGAGGCAACTCCCCCTTTGACCCCTTTTTGTTATTTGCTTCTGCTTCCGATCTTTCTTCCTTTTTCCCATTCTCTTTCTTTTGTTTTCTTCTTTTTTTGGTTATCTGAGCGTTTTCTGTTGACAGTTGCAAGGTTCAGGAAAAAGCCGTTGAAGAGTTCAGTTAGAGGCAGTTCGGTTGAAGGTTGTTAAAGAGTTCGTTACAGTTGGAGGTTGGGTTCGATTGAAGGGTTCTGTGAGGTTGGTGCAAAGAGAGTTGAAGAGGGTAAAAAGGATGATGGTGGTTCTCTGAACGGAATGGTGCAGGGTCTGATAATAAGGAACGAAGGGTGAGGTTGGAGATGATACAAAGTGGGAGATGAGGGAGGGTTGAAGGGTGAAGTTATTGAGTTTGTTATGGTGTGGTTGAAGAGTTATTGAGAAGTGAAGTTTTTTCCGTAATATCAGTTTGTTGCAGGTTTTGTTATAGGGATAGGGAGAATGGTCATGAAGGATGATGAAGTGAATTGAATGATGGTGAAGGTCATGGCGAGCCCGAAGAAGAAGCTATGGTTCTGTTCTTATAGGTTCTCCAGTTGTGGAGTTTGTGAAGTGGAAGAATCCCTTATAACAGTTGGAGAAAGGTTGCCCCTAAAATTCGGTTGTTATTTTTGGTTATAACAGTTGGGAAAATAGAAGTTAGAAGGTTGGTTGTCAATTCCGTTATACGGTTGTTGACGGTTAGAACTTTTGGTTATTCGATTGAGGCAGTTAGTAGGTTAGTTGGAGTTTTGTTATGAGTGAAATTGTTATAGTTTTTCTCTGATGAAGTCTCCCCAATTCCCTTTCTTTTTTGTTGTCAGCTTCTGTTTTGAACAGCTGGTGCCGTTACTAAAAACGACAACCCGTTATATTTATGCAGGTTTCGGTTGGGTGCTTGCTCATGGTAGCAAGGTGGTTTTGTTGCTATTTACATACGGAAGCTTCTTAGCTTCGTTCTCATGAATAGAAGATTCCTGCTGCATTACATCCTCATCATCCAAAATTGGTTCTTTATTCTGCATTTTTTAGTGCAGTTCAACAACACTTGCACAAGTTGAAGATTGCAATCAGTGAGTGAGGTCCAAGAGTGGCATGAGTGCACGCGAGCCCCTGAAATCTCGAAGGGTTAAAATGCAAATTCTAAATGCAACGGTGCTTTAATTCATCAAGAGAATTCCTATTGACACCAGCAGGTTATGGGGTCTACTGTTGTAGGAGCAGCTGCTGGTTATTATGAATTTTTTCTATGGACAAATTTGTGACGGTTTGTATTATGAGTTTGAAATGTCATTCGGGATCTGTCATAATTTTATTGTAGCTTAGAATATGTAAACTAGAAGTGTAATGGTTAAGTTGGAATTGAAATGTAATGTTGATTTAAAATGATTGTAGTTGTGTAGTTTTAACTGACAACTGGTTTATGGTTTGAAGTTTGTTTGAATGAAATTTTTAGGCGTGTGGTTATGTAATGTATTGGATTAAAATGCAAGGCTTATGCAAATAGTTTATGAATTTGAAATAAATTGAATAGTTGAATGACTAATGGGCTTAAATGGATACTGATTTTTCTTATGTAGTTTGTAAATTGGGTAAAGGGCATTGGTTTGATTGGATTTGCAAATGGGTTTGGAAAGTGGTAAATGGATTATGGTTAATAATGGATTCAAATAGACAATTGCATTATGAAAAATGGGTAATAATGGATTAGATTGTAAAAATGGATTTTTTTTTGTTTATTAAATGGATAATTGGATGAATAATTGGACTATGGATTTGGGATTAAAATAAATATGGATTTAAAATATGGATTGGATAAGTGGATCAAAGATTGGATATTGAAAATGAAATGGTTATTGGATTGGATTTGAAATTGGATTTGGTTTATGTGGAAATTGAATGCATATGAAATGGTTTATTTGGGAATTTATGTTTTTATGTAACTTAAAAATGGGATTGTAATGAATGAATTGAATAGAAATGCAATGTACATGAAGATGATTAAAAAATGGACTTAAAAATATGACGATGATAAAAATGAATTTTGGTTAGATGGTTGACTTTGGTCAACTGGTTGACCAAAAAGTCAACAGTTGACCAAAAGTCAACTTGGATAAAAATGTATATTTTCTTGTAGAATGAATTTGGATATGACTGAAAAGCCCAATATTATCGATCCAAATAAAATATGTCAAGTTCCAAGACTTGAAGTCCAATCAAGCCAGACCAACCAAATGATAATCAATCCAGCAACAAATTGTGACATCTTGAATGCATCTTAGTCGATGAATCAGAACCATGAATCTTAACCAAACCACTGAACCATTTACAATGAACCAAACGAATTAGATGCAACCCCCCTGAATTAGGGTTTCCACTATGCTCCCTGGTGAACACCCTTGAACCCATGATTTTATGTTTTTTTTTCAAATGCAAGTTGTATGTTATGTACAATGAATATGTAGATGAGATGAATGATTATCAGGATATGCGAATGCTTAGGCTTAGTGACCTAGATGAACTTTTGAAAGGTAGGGTGAATTTTGGGGTATGATAGAGGGCCCCAATCCTCACCGAGCACTTTATCCATTTCTCTTCCTTTCCCATTCTTTTGCGATTAATCTTAGATATAACACCTATTCAAGCAAGAACAATCAAAACGATTCCCATGGAGTACCATGGATGTTTGGGGTGCTAATACCTCCTTTTTCATAACCGACTTCCTTACCCAATATATCTATTTCCCCTGGTTTTATCGATGTTTTCCCTTTCCTTCGGGAATAAATAAAGTTCGATGGCGACTCTGTTGTATGTTCGAGCGTGCGATACATTCGGGTATATTTCCGCTTGCTTCAGCTTGCAGCCCATACAAGTAGTTATATAAATAGAACCCCTGTACAGAAGCATTTGTGCAGTTGTAATTTCGTTTCTCTCTCTCTCTCTCACACACACACACACACACTCAAAGCCTTCATTTGTAGCAGCTAACACTGAGACTGAAGGAATCTGTTCGTGTGGACTGAGTAGAGGCATTGTCACCATTCAATGTTCGTGATCGCTTCGTAGATATGCATCAAAGGTTTCAATCTCCACAAGAGGTAACGATTCTATCACTGATCATGCCCATTCGTAAGGATCACTAAAGGAGAAATTTTTAAATTCCACTGCGTTTTGGATCGCTATTCTCCTTCACAACTCAGGATCGACATTGACACCGTTTGATCCAGAAATTGAAAGAACTGCACATGATATCAGAAGAGCAGTTAGATAAGCCATCCTAGATCAAAGGATCTTATTATAAAATACCCAATTGATATTTTCAGACCCTGAAGAAGAAATCACCGTGGCAGTCGTACCACCACCCACTATGGGGGACTATTGCAAAATGACCGACGAAGGACATGTTTCTAGAGGATTTGTACCGGAAAACCCAACTAACTTTGATATAAAAAATTATGTGCTTTCAAGTTTAAGAGACAATCCATTCAACGAGAATGCAATTAGAGATCCATGGGAGTATCTTTCTCGCTTCTACGAAATAGCTTCGATGTACAGACCAACTGATATCACGGAAGACCAAGTTAAGCTAAGGTTATTTGGGTTCTCGCTAATTGGAAGAGCTGGGGATTTTTTGCTTTTCCTTCAAAATGGGACTATTTAGACATGGAAAGAGCTGAAGGATAAATTCTTAGAGATATTCTTCACCATCTCTCAGTTTGCTGAGAGAAAAACATAAATTACAAATTTTGAGCAACAAGAAATTCAATCGCTATATGACTCATGGGAAAGTTTTAAAGTTTCATTGCGCGGGTGCCCGAATCATAATATGAACAACATGAAGCAAATGTGAAATTTCATCAAAGGCCTCAAAAGTCAGACATGCATGCTGCTAGATGCTTTGGCGGGAGGTACGATCAGATTTACAAAGTTTGCAACTATATCATTGAACAAATGAACCAAAAAGGAAACTTGATCATTAGGAAAGAAACTTAAAACTTGAAGGAAAAGGATAAAAAATGAATCAAAGGATTTGTACTCAACTTTCAGATGCCTCAACTAGTAAAGTTTGAGCAAAATAAATTCCATTATTTACTATTCCTTTTTATCGAGTGTACCCATGCATTATTATTTTATCATGTTTGAACTATTTTCGATTAAATTTGTCTGGTTTGATTAACACACACTGAAGTAGTTACTTGCTTTTAACTTTGAGCCTTTTTAAACCATCATATAGTAATAGGTACATCCATTGCTAACCACTTTGAGCTTAGCCTTTCTTTTGTTGACTTAGCCTTAATTCTTAGCCGTATGACTTGAAAGATCTTATCTTTCCATCCTCTCTTTGGATTTCGATAGAATTGTAGTTCTTAAGTAGTATGAAAAATATTAAGTTTGGGTTTGATCTTGGAAGTGAACAAATTTTTAAGTTTGGGGTTGGTGTACTAGAGAAAAATGGTCAAAAATTCAAAATTCTGAGAAAACAAGAAGTTGGAAAAAGGAACTTCTTAAAAAAAAAATTAAAAGAATGCAAAGTTCATAATAAGGACCATAATAGTATTATCTCTAGTACCATCAATAATTAACAAAGGGGTATGATAATAGAAGGATAACTAGGTATCTAACTCCTAAGGTTTAAACTTACTTTCCCAAAAATGTCTTACCTGAACATAAGCCAAGATACAACAACCCCCCCCCCCCCCCCCTAAAATGTGTGTGTTTTAATTTCTTTGAAGAATGAATTAGAACATGATCAAACTTAGTATAAACTATTTTGTATGTTGATTGAGAGACTACCTTATCCATTGAGTGAGTCAAGTACCTGTCAAAGTTGAGGATGATTTTCTGAATTTGCTGGATGGAAGTTGGAAGCTAAAACGATGGTCAGGTAAAGAAAAAGTTATATGGAGATGCTCAATTGTATTGTGCAACTTGTTTTCTGTTTGGAATTGGCAGTGCAAACAAGTTACTTAAGGACAAACAACAATTTAAGTTTGGGGTTGTAATGACACTCTGTCATTGCATGTTTTTGGTCGAAGAAAATAGATCAAAACAAGTTAAAGAGGAACAAAAAATGAAGAACAAAGGCCAAAGAAAGAGGGGAAATGACAAAGTATGGAGAAATAGGGACTTAATGAAAATCAGGTGAAAATGGGAGTAAAAGCGTGCAACCACTAGAATAATCACGCGCAGTATCGCGTGCGCATAATAGAAACGTAAAGGCTGCATTGTGCGTGCGATGCAGATTATCACACGCGTGATGAACCTTTTTCTAGGTTTTTTCTGATGCGTTTTGATTCATTCAGAAGGCTTTAAAAGGGGAGAGCTAGTTTTTTTTTCCAGAGGTTCTAAATTTGTACACATGAAGAAAGGGTTTGCAGCACTAGAAGTCACATTGGGAGAGCATTTGAAGCCATTGGATGCCAATTCTTCAAGGGATTTCTTATGCAACCTTCTTATTTGATTTTGGTATTATAATTTGACTATGAATAGCTAATTCTCTTTAGGTTAGGTTGTATTTGATGAACCTATTCTGATATTATTGAGACACATGTTTGATTTGATATTGCATGAGTAATTTGATCTATAATTCTATTCAATTGCACCTTATTCTAAATACTTTTTATGTGAGATACTCTTTAAATCTGAATTTGGACACATAGGGAATACTGACTATTAGTCTATGTGTTGGATCTAGGGGCAATTGTTGTGCTTACGCTGGTGGACTAGGGATAAGAAACTTTGAATATTGGCTTAGGAATTAACGTTATATTGAATTGCCTAATCTTGCTTACACTGGTGGACTAGGGATAAAAAACTTTGAGTATAGATTAGTGAGTTATACACCAAGGGATTGGATATAACAGTTTTGTTAATTCTCCGTGGGGTTATAGTGATGATACCATTCATGTAATGCATCAAACATCAATAATAGAGAATAGGGGATTATATACATAGCGTGGTCACTTTCAAATTACTCTCAAAACATTTTATTTTATTTTTGCATTTAAAACATGAACCCCCTAATTTACTATTTTCTACGCATTGGATAATATTGCCTTGTTAAATAGCAGTCCCTATGGATTCAATATTTTTTATTACTGTGATATTATCGATGCACTTGTCGAGAAGTCATCATATAACATTACATTGCATACATTTCCCATAAGGCCATATTCTCAGGGAATCTAAAAGATTTATTTTGTGCAGTGAGCATTTGAAAGATGGGTCCAGATAGAAGAAACACACTTCCTCTCAAGTTCAAGCCACCAAAGACAGACAATCTGATAGCCTTGAGTGGCAAAGTAACACCATGCAAGAAGAACAATTTCATAAGAAGATATGGGCAGATACTAAAGTTATTAACCATAAAGGTAGATGTGGGGGCCATAGTTGATTTGGCTCAATATTATGAACCATCTCTCTGTCTCTTTACTTTCTGAGAATTCCAGCTAGCTCCAACATCGAAGAGTTTGAAATACTTCTGGGTTAATATTTGAAGGATCATGCTCCATTCACATGCTTAAGGGAAGAGCTGACACCAAAAAGGGTAGAAGGAGCATTGCACCTCATTGTCAGAGAAATAGTACCTGGTTTGGGACCTAGAGGATTTTCAAGGAAGTATCTAGAAAAGAAGGCATGGGCATTTGAGAAAGAAGGAAAGTGGGAGGCTTTCAACACCGTTCTAGCTTTTCGTATCTACAGAGTTGTCATGTTCCCTAATGACAATGAATTTATAGATTCACCCACTATAAGTGTGTTCTTGGCTAAGAATATGGTTCCTGCTCTATTAGAGGACATGTTCTTCTACCTCTATACTAGACATGAGAAGAAAAAATGAGTAGTCTTATATTGTGATCCATTGTTGTATTTTTGACTTCTCTCTCACCCACCCGAGAAAGGTCCTTGGGTGGAGTTTTTTGAAGAATCTGAAGTGGTCTAAATAATTAGCTTCTCTCATCACCGATGCCATAGTTTCCTATCTTCCTACCCGGGACGTAGAAAGATTTATTACCAGTTATGGGGAATTCCCAAATGTCTCGCTTATAGGACCCTGAGGTTGTATCAACTACAACCCAACTTTGGCCCCAAGACAGCTTGGGTATCCTTTGGAAAATGAACCCAGGATGGAATTGTTGAATGAATTTATCTTACCCGACATAGAAATAGAGAATCTTGACTTGCTAAAGAATATCAAAAGAGCTTGGAATCAGATTCATAGAAAAGGAAAAGAGCTAGGTAAAAGAGACTTCATAGCAAAAAATCCTTATCTTCAATGGGTGATAAAAAGAGTAGAAGAAATCAAGCTACCTTTCAGTGTTGAAGTTCCTATCCCGCCTCTAGAGCCTGAAACTACTCATATTTCCAAAGAAGAAACTGATGAGTTGAGGGCCACGATTGCACGACTGACTAAAGAGAATAAGGAGTTGCAATCCAAACTCAACGAAACAACTAGAGAAAACACGAGACTCAAAAGGAAGAGCGAAAATGATAAAGAACTATTCGTTGAAATCATAAAAAAGACCAAAATTGAGGAATATCTCAAAGAAAAATACCAAGATAACTTAGCAGGGGATGATCTTAGGTTGATTTCACTTTACAAACGACTAAAACAGGTTGAGAAAGAACACAAATAAGATTATCACTGGTTCGACCTGGCCACAAAAGAAAATAAAGAGCTAAGGGAAAAGCTCAAGGTCAAGATCTAAGAACTCAAGTTATTTCTTAGAAATGTCAATGCCAAGGTGGAACAAGAGTGTCGTTTCAAAAAAGAAACCTTGAGAACTTCTTATATTACCCTTAAGGAATGAGATGAGAAGCGCAAGGAAGCAAAAATCATGAAAGAGTGCGTACAAAATTGGAAAGAACGGTACGAGTCTTTGAGAAAAGAAAGTATGATTTGGGTAAATAAAAGGAATTACCTGAATGGACTCTTGGACACTTATGCTAATTCTATCAACCTCTTGAAACCAGGCATTGCTACTTACCGTGCAAAATTTGATAGCTTAGTAGAGTTTTGCAACCAATTGGTCAGGGAAATACCTTGGAAGTTGGACAACGATTTGGAAGACATGAATGAGAGAACCACTCCTTCTTTAGTACACCATTTTCTCTGGCTATGTGGAAAAATGATGAAAATGTTCAAGATCAAATTGAAAGAGCTCAAGGAACGCAGAGCTAAGCGTGCCATCTGATTGTTGCTTTGTACTTTCCTTGTATTGATTTGAATTATTGTGTTGTATTTAATCATAGTACTTAGTATTATCAAACTATGTACTCACTTCGATGAATGAATGAATAAAAGTTTAACTTTCTTTTCCTCAATGTGTTGCTTTATCTTCCATTTCTATTCCTATTTCTTTTAAAAAATGCTCGCTAACAATTATAAGTCTGTAAGGTTCCCTGAAAATAAAATAATAAGCATAAATCATTCATGAATCATCATGCATTCCATGTTACAAAAAAACTCATTATCATCTGGCCTTTTGCTCAGAATCATCAAAGCTAAATTCCCGGCATCGCTACAATACTCGCAATAACTAGAGACTGCTAATGGATCATCTCGAACAGAATCAAGTTGTACTAAGGGAGGACATGGACACCATGAGGAACCAAATGGTTCAACTCATGGAGATTATCCTGTCTATAGCCCGAGGTCAAGAAGAACTGAGACAGGTCGCCCTAAGGTCTGCTGCGGTTAATCCTTCTATACAACCACTGGTGAATCCACCAAGTAGACAATCAATTGGTATTAATCCACCTCCAGAAGGAGATCTCCTGAGTCAGAATATTCTAACCACACTCGAGATTCCTATCAATGAAACAGTTTATTAGCATAAAATGGACGATAATCAGGACACCTTATTCATCCTGAAAGCTGACCCAACACTCGACGCCCTTGGGCTCCCAATTACTAAAGCTGAGAAAATGTTCTAAGTCCTATAGGAGAGGATGAAGGCTACGGAAGAACCTAACTCCTTCGGTCTAGATGCTGCTAATATGTTCCTAGCTCCAAGCATTAAAATCCCTGCAAAATTCAAAGTCCTTGAATTTGAGAAGTACAAGGGAACTAGTTGTCTAAGGACTCACATCAGATCATACTGTAGAAAAATGGATTCCTATTCGGACGATGAAAAGATGTTGATGCATTTCTTTCAGCATAGCCTCAGTGGGGCATCCCTTGAATGTAATATGCAACTTGAACGCACCTATATCTGAACTTGGAGAGAACTGGCAGAAGCTTTCCTCAAGCACTACCAATATAGTACTAACATGGCTCCCAACATGACCCAACTCAAAAGTTTGACACAAAAGACTAACAAGTCTTTTAAAGAGTACGCACAAAGATGGAGAGAACTAACTGCCATAGCTCAACCTCCCCTACTGGATCAGGAACTTGTTAACATGTTCATGTGCACCCTTTAGGGCCCCTATATGGATAGAATGGTCGAAAGTGTCTCTATTGGATTCTCAAATCTAGTTATTACAGGAGAACAAATAGAAAACTGCCTTAAGAATGACAAGATCTAATGGAGCAAAGAAACCATATTTTGGCTTTCCGAAGAAGAAGGAATGGGAAACTAACGCTGCCACAATAGCCAATGGGAAGGATGAGGCTTACTAAGTGCCTTACTAACAGGTAGCAACGGTAACGCAAAATTAGTATCCATAACAAGCCTATGTAATCCCTGTCAGCCAACAAACCTAGATAAAGGGTCCACATCATCCAGTTCAATATCAACAATTGTACATCTGTAACAACAAAATTATCAGCAGCAGGGACAACAGAGCAAAAGGAAGCCAGAAAGAAGGATAAACCTGGTTCCTATGCCTTATAACCAACTACTCATTCATTTGCTCAATAGATCATTGTTCAATTAAGGGAACTTGGGCCTCCTCCAACACCTCTTCTTCGGGGATGCGACGTAAATGCTAGATGTGAGTTCCACTCAGGGGCACCCGGGAACACAATTGAGAATTACAGAGCCCTGAAGTACAAAGTACAAAACCTTATCGATTCAAAGGCTATCGATTCACACAAAACAGCCTGAACATACTGAACAATCCCATGCCCCCGCATACAGGCACAACTGCAATGCATAATAGGTGCAAGTGGAAGTAAGGATAGATCTGAAGACATTCCATTTGTTGTAAGAGTCTGAAAGGGAACCCCCTAAGGAATATCACATCAACTTCTATATGCACGATAACCCCAACCTATGGGTGGATAAAAAGGCTAATCACGCAGGCGATCATTAGATAGTTCAACCATTTTCATTTGTAATCTTTTTTGTTTGTTAAGTACTATTCACTTGTAAATATTTTTTGTTTTTGAATGATAATAATAATGAAATGAATATGCTTGTTTTGAATCAATCTATTCATGTTCACTCATATTTTATTCATCAGTATCAAACTCCTGTTTATGCAAAAATCAAAAGGAGAATGATGAAATAGAAATACACGAAACTATTGTCGTATGCTTTTGAATAAAACCTTGGTGACGATGTAATACATTGTCTCAATCCCCAAACACCAGCGGTATAAGGAAGATAATCCCTACTTAACCCCTTTGAGCGTAGGAGTAGGAGTTTCTTAACCAGGGACAGGGTAGTCTTCAACTAATTTGACCATGCGTTCAAATTTCAAAAAGGCAAAAGAGGAGTATCCCTTCTGAAGATCAACCATATCTTATCCCTTATACATATCATACAATATTAAAGAAGTCAAAAATCACAAATCCATAATGGTTGTTCCTCACAAATAAACAAACAAATGTCACACGATTTGTTCCAGCAAAATGAGAAATGCAAAAAAAAATCCTGCTAAGTTGAAAACTCGAAAACGAGTGACTTAGGTAAAAATTAGGACATCCCGATGAACTGCAATCTCAAAAAATAAGTCTAGGAAAAATTAGGGAAAACAAAAAGAACGAAAGAAGAATCAAAATAAAAATCCCCAGCAAGAACCAATTCGTGTGACTACAAACAAAAAACAAAAGGTGAGTGACTGCCACTCCAAAGACCTCATTGGTTCCTTAACCATCACTTATATTATTCAAAATCCTTTAGAAAAATGAACATTTGTGTGAAATTATCTGAACTTAGGTCTGAAGAACATCAAGGAGAATGAGTGGGTTAAAATAAAATTTTGAGCCATAAATCCTTTATTCTAAAACCGTGAACCATGCCATGTTACAACCCTCATAAGACCTAATTGAAACAAAGGTTATTTTGAAGGCATACTATAGCGAGATTGTGTTAAATTGACTCCCTAAGATTTGTTAAATATTTTTTGGTGATGTATCATCTTTCATCTAAAAATTAGTGTTGCATTCTAAAAATGATTCGTTCACTGAATGTCGCAACATCATTTCAATAAAAAAGACTAGTATTTCAAAATTGACATAAGCATAACATTAAAATTATCATTTTCAAAATGAACAATTTTATTCTCGAATAAGCACTTGATATCAAGAAAGTTTCCACAATGAGCATCAATTGAGAAGTTTGATCATACTAAGGGGTAAAACGCCTGAGGACTCCGTTGAGTATGGGCAAGCCACTTTAAATGATCACACCAAGGGGGAAACGCCTAAAAACTCCGTTGAGAAAAAGGGCAAGCCGCTTCAAGATCTAATCAATCTAGGGCAATCATGTCGAGATTCGACAAATCTCTCAAATAATTGGTTAATCAGGGGCACTACTCCAAGGTTCCAAGTACTCGGGAAGACCATCACAAGTCACTATGGTACAAATGTCCCAAATTTCCTTTCGAGGCAAATTCTTTCAAAGATCCTACAGAATGGGAAATACTGGCTATAGAGGGGTATTTCTTCTCCATACTCTCAAATCTACTCGAGCAAGTTATATCGTGCATAAGCAACCACTGAGTTCAAGATGAATGTCGGAAATCATGTTAAGCACATCCCATAACTTTTCAATAAGAAGTCTTGTAGCCAAGAAAGATACTTCCCAATTTCAACCATACAATGTCACTTGCTGAACCTTCAGAACCATTACATAAATCATCACCATACATTAATCATATCGCTTCGCTCATGCATATCATTCATCTGGCATAGCATGAAGCCTTGTAAAAAAAACAAGAAAAGCCAAAGCCCAGTATTTATTGACACCTCCAAGAAAAATCAAAGTCCAACCTCGGTTGACACCTTGTAAAGCCCAACCTTTATTGACACCTTCAAAGCCCAATCTTTATTGGTAACTTCAAAGCTCAATCTGAATTGGCATCTTAAGAATCCAATAATGATTGATAATTCATCTTCATTAACACCAATCAATGAGGGATATACAAAAAACTTGCTTTATTTTGATCCCTTTTGACAAAAAAAAAACATCGGTCCTGCATAGCCCATACATACTACAAAGCCTAACTATATTGGCATTTTGCATATAGTAATCATTGTAACAACTCAATTTTAGTATTTAATTATTATATTATTACTATTATATTTTATTTTATTTTATTGGAGTGTTAATTAATTAATTGGTTGTTAGGAGTATAACAATTGATTATATTAATTAATTTGGTGTGTTAATTAGTTATTTAGTTGATATGAGATATGATTGAATAATTAATTATATTAATTAACTTGGTGTATATTGAGTTGGTTTAATTTATTTGAATTAAATTAGAGATATTTAAATATTAGGTCTTATTGGGCCTATTAATTAGATTAGAGGTATCATTCTTTAAGCCCAAATATAATACTATAAATAAGAGGTAGGATAGTGAGAATTAGGATTCATTTGATCATTTGAGGCAATAGAGAAAAAGAAGAGGAAAAGTAAGGAGCAGAGGGGAAGAACAAGGGAGAAGGTAGGGTTTCCAGAAAATTGAAGAGGTAAGGGGGGAATCCTTATTATTATGGGTTAGTATGATTGGGTCAATGGATAGAAGTATGTTTAGGTTAAAATCCTTAATTTTGTATGGTTGTTGAAATTATTAGATTTTGATGAGTATTCTTGATTTGTGGTGATTTGATTGTGTTAAAACTGCAAATTAACGTTATACACTTAGAGTATTGTATGAGTTATAATTTTCTGAATGTTTGGCTTTTTACGGAATCGAAATCGGAGGTCCGAAAGTCCTCCAACGATGAAAAACGCAGAAAATTCTGCATTCTGTTTTGTGTTAACGCAGGAATAGCATTCTGTTTTTGCGTTAATCGGTTAACCAAATGCGTTAACCGGTTAACACTGTTGAAAACCTGTTAGAAATTGTGTTCTGTTTTGCGTTAACCGATTAACCAAATGCGTTAACCGGTTAACATTGTTGAAAATTGCCAGGAAATTGATTCTGTTTTATGTTAACCGATTAACCATATGCGTTAACCGGTTAACACTATTTGAAAAGTGAAAAATTAAGATTTTAAATGCTGTATTCGTTTTGGAATGAAATCTATGTGTGTGTATTTGATAATTAGCCGATATTTGTGAATGATATATTGTTATGAATGTGTATATGTACCATTGGTGGATAATTCATAGAGTTGAATTATGGTGATATGTGGAATCTTAAGATGGTAGAGATAATCTTAATTGCATATGTGTTGGTATTTGTACGTTCATTCATGGCATGGTCGGCTTCATAGTGGAAGCGGTGAAACTGTGGGTTCACATAGACGTTGATCCTTAATTGGAAATAGGCGTAGCATACGTTGATCCTTAATTGGAAATAGGCGTAGTAGTGGCTTGGATTCTAGATATTGAATCGGAAAACGGTGAAACTGCGGGTTCACATAGACGTTGATCCTTAATTGGAAATAGGCGTAGCATACGTTGATCCTTAATTGGAAATCGGCGTAGTAGTGGCTTTGATCTTGTCCGGATCGGAAGCGTGGCTTGGATTCTAGATATTGAATCGGAAAGCGGTGAAACGTTGGGTTCACATTGAGGTACCGCATGCATAGAGTCACATGTCTTGCATTGAGTCACATTAGAGTCATGTGATAATTGAGAGTATGCATTGATGTGATTGTGATGTGTGTATGAGATATGGTAATTGAATTTGGTGATGTTTGAGTACATAACTTGGCAAGTTATGTGATTATGTGATAATTATAGCTATGTGTATATTCGGGAATATAGTATTGGATTTTAATATTATACTCTTTGAGTTTTGATGGATGTTTGAAACATGTGAAATAAATGTTGATTAATATTATTTACATGGTTATACGAAGTGTGATGAATTCCTTTAATTGTGGATTTAATCATTGTGCCTTATTATACTTCTTCATAATGATTTGAATTCTCACCCTTTCTGTTTGAATGTTACCTTTACATGGGTATCGTGCAGATACTCAGGAGTAGTATCGCTGAAGTAAGTGGAAGGTAGCTCATTCGAGATTTAGCCGGAGGGTTTCCGTATTTTAGTTTGAAGACTAGGTAATGAGTCAATGCTCTGGTCATGTAACACTGGGTAGATTAGTAGTATTGAACTCGTATCCTATTTGGATAAGTATTATGTTATTACTTGTGAACATGCTTATTTGTAATTGTTGTTGAGAGGCCATAGTGCCAAATATTCTAATTATGGTTTTAGTTTATTTTGAAGAGATTATTGAGAGATGATCATGGTATGGGACATGGATCATTTGATGAAATGCATGAGTATTCATTATTTTCCGCTGCGAACGCATATTCTTGAATATTCATGGTAATTGAAAATGTGTTATTTTAAATGACCAGGTGTATTGTGTATTGATGATGAATGATGTTGGTTTTTGAAAGCTTTTAGTTCTTGAAAACATCGATGTGACGCCCTTTTGTTTATATGTGTGCTTATTTACTCTGATTATATGATTAAGTATTTTGGGGTAGAAAAAGAGGTGTTACATTAGTGATATCAAAGCATGGTCGACCAGTTGGTCAATAGTCGTTAGGGTTTTCCATCCCGTTGTATTTGATTTGTGTATCTGACACGATCAATACTGTTTGTCTGGTTGTCCGGGCTGTTCAGGATGATGGTTGCAGGCAGGAATGATGAAGCTATTGCTGAGGCGCTGAGGATGTTGGCTGAATCCACTTGTCAGATCCCTCAAGCGAATGCTGGTAACCGAAATGGAGATGATGATGAGTTCCATGCTTTGGGGAGATTCCAGCGGAACAATCCTCCTGTCTTTGAGGGTGAGCATGAACCTGATAAAGCTCAAGCTTGGCTGAAGGCAATTGAGAAGATATTCAGAGTCATGAACTGTACTGATGCTCAGAAAGTGCGGTTTGGTACTCATATGCTTGAGAAGGAAGCTGAAGATTGGTGGAATAACACTCTTCAGAGGTTTGAAGAAGACAGCATTGAGGTTACTTGGGCTCTTTTCCGTGACGTCTTCTTGGAGAACTATTTTCCAGAAGATTGTCGTGGGAAGAAAGAGGTGGAGTTCCTTAAATTGAAGCAAGGAAATGGTACGGTTGCGGAATATGCTGCTAGATTTCAGGAGCTTATCAAGTATTGTCCTCATTACAATACTGTTAATGTTGAGAGATCAAAATGTTTGAAGTTTGTGAATGGCTTGAGACATGATATCAAGAAGGCCATTGGTTACCAATAGATTACTCGTTTTGCGGAGTTGGTTAACAAGAGTCGGATTTATGATGAGGATAGTAGGGAAAGTGCTTCTTTCTACAAGAGTTTGAAGGGGAAAAACCAAGATCGTGGGAAACCGTATGATGACAAGAGGAGACAAGTTGGTTTTGGCAAGAAGCCAAGTGGGGGAGGATCTTCTACTCCACTTAAGTGTTTCAAATGTGGCGTTGAAGGTCATCGCGCTGGTGATTGTAGTAAGGATCCTGTGACGTGTTTCAAGTGTGGCAAGAGTGGTCACAGAGCAAACCAGTGTGGAGTTGGTTCGAGTGAACTTGTTACAATTATGGTGAGAAAGGTCACATTAGTACCCAATATGATAAGCCGAAGAAGGAGCAAGCGAAGGGAAAGGTGTTTGCATTGTCTGGTGCGGAGGCCACTACCGATGATAGGCTAATCCAAGCTACATGCTTTATTAATGGTACACCTTTGACTGCCATTATTGATACCGGTGCAACACATTCTTTCATTTCTTTGGATTGTGCTAAGAGATTGAATCTGATATTATCTGATATGCGTAGAAGTATGGTTATTGATACACCTGCTATGGGTTCTGTTTCCACTTCCTATGCGTGTCTGAATTGTCCGTTGAGTATCTTTGGTAGGGATTTTAGAATTGATTTAGTTTGTCTTCCGTTAGAGCAACTTGATGTGATTTTGGGTATGAATTGGTTAGAATTTAATCGGGTGTATATCAACTGTTTTGAGAAGACGATTATTTTTCCCGAGGTTGGTGCGAAGGAAGATTGGTTTGTGTCTGCTAAGCAAGTTGATGAATCAGTGCAAGGTGGTGCCGAGTTGTTTATGTTGTTAGCAACTTTGGATAGTCGTGAGAAGAGGACGATTGAAGAATTGCCAATAGTTTGTGAGTTTGCGGAGGTATTTCCGGAAGATGTAAGTGATTTACCGCCAGAACGTGAGGTTGAGTTTCCGATTGATTTAGTTCCTGGAACTAGTCTTGTATCGATGGCTCCCTATCGAATGTATGCTCGTGAGTTGAAAGAGTTGAAGAGTCAACTTGAAGACTTGCTTGAGAAGAAGTTTATTCGTCCTAGTGTATCGTCGTGGGGTGCACCTGTTCTGTTGGTCAAGAAGAAAGAAGGTTCTATGAGATTATGTGTTGATTATAGAAAGCACAAACTAATTCTCAGTCAAGACAGTGACATTTCTTGAAGAGAATATTATCCCCACAAATCTCCCAACTGATATTCCCAGTAAATTTCCTCTGAAATAGTTCATTTTTATTGTACAAGCGCCATGCTGATATTCTTTTTTCTTCAGCTACCGTGCTAAAGTCATTGCTTCTTTTCCAGTCACCATAGTGATATATATTTTCCAACACTCGTCAGTGTTGACTTTTTTCCAGCACTCATCCGTGTTGACCATATTTTTTCGACACTCGTCAGTGTTGACAATATCTTTCCAACACTCATCTGTGTTGACCTTTTTTTCCGACACTTGTCCATGTTGACCGTATTTTTCTAACACTCGTCCGTGTTGACCATATTTTTTTCAACCCTCGTCCGTGGTGACTATTTTTTTCAACACTCGTCCGTGTTGACCTTATTTTTCAAACACTCGTCCGTGTTGACCTTATTTTTCAAACACTCGTCCGTGTTGACCTTATTTTTCCAACAGTCATTCGGGTTGATCGTTTTTTTCCAACACTCGTCAATGTTGACCATATTTTTCCAACACTCGTCCGTGTTGACCTTATTTTTCCAACACTCATTCGTGTTGACCGTTTTTCCAACACTCGTCCATATTGACCATATTTTTCCAAGACTCGTATGTGTTGACCGTATTTTTCCAACACTCGTCCTTGTTGACCGTATTTTTCCAACACCCGTCCTTGTTGACCGTATTTTTCCAACACCCGTCTGTGTTGATCCTAATCTTTTTAATACTCGCTCGTATTAATTTTCAACACTCGTCCGTGTTGATCTTACCTTTTCAATACTCGTCTATATTAATTTCAACCACTCGTCTGTGTTGATCTTTGATTTCCAACACTCGTCCATGTTAATCTTTCATTTTCAATACTTGCCCGTATTGATTTACAACACTCTTCTGTGCTGATCTTACCTTTCCAATATTCGTCCGTATTGATTTCCAACACTCGTTCGTGTTGATCTTTGATTTCTAACACTCGTCTGTGTTAATCTTACATTTTCAATACTCGTTCGTATTGATTTCTAACACCCGTCATTGTTAATATTACGTTTTCAATACTCGTCCATATTGATTTCCAACACTCGACCGTGTTAATCACTTTCCAACATACATTTGTATTGATCTTATCTTGCTAACACCCGTCTGTGTTGACCTTGCTTTCCTAACACTCATCTATTTTGACTAATTTTGATCCCCACAATTCGTTCGTGTAGATCTCATCTTTCAATACTCGTCTGTATTGATTTCCAACGCTCATCCGTGTTGACCTTATCTTTCCATCACTCATACGTGTTGATCCTACCCTTAATACTTGTCTTTATTGATGTTTTCTTTCCAACCTTGAACTAATGATAGCCCATTCACCATGCTGACGTCATACAATTTATACTCCCAACCGCAGCGTTGATGATTAGTCTTTCTTGTAATCCCCACATTGTCTTCTCTTTGCCTTTTGCGTGAGAAACTTTATTCATCGATGAAGTATCAATTTCCTTTTGCAAGATTACTCTGCCTTTCGCATGAGAAAATATCAATATTTTCCTCTTGCAAATTATCCCCGTTCCCTTTATGCTTGCATTTTGCAAGTACTTAATTATTTCTCTTCTACTTTGTAGAAAAAATTTTGCGGGAATATCTCAACTATCAATACCTGCGAAAGTTCATTAGTGGAGGCAATACACAAGAGTATCATAAACACTTCTACATATCTCTTCTCTTTGGAGTGCAAATTTTTGGAACTTTATATTTAATCCTCTTCTAACTCGAATGTAAAATCGTTGATATTCATACCATTCATATCTCCAGCAAAAGAAAATCTTTGAGAATTCGCAATCTCTTACCTTATTTCACCCCCATTGAGTTTGCTTTCCATTTCACATCCCCGACAAGATAAAATCTAATTAAACACATACAAAATCATTGCATCACATTGCATTCCATTTCTTTCACGCAGAATTTTTTTTGGTCTTCTATATATTTAACTACCTTCCACCATGAACATATGAAAAATTCAATTCTTCATATCCTCTTGTTCAAGATAGTTAAATATGGGCAGCTGTCATACTCTAAATTTCACCCTAAGTTTTTTCATTTTCATCAGCATAACATGCATTCCATTTTATCATACAGGACATCATTCATTTCATTACATCATTCAAAGGTTCAAAGGTTGACTTTGTTGATTTTTTATTGTCATCTCATTTGTATTAATTTGATTTAAGTTTATGATTTTTCTCGATATACGATTTAAAATTGATTTATGTCTTATTACTTAATTTTATTCTAAATGCTTTAATGAGATTTGAAGTAAAAATAAGAATAAGATGCAAATTAAAATAAAATAAAATAAATTGCATTTTTATTAGTATTATTTTAAAAAGTCAAAGCTTTATTTTTAATCCATGACCAATTTAATTTTTAGTTCAATTATTTATTTTTAAAGCTAATTTGTTTTGATTTTTATTCATATCATAAGTCAAATACTTAAAATTACATGTTAATTCCAATTTCTTTCACAAAATTGAATTTTCCATATATTTATATTTGCATTTGTATTCCAAATAGAATTTACTACACGTTTGCATTTATATTTCATTTCTAAAAAGCTAAAACTATGTGAGATGCAACTTCAAGTAAATCAAATGATATTCATTTTTATTTCAAACAAATCCAAAATTTACATTTCATTTCTAACCATCTAAACTATCCATAACTACCTTAATCCCTCAAAACTAACACAATTCAATCCGAATCACTCTTAAACTCACCACAAGGATCACTATCCAATAATTTTGAATTATCTTTCATAACTAACTTTCCCTCCATTTTATTCCTATTTAAACATCACTCATTACCATCATGAGAGGTTAATCCCTATTCACAACCAATCACAAAAATCTCAATTCACCAAATTTCACCATAACCATCTTCATCTCCCAATTTTATCATCTTCATCACTTCACATTTCATCATTCACTCTAAAATTTCTTCAACCTCCAAAATTACAAAATCACAAATTCTTCACCATAACCAAGCTTCAACCACATTCCAATAAAAACCTACCACAACCATAATCTTCATCAACCTCAATCATCGTCATTTCATCTTGAAACTTCAACAATCCACCATAAAAGAATTGACTTAATTTTAAAAAAAATGAAAAAAATGCATAAATTTAATAAGTTACTGCAGCAAGATAAATGGACTCTGGCAGTAATGAGACTACAGTCTACACTGTTAATATGCACACAGACCTTTGCAAATCTTATGTTGAAACTTATACCCATGCATACCTCTAAAACTTCTATGACAATGAACCACTGATCTCAGACCACTATACTTTTAATTGTAAATTCAAGATCCTAAGTACGCTTCATTTTCTTTGAAAGACTCGTTTTCGTTTTCAAATACACTAAGTTCTGAACCAAGTTTTTGCTCGAAACTCAAATTATAACTTCGATTCCAAACGGAAATTCTGAACGGAAACAAATACGAACCGAAATCGATAGAGTTTAAGCGGAAATTCACATTGCTTTTGGAATTTCCAAATCATATATGAATTGTTGTTTCTGTCGTGAATTTCCAATTCACATTGCTTTTGGAAATTCACTTTGTGTTGGCCTTGGAAATTTGGGCGGTTGATTTATTTTCTTCTAAGGTAAATGAAGGTGAAAGGAATATTTTGAGTAAATGTTTATTTTCTATAATTATTGAATCGTTTTAATCTTGTTTGTCTTTGTTTCGCGTAAAGTTGAATTGTTGAAATGCTAATGTTAACAAAATTGGTCCACACTTATTATGATTACGATGTTATGAACTTTGATTAAGAAGGATATAAATTATGTTGTGAATTTTCTATTCTTATTGCTAGATATGTTTACTTATATGGATGTAAACCTATAATAGTCACTTTAAATAAAAAATCGGAAAATGTTAGATTTTTAAGGTTGAGTATTTAGTGGATACCTTTGTTTCTTTGCAAAAAAAATATATTTTTAAATATATTAATTGACTAACTAGTCAAAAATTGTATTAATCAGTTAATTTTGTTAATTGATTTTGATTAGCTTGATTATTTGACTATATTAAATTTTTTTCAATAATTCTTGATAATTAATTTTTGGTTTGTTTAATTAATTGATTTTAATTGATTAATTAAATTATGACAATTCACTTAGTTATTTGGTTAATGATCCTCAAACCCGGTTAATTTACAAATCTCTTTTATTTGCCATATTATTCTCCATTTGACAATATGTATCCCTCTCCCTCGAGTTGTATTTCTTGCTTATTTTATCGCATTCCATTCGGTTATATTGTCGTCTTAGTTAATTCCTAACTTAAAATTAATCAACTTCAAACACTTGATCCAACGTCAAGTCATTTTTGAACATTTTCACAATAAACCAAATGAAAAAGGATGGGGTGTACGTACTTGTCCACACAATTTATCAAGTACTTGGGTTGTTGGTCGTGGTTAGCTTATGGCTCAGTACTCGTCTTCTATTTAAAACACTTAAAAATAAACGAGTTTAATTTGGTCCTCATGGAATGGAAAAGAGAGGTCGGGATGCACTTGTCCTTTAAGCTCCCAAGTATTCTGATTGTCGATCGTACTTAGCTTGTGGTTAGATGTTTGTCTCCCTCTAAGTACAACGCCTCACAAATTTCATAAATAAAAACTTTTGGGATGAAAAAGAGAGGTCATGATGCACTTGTCCTTTCAGCTATCGAGTACTTAGATTGTCGGTTGTACCTAGCTTGTGTTCCGGTACTTGTCTCCCACTTAAATCAATCACAACCAATCAAATTCAATTTTCTCATCTTAGGACATTCAAAAGCTTTTCATAAAAAACAACCAACAAATACTTATTTTCTATACCACGAACTACGGGGCTCTGATTTTCTCATTGCACTATGGGAATACGTAGGTACATGATTCCAAAATCTTGGCGAGCACATTAATTAAAAACTTATTTCCCCCTTAATTAATATCAATCACAAGTAACCTTTAGATAATAACACCCATTTGTGCAAAACAATCAAAACAGTTCCCATTGAGTACAACAAATGTGAGGGGTGCTAATACTTTCCCATTGCATAATTGACTCCCGAACCTGAATTTGGTTGCAATGACCATCTTCTTTTACTTTTAAGGGTGATATTTCCCCATTCCTTTGGAAAAAATGAAATTCGGTGGCGACTATGTATTTTTCGCGGCGCGACAAAGATACACAGAGAGAAAACCTATTGAGAGGCAAGAACGCAAAATTGGAAAACCCTAAATCTTAGAGCTATCAAAAAAACTCAGACTACATTCACAAAATCCCTAAAACCAAAATCAATAGAGCTCCTTCATTCTGGTTGTTCAGAGCTTCACATTTGAAACTCTTGATCAAATTGAGCTTAAGATTTAGACAAGGCTAATAACAACAACACAAATACAACAAAACCAGCACATCAAGCAAAGCCATAATCGAAAAAGAAGGAGTAGATGAGAGTTTTAGAAAGAAGAAACAAAAAGAGAAAGGAAATTACTCCGATGAAGTCTTTTCACCGGTAATGTCCGGTCGGGTAACTTCCTTATCTCCCTTTTGCATTTTCCATGATTAACTATGTTGCTTGTCGCATTTAGGCTTTTCTTCTTTGTTGATTTCATTGTGTTCGTGTTTATTGGGTTTTTTTAGTTTGGAAATTAGGGTTTGTTACTGTGATTTCAATTGAGGGGTTTATATGAGGTTTCTGGGGATTTGGAGTTCGAATTTGAGTTTATAAGGTTGAGAACCCCTAGGAGGAGGTTCAATATGAATTCCAGCTGTTACACCACCATGCACATTCATATGCATTGTCACATACCTTCATAGGTTCGACCGGCTCGGATCCTCCACCACCCATTGTTCATGTGTGTTTGTGTTTTTATTCAGAGAGTGTGAGAGAGGTACGAATTGAAGAGAGATAAAAATAAGTGAGAAATGAATCCCTTTCTCCCATTCACATGTTAATAACTGATCTTTCAACCGTCCACAATATGCCATATGGATGAGTCCTGATCTTTTGGGTCTTACCCCACGTCTATGATATGCACACCCCTTTATTTGGACCAGTTTTGGGTCTTATCCCACGTCTATGCTATGCACACCCCTTTATTTGGACCACTTTTGGGCCTTACCCCACGTCTATGATATGCACACCCCTTTATTTGGGTTTTTTAGCCCATGTTTACTTGTTTCTTTTGTTTAATTTGTTTTCATTTTTTCTTTTGTTATTTTATATTTTATTTTATGTTATTCATTTCAACCACTATTTGTAAATAATATTGAACATTTTATTTATATATTTATTTATTTATTTTATTACATGTGTAAATATTTATGTGTTTATATACATATTTGTTTTGTTGTTTGATTATTTAAATTATCAAACTATTAAAAACTAAAAAAAAAGACTTTCTTTTTAAACTAATTTATTAAAAAAAATCTTATTACTTGTAAATAATAATCTTTTTCCAAATTAATCTTTTTTTATCTTTTAATTTTAAAAAAAAAATTCACCACAAATTTCAATTTAAAAACCATTTAACCATAATTTCCAATCACTTTTAAAATCAATTTCAACCATCATTTCAAACCAAATACAAATCATTTTGCAATGCAAATCAAACTTCGATCAACATCGAGCGCATTTCCCTAATAAAAAAATAAAAAAATACCTAATCATCATCAAACATTTTTCCATAAATAAAGATGAAAAATGAACATGGTGTAAATCACGATTTCCCCGAGGGTTTAGATACGAGGTGTATATCTCGACCATCCGAGCACTCATCATCCCTTTAAAAAACTCTTAAAAGCGTGTTTGTTTTCAAATTCATTTTTATAATAAATTGAACGAAAAAGGATCGTGGTATATATCATGTTATCCCCAGTGTTTGGATATGAGGTGTATATCTTGACCATCCGAATGTTCGTCTTCTAACCAAAAAATGCTTAATCATATACATCCCTTTCACAAATAAGATGAAAAAGGAATGTGGTGTATATCACGCTATCCCCGAGTGTTTGGATACGAGGTGTGTATTTTGACCATCTAAGTGTTTGTCATCATACAAAAATATGTCCAACACATTCAAACTTTTGCCTTTTGGCATTAAACTTCAAACACTTTTTAAACGAAAGATGTTTCGTCTTGAGACGATGAAAAATAATGTGTCATCTACTTATATGTGTGAGTGAGTTAAGTGACGTTTTCCCGCGAATGTTGATTTGTTAATCCATTATATTATGTTGAAAACACATTCTCCTCCACTGTTTTGGGTAAGCAGTATTTTCCGTTCGATTGCGAAAAAATAGCTTTCGTTAAAATTGACCCACAAACAAACATTTTCTACCCATAACTACGTAGCTTTGAGTTCTCCATCGCACCCAGAGATACGTAGGAGAAAGACCCGTAATCTTGTCAGACACCTTAATAAAAAAAACTTGTTTGCAAACTTTTTCTTTTTTCTCTTTGAATTTTTAATAACTCAAGAAAGCAAACATTTCAAAGCTAACACTTAAGTGTAAAACTAACTAAATGGTTCCCGTTGAGTACAACATATGTGAGGGGTGCTAATACCTTTCCCTTGCATAATCGATTCTCAAGTCTAATTTGGTTACGACGACCGTATCTTTGTGATCTTTTAAGGGTTTTATCGATTTTTTCCTTTTTCTTTTTTTGAATAAATAAAGTTCAGTGTCGACTCTGTTTATCATCCATGAGCGTGCGATGCATACTTTTCACACTGCGACGTTACCATAATAAAACAATAACATACCTCCAGAAAAAAATCAACCAACCTAATAAAAAAACATCTACAGTAACATAAATAATAACATTTATCAACAAAAAATAATAACTTACCTTGACATAAACAACAAACTACCTTAACAAAACAACAATATACCTCATCAATAACTTAAACCCTTTACTAATCTCCAAAAAAGCAACAATATAAAAACTAAAATATCATCTTAACAACAAGAAAAAAAAAACCATTTGTTTCACATATACTTTGAACAAGAAAAACAAGACTGAAACTTTGAACAACAATAACATCAGCTTATATAATGTTTCACGAACGTAACTTTCATTGAAAAGATACATGGACAACAAAGACAAAGAAATGAACTACTTGTCTAGTCTTGCAAATATTTGTGAAACATTTCCTTGATTCATAATAGTGGGTGAAGTTATATTGGAGTTTTGAGATATTGGGATAAGACAAGAGAAGTTAGGATTTCCTTTGAGAACAATCCGTTTTGAACATATTTTAGTTAGGTTTTATAGGTAATATATTTCACCACGATTGACAAAAAGAACCATGGTAAAGTGTCATCCTTTTTAACTACAAATGGTTCTTCTTATGGACTGTGGGGAAAAGTGTTTAATTCTTATTTATAAATAGAAAATTGCAGGTGTGGTGTGGGGATTTGAAGTGTGTCATTATTTCACATAACACATTAGTTGTTTTTATGAACAATGGTTATATGAAATTTATAAATACAAAAAACAAAAGGCGCCTAATGAATATATATTACTCCGGTTGGTTAAGTGGTTCTAGTTATACATTGTTACGAAATGTGTTTTTTGTAATAGTGTTTTTTGTATTTGAGATGTAGATTCCCTGCAATCATGGTTCACACATTTAAACATTTAAGGTATTAGTGATCGTTCAATCAAGATCAGACGATTCTGATTTAAGTTGTAAATTTTAAATTATAATATAAATTAAAGTATATATTCTTTTGGATCATCAAATCTTGATTGAACAATCATTAATTCTATGAATGAGTGAATGCATGAAGGGGATGACTACAGACAATCCAATGTTTAGAAGTTGATGTATCATGATATATAAATTTGATCACAAGTCCATTATATTATACTACCTCATGAGAAGATTATATTTGATATGTGACTCCATACCCAAGAGGAGGGTGAAGTGTGTAGGTTTGAAAAACTCTAGTTTAAAACAAAATCATTTGCAAATAACAGTTTGAAAATATTTTGTAAAACAAGCTAGTAAATAAGCATTGGAAAATCAAAGGAAAGAAAATAACTAGAAATAAAAGAGATAAGGGAGAAGAAGGACCACCAGAGAATGATGCATGTTTAACCTAAGATAACCTACTCATGTCCTAAAGAATTATTCTTGAGAGTATCCACTAAACTTGAGAGCTTTTAGAAGGATGTGCCCACAAACCTCCATATACAAAGAAATGAAGTTTTCAGGCTAACTTTTAACAATACAATGAACAATGCTCATAGCGATTAGTCTCTAAACCAAACATGGATCTTCCATGAGCTGATATCAAACCAAGATAGATTTTTGAGTTGGATATACTTTGAATCAGAGATGCTATATTTATGGGAAAATGGGGAATTTATCTAAAGAGTGTCCTAATAATACCCACAAAGTCGCAAAGCTGATCAACTCTCTTTAAACTTTAGAAGGAGACTTAGAATCCCTGTATTCTAAACAAAGCTCTACTGATGAAAAGATGATTTTTTACCTTCAAGACTCTTCTTCTGATGAAGAATCATTTTCGGAGTCAGAAGATGACAAATATTTCCATGTTTAATCCTTCAAAGAAATAGGAAGTTCTCTTCCCACTCCACCCCTCTCTTGTGTTTAAGCTCTTGTGTTTAGGTTCATATCCTTACAACAAAGTTTTCCCGTCCAAATAAAGTTAAAGCTTATATGGACATTAGGGCCCATATTACAATGATGAATCCTAGCATTCTCTCAGCAGAATCATGGGTGACACATGTTGCATACTTTGTAGCAGCAAATGGAAAGATTTTAGGAAAAACTTGATGACCAACGAGAAGATAGGAACTAAAATCTCCCCATACAACATAGGTTGGAGCAGGTTCATTGACAGTAATCTTCCAAACAAAGATATTGTAGTAGCAATGGATGTCTATTCAGCAGCAAATAGACTTCAAATTCTCCCGACGGGGATCATATTCAAAAGAGAATTTAAACCTTATTTTGGAACATTGAAACTATATTCACTTTCTAAAACCCCTTATAGTTATGAAGAAATCAAGTCTAACCTACTCAAACTCTACGCAGACAACCATGAAAAATTACGCCATCCTAAACCTCTATGGAAAAATAAATACTTTTTTGTTCAACTTCCTTTTAAGCTCAATGAAGATGTTAATCCAACCAAGGCCACTCATCCAGGAATGAGTCAATCAAATTATACATTAGCTAGGGAAGAATGAAACCAGTTTCTCAAACAAGGTCTAATAGAATCCACCAAATCAGAATGGGCTTGCCAAGCATTTTATGTAGTACAAATATTTGAAAAGTTGAGAGGAAAAAAGAGACTAGTAATTGACTACAAACCTCTAAATCATTTTATCAAGGATGATAAATTTCCCATTCCCAAGGCCTCATCCTTAAATGTTTTCATCAAAGATGCCTATATCTATTCCAAGTTCGATCTTAAGTCACGATTTTTGCAATTGGGTATTGACCTCGAGGACCGTTATAAAAGGGCGTTCTGCATTCCTAATGCCCTGTACCAATGGATTGTGTTATCATTTTGGCTTAAGGTAGCTCCATCACTTTTTCAAAAGGCCATGACTTAATTTCTTGAGCCCATTCTCAATAGTATCCTTATTTATATTGATGATGTGTTATTGTTCTCAAAAGATGAAAAAACCCATAAATAATTATTGGGCCAATTCCTTCAAATAGCCCACCAACATGGGATGATGCTCTATGAAAATAAAGGCCATTTGGGCCAAAAAGAAATTGATTTTTAGGGATGCATTTCTCCCAAGGGAAATATCAACCCTAAACTCACATTACTCAAGAGTTGCTGAACTTTCCAAATGAAAATCTTATGATTAAGAAAATTCAATAATTTCTTTGTACTTTCAATTATATCAGAAAATTTCTACCAAGACCGCCAAAGTATACTAGTCCTCTATCCCAATTACTCAAGAAAAGGCCACCACCATGAGGGATGAAGCAAATTAAAGTCCTTAAGGCTTTAAAGAAGATCACACAAACGCCTTCTACCCTGAAAATCCTTAGGAGTGGCAAAATAATTCTGCAGACTAATGTCGCTGATCACTATTGGGGAGCATTCCTGGTAGAAGAACTTGAAAGAAAAAATATACTATTACGGTCATACCAATAGTCAATTTAAAGAAGTTGAAGAACACTATCACACCATCTATCAGGAAGTTGTCACCATAAAAATGGGAATCCAAAAGTTTGATTCCACTTAAGAGGTTACCAGTTTGAAGTCCAGATGAACCATTCCACTTTTCAAAAGATCCTTGAATTCAAAAATAAGATGCCATCAGATCCTCAAACTCTTCGCCTCAAAGATTGGTTTTCCAAATATGATTGTTCTGTAAAACATATCAAAGGAACTCAAAATGTGATCCCTGATCTACTATCCCAACCTATTAAACTTATCCAGATCATCACGGCCAAGCATATTTTCCCTCTGATTCTTATGGTCAAACCACTACCAGCCCATGCATTCACAACAAGAATCTTCCTCCAGAAATAATTGTATCCTCTTTATCGTCCCAGCTCAAGCAGTATACCAGGAATAATATTTTTTATTACATGACAAAAATCATAAGAAATAAACTCTTGGATCATACTCCTTATTTCCCAGACACACCTTTTCCTTACCAATTTTAATAAACCTAAATGCTAAATTCATAAAAAAGACATTTATGGTATATCTGATGTGTCACCAATTTGTATTTTATGCATGTTCTTATTCCCACCAAAGTTATGTATCAACACATAAAGGATACTGAGAACCACAAGTCCCTGATTAGGACTACTATTGAATAGTACTCGGTAAAAGAGCGAAGATTAGCCTTAGAAGCTATTAGCAAACTGAAGACTGTTTTCTTTCTACACATGCCCTATCAAACAGATCCTGCACATAAGCTACTTGATTGTAAGAGTTATGTCCACCTATTGGAAACCATTGATGATTATTCTCCCAGTCTAAAAATCATAAAGGAATTAATGGAGTATGTTAACTTCATCAATCTCCATGATCCAGAGAACATCAATGATAGTACAACTTGCATAAGTCATGAAAAGTTCAAAAGACCAGAAGTTGGAGAAAGCTCAACTCAAGCCACACAACAGTAACCAAATTCTCCAATGGAAGCTGAACTCTCAGAAGGACACGTGGAAAATTTTCATGGAAACTTAATGGATTGCACTTACATGATGGATGACATCTAGCAGCATGAGTCATCTCGTTTTTGAGATTGCTTTTCTGAAGGAAACTTATCCGATCAAAATATGTCTCCAAGTCATGAGCCCATCTTTAAAGACCAAATGGTCAAGTGTCTCTCATATGTCACAAGCATGTTTATGAATAGTGGTTTTTCGTCATTTTGGGTAATAATACTACAATTTCGTATCCATAAAGTGATAAGTGTGTTGAACTTTTGAAAAAAGGCATTTCTATAGTACTAAAGATGAAATTCTTATAAATAATGTTGTTTTTGTTCTATATGTTCCTCCTTGTCTATAAAAGGACAGCTCTTGTAACATATTTTTCGCAAACAATCACAAATAAATCTTCTTATGTGCTTAAGAATAACCATGTTCTAAAAATATTTCCTTTCTCCCTAAAAGCTTTAGTAATTATATTCATATCATAATTCCCCTGCAAAGATACAAGTATGCTCTTCACTTGCCTCTAAATGAGGATCTTGTGTATCAGAAAACATCTGACCTTCAATCTATACTATGTTCCTCACTGTTAGGGAATGTCAATTTTAACTATTAGTTTATGTTATGCATATGGTTGGCTATTTGTTGAAGATACAATTAAGGTTGGTTTCATGATGTGTGAGGCTCCCAATTAGTGTGGTATCAGAGCCTCGACAAAAGAAGGGGTGAATATAGTATGAATAAAATAAAAAAAGTGAGTAAGGGAGAAAAATACTTGATCATGGAAACACCACAACCAAACATTCAACCTATTACTACCATCTCTTCCCTATCACTTCCTAAACTCTGTAAAAAGACTGATACTCAGAAAATAGAAAACCATGTTGAGTATTCCTATGTTCCAGAAGATGCTTAAATTGATGAAATAACACCTCCCCCTTTAAGTCCTTATAATATCTTTAAAAAAAACAATTACCAGATCCATCATAAACTTGATCTCTACAAACCACCCTCATATGAAAGAGTATGTCCAATCATCCCGACAAGACTAATGTAGTATGAGTGCTACAAACCTAGAGAATTATGTAGATTTAGAGATTCCTCAGAGTCTCATAAATCACTAGAAATCAGAAGGATACACAACTTTACATTTAGGAGTGGTTAGGCTCATCCCCTTTCTCCATGGAAGGAAAAATCAATATGTCTTCGATAAATAGCTCCCCTAGATTCGAGTTATCTCCATTATGAAAATGTTGTCATATGGACTTTTCTAACCACACTTCATGCGAGAAGTGTTGTCCTCACTATTTTTCCAAAATTATAATGTAAGCCTCAACGGAAACACTCTATCCACAAGACTAAAAGTCCATATCCAAATCACTGGATCTGACCAAGTTCCAGAACCCATGTCTGCTACTCTCCATCCCTAAATAATATATCTCTTACAAAATCATTCGATATATTTTCCTATCACAAGATGTTCTTCTGCTTTGCTATTAGTAGTTACTAATAAAGAAGAATATCTATCCTTTATCATCCAGATACCAATAAGAATCATAAGGGAAGAATTAACTCAGTTGATTCCGCTTGAATGGATAATAAATTATAAAAAAATCCATCAAGATAGAAGACAAATACAATCTCAAGAGGTTACCTTCAGAAGATACTATGGCCAAATTGTTAAATTATTTTTCAAAAAACCAGACAAAGGGCCGAGTCCAATTTCTCCTATTTTCCAAACCATGAAGATCCAACCGATTCTCAAATAATTTTGGTTCTCGATTCATGTTGTTACTATTAAAGGAGAACCTATATATACTGACAAGATAAAAGGTCACTTTATTTGGGACATAGATCCCAATAAATGCGACTCGGCATGTGAATGTTATATGCACGATAATGATTTTGAAAGAGACATTATTCTCCCAAAAAAGAAAAACAAAGAGATGCGCAAACCATATCTTCCTCCACAGAGAAGATATGATTTGATAATGGTCCATGGGTAGGAATCCATTAGATAAACAAACCTCTTCCTATTTATGAGAAAGCTCTTAAGATTCTCAAGAAAGAAAAATGGTTGCCACCAGATGACCCTACTCTTGTTACGTGGTCACCATCAGACTACTGTAAACCTTTGAATCTTCCAAAAAAATGTTAGACCAATCCCTTGATTTATGTAGTCATCTACAACATCGAATTATAGCCAACAATTTCCCGCTATAGAAACGAAGATTGATCAAACCACAGGCAGAACATCCAAACTGTTCATTCATCTTAATGAAGTCCAGCCTCATGGAAAACTTAAACCTTTAACTCAAGCTGAAGAAATTCTAAATTGGAAATCGGAAAACTTGTTTTCTCAAAATGATATTCTCTAAAATCTTGACAAAAAGGTGGATACGATTGCTAACAAAATAGACAAGATATATGAGTATCTCAAGGTTATATCCCAAAAAATGTAGAAACATTACAGAAGCCTAAAAGCTCGAGTAACTCAACAAGATCGTGATTTGCGACATATGTTACAAGAGAGAACTTTTGGCAAAACTTCTGACCAAAAAGAAAGAGAAATCAGAAATCCGCAAGGCCTAGTTAAAAAGATAGATGATTTCATAAGAGCCTCTCATGAAAGAAAGCCCAAGCTTGTTGAAAACTATTTCTTTGACCCTCCTTCTTTCCCTACATATTTCAAACTACCAAAAATTCCTTCTCCTTTCTACCCTCTCTATGTTTCATCACCACCAGATCAGGCCAAATACATACCTACAACTTACAAACCAAAATTTTCCAGAACTACCACTACCTCAACCTCCAATACAAAAGGGAAAGCTTCAAGTTTGAGCGCTTCATCCTCGGACTCTCAAGATATTCCTGAAACACCTCCTCCAAAACTCCAAAAGGAAGAATAAATTCTTGATGAAGGTTTCCAAGCCATAGAAGTCACTAAAAATTATGAATCTCCCCGAAAGAATTACTCTCTTACTGAATCATCAACACAAAAGGGAGATGAGTCCTCCTCAGATGGTGACAATAACTCTTATCAAGGAACACCTGTTGATGAAACACCGAGATCTTTTTCATCGAAATCAGAATCTGAAGATAACTATATCCAAAGACTCTACATGGAAAATATAAAAGAGGAAGAATACGTTTTTGAAGAATCCCCTGAAGAAACTCTAGTCCCTGAAAGGAATAAACCAAATGGAAGTCCTAGGTTCACTTTTGATCATATACCATCTAGTCGTTGGAGAAAGAGACAACTTGAATTTGGAGCTTTGCTTGACACCCAGATGATGAAAACAAGTCCAGATAGCTATAAGATAATTGATGAGTTTTGCTATAGAATGACGGACACGAGGAAAAAATGGAATCACAGTCTTGAAGCTTTCAAACAAGATGAGTTACACCATCTAAAAACTACAACTAATATTCTTGGTGTGCTTGACCATGAATTTATCGGTGATATCGAGATCTTTGATAGAAAAATAGACTGGAACTCTTTGAGATGAAGTGTTGTTCCCTCAAAACAAAGGGCCTCGACAAACACTATCATAAGATGGCACAAAGGTATTATCTCCTCAACATATACAATGATCCTAGTCTCAAGAATACTTATGTTTCCTCTCCACCACAAGAACTCTAGCAATAAAATCGTAGGATGTTAGTAGCAACTCAAAAGGATAAAACCACGAGTCTTGGCCAGATTCATTAAGTGACGTTGGAAGTAGTTGAAAAGCTTTGTAGTTTTCATCATCAATTTTCAGAAGTTATAAAACAAAAGTCAAAATTCACCAAGGCATGTAAGAATACTTACTTGGACCTTAAGTGTAAAGACAAAAGGTTTAGTTGTGCAACAAAAAAGAAGCATCCTCATAAAAAATATACAAAACCTCATAGGACCTTCAAGGGAAAGAAAAATAAGTCTATGAAGTTCTTTATAAGAAAACATTTCAGAGGAAAGGGGAAAAATTAGAGATGCTTTATTTATGGGGGAAAAAGGCATTTCTCTAAAGAGTGTCCTAATAATACCAACAAAGCCGCAAAGTTGATCAACTATCTTCAACCTATAGAAGGAGACTTATAATCCTTGTATTTTGAACAAAGCTCTGTTGATGAAGAGGCAATTTTTATCCTTCAAGACTCTTCGTATGATGAAACATCATTTTCGGAGTCAGGAGATGACAAATATTTCAATGTTTACTACCTCAATGAAATAGGAAGTTCTCTTTATACTCCACGCCTCTATTGTGTTGTAGCAGCTGATTGAAAAGTTTTAGAAAAAGATTTAATGACCAAAGAGGATATATGAATTAAATTCTTCCCAAACTGCATAATCTAGACCAGGGTCATTGGTAGTAATCTTCTAAACAAAGATAGAGTAGTAGGAATGGATGTTGATTTATCAACAAATAGACTTCAAATTATCCCCATAAGAATTAATTTCAAAAGAGAATTCAAACCTTATTCTGGAATATTGTAACTATATTCACTTCCTAAAATCCCTGATGGCTATGGAGAAATAAAGTCTAACCTAATCAAACTCTATACAGACATCCATGAAAAATTCCGCCATCCAAAACCTCTATGGAAAAATAAATACTTTTTTGTTCAACTTTCTTTTAAGCTCAATGAAGATGTTAATCCAAACAAGGCCACTAATCTAGGAATGAGTCAATCAGATTATACATTAGCTAGGGAAGAACGTAACCAACTGCTCAAACGAGGTGTGGTAGAACCCATTAAATCAAAATGGGGTTGCCAGGCATTTTATGTAGAAAAGAGATCTGAAAAGTTGAGAGGAAAAAAAAGGCTAGTAATTGACTACAAACCTCTAAATCATTTTCTCAAAGATGATAAATTTCCCATTACAAAGGCCTCATCCTTAAATGTTTTCATCAAAGATGCCCAGATCTATTCCAAGTTTGATCTTAAGTCAGGATTTTGTCAATTAGGTATTAACCTTGAGGACCGTTACAAAACGGTGTTCTGCACTCCTAATGCACAATACAAATGGACTATGTTGCCATTTAGGCTTAAGGTAGCTCCATCACTTTTTCAAAGGGCCATGACTAGAATTTTTTAGCCTATTCTCAATAGTATCCTCATATATATTGATAATGTTCTATTGTTCCCAAAAGATGAAAAAACCCATAAACAATTATTGGGCCAATTCCTTCAAATAGCCCAACAAAATGGAATGATGCTCTCTGAAAAGAAAAACCAATTGGGCCAAACAGAAATTGATTTTTTAGGGATGCATTTCTCCCAAGGGAAATATCAACCCCAACCTCATATTGCTCGAGAGTTGCTAAACTTTCTAGATGAAAATCTTAAGATCAAGCAAATTCAACAATTTCTTGGTATTATCACTTATATCAAAGATTTTCTACTAAGACCTACAAAGTATACCAACCCTGTGTCCCAATTACTCAAGAAAAAGCCACCACCATGGGGGACAAAGCAAGCTGAAGTTGTTAAGGCTTTAAAAAAGATCACACAAACTCCTCATGCCCTGAAAATCCCTGAGAATGGCAAAAGAATTCTGCAGACCGGTGCCAATGATCACTATTGGGGAGCAGTCTTGGTAGAAGAACTTGAAGGAAAAAATAACTATTGTAGTCATGCGAGTGGCCAATTTACAGAAGCTGAAAAACACTATCACACCACCTACAAGGAAGCTCTCACCGTAAAAATGGGAATCCAAAAGTTTAACTTCCACTTAAGAGGTTACCAGTTTTTAGTCCAGATGGATAATTCCTCTTTTCCCAAGATCCTCAAATTCAAAAATAAGATGCCATCAGATCCTTAAACTCTTCCCCTCAAAGATTGGTTTTCCATATGTGATTTCTTTGTAAAACATATCAAAAGAACTCAAAATGTGATCCCTAATCTATTATCCCTACCTATAAGACTTATCCAGGTCATCACAGACAAGCACATTTTCCCTCTGATTCGTATGGTCAAACCACTACTAGCCCATACATCCACAACGAAGAATCTTCCTCTAGGAATCACTGTATCCTCTTCACCGTCCCAGATCAAGCAATATGCTAAGAATACTCAATTTTATTACATGACAAAAATCATAAGAAATAAACTCCCGGATCATACTCCTTATTTCCCAGACACACCTTTTCTCCTATCAATTTTAATAAACCCAAATGCAAAATTAAAAAAAAACCATTTATGGTATATCTGGTGTGCCCTAGTTTGTATTTTATGCATGTTCTTATTCCCGCCAAAGCCATGTATCAACATATAATGGATCCCAAGAACCACAAGTCCCTGATTTTGACTACTATTGAATGGTACTCTCCATTACAATGGTGGAGAAATCAATTAAAACCAATCATAAATAAGGTAAAAGAGCAAAGATTTGTCTTAGAAGCTATTAACATGCTCAAGACTGATTTATTATTACACATGCCCTATCAAACATATCCTGCACATAAGCTACTTGATTGTAAGAGTTATGTTCACCTATGGGAAATCATTGATGATTATCCTTCCAGTTTAAAAATCACAAAGGAATTAATGGAGTATGTTAAGTTCATCAATCTCCATGATCTAGAGAACATCAATGATAGACAACTTGCATAAGTCATGAAAAGTTCATAAGACCAGAAGTTGGAGAAAGCTCAACTCAAGCCACACAGCAGAAACCAAACTCTCTAATGGAAGTTGAATTCTCAGAAGGACACGTGAAAGAAACTCATAGAAACTTAATGGATCACACTTAAATGATGGATGACATCTGGCAGCATGAGTCATCTTGTTTTGGAAATTACTTTCTTGAAGGAAACTTATCCAATCAAAATATGTCTCCAAGTCATGAGCCCATCTTTAAAGACCAAATGGACAAGTGTCTCTCATATGTCACAAGCATGTTTATGAATAGTGGTTTTTCGTCTTTTTGTGTGATAATACTACAATTATGTATCCATAAGTGATAAGTGTGTCAGTTTTTTTAAAAGTCAAACACACTTATCACTTATGAATACATAATTATAGTATTATTACACAAAAAGAAAAAAAAACTATTCATAAACATGCTTGTGACATATAAGCAACACTTGTCCAAATAGTCCTTAAAGATGGGCTTATGACTTGGAGACATATTCTGATTGAATAAGTTTCCTTCAGAAAAGAAATCTCCAAAACGAGATGACTCATGCTGCCAGATGTCATCAATCTTGTAAGTGTGATCCATTAATTTTCTATGAGTTTATTCCACGCGCCCTTCTGAGAGTTCAGCTTCCATTGGAGAATCCAGTTTCTATTGTGTGGCTTGAGTTCAACTTTCTCTAACTTCTGATCTTCTGAACTTTTAATGACTTATGCAAGTTGTACTATCATTGAAGTTCTATGGATCATGGAGATTTATGAAGTTAACATACTCCATTTATATCTTTGTGATATTTAGACTGGGAGGATAATCATCAATGGTTTCCCATAAGTGAATATAACTCTTACAATCAAGTAGCTTAGTTGCAGGATCTGTTTGATAGGGTCAGTGTAGAAAGAAAACAATCTTAAGTTTGCTAATAGCTTATAAGGCCAATATCCACTCTTTGTCCTCATCTATGACTAATTTTAATTTATTTCTCCAACATTGTAATGGAGAGTACCATTCAAAAATAGCCCAAATCAGAAACTTGTGGTTCTCGAGATCAATTATATGTTGATACATGGCTTCTGTGGGAATAAGAACAGGCATAAAATACGAACTGCTGGCACACCAGATATACCATAAATGTTTTTATTTTATTTTGTGAATTTGGCATTTGAGAATATTAAAATTGGTAGGATAAAATGTGTGTCTGAGAAATACGGAGTATGATCCAAAGTTTATTTCTTAAGCTTTTTGTCATGTAATAAAAGAGATTGTTCCAGGAATACTTCTTGAGTTGGGACGGTGAAGAGGATACAGTGATTTCTGGAGGAAGATTCTTGGTTGTGGATGCATGGGCTGGTAGTGGTTTGACCATAAGAATCAGAGGAAAAAATGTGCTTGATTTTGATGATTTTGATAGGTTTCATAGGTCGAGATAGTATATCCGGATCATATTTTGAGTTTCTTTGATATGTTTTACAGATAAATCATATATGGAAAACCAGTCTTTGAGGCGAAGGGTTTGAGGATCTGGTGCCATCTTATTTTGAATTCTAGGATCTTGGGAAAAAAGAATTGTCCATCTGGACTTCAAAGTGGTAACCTCTTAGGAGGAAGTCAAACTTTTGGATTTTGATTTTTACGTTGAGAGCTTCCTTGTATGTGGTGTGATATTGTTTTTCATCTTCTTTAAATTGGCCACTAGCATGACCGCAATATTATTTTTTCTTTCAATTTGTTCTACTAGGACTGCTCCCCAATAGTGATCACTAGCATCAGTCTGCAGAATTCTTTTTCCATTCCTAAGAATTTTTTAGGCATGAGGAATTTGTGCGATCTTCTTTAAAGCCTTACCGACTTTAGTTTGCTTTGTCCCCCATGATGGTGGCTTTTTTCTTTAGTAATTGGAACAAAATACTGGTATACTTTTTCAGTCTTGGTAGAAAATCTTTGATATAACTCATAATACCAAAAATTTGTTGAATTTAGTTGATCGTAAGATTTTCATCTGGAAAGTTTAGCAACTTTTGATCAATGTGAGGTTAGGGTTAATATTTCCCTTAGGAGAAATGCATCCCTAAAAAATCAATTTTTGTTTTATCCAATTGGTTTTTCTTTTCAGAGAGCATCATTCCATGTTGTTGGGCTATTTGAAGGAATTGGCTCAATAATTCTTTGAGTTTTTTTATCTTTTAAGAACAATAGCACATCATCAATATAGATAAGGATACTATTGAAAATGGGCTAAAAAATTCTAGTCATGGCCTTTTGAAAAAGTGACAGAGCTACCTTAAGGCCAAATGGTAACATAGTCCATTGATACTGGGCGTTAGGAATGCAGAACGCTGTTTTGTAATGGTCCTCGGGGTCAATACCCAATTACAAAAATACTGACTTAAGATCAAACTTGGAATAGATCTGGGCATCTTTTATGAAAACATTTAAGGACGAGGACTTTGGAATGGGAAATTTATCATCTTTGAGAAAATGATTTAGAGGTTTATAATCAATTACTAGCCTCTTCTTTCCTCTCAACTTTTCTGATCTCTTTTCTACATAAAATGCTTGACAAGCCCATTATGATTTGGTGGGTTCTATCAGACCTTGTTTGAGCAACTGGTTGCATTCCTCCCTAGCTAATGTATAATCTGATGGACTCATTCCTGGATGAGTGACCCTTGTTGAATTAACATCTTCATTGAGCCTAAAAGGAAGTTGAACAAAAAAGTCTTTATTTTTCCATATAGGTTTTGGATGGTGGAAATTTTTCATGGTTGTATGCATAGAGTTTTAGTAGGTTGGACTTGATTTCTCCATAGCCAGCAGGGATTTTAGGAAATGAATATAGTTTCAATATTCCAGAATAAGGTTTGAGTTCTCTTTTGAATTTAATTTATGTGGGGAGAAATTGAAGTTTATTTGTTGCTGAATAGACATCCATTCCTACTACAATATCTTTGTTTGGAAGATTACTGCCAATGACTCTGGTCCAAACTATGCAGTCTGGGAATAATTTAATTCCTATCTTCTCTTTGGTCACTAAATATGTCCTAAAAACCTTTCCATCTACTGCTACAAAATAAGCATCATGTGTCTCCCATGATTATGCTGGAAGAGTGGTAGGATTCATCATTGTAATCTGGGCCCATATGTCCATATAAGTTATAACTTTCTTCGGACGGGAAAACTTTGTTGCAAGGACATGAGATTCAACACAATGGAAAGGTGGAGTATAAAGAGAACATCCTATTTCATTGAAGGAGTAAACAGTGAAATATATGTCATCTTCTGACTCCAAAAATGATGCTTCATCATACAAAGAGTTTTGAAGGGCAAAAATTGTCTCTTCATCAACAGAGCTTTGTTTAGAATATAAGGATTATAAGTCTCCTTCTAGAGGTTGAAGAAAGTTGATCAACTTTGTGGTTTTGTAGGTATTATTAGGACACTCTTTAGACAAATTCCTTTTTTCCCCACAAATAAAGCATCTATGATTTTTCCCCTTTCCTCTGAAAGGTTTTCTTTTAAAGAACTTCATAGACTTCTTTTTCTTTTCCTTGAAGGTCATATGAGGTTTTGTGTATTTTTGATGATGATGGATCTTTTTTTTTTGCACAACTACACCTTTTGTCTTTACACTTAATCTCCAAGTAAGGCTTCTTACACACCTTGGTGGAATCTAACTTTAGTTTTATAACTTCTGAAAATTGATGATGAAAACTGCAAAGCTTTTCAACTCCTTCCAATGTCACCTGATGAATCTGGCCAAGACTCGTGGTTTTATCCTTTTGAGTTGCTTCTAACATCCTACGAATTTCTGGTTGGAGTTCTTGTGGTAGAGAGGAAACATAGGTATTCTTCAGACTAGGATCATTGTACCCGTTGAGGAGATAATACCTATGCGTCATTCTATGATAGTGTTTGTCGAGGTTCTTTGTTTTGGGGAACAACATTTTATCTCAAAGAATTCATGTCTATTTTTTCTATCAAATATCTCCATATCACTGATAAATTCGTGGTGAAGCACAACACAAATATTAGTTGTAGTTTCTAGAGGGTGTAACTCATCTTGTTTGAAAGTTCCAAGATTGTGATGCCATTCTTTCATCGTGCCTGTCATTCTACAACAAAATTATTCAATGATCATATAGCTATTTGCACTTGTTTTCATCATATGGGTGTCAAGCCAAGCTCCAAATTCGAGTAGTCTCTTTCTCCAGTGTCTAGGTGGTATATCATCAAAAGTGAACCAAAGATCACCATTTGGTTTAGTCATTTCAGGGACTAGAGTTTCTTTAGGGGATTCTTCAAAAAAGTATTCTTCGTCTTTCATATTTTCCATGAAGAGTCTTAGGATACGGTTATCTTCAATTTCTAATTTCTACGAAAAAGATCTCGGTGTTTTATCAGCATATGTTTCTTGATAAGAGTTGTTGTTACCATCTGAGGAGGACTCATCTCCCTTTTGTGCTGATGATTCAGTAAGAGAGTAATTCTTTCGGGGAGATTCGTAACTTCTAGTGATTTCCATGAATTGGAAACCTTTATCATGAATTTGTTCTTCCTTCCGGAGTTTTGGAGGAGGTGTGTCAGGAATATCCCGAGAGTCCGAGAATGACGCGCTGAAACAAGCAACCTTCCTTTTTGTCTTGGAGGTTGAGGTAATGGTAGTTCTTGCAGATTTTGGTTTGTAAGCTCTAGGTATGTATTTGGCCTGATTTGGTTGTGATGAAACATAGGCAGGGTAGAAAGGAGAAGGATTTTCTATTCATTTTAAATATGTAGGGAAAACAGGAGGGTCAAAGAAAGAGTTTTCAACAAGGTTGGACTTTCTTTCATGAAAGGCTCTTAAGAAATCACATATCTCTTTAACTTGGCCTTGCAGTTTTCTGATTTCTATTTCCTTTTGGTCAAAAGTTTTGCCAAAAGTTATCTCTTCTAACATCTGTCACAAATCACGATCTAACTAAGATACTTGAGCTTTTAGGCTTCTGTAACGTATCTGGATTTTTTGGGATAAAACCTTGAGATATTCATTTGTCTCGTCTATTTTCTCAGCAATCTTATCCACCTTTTTGTCAAAAAAATTGAGAATATCATTTTGAGAAATTATATTTTCCAATTTCCAATTTATAACTTCTTCAGCTTGAGTTAAAGGTTTAAGTTTTCCATCGGGCTGGACTTCATTAGGATGAATGAATGGTTTGGATGTTATGCCTGTGATTGGATCCATCTTCCTTTCTTGAGCAGGATTTTTTGGCTATAATCCGATGTTGTAGTTAAGTACATAAAGAAAGGGATTGGTTCAACATTTTTTGGAGGATTCAAAGGTTTATAGTAGTCTGACGGTGACCACGTGACAAGAGTAGGATCATCTGGTGGCAACAATTTTTCTTTCTTAAGAATCTTGAGACCCTCCTCATAAATAGAAATAGGTTTATTTTTCTCATGGATTCCAACCCATGAACCGTTATCAGGATCATATCTTCTTCGTGGAGGAAGATATGGTTTGCGCGTCCCTTTGTTTTTCTTTTTTGGGAGGATAACGTCTCTTTCAAAATCATTATCGTGCATCCAACATTCACATCCTTAGTCACATTTATTGGGATCTATGTCCCAAATAAAGTTATCATTTAACTTGTCAGTATAGATAGGTTCTCCTTTACTAGTAACAACATGAACCAGACACCAATATTATTTTAGAAATAGCTAGATCTTCATGGTTTGGAAAATTGGAGAAACTGAACTCAGTCCTTCGTTTGTTTTTTTATAATTATTTTGACAATTTTGTCAATGGATATTCTGAAGGTAGCCTCTTTAGATTGTATTTGCCTTCTATCTTGATGAATTTTTTCATAATTTATTATCCATTCAAGGGGAATTAGCCGAGTTAATTCTTCCCTTGTGATTCTTCTTGGTATATGGACGATAAAGAATAAATCTTCTTCTCTATTAGTAACTACTAACAGCGAATTAGAAGAACATCGCGTAGAGAGAAATATATTGAATGATTTTGTAAGTGATAAATTATTTGGTGATGGAGAGTAGCAGACATGGCTTCTGGAACTTGGTCAGATCCCGTGATTTAGATTTTGACTTTTAGTCTTGTGGATAGAGTGCTCTTGTTGAGGCTTGCATTATAATTTGGAAAAATAGTGAGGACAACACTTTTCGCATGAAGTATGGTTATAACAATCCATATGAAATCATTTTCATAATGTAGATATCTCGAATCTAGGAGAGCTATTTGTCGAAGACAGGCTGGTTTTTCATTCCATGGATAGAGAGGATGAGCATGACCACTCCAAAATGTAAAGTTATGTATCCTTCTGATTTTCAGTGATTTATGAGACTTTGAGGAATCTCTAAATCTACATATTTCTCTTGGTTTGTAGCTCTCAGACTACATTGGTATAGTCGAGATGACTGAACATACTCTTTCATATGAGGGTGGTTTGTAGAGATTAGGTTTCCGATGGATTTGGTAATTGTTTTTTTTAAGATATTATAAGGACTTAAAATGGGAGGTACTATTTCAACAATTTGAGCATCTTCTGGAACATAAGAATACTCAACAATGTTTTCTATTTTGTGGATATCAGTCTTCTTACAGAGTTTAGGAAGTGATAAGGAAGAGGTGGTAGTAATGGTTTGAGTGTTTGGTTGTGGTATTTCCATGATTAAGTAGTTTTCTCCCTTACTCTCTCTCTCTCTTTATTATATTCATACCATATGCACCCCTTATTTCTATCGACACTCTGATACCACACTGACCGAGAATCTCACATATTATGTTGATGAATTCCTATTGGATGACAATGTTTTACACTACATACCCATTAAACTCTTGATTTTTTAAACTATATAATTAAAAATATAAGTATCATTCGTCTCAAACTAATGTTATTTTAATAATTTTATATTAATTATATTTAGTTATGATTTGTGAAAAATAAGTTATAAATTTTTACTTCATAAAAATATTACTTATTAATGGTATGAGTAAAACAATTTAAATGATATTGTAAATTGAAACAAATTACTTTGACTAAAATGACATATATTTTGAAACCAATTATTTAAATGACTTATAAAATGAAATAAATTATTTTGACAAAAATGACTAATATTAAGAAACAAAATCTTAAATTAGTTTTGTTTGTATTATTGTTATTTTGATGTTTTATATATATATATATATATATATATATATATATATATATATATATATATATATATATATATATATATATATATATATATATATATATATATATATATATATATTATATATATATATATATATATATATATATATATATATATATATATATATATATATATATTTGAATACTACTATTCAAAAGTTAAATAATGTTCAAAATATTATATTATAGTATGGTTATTTTGATATTTAACATTGATCATAGTTTACAAATATTAAAATATATTATTGTATATCTTGGAATTCCTAAAGTCGAGCATGGCAAGTCGGAAGACCGAGTATCTGTGGAAAATAACAAGTACCGGGTTGTTGAGTATGAGACAAGTAGGAGTTCGGTTTGCATGGCTATGAGAGACTTGTTTTCAGATGATGTGTATAGATCACGCATAACGATTACAAGGTAGCTCCATGGTTGTGTGGGAGTTATAGAAAATGATGAGGAAGACGTTACATGATAGTATTGAGGGCGGTGGACGTTATCAACACCATTTAAACATGAGACTCAAAGGGACATTTATTAAATGATCCTTAGAGGTATGATAGGTATAAAACGGATTCTCATCGAGGAAGAAAAAGGGGAGACAAAAGAGAGAGACAGACAAGCAACACTAAATCCTATTACATTTATGATCTCTCATGTCCCGCTTCAGGAAGATTATCCAACAAGTGTTTATAAAAAAAATTGGCATCCACCGTGAGGCCTCGATAAAACTCTCCCAGACCGCACAAAAATGTTATCTATATGATGTCTGGGTCATCTCCCAGCAAGAGTGAACCTCACATTTCACTAGACATGGCACAAATTTTGACAATCATGGAGAATTTGCGCCAGTAGAACGACTCCTTGCAAGAAAGTTTTCACACACTTCAGCAATCCCAAAGAGTTACATAGGAGGAAGCAAAAGAGGAACTCTTGAATCCTCAGGCTCTTTCAGAAGAAATCTGGGGCGATCAAGTCCATGAGAATTTCAAGTCACCGTCTTTCCCATCCTTTGATGGCAAGAGCGATCCACATGAGCATATAATTTCAATCAAAAATCAAATCATGGTAGTCGGGACTTTCGACTCTTTGAAGTTCAAACATATGGGAGGAACGTTTAAGGATGTGGCCTTACGTTGGTATATGAGCTTACCTATATTTTCAATCATCGGTTACTAGGATCTGACCAGGAAGATGGTGCATGACTTCTCCCCCAGCAAGCATAAAACGTTGTCCACCACCAGTTTGTTCAACGTCTACCAGGGCCTTCATAATTCCTCTGTGAATATATGGCGCGATTTAATGAAGAAACAATAAAGGTTTGTCATCCGAATCAGGATATGTTTGTGGGAGCCTTCCAGAACAGCCTGAAGGCGGGGCATTTCAATGAATCTTTGGCATAAAAACCGGCCACCAACATTGATGAAGTAATGAATAGAGTGAAATGTTATATCAAGGGCGAAGGAAGAAACATAGAGAAGAGATCCCGAGATGCTAAAGAGAAGATATAGCCTAAGCATGACGGATACGAGTCTAAGAAAGAACATTAAAAGCATGGGTCGAGGGACATGTCGATGACCAAGCCTTCCTATAGGCCATACGATAGCTTCACCGAGAACTTTACCCCGCTCAATGCAAAGCGCACTGATATCCTATGAGAAATGCATCATCTCAAACTATTACTAGAACCCAAATGTCCTAAGAGGGTCAACGAAGTACTGGGAAAAGACGAGGATGCATGGTATGCTTATCATCGTATGAGAGGCTATCATACTGAAGATTATCATCAGTTAAAAGGGGAAATAGAGATCTTGATCCAAAGGGGCCGGTTGTTGTCATACATGAAAGATGTCGAAGGAGCAACAAGAAAAAGAAGTCATTCTCAAAGAGAGCAAAACTCGGAAAACCTCTCTGCGAAGAAGGAAAAAATTACTGAGGAGGTGCCTGAAACTCGGGTAGCACGCCTTACACTCAACACCATTTCGGGAGGGTTTACTGGCGGAGGAGAAACAAGCTCGTCCAAAAAGAGATATGCTCTATCATTAATGCATGTATCACATAACATATTTTCAGGAAAAGAAGAAAGGCCTATCATTGTCGGATTTTCAAGACGGGACTTGGAAGATGTGCTAGCATATGAAAGTGACCCAATGGTCATAAAAGTACAAATTCATGATTGGAGCGTCAAACGAGTGTTGATCGATCCAGGAAGTTCTGCCGATATATTGTATTGGGATGATTTCAAAGGCATGAACATGGATACTTCCGAGCTGCTACCTTTCAAAGGCATCAAAGTCGGTTTCTTTGGAGAACATGTATAGGTACTAAGGCTTCTGCCTATCATGACGGTCTTTGTAAGCGGGGACCATGCCAAAGGAATCAAAGTGAGATATATTATAGTGAATGAATCCTCACCGTACAACATCATCATCGGAAGACTGACGTTCACTACTCTTGAGGCTACAATATCCACTTTTTATCTAACCATGAAGTACCCTTTGAACGATGGACGTGTAGGAGTAAATAAAGGTGATCAAGGATTGGCCATGAAATTCTATAAGGATAGCCTAAAACTAAAAACAAAGACCAAACAGGACCAGCCTACTGAAAATATTTTAAAGGTGAACCTGGTTGACCTCGACCCTTGGGAGGACCCGACAGATGAAAGCTTGACCTTTATTGGGGAATTAAAAATGGTGCAGATCGGTGTTGAGGATTTTCAAATCACGTAGATAAGTTTAGTATTATGTCAGCAAAAGGAGAAAAACATCATTAAAGTACTGAGAGGCAACTCCTGCCTCTTCTCTTGGAAACCCTCGGACATGCCCTAAATCGACCCAAATATCATGTGCCATCAGCTCTCTCTTGATCCGTCATGAAGGTCTTAGTGCAGAGGAAGTGGAAAAATGGGGAAGAGAAGAGAAAATCTGTCACAAAGTAGGTAGATAACCTCTTAAAGGTCGGGTTTATCCGGGAAATAAAATATCACACCTGGATGTCCAATGTCGTCATGGTAAAGAAGAAATCTAGAAAATGGTGCATGTGGATAGATTTCACCGACCTCAACAAGGTCTGTCGAAAGGACCCTTATCCATTACAACCCATTGATAAACTCATCGATGAGGCATCCGGGTTCTGTATGCTCAGCTTCATGGATGCCTATTCAAGCTACAACCAAATTCGAATGAACCTAGTGGATGCTCCCAAAATGATATTCATGACCGACATAAATAACTACTATTATGAAGTAATGTCATTCGGTCTTAAAAACTCAGGTGTTACTTATTAAAAACTAATAGATATGGTATTCTCATCATATATATGGATGAACTTATAGGTATACATCAATGACATGTTGGTAAAAACCCTAGAGGAGAAGGATGACGTAAAGGACCTAGAAGAGACATTTGAGTCAATAAGAAAGTTTGACACGAGGCTAAGCCCAAAAAGTGCACGTTTAGGGTACAAGCTGGAAATTTTATGGGTTTCATGCTGAGACACCAGGGAATAGAAGCGAATTCGGAAAAGTGTCAAGCAATCATCAATATGAGAAGCCCAACGTCAATAAGGGAAGTTCAGCAGCTAACTAGGAGGTTGGTCGCCCTATCCCGATTTCTACCTTGCACAAGTGACAAATCCATACACATTTTCACCTCTATCAAGAAGTTGGAAAAAATTTAGTGGATGGAAGAATGTGAGAAGGCATTTGTAGAATTAAAACAATTCTTGTCTACCCCCCGATCTTGGTCTGTCTGAAGGAAAATTCACCTTTTACATTATATTTAGCAGTCTCAGACAAAGCTATCAATTCAGTATTGGTTCAAGATAGTGATAAACATGAAAGGCCGATCTATTTTGTCAGGAAGGTTCTCAAAGGAGCAGAGATTTGTTATCAAAAGATCGAACTGCAAGCTCTGGTAGTAGTGATTACCGCCAGAAAACTTATACACTATTTTTAGGGCCACCCTATTATTGTCAAGACGAATTATCCCATAAAACGAATTCTGAAAAATCTGGACTTGGTAGGTATCATGGTGGCCTGAGCCATAGATTTTTTTGATTACGACATCACATTCGTACTGAGAACTAGCATCGAATCACAAATACTATCGGATTTTCTAATAGAGTTGAGTTCACCCATTCCAAAGGAGTCTACCATACGAAGGGTCCGCTATTACTCAAGTATCTACAACGAGCTCTGAAATTGGCCAAGTGGTTCATAAAATTTGAAGTATCGCATATTCCTCAAGAAGAAAATGTCAGAGTCGATCTACTAGCCCGTCTAGCCATCACTAAAGGCCCCGAGCTAAATATAACGGTGATCCAGGAAAAGTTAGAAGCACCAAGCACGAAAATAGAGGAAATCATGGTATTAGAAAACATACAGGGTTGAATGACACCCATCATTCAATATTTGACTAAAAAAAAGTTGCTACATGAAGAGATTAAAGCCTGACATATTAAGAGGATGTCTTCTCGATACCTCATGGTAGCCGAACAACTCTACAAAATGGGTAGATCCTCTCCGATGTTTAGATGTGTGGCTGAAGAAGAAGTAGGACCTATAATGAAATAAGTGCAGGAAGGAGTGTATGAAAGTCATATTGGGGGAAGAGCTTTATCTGGAAAAATACTCAGGGTCGAATACTACTGGTTGAGTATGCTACAAGACTGTGCATAGTTCGTAAATCATTATGAGAAATGCCAGATCTATACGCCCTTCATACACTATCAGGTGGAGTTGTTACAGTTAGTAATTTCTCCTTGGCCTTTTTATTAGTGGGGATCGGATACTCTCATCCCTTTTTCTCTAGTTACCGGGCAACTGAAACTTCTTATAATTGCAGTGGATTATTTCACCAAGTGGGCGGAAGCTGAGGCCGTATCCCAAATCACATCGGAGAGGGTAAGATGTTTTTATTGGAGAAATATCATATGCCATTTTGGCCTTCCAGGGATCATTGTATCCTATAATGGCACGTAACTTGCGAGCTCATCTGTTGTAGAATTTTGCAGGCACCTCAGCATATAAAACTGGTTTATTTCGGTTGAGCACCCTCAGGATAATGGCCAACTAGAAGCAACAAATAGGATTATCTTATCAGGAATGAAGAAAAATCTAGATGAAGCGAATTGGCTTTGGTATGAGTATTTGCACGAGATCTTATGGTCCTATTATACTACTCATTATTCGACCACTAAGAAGACCACCATTTCAAATGGTGTACATGGACGATGTAATGATACTAGTAGAAATTAACTCTCTAACCCGACGTCGATTAAATTTTGAGAACAATCTTAACAAGGAGGGACTAAATAACTCGACCGACCTCATAGAAGAAATCAAAAGACTGTCTCATGTTCGAGAAGTGGTAGCAAAGCAAAGATCGACCATGAGGTTCAATACTAGAGCCCGTCCGAGAAGCTTTCAAGAGGGTGACTTAGTTTTGAAAAAAGTTACAGATGCAAAGAAGAAAGGAAATCTCGGCCAAAACTGGGAATGACCTTACTGCATAAGTTGGATAATGGTGCTTATAAGCTTGAGAGTTTGGAAGGAGTGGGAGTACCAAGGACTTGGAATGTAGCCAGCCTAAGATTTTATTATATTTAACGATATGTAATGTTCTTATTTAAATAAAAATGATGGGTAACACTCTTTTCCCTTGAAAGGACAAGGGTTTTTAATGAGGCACCCCCACTTCATATTTATATGTGTTAATCTTTCAAGTTTTTACAGTAACCAAGTCAAGCTAGTCCTAGGAAAAATAAGCATGCCCGATATCACCGGCTACCAAATTGGTCAAGTAAATAAGAACCTCTGACCAGGTTATGTTGATAAAAACCTATGACCAAATAAAAGTCCAAGTAAATAGGTACCTCTGGCAAATGGGCCAAGTAAATAAGAACCTCTAGCCGGGTTATGTTAATAAAAACCTCTGACCAAATAAAAGTCCAAGTAAATAGGAACCTATGGAGAATCAGTTAAGTAAATAAGAACCTCTGACTAAGTTATGTTAATAAAAACCTCTGACCAAATAAATTTCCAAGTAAATAGGAACCTCTGGCAAATCGGTCAAGTAAATAAGAACCTCTAACCGGATTATGTTAATAAAAACCTCTGACCAAATAAAAGTCCAAGTAAATAGGAATCTCTGGCAAATTGGTCAAATAAATAAGAACCTCTAACCTGGTTATGTTAATTGTAACCTCTAGCCTTAAATAAAAGCCTAAGTTAATATACATTTGGCATCCTAATCAATTTAACAAGCCTCTGACCTTAAGCGGTTTGGTTAACTTATTCATGGCCAAACCCTGATGTCTACCACGATCAACTAGTGGTTGGCCGGTCTATGTTTAAAACGACAAGACCATCAATCAGTAATGCTCTGATCACTAGGGCTTTAAATCTATAAGGCATAAACCTCAACTAAAGGTAAGCCATGAACTGTTTGAGGTCGGCCTTTCTATTTACTTTCCATTCGAACAAATCAATTGCTATTAAAGAAATAAAAGCACATTAGGGTTACATAAAAGGACTAACATGGTCACAAAATAAACCCACACGTGCTAATAAGGCCAAGTATTGGCGCAGTTAAAACGGGACGCAACTGGTCGAGATCCTATTAGGACTCTCAAACTTCTCTACGTTTATAACCTATTAGGCTCAATGATAACAACAATTTGATCAATTCTTTTAAAATTAATGAGTTAGGTGACCAATATCAGACGCAGGTCCCGGAGCATATCATTAAGATATAAACTCGTATAATTCAAGATACACCAGGGGCTATATACACAAATCATGGATTAACGTTGTACTTAAGCAAAACTCATTGAAGCTAATTTTAAAAAGGTCTTAGAAGGTCTTAAAACATTGTACTTGGAAGAAAAAAGGAATTACCCAAACATTACAAAAAGCACATCACCATAGACGACCAACAATATAAATAAACAAAGCTTAAACATCGTGCTGCTCCTTCTCTTGAACATCAAGGGACAAATCATCGATTGTCACATCCTTAGAAGCCTCGGCTTCAGGAGAAGCTTCCTTCATATCTACAAGTTGGCCATCCACCACAGTCTTGAAGTAATCCATCTCAGACACATTGAGGTCAGGTTTATGGCATAGCGCTTGGGCTTTAGCCCTCTCAAAAGCCTTATCGCTGACTGAAAGAAGGTCTATTTGGGCATCTTGAAAAGATTTCTTCAGTGTCTCGTTGAACTCTCGAGTTTTTTCAACATCCTGGTTCAAATCGGCCGAGGTAGTTTCAAGCTCCAAACATCTTCTTTTTGTTTCTTCATTTCCAACAGTTGTTTGTTTAGATCTTCCATGTTATCAGTCTGGACCTTCAAGTTATCCTTCGATTGAGTAATCTTCTTTGTGATATGGAATTCATTTTTCTCATAAGTATCACCGACTTCAAACAATCCACGAGTCATGACAGCACACCTCATAAAGTAGGCACCAATGTTTTTTGGTCAGTTGTTGAGCCCTAATAGTCTTCACCTTCTCAACATCCTCTATCGCATTCAGATGGTAGTAAAGGAACTTAAATCCATTAAAGCTATTGGATCAAATCTTAAATTTAGTTTATGGGCTGGCTTTATGGTTACCACTCGAATCTTGCATCAAGGTGGTGACTGCCAAGTCGGGCTGACTTATAGGATCCCCCATCAAAATCTTCATTTTCTTAGGTGAGCCCGATTTCGAATCTCCAGGAGGAGGAAGGAAGTCATCTTAGGGCTCTGTAACGCCTGGGGCTCCTTTCCCAATTGTTCCTGCCTTCTTTCTTTTAAGGGCCCGAGTTTGGATACTAGACAGGTCGATCTTAAAAGAAGATTGTTCTCTACATCTAGCCCTCACTTTAGTCATTAACTTCTTCTGTTCCTTTAGTTTAAAGCTCATTATTTCAGTTGAAAAAGAATGAGAAAATAAGTTCAGAAAAGGGAAATAAAGAGATCGCTAGAGTATAATAAGATACATATAAGCATTACTCAATAAGTTAGAGATTTGTTATGGATCATCAGGCATGTTTAGTAAGTACTCGACTTTTATTACTCGGAAGGCATCTAGAATGGCTAAAGCTCGGATATCTAAAGCATTTAACTTGTCATAGTCAAAGCCGGACACCGATAACGGGTTATTCATCCAGTAAATCGTGAAGTGATAGTCCGCGTCCAACACACACATAACTTGGGGGCACCATTTTTTCCACTTTTTATCCGAAGAAACTTATCCTTGAAACCTTTCTAGTTGGTAGTATAAGCCTAGAGGAAACGTTTTCCTGGAATTCCACTAAGGGAAACCCAACCTCCTTTGTCCGTCCCTTTCAGCTCAAAGAAATAAAAAAACAAACCTAAAGTAGGGATTATGCTCACTGCCTCACAAACGAGTTCAAAAGCTTTAACGAAGCCTCAACCATTTAAGCGTAAATGAGAATGAGTGATATTTATGCTTTTGAGAAGATCAAATTCAAAATCAGTAAAGGGGATACGGATCTTAAAATCCTCAATTACCCCTTAGTAAAAATAAAAATATTCGTCTGACACCCCCCTTGTCGAGTGATGCAAACTCTTTCACCAACCACGCAAGGTTCCAGTATGACATCTTCTTCATTCTCGATGGAAGAAATATGTTTGTTAGATCGGAGTAATGAAATGTCGCTCATCGATTATGCTGTGATCGTAGCTTTAAACTTATTTGCCAATAAGAGACCCTGTCATCTCTATCAAAACGTCCATAGAACTGATGACAAATAGTCTGAATCAGTTTCACTACAAGGAATGTCACCATAAACTTCCTTAAGGATATGATCAAACTCTGTTTGTCCTAGATGACCCTCACATTCTTTCATGCGTGCATCCCACAATTCTCTTCTATCTCAAGCAGTGAAGGGAATCAGTACATTCCTCGAATCGTTATACTTGCGTATTATAACCATGACAAAAGAATTAAGTAAGAGTATTAAGGAAAGGAAATAAACACCAGAGATTCATGCTTGCAAAGTGAATGGAAGAAGGCGTAAAAAAGTTGGTCGACAGTCTTGAGGAAAAGGGAGCAAGGGCGAGAATGATGAGCAAAGAAACAAAGAAAGTTGGGATTTTATGGAAAGAAATTTTAAACTATTAGGAAACCCTATCAAATTAGAGTCATGATGTTGGTTGATTGCCTCATAGAAAGGCTTCCCATCAAGGAAGAAAAGGGAGAGACAAAAAAAAGAGACTCACAAACAACACTAAATCTCATTGCATTTGTGATCTCTCTTGACCCACTTCAAGATTATCCAAAATATGTTTATTAAAAATAATTATAAAAATAAGATTTTTTAATAATTTAAAACACAAATTTAATAATTTAATTTTTAAAATATTTTTAACATATGGATTTGAATTTATCCGATGCTTATTTTATTTATTGTGTTATTACCTACAAATTTATTTGCGATTTGTTTTTTACTTTAAAATGAATCTTTTAAAAAGATTGTGTCTAGAATGATCCCTTTGTACAACTTTTTTAGCAATACTTTTATTTGAATTGTATTAGTTTAAAAACAAATTAAATTATTTAATAATTTTATTTAATTTGTAAAAATATTAATTTTTAAACTACGTATAATTTAATTAATTACTTTATTTATTTTATATTTTATCTAGATTTTTTTATTTTTATAAATCGAATATTTTCTGCGCGTAATTTTAGAGATTAATTCCTCTAATCTTACTGGATCATAATAGATAGTAAAGTCTCCTTCAAAAAATTAAAAACTTCTGCATATTCAAGATTAAATTCAAACTCATAATTTCTTATTAAACTGAAAGACACCATTCAATCGAAAATTGTCCGCATTCACGTGTCAAAATATTATTGATCGTTTGATTTCGATCGCATGGTTGGAAAAAAACAGATTTCTTTTTATCAAAATTATCAGCTTTAAATAAGAACCATTCAATCTTGATCGGACGGTCAATTACACTTGGCCACTTTCGTGTGGTTTTGTGACAGCCGACAATCCAAATCCTTGCACATGGCCTGAAAAAATAAGGCCTCTAAATAAGTTCAATTTAATTCCTAATGGAAAATTTTCATAAGTTAAAGGAGTATTTCCGGAAGACAATTTTAGGACAATGTTACTTAGGTTCGTGAAGATAAGTTTTTGAAAAGTTAATGTATTTCTTTTTTCATATTAAAAGAAATAGTCAATTAAATGTGCGATTACTATAAAAATTAAATATTCTAAATGAACATTGATCCGACAATTAGTTTTAGTTGATAATGTCATTTATTTCAAGAGTAGTATAGATGAATTAGATCTTAATATTAAATACTCATGCCTCTTTCTATTACTAGACAACAATTTGAAAAATATTATAATTAGATCTGTTCTATAAATAAGAATAATTAGTTATTTGAGATATATGACACATATAATTTAATAAGATTTAATATTCTTTTATTGTCTTATCTTATTCAATATATGACACATATTTCAATAAGATTTAATATTTTTTTAGTATCTTATCTTATTTTATAGTTCTTAAAAAATATTTATATTGTTCATTTAATTTTTTAAATTTTACAATATTAGTCTTTTTAATATACTTAGTAATAAATTTAACAATTAATTTTTAAGCTTTCCATCGTTAATTAAAAAAAAATTACCATAATAAGTTTTAAAGAAAACTATATACTTTTTATGAGTTAAGAACCACAATGAATTCAAATTAACTAGTAGCAAAAAAACTATAAAGTGAATGAGTTGGGCAACAGCTTAAAGAGTAAAGACATAGTATTAGAGTAGAAAGTTACCGCAAGTTCCTTGGTGTTTGACTTGGGTTACAGCACCTTCTTCACCGACACTTGCAGCATAACGGTTACTCTTCTTGTTCGTCGATGAACCTAAGGTTGTCTTTAAATATTTCAAATCTCTTTTCCTTTTCTCCCATGTTGTTGTCATTCACCTTTCTATGCCTCACAAGTCACTCCTCGTACATGCTCATTACCTCACTGTCACTCCTCCATGAGGACTTGTCTGCGTGAGTTCTTTCATAGGAAATGATAGACATGTCGAAGGCAAATGCCACCGTGAAGATCGTCAAGAAGATGAAGATCGCTGCCATAGCTGATCTATTAGGATTCATAGGTTAATCAAAGAGGAGGATGAGGTGAGAATTCAAGTACATAAGGTGTGACTTTATAATGACACAACTGCATAGAGATGGTGAGGTGAGTAATAATTGAACTGAATTAAAGTATATAAAATTATCATCACTTTATTGATTTTGGTGTGGTGTATAATTAGAATGTTGATGAGATACACCAGGCATGTGGTCCTATTTATATGAAAACTTCACTTTTTTATTTTTTTTATTTTTTTATTTTTTAAATTTATTAAATAATTAATGTATTTGGATCAGATACATTGATTATCCAATGAATAAAATCAATTTTCTCTTTTACGTAAATAAAATTAGAGAAAATATTAGTTAGAATGTAGAATTGAAAAAGGTGTATTAGAAATTCAAAATGATCATTCATTTTAATGGTTCTCTTATCTTATTTATAAAAAAATTAATAATAATCAATATATCTCTGATCCATGATATAACTCATATATCTTGATTATTCAATAAATCTAAAAGATAATTTTTTTTATAAATAAAATTAAAAGTAGCATTTACTTTATCAATTTTAATATTTAATAAGAAATATTTTAATAAAATTATTATTCTTTCGTTTTTTTTAATGATACAAAACAGTTAATTGATAGAAAGAATAATCGAATGATTTATCTTATTGAGAAAAAAAACCAATATTGATGGACAAAATTTGTCCAAAAGTAAAAAAGAAAAAATGAGAGCACGTGGTTTGTTTGTATACAAGTATATCTACAACAATTATTTGGTTTGATAGTGACATGAGTGTTATTTTCTTCGTAATGCCAGCATGGACATAAATAAATGATTTACCAGTTGAATGGTCACTATTTTTCATGTGAGAGGCAATTATACTTACATTACTACCGACAGCTCATAAAAAAAATACACAATCTCATAGAACTCATGATTTAGAGAATGAATATTTAAAGGATAGAACTCATCATTTAGAGGAGTGGTGGCAAATGAAAGAGTCCATCTCGTTCGTCTGAAAGAATTATAATTTTGAATTTCATTGTATTATTGTATTCATGTTAGTTAAGTTGTTACAATCCCATAACTCTTTTATTCATGCACATGTATGATATTATACATTATTTTCATACATACACATCTATGATGCAATTTCATATTTTTTATATTACAAGATACTTTTCATATTTTTTATATTACAAGATACTTTTCTAATACTCCCCTACAAGATTATAGAGAAATAGAGAAGTGAAAGTGCCGACTTTGAATTTGGTGCAAAGCTATTGAAAAACGACAATGTCAAGAGGTTTCATGAGTGTATCAACGATCTGCAATGAACTTGAAATATGTCGAATCTTCATGCGCTTGGAGATCGCTCTTTCACGTACAAAATGAATGTCAAGCTCAATATACTTGTGTGCATGAAGAATGGGAATATGTGATAGAAGAACATCACTAAAATTGTCACATAAAAGCGTATGAGGAAGAAATGGAACTAAAAGTTCAAAGAGAAGTGACTTCAACCAAAGTAGTTCAGATGTCGTGCGCGCCAAGGCACGATACTCAACCGTTGTGTTTGATCATGCGACAATAGGTTATTTCTTGGAGTTCCATGACACAAGATTTTGACCAAAGAAGATATAGGATCCAAATGTAGAGTGACGATTGTAACACCATAAAACCCTCAATCATACGAAATAAATTAATTATAAACAACTATTTCATATAGGATGTCACACACACTCCACATTCAACCTAACACTTATTTAAAATAAAATGTTTAATTCAAAACACATGTCATCACATGCTCGCCTTTATTTCGACTCATCGTAGTGGAATTAATCATTTAAAATAACTACTCAATAAAATAAGTTCAAATATATATTTTATTTGAAATTAAACTCAATCGGGGCAATATGCCCTCAACATCAAAATAACTCAGAGTCAAGAGTTATAATATTAAATCTTGTCACAATAACTCATAATAAAATAAAATATAACGTTCTCCAGCCCAGTGTTACAGATCAGAGCAACGATAATCTAAGACGCATAAAACTAGAAAAGAAGAATAACCTCAACATCATCATTCAACTCTAAGGAAGCTACCCATTTACCTGCTTGTTTGTACCCCAAGAAGGAGCACGAGATGGCACAACAAAACAAAGGGATTAGAATACACTCAAAATATATAATGGTGAAAAAGAATGCAAGGGTAGCCTAAAAGAAAAATATCAACTTTCATATATTGCAATTACATAAATCAATATAATAATTACTCGACAAAAACCAAAAACAACTCATATGAACAACCTTTATGTAATGCAATGCAACAACGACTCAACTCATGCATGTGGTACCAACTAAACAAAAAGATTCTTCATACGAACAGGTCCCAACATCTGAGCTTGAGCCCCTTCATATGAGCTCGGGACAAATCATTAGTCTCTACATTTGAACTTACGGTTCTCCTTTTTCACAACAACGACAATATATGATGCATGTACAACATAATGTACAACCACATCAACTCAACAACAGATTTACAGCTCCACGTCTAACTATAAATAACAACATCAAAGTAGCCCCCACAGTTGAACTATCCATCACAATCTCAATTACATGTTCATCGCATAATTATCTCATCATCAACACAATTCAATCATTATTAGATTAATCAAACAATTCAACTAATCAACAAAAAATCATCAAAACACACCAAACAAAAACCAAACATCGACCGCACGATAAAACAACACCAAAAATTCAACTCAGCAGACCAAAACGCATCTACTGACACGATAATGGGTACCCCGCCACCAAGGTGACGCTCGTTGTAACACCCTATTTTCCCCACGCATAAATATACATTAAAATCATAGTATTCATACAATCAAATAGGATGTGACATATTCTCTTTTCAAAACACACATGCCCTGTAACACTTTATCAAATGAAAACAACAATTAACACCTTCGTTTAGGGTGTCATCGCATGCTCACCTTCCCTTAGGTTATCATTCCAGCGGAAATTCTCATGATAAATCATGCATTAAATAAATCATTTAAACTTCAAATCTACTTTATGACATAATCAAACTCATAAATGAAATCTCCTCAAAACATAAAAATATCAAACATGAGAGTATACAACAACTCTCTAACAAAAGATTAGGCAAAGACTCGCAAACGTTTCCCAGTGTTACATATCAGAGCACGTAAACTAAAATGCATAAAGAAAAAGGAAGAAACTTCTTTTCACCATCCTCTCACTCTAAGCAGCTACTTAGTTACCTACTTGTATGTACTCCGAAAAGGAGCACATACCACATTAACAACAAAGGGGTGAAAAATCACAAATGATAATGACAAGCATATACTGCATGTAGGATAATAACACACCATTCTCTATGCAAATTTATTCGCAGTATATCTCATCACAATGTCACACCCAAACTCATTAATCAATCACAACTAAAAAATTATGCATATAACTCATTATGCAATGCAACTTGACTATGCAACTATATGCCTATACATGTGGTACCAATTCAATATTCGGTTCTCTCTAGAACCGGGTCCCCTCTTCTGAACTCATGAGTCGCCTCTTCTTAGCTCCAAGTCCCCTATTTTGAGCTTGGTATAAGCCACTAGTCCCCTCTCTGAACTAGCAGACACGCCTATTGACACACTTCGTATAATGCATGACAATATCATTAAATCGATGTGTTAAGACCTCTCTTTCGATCCCAACGTAATGCATTGACAACTCTAGTAATCCCCTATCTGGATTACATCTCAATCACAATCACAAAATACACATCATATAATTCAGTGCAACTCAGGTATTCAATCATTCTACTCAATTAGATTATTATCCATACATGCAACAACACAATAGTCATAAATATAACCTCAAACATAATGACATCATAACACTCTCAATTCATATGTCAACATCATTATAAAAACATCATCATCAAGTAGTTCATGAGGTAGCTCTGTGAGTTATCTTCCCAACTCTTTGAACGGCGTCTCATTTGGAGTCATGGAACTCAAGTTATACTTGAAAATGTCTCACTTGGTATGAAATCCAAGGAGCTGCTACGGCCGCCAGTAGCACTCCCCTGCCAAAAAAAATATTTGGGCACGCTTCTGGTACAAAAACCAAAGGGCTTCTACGGCCTGTAGTAGAGTCCAAAAAATCCAAAATTGCTCGCGATTTTGTGCGACCGCTCTTGTTTTTTAGTCGTTCATCAGACCCCTAAACCCCAAGTTTTTACCATACGTCATTTCACATGAAAGAAAATGGATTTTTATCATCTTTTAACATCTAAATCAATAATACATCATGGAAACAATGGTGGAAAACATACTTGTATACACAAATTGAATTTCAAACATTAATTCATACAATTTTTTTATAAATAAAACCATGAGAATATAAACTCCTCAATGACAAACACAAAATTCATCACAATGATCTTCCCTATTGCAGGTTAAGGACTCCTATATCCTATCCCTCATGCATACACCCTTATTAAAGGTTATTCCCCCTACCTTAGATTTTTCTAGCAAAAATTTTCAAAGCTCTTTGAATTGATGCTTTCCCTATGCCATATGCCTTATCCCATGCCTCTTCTTCTTTATACCAAATTCTATTTTCACGTAGAAAACTCTCACAAATCCTTACTAACATTTTCACTAGTAACTTAATCCCTCAATTAGAGACTTCCAGCATTACACTCACTTATCTCCTTATTCACCAAAATGCACTTATCATCTCTAATTTGATTTTAATAAAAATACTACTAATACTCCTTATCTTTTATTATTCTATTTTCTCATTTTAGTTAAATAATTAACTTAAAATACTATTATTTAATTATTAAAAATAAACTCTAATAATTCTACCCCACCTCAATCAATCTCTAATCACTCTTCACACTCCCACCTCAAGGTCACACATCCCTGACACCCATGTTATTCAATTATCACATACAATAATTAAATTAAATCATAATAATATAAATAATTGGATAAATCAATAATTGAGGTGTTACATTTGTCATCACCCTTTTCCCTCAACCGTCACCCATGTGACGACCGACAAGGCTCCACGCTTGCTTGGAGACCATGACGGTCTGCCTATCAGACCGCTGACGCCCGTCAGCATCCTAAGGCATATGACGACCAGGTCTTTATGCAGATAACATTCGTCATCTAGAAAACGTAATTCATGTTCTACTATGGAGTTCAATTCAGAACTCCGATTTTTCACGCCAGACCCTCAAATCGGTCAAAAACATCAGGAAAATAATATGTTATCATTACTACATCATATACATATCGATTAACATGAAATTTCATCAATTAATAACAACCTTTAACACTTTATTCATTATATTCATGTCAACCATATGAACACAACTCATACCACTTTCATGAATACAAACATCTAATTTTCATGGTAAATTAGCACACGAATTTCTGAATAATTACACCAATCACATCATATTATCAGAATAATTTCACCCATATCACCAAACATTCAACAGTGGAAGAAAATAGGAAAAAATCTAAATGAGAACAAGGATTTCTCTCTACCCATCATGCAATTAACACCATATTTAGAGTAATCCCCCCTTACCTTGGATTATCAGTAACAACTCTAATCTTTGGCTATCGTGATTTCCTTCCAAACCTTTGTTCTCCCTTTGCCTCTTTTCCCCAAAATAATACGTACTGACTACTCTTAGTTTTTTTAATCTCTTTTTATTAGAAACCTAATTTAATCTTCTAATAATTGTACTTTGGTCCCAACTTATTATAATTCTCACCATTTACCTTATTTTCCTCATTGTTGCTATTTTCCACCCAAAACCTTTATTTTCTATTTAACTTTAATATTACTTATTTATTTAATTAAATAATTAAATACTTTTATATCAATCCCAACATAGCATAAACATGTCAAAACACCAAATCACCAATCCAACGCATATAACATTCATTTAAATAAATAAATAAAGCACAAGTTCAATTAAATAAATAATTAAAAGAAAACACGGTGTTACAACTCTCCCCCACTTATAGAATTTTCACCCTCGAAAATTACCTAAACTAAACAGCTTCAGATAAGACTCTCTAATCCGACTCTCCAACTCAAGTCATGCTTCCACCAGCAGGTCCTCCCCACACCACCTTCACCAGCGCAATTTCCTTTCCTTTCAAGTGTTTCACTTAACAATCCTCTGCTCTCAAGGCAGATGACTCAACGATCAAGTTCTCTCTAACTTACACATCATCCACTTGAATCACATGAGACGAATTAGGAATATACTTCCTCAGCTAAGACCCATGAAATACATCATGAAGATTTGAAATAAATTACGGTAATGCAATTGTATAGGCTACTTCTCCACTCTCTTCAAAATTTCATAATGACCAATAAAACATGATCGCGACTTTATGAGTCTATCGGGGTATTAACTGCAAGTGCACAGTCTAATCGCGTAGTTTTAAAAGATATCGATCCCACAGGGACTTAATGAATCGATATACCGTTTTTCTAGGGTTACTGCGTAAAGTTAAGGCGGATGATACTTTAATGATTAGGGGGAATAGTAAAACTAAATTTAGATCTAGATTAAATATCAAATAACATGAATATCGGTATGTAGTTCGTCGTAATTAGGGAATCAAATCTTCGTTGGTCTTTTTCTTAGTTTTAAAATAAGTCTTTTCAGTAGACACTATTAATTAACAGTCTTTTCCTCAAACTCTCGCTCTGTTGAATCAGACTATGACTTTATATTAATGTACGCTCTCACTATTTCGTTAAATCTAAAATCACTTTTTGAAAACAATAGAATCTATAGAAACTCTTTTTGAGAAAATACTAACCGTTTAAACACCCTCGTCTCAAACTCTCGCTCTGTTGCCTTAGATTATATGATTAAACTTAAATGCTTAACTCTCGTCCTCACATTTAACTTTTAAAAATAATTTTTGAAAATGATTAGAATTTAATTAACCTTAAAAATTGCTTTCGCCCTGATTTAAAGTTAATGTTCAATTTACACTGTCCAGTTAAAAGCTCAAACCGTCATTCTATTGATTTTAACTTCTTTATGTCTTTTACTCTCGTACAAAAACTTTGGTATTAACTCTGTAAATTGAGACCAGAAAAAGAGTGACTATATTAAGAAATAAATTTAAACCAACTCAGTTTTGATTCCTTTATTCCGCTTACTTTACATACCGATATCTAAATAATTAGCCGGACATGCTAAACATGCCTAGATAATAATCATGCATAAATACGGCCATATCAAACAAACAATATATATAAACAGCAGTACAGAGCATATGTAAATTAAAACAATAAATCAATTAATTAATGAACCTGGAAAATTACTAGAAATCTTGGTTTTGTTCCTAGCTTCGATGCTCGAACACTCCACCATAAGTCGGTTGGATTTGTTCTTCACAATTCTTGATCAGACAGGAAAGTAAAAACAAGGAAATAAAATACTATGATCTGACATAAGGTTAGATCCAGTAAAAAATTACACAATAGTTTCCGGTGTAGAAACTATCGTGAGAAAATGAATTGAATGCTTAGGAAACTAAACTAGAAAAGAAAATAAAAATGTTTGGGAATTAGAATGCTGGAAAATTATAAAGCAGGAAAAATATTGCACGGCGTAGAGGGCTCTCCATTGGATCTTTTGAGGTCTATTTATATTCATCCATAAAATAACCGTTTTCTCAAAAGCATCTTCAGTAGGGTTCCAAAGTGTCAACGAGTCAAGAGGAAAAATAGGGGAGAACGTCCTTCTGTTACGCACGTCAACGCCAAAATATAGGAGTGGGGGGTGTGACGTCCGTCACACTATGTGTTACGGTCGTAACACTAGGTAAAGGGGCGTGACGCTCGGCATGTGAGTGTGGCGGTCGTCACAACCATTTTCCTTGCCCCAAACGTGGGCTGGGCTTTGGTGAGCTACTTTTCCTAGAAAGTCTTCTTTTTGCACCCCTCTTCTTTCTTTTTCACACGTGCTTTAAATAATGATACCTGAAATAAATAAAAAGAAAATACCAATTAATATCGAATAATATAAAATAAATTGAATCAAATAACAATATAATTTAATTAAATCAAGTCTAAAAATGTGATATAGTTTCATGTTATCAAACTCCCCCACACTTAGACTTTTGCTTGTCCTCAAGCAAGATACAATGTGGAAATCGATTTCAAATATTAGCCAGATAACATTTCCAAACACACATCAATTCGTAATAGGTTGCAAGTAAATCTCGTTTAGAAATAACCTGAGCTTAATCTTAGCATCAAAAATTACTGTAACAGCACTAGATAACCTCACCTTATGCAAACCAGTTCGAGTCATGCTATTATAGCTCAGCCTAGTTCTTTTACTCTTATTTCACCCGTTTTCATTCTAGCGAAATCACATTAAGCCCTTTATCTTCTCGCGCACATAGTGGAGTAACTGGTTAGCTATTCTGATCCCCTTTTAGCTAGAAGTTCTGGTACATAAGTTGGGTAACTTCGTTATTTGGTTCATTGCAAATTGCGGGGGATCGGACCGTAGTCCGCCCTACCAAGTTCAGCACCAGAAACCGCTGAACCAACTCACAATGGAACGTTCATACCATGTTTTTGTAGGGTCCGAAACCTTTGGATTAAATGATCGGGTAAGGATCACCTAACTTAATTAGTGCATTTCCTGATTTTTAATATGTTGTTTTGGGGATCATTCACTTGTATTCATCGGCTCTCCACGTAGTTTGCTATTAAGATGGTGCCGACTTCTCGTATAAACTACTCGGGGTTACTATAAAACTAAAAGTTCAAGGAATTGGTACAATAGGTACTTAGTCTGATCTAACATGCTGAGGTTTTTAGAGTGTTGGGGCGGTAATAGTTTTGTCTTAATTTCACTCAAGTTTTTATAAAATAGGCAACCTTTATACTTATTGAGTGTGTTGAATTTTTGTTATGGCTCAAGAAAATTGAGGGGAATAGATAATAAAAATTTTCACACTAGGGACTTGACTTAAAATAAATATATATATATATATATATATATATATATATATATATATATATATATATATATATATATATATATATATATATATATATATATATATATATATATATATATATATATATATATATATATTTATTATGAAAGGGAAATATTTAACATAACTGAAACAAAGTTTTCCCCCCTACACTTAAATAAAACATTGTCCCCAATGTTTCAAAAAAGAAAAAAAAGAAGGAACCCAAACTCAATTCTTCCTGCGTCCTCTTGTTCTCGGACCCGGTGATCGTTGACGTACTTCCAAGTCATCAAACCTGTTAAGCAAGTCAGTGAACCGCTGGTCGGTTATTGCATTCCTCTCTTCTTGTTGTTGTTGCATCTGGCGCATCAGTTGCATTACTTCGTTATTCTGCGCATGCATGGCATCAAGCCGTTGGGCTTGATGTTCAATAGCATCCATGATGTCATCATTTGTTGCGGGCCTTCTTCTTCGACGACGTCGGGAGGATGGACCAGCCACATTATCAGAAGGATTATGTGGGGCCGAATGTTGTTCAGGACCTTGATCACCTTGCTCCATTTCATCAAACTCGTCTGGGGGCGGGTTTGTTTGTGTAGGCTCGGTAGGTTCGGGAGCATTCAGATCGTAGATGAATCGGTTGGGGTTGGTGACATCGGTGAGGGCAATGTTGGGCAAAACAACGCTTGGGATTTCTTGGTTATTCACCATAAGATAATACTTTCCGCCTACCCTATTTTTGATTAAGCGGCTGGAGCGACAATAGCTTATATCCATAAACAGGGGTGGCAAAGATTGCAAATTCTGAAGTCGGTCCCCTAGATTTAAACCGAGTACGATGGTGGTTATTAATCCTCCAATCACAAAAGGTTGACGGCTTCGAGCACAAAGGGTACGGATATGGTGAAGTAAGAAAGAGGCGGCGTGTACCTTTGTGTCGGCTGAAAAGATGCAGTGTAGGAAGAATAATTCTTTCGTGTTGACTTTGTTGTTGTTGGGTCTTCCAAAAATGGTGTTTTGCAAAATACGGATAAAATACCGGATAGTGGGGTTGTGTATGTGCGAAGCAAGTAGTGCATCTCAATTAGTGGTTTCCACACCGGATATTTTTCCAAAGAGGTCGAATGCGTTCGTGTTCCACTCTGAGTTTGGAGGGATTCTTGGGTGGACTTGGTCTCCTACAGGAAAGTGTAGCATGGCACTCAACTGTTCCTGAGATAGTGAGTACTCAGTGTTGAATATACGAAAATTTGCGGTATCGGTTAAGTATTCGTCCTTACCGGGTGGAGTGGTGTAGGAATAAGAACTTAAAAACTCCAAGGTGAGTGATGGGTATGTTGGGTGATTTTGTGTGCAAAGAAAAGTTAAATCAGAAAGCCTAAGCAGCCATTGCACACCTTGAAGTAATCCTAATTCTTGTAAGCAATTTAAATCTGGGTACCTGGTAGATATGACACCGCGTTGTTGGAACCGAACGAACTGCTTCCGTTGATAGTTGCTATCTTCAGATCGGAAAATAATATTTCCGAATTGCACTTCTTGATGTTGGTTCTCCGCCATATTGATAGGTAGGTAGAAAGAAGGGAAAAGAGGATGAAATATATTTGTATAGAATGGTTTGTTGGAATGATGTGGTGTAGGAAGAAATGTATTGTAGGTATTTATAGGAAGAGTTTTGAAATTGGGAAGAGGAGTGGGTGAGAGAAAAATTAATGTGGATGAAGGTGAGTGGAATGGAGTAAAGAGGTGAGTTGAATGGAAAAAATGAAAAGATGGGGAGCAACGGTCATGACCATAACGGTCAACAACGTTTACGAGGAAGCACGCCGTCACACTCGTGATAGAGTGTGTTACGGGCGTCATTGGTTGCGTGGCGACCGTGACAGTATGTGTGACGCTCGTCACACTTCTGAGCATGCAACGGTCACTACGCTCGTGACAGCATGCGTGGGTGCTTTAATAAAATTTTATTATTATTTTTTTATTTATTATTTTTTTTTTAGTTTTGTTTATTATATTTGCTATTGCCATGAATGCTACTTTACTACACACCATAGTGTATATATATTTTTCTCTAATAAGCCATGCAAGTAGTAGCATACAGTAAATATCATTATTGGTAATTTTAGATAGTGCATAAATCAAAATAAAATTTAATTTAACCAATAATGCCAGTAACTTCATAAAAATAAACATAATGTAATATTTGAAAATAAAATAAAACATGCGAAAAGTAAATACTAAGATAAAAATAATGTCAAACGAAACTATAAATTTCCTAAAACTAAAACTAGTTAACTGCAATTCTTCTAGCCACTTGTAGAATCTCTCGTCGGAGGAGCAAAGGAATTGACACGGTGTAGCAACTCGTGGAATTGATTTGTCATTCTACTCATGTATTCCAGAAATTCATGCCCCATCTTAGTTAACTCTTCTCTAATGGAATCTTGTTCTGACATCAAGGCTTGAATAGCGGTATTATAATCAGTTTCGGGCATATGATGTCTAAGATCAGATATCGCCGATTCTGCAGACGGGATAGGATGAGGTGGAGAGGCAGCATCATGGTAACCAGTTGGTGTCTGCGGATCAGACTCAGCATAAGGAATCTGGTTGTCAAGAATCTCATAATCTTGGATGGTTTCAACAGATCTAACAGGAGAAGGTATTCCATCCAGGTTGTAAAGCCAATTATTTCGGTTATGGACACTAGTCATCGGGCTAAGCATGGTGAATAGGTAAAAAGCTTGGTTATTAATTAATAGTTCAAACTCTTCAGGTCCAAGGTTTCCTATAAACATAGTGTTGAAAAGGAAAAGTATATTCATAGGCTGAATACCACAAAAAGGGTTCAAATCAAGCATGGGTTGGCGCAATCCAATAGCATTAGCAATCATAGTTATCAATCCTCCTATTTGGATCGGTGCACGGTCATCTTGAATAAGGAGGTCAAAACTCGCCAACATATAAGTTGCATCATTCACTGGACGGTTCTGGGAGGCACAAAATATTATGAAAAGTTCATCACGTGATACTGTGGTGATGTTTGATCTTTTCCCAAAAAGAGTGTGTGCTAGGATCTTGTGGAAATAACAGAACGCTGGGTTATGTATGTTTCCAGAAAGAAACTCATGTTCCTCAGGATCGTCATTTCCCGTCAAACTTCCCCAAAAAATGCTCAAGCTCTCGATATTCAAAGAGGTCTTCTTGGCTCATGGTGAATGTGTCAAAAGAAGTAGGGAACCCTAAGAGGTTAGTAAATTCTTGAATGTTATACTGATACTCCTTGAACATCCTGAATTGAATGAAATCTCGGTTTATTCCTTTTCCATGGTTTGGTAAATAAATCAGGGAGCTAAGGAATTCTAGAGTTAGCCTCCGGTAAGTAACAAATTGTCTCCGAATAGGAGTGGTTTCCCACCCTATTTGACTCAGCAGATATAGGACACTATCTCTTAGCCCAAGAGCGGTCATTGCACAATCATCAGCATAAAAACTTGGGTGCATCTCTCTCTCAGCAAGTTCTTCAAATTTTTGTCTCTGAGCTCTCCCTCGAAATTTGATACCCATGCGATCAATATGTCCCATCAGGTTAGTGTTAACTAAAGAAAAGGAAAACAAGAATTTAGTCAGGATTTGGCCAGATGCCGAAAGAAGAAAAGAAGAAAAATTTAATAAAATAAAGAAAATGAAGAATGAAAACTGAATAAAATCAAAAAGAATAATCAAAGAAAAAAACTAAAAATTTGTGGGTTGTCTCCCACGAAGCGCTTTGTTTAATGTCGCAAGCTCGACATAAAACTATTAAATGTTAATATATTAATTTTGGAGACAATACGTCTAAGTGCAGGACTTGCGAGTCTTCATTGTTTTCAGCATAATGATAATGTTTTAGACGCTTCCCGTTTACGATAAATGATTCAATAGATTTTCCTTTAATTTCTACAGCCCCACTAGGAAAAACATTAGTGACTTGGAAAGGGCCTGACCACCTAGAGCGTAGTTTTCCTGGGAATAACTTAAGTCTAGAGTTAAACAATAGGACTACATCGCCTTGTTTGAAAGTTTTTCTTGATATGCGTTTATCATGCCATTTTTTCGTTCTTTCCTTGTAGGTTCTGGCATTTTCGTATGCGTCTTGTCTAAGTTCCTCTAATTCGTTTATATCTAGAATTCGCTTTTCACCGGCGGCCTTATAGTTTAAATTTAAATTTTTAATAGCCCAATAGGCCTTATGTTCTAACTCCACCGGGAGGTGGCAAGATTTACCATAAATAAGCTTAAATGGGGTTGTTCCTATGGGAGTTTTGTAAGCGGTTCGATATGCCCATAAAGCTTCGGGTAATTTTGATGACCAGTCTTTCCTCGATGTAGCGACTGTTTTTTCCAATATCTGTTTAATTTCTCTGTTAGACACTTTCACTTGTCCACTAGTTTCAGGATGGTAAGGTGTTGCTACTCGATGTTTTACACCATACTTAAACAATAATTTTTCGAGTATCTTAGATATGAAATGAGATCCACCGTCACTGACTACTATTCTTGGAACACCAAATCTTGGAAAGATTATATGCTTAAAGAGTTTAATTACTACTCGTGTGTCGTTTGTTGGGGAAGCTATAGCCTCAATCCATTTTGATACGTAGTCAACCGCTACGAGTATGTACTTGTTACCGAAAGAAGGTGGAAAAGCTCCCATAAAATCTATTCCCCACACATCGAAAATTTCTACTTCCAAAATGCCTTTTTGCGGCATTTCGTCACGTCTAGATATGCTTCCTGTGCGTTGACACCTATCGCATTTCTTGACAGCGACGTGCACATCCTTCCATATGTTTGGCCAATAAAGACCGGCTTGTAGGATTTTAGAGCATGTTTTGGATGTACTTGCGTGTCCACCATAAGGAGCGGAATGACAATGTTGGATTATACTTTCTACCTCTTCTTCAGGTATACAGCGACGAAAAATACCATCGGGGACTCTTTTGAAAAGTAAAGGGTCGTCCCAGTAATAATGTTTTATGTCATGGAAGAATCGTTTCTTTTGTTGGTAGGATAAATCAAGTGGAACCACTCCGGCGACTAAATAATTGACCAAATCAGCGTACCATGGTGTAACGCATACAGCCAAGGTGGTCTCTACCTGTTCATCATCTCTATTTTCTTCCAAATTAGCTATAAGTTTATCGTACGAAAAATCATCATTGATCGATGTTCTTTCCGGTTCCAGGTTTTCAAGTCTAGAGAGGTGATCTGCTACTACGTTTTCAGTTCCTTTTTTATCTTTGATTTCCAAATCAAATTCTTGTAGCAACAAGATCCACCTTAGGGGTCTAGGTTTAACGTCCTTTTTCGTTAAGAGGTACTTAATGGCAGCGTGATCAATGTAAACGATTATTTTAGCTTCGACCAAGTAGGAACGAAATTTATCTAGTGCAAATACTACTGCTAAAAGTTCTTTCTCGGTCGTGGCGTAATTCATTTGTGCTTCATCTAGAGTTCTACTCGCATAATATATGACGTGAAGTTTTTTATCCTTTCGTTGTCCTAAAACAGCGCCTACGACGTAGTCACTTGCGTCACACATTATTTCGAAAGGTTCATTCCAATCCGGGGTCTGCATTATGGGTGCGGAGATCAATGCATGTTTAAGTGTTTGAAATGCTTCTAAACATTTATTGTCGAAGATGAATTCAGCATCTTTCATTAATAATCCGGTTAAAGGTTTAGTTATTTTAGAGAAATCTTTAATGAATCGTCGGTAAAAACCGGCATGTCCTAAGAAGCTTCGTATTTCCCTCACAGTTTTCGGAGGTTGAAGGTTTTCGATTACTTCTATTTCGGCTTTGTCTACTTCAATTCCTCTATTTGATATGATGTTTCCTAAAACAATTCCTTCTTGTACCATAAAGTGACATTTTTCCCAATTAAGTACTAGGTTTACTTTTACACATCGTTCTAGAACTCTTTCTAGGTTTTCAAGACATTCTTCGAAACTTTGTCCGCATACGGAAAAGTCATCCATAAAGACTTCCATGATGTTTTCGAGAAAATCGGCGAATATTGCCATCATGCACCTTTGGAAGGTTGCAGGAGCATTGCACAAGCCAAACGACATTCGTCGATAAGCGAAGGTACCAAAAGGACATGTGAACGTTGTCTTTTCTTGGTCATCAGGATGAATTGGTATTTGAAAGAAACCTGAGTAACCGTCCAGATAGCAGAAGTGAGAATGCTTGGCTAGTCGCTCTAACATCTGGTCTATGAATGGTAAAGGAAAATGATCTTTTCGGGTTGCTTTGTTCAGCTTCCTATAGTCAATGCACATTCTCCATCCCGATTCAATTCGTTTGGTTATAGTTTCTCCTTTTTCATTTTCGATCACTGTTATACCTCCTTTCTTTGGTACTACGTGTACAGGACTAACCCATTTGCTATCGGATATAGGATATATGATACCTGCCTCTAATAACTTTGTTACTTCCTTTTTCACTACCTCACTCAGGATCGGGTTTAGTCTCCTCTAATGTTCCCTAGAAGTTTTACAGTCTTCTTCTAGCATGATGCGGTGCATACGAATAAAAGGACTTATCCCTTTAAGATCGGTGATGTTGTATCCTAGTGCGGTTGGATATTTTCTTAAGATATGTAGGAGTTTTTCTGTTTCAAGTTTTCCTAGATCTGCATTGACTATCACTGGTCGTTCAAGTTCTAAGTCTAGGAATTCATATCTCAGATTTTTGGGAAGTGTTTTCAGGTCGAGGGTTGGTTTCTTAAGGCATTGCGTAGGATCTGATGTTATTGTTAACATTGGTTCAGTCTGTCTTCTACACGATAGTCAGACAATTCGTCATTTTTGAATTCTGTTTCTTTTATGCATTCATCGATGATATCCATGAAGTAACATGTGTCTTCTATTGCAGGTGCTTCTAAAAATTTGGAAAGAATGAACTCAATTTTCTCTTCTCCTACTTCGAAAGTGATTCGTCCTCGTTTTACGTCTATGATAGCACCGGCGGTTGCTAAGTGTAGCACCTCAAATTTGCACCCTACCTTTTGCATATTCATTTCATTTTTAGGTCATTAACATCACATTAACATTGCCTTAGCATTGCATAGCATATTGCATTTTATCATGCGAGACTGATCAGAAGAAGTCATCTGTGCAAGAGAGCAAGGGATTTTCATGTTGGAAAAAGTCCTATGGTCGTTCTAGAGAGCTCATGCGAATTAAGGCTCATGTTGTAGCAAGTTGGCCAAAGTTGGGGGTTCAGGAGCCCACAGTGCGTAACCAAGTCGGCTGAGGCCCATAAAAGTCAACCGTCTAACCAAATATCCATATACCATTTAGCCCATTTAACTAACCCATATCCGCATTTTAAAACCAAATGTCCATAAACCAGATATCCATTCAAATCCAATTCCTAATACCCATTTGATCCATTATTTTCAATACCCATTTGCATATCCATGACCTTCTTTTTTTTATCCATTTTTCACAATAAAAATCCACTAGAAATCCAAATCCTCTTACCAAATCCATATTTCATTTTTACTAATTCCTAATTTCTAAAACAATCCGTGTAACCATTTAATTCTTTTTCCAAACCATTAATGATCATTTACATACACATTTCAATTCATCCTTTAGATTCAATCCAAAGACAGTTTACCATCATAAACCATTATTTCTGATTGACAATTCAAATGCACTACAAACATTTCATCCATTAGTTGCAAAACTGCACTTTCATCACATAAGCCAATTTCCAAAATCACATGTATTCAAGTCCAATTTAAACATTTCACTAATGTCTCACATTACTAATTCAATTACCTACATTACACATTCAATGCATAAAAGTTACAACAAAATCCCAAAAAAAAACACACTAATCCATACCAATTCATACATTCCAAATTCAATTATTTCCATACACAAAACATGCATTCCAAATAACAGCATAAAAAAGGAACCTAACGACCTTTCTATTGAGCAGCAACATAGGCATCATTTATCTAAATTGCAGGGGTTGCCTTCTGTCAATTCCGGTCAAACTGAACAAGGTAGCGGTGTCAATCAAGGCACTGTAAAGGATGAGTTTTCAAGAGGTTCTTTAGCACTCACTAGCTTACCACCACCAACATCTGCTAGCTTGCTCCCAACTGGCTCTTTTATTTCTCGGATCCCAGCTAGCACTTCTGCTATGGTGTCTAAGGCACCTCTAAAAAGACCTCTTGGCCAGAAGAAACCACTTGAGACACTTGGTTCTTCACCTCCTCCTCCGAGTAAGAAACAAAAGGTGTCTGGGCCATCTCTGGAACAAAGCATTGCACAGCTTAATGATGTTACAGCTGTTAGTGGTGTCGATCTTAGGGAGGAGGAAGAGCAGTTATTTTCTGGGTCCAAAGAGGACAGTCGAGCTTCAGAAGCATCTCGAAGAGTTGTGCAAGAAGAGGAAGAAAGTCTGATTTTGCTGAAAGCTCCATTGCAGAGAAAATTGATTGAAATTATGACCGAGTGTGGCTTGAAAGGCATGGGTAATGATGTGGAAAATCGCTTGTCACTGTGTGTTGAAGAGCGAATGCGCGGAGTGATAAGTAACATAATCAGTATGCCAAAGTTGAGGGAAACCTACAAGAAAGTAACAGAATGCTAACTGTTAAAAGAAAAGCTCTAACAGCGCCATAACAAGGTAGCCTACCCACTGACACAAATGCCATGAAACCTGAAGCATCGAGTTAGAAGCGCATCATCCAAATGCAAAGCAGCAGAGCATGTTGTTTAAACTGAGGCAGATGCAAGATCCTCACCAAACCATGTTGCAGCCAGAAGTACTTCCGGTTTTCAAGCTACCTGACCAACAAAACAAGCCATGAGCATTCAATGCAATTCACCCCAACCAACCAAACCTTCTAACAAAACCTACAATCCAAAAAATGCAGCTCAATTCAAATCAATGAGTTTCAAAATAATAAACAGTGCATGAAAGAGCAGTTCAGGTAAAGAAGCAAGTCACCCAATGTAAGTCAATTCAGTTATCCATGGATCAAAAGATTGAAGGCAAATGGATTAGAAATTTGAACTTGTGGTAAAAACCACGTGACTTAATTCATAGTTCAAGACTTACCTTCATTTAAGTGCCAGCTGGATGGTGCAGATTGAGCCATTTTTTTTAGATTTAATTCTCCAATTTGCCCCTTAGATCCTGCTATATAAGCTGCAATCATTTGCCAATCATTTTTTCAGAAAAATTTTCCCTCTCATTCCAGAATCGTGTTTGCCCTCAATCCTTCAACCTCTAACAAACTTTTCCAGCTTCTCCTTCAACCTCTAACAAACTTTTCCAGCTTCTCCTTCAACCTCTAACAAACTTTTCCAGATTCTTCTTCAACCTGTAACAAACCTTCAACCACACTCTCATTCACCACCCAACTTCTTCATCAAAACCTTCACCAAACTCCAAATTCCAAAAAACATAATCTTCTTCAATTTCAACCATCATCAATCAACCACCACACCGCACCAACCTTCAATCCTCTGCCATTTCTTCAACCTCAATCCTTCACCACATTCCAACAATCCGCAACAAACTTCCAAAACCGTTATTCAACCTTCCACAGTGATTTACACGAGAACAATGAGATTTCAAAATCTCAGAAGAGGATGAAGAATTGGTAACAGAAGGAGTTTCTAAGCATCATTCATAAACCTCATCCAAGAACTTGCAACAGAAGTAGGTAAATACACGAGACAGTGAAACCGCGGCTTCGATCATGATTTCCATTGCGCCACGAGTACGCTCTCCCTCCTCGCTCTCGGTTTAGCCGATTCTGCAGGAATTCACAAAATGAATAATCACACAATCGCGACTACGGAAAGAAGATAAGGCGAAGAAAGAGAGAGAGCACCAAGAAAATACCTGAGACGAGCTTCCACTAACATCGTCGTTGCGTCGGTCGTCTTTGCCGGCGAATTCGTTGGTTGTTCTTGCTGGACTTTGATTCCGTTCCCAATCCGTGGTGTCCCTTGCCTCAGTGAATCCTCTCGAATCCAACGATCGAACCGCACCTTCCACGATTACGATTCAAGATACATGAACGCCGCGATTCAAGGCACCAGAGAACGGCGAGGAAGATTGAAGTAGAAGAAGAACAGGAGAAGTAGATCTGAAAGCTCTCGGTCCGCTTCTCGTCGGTGAACGTTGCGAAAGCCATTACGGTATGTGACTTTTCTCCATCGCCGTTTAGTTCATGAGCTTGCGTATTAGGATTCGGTTTCGACGTTTCGAGATTTGTTTAGCTCCGGGAGAGTTTTGTCTGAGTTCGTGTGAACGGGGGATTTGGAGGCGTTAATGTCAACGCCGGTGAGAGGAGAGAAGCGCTTCTAGGAAGTGCTTTTGGGAGAATCACGTTTGGAGCCAGCTTTGATATGCACTAGAACCGTGAGAGACTGAACTTGCTCTCTCATTCCATTGCCTTGCTCAGTATGGGCCCGGCTTCGGCCCAACCCAATAACCTCACCTTGCACCCCTGCGAATGGGCCTGCACCCCCCGTTTGGACCTGTTTCCCCCAATTACAAGGCCCACGTTTTTTATTATTGTTAGTTTTATTAGTTTAGGTAGAATCCAATTAGAATTAATCAAATTAGCAATTAATTTTAGCATTAGGATTTACTTAGAAGATATTAGGAGTTTTTGGATTAAATTAGAGGTTAGGTCTAGAATTAGATTAATTAGAAATATTAAAAACTGATTTTAGAATTAGTGAATTTGATTGGAAATGTTGAATTAATTTTAGAGCTAGGATGTTATGTTGATTTAGAGATTAATTTTAGAATTTAGAAACTATTTCAATTATTTGTCAAATTAGAATTAGAATTTGTTGATTTAACATAATGTTTAGCATAGTCCAATAGAGTTTTTAGAAATAAGTAGGTGTGATTAATAGGTTAATAGTTTAGTTACTGTTAATAATTAGAAAAAGTTAATTAGGATACTAGCTTAGAATATTAAAAAGAAATATTAGGTAATCTCTTGGATTTTTTAGAATCTTAAATCTAGCTTAGACTTTAATTGACTTTTGATTAGAATTTTGTAAATAGAAATTTAATTCAATATTACTCCCTAACTGTGAAATGACCAGTCTACCCCTAGGCTTAGAAATAATTCAATTTTGCATGCTCCCTTAATTTTAGGACATGTTAGTATTTGATTAAATGAGCTTCATGTGGAGTTTGAGCTTCTGTTTTGGATTTTTTATCCTCTTTTGACCCTGGGCTTCGACCTAGTGGTTTGGACTTATCATTTGAATTGTGATTTCAGGTTCAAGAATACATCTCCATGAGGGATGATGCTCCTTCATTTGAGCTTAACCATTTGTTGTTGTTGGCTAACAATTGTGTGTTTTGTAGGCCTTAATGGGGGATTCACTTGTGCTTGTGCCTTGCTCATTGTCTGATGATGCTTTGTCTGTCTGTTTAATATTGACTGTTGGTTGTTTGTCTATACAGTAGCTGATTGTTTTAGATTTTTTCACAGGTACACTTAGTTGCTCAGTTCTCTTAAGAACTTGCATTGCTTTGCTTATAAGCAATTGGCATTGAGGTATGACGTTTCTGACTTCATGTAGTCTGGAGACCCGGCTGTTACCGGGTCGGGCACACTGTCTGAAGTCCTCCTTAAGAGGCAATGCTTGTGTATGTTTATATTTGTCCCAAGCAGGAAAAGTCCTCATTTGAGGCAATTGGTGGAAGGTAGGGATAAGCAATCTATCCCCCACTATTCTGTGAGTCTTCTCCTTGCTCCCATTACATGGTTGTAGCATTGAGATCCCAACCCAAGATCTTGTACATTGTACAGTCGAGTCTATGTCCTGAGTGTAGAAGGGTCCCCCCATTCTGGACCCACGCTCCCTTGTCTGATGCTCTCTCTGACTTGAGATAGAAGCAATGAGGCACACCCCTCATCACCTTTCATCTAGCTTCACCTTAGCCCCTCAATGGCAAGGTTAAGAGCTAACTTGACCCCGATACAGAGGCTTGTTTGTTGAGGTTGATATGACCCCTCGACTAAAGCCTAGCCCTGATGTTTGAGCCCCTTGTTGGTGTGTTTATTTCATGCTGTATATGTTTGTGTGGTGTGATTGTATCCCCTAGGTTTGCTAGACTCCGCGTAGTCTCGTTTGCATGTCAATTAAGGTAGCACGGTTCCTTCGTATAGGACTTCCTTTCTTGCTTGAGCTTTCCTAAAACACAAACAAACATTATCCCCTCTTAAGGATACGTCAACTCCTTCTACTACAGGTGAGTAAGTCTCCAAAGGTCGAGCATCAGGTAGATTGCGTAGTGACGTTGTCCACTTAAAAAACACAAACCAACAGGAATAGTTTAGCCGAACTACGGCAACTCTGATTCTCATGTCCAGATGAGATACGTAGGCACGAGATGCGATGTCTTGTCGAGTTTGACTAACGACTAACACTAATGCTTTTCTCTCGCCCTCGTTGCGATTGAGACTTTCCCTTTCTCTTGCCCTAGTTGCAATCGAGACCCTTTTTCTCCTTGCGTGTGTAGGAGATGGATGTAAGCCCAGCGAGTGGCATTCCACATCCTGTGTTTTGTTGTGTGCTTGGAAGCTGATGTAAGTCCATCGAGTGGCATTCGGGTTCCTTTAGTGTGTGTTTTGGGTTCTGATGCTGACATAATTCCATCAATTGGTTGTCGGGCTCCATGTTTGCCCTTTTGAGTGTGTTTTGGTTCGGATGCTGATGTAAGTCCAGTGGTTGGCATTCAGGCTCCACGTTTGCCTTTGCCTGTAGTTGTTTGCGTGCGTGTTAGCCGAGCTACGAATGCTCTGATTCTCCTTCGTCCAAAGGAGATATGTATGCATAGGACGCGACATCCTAGCGAGCATGTGTCGTTTCCCCAGTCCGAACTACTTTGACTCTGATGTCTATGCCTAATAGACTAAGTAGGCCCAGGATACGATGTCCTGCCGAGTCAGTCTCGTTTGTTTCCTTGTGTCTCTTTCAGCCTGTGTAGATGTTTATTTGAGCAGTGTTTTAGCAACCATTTTCCTTCCTATTGTGCGTGGATCCCGTCGAGTACGACGGATGCGTAGGGGTGCTAATACCTTCCCTTCGCATAACCGACTCCCGATCCCATTCTCTTTGGTCGCGAGACCACGTCTTTTCCAGGTTTACTTCGAGCGTTTCCTTTCCCTCTTTTGGGATAAATAACGCACGGTGGCGGCTCTGTTGTTCTTCGTTTCCCGCCGGTTTTTCGCGTAATGCGACAGCTGGCGACTCTGCTGGGGACACTAGAGAAGTTGACCTGTGCTGGTCCTTCTTCCCTAAGCGAGTCTCTCCTAGCGCTCTCTAGTTTAGGGCTTTGGTTGTTATATGCTGCTTTATTTATTGCATTCATTTCATTTACTGTTTGCATTCAATGTGTGCATTAATGTTTGCATTCATTCATTTTCATCTGCTGTGCTGGCTGTGTTTTCTCTGATTGGGGGTGGGTGTTACTTGAGGTAAAAGGCCCAATACCCAGGCTATGAGTGCAATCTAGGAAACTTAGGAATAGAGTGATTCATGGGAAGCGGGTGGTATGGCGCCACTTAGCGGAACATTGATATCACGAGCAGTTCAGACCCTGGTGGGATATTATCGGTGCATACATCGGGTGTGCACAGGATGATATTCTGCGAAAGGTTATTTATGCTGCGTTTCTCTTGACCTTACCCTGACCTAGATGACACCCGTGAGTGGGGAGGGAATGATCATTACAGGTACAGTTGCTGACTGGTCGGTGACTTGTTGGTGACTCTTGGTACTAATGGTGACTGTGAATCATGGACATTTATTTCTGGGACGCCGGAGTTCTGTCCGTGGTTTATCAGTGGGTTCCGTTTATTTCGGATCCCCGGGTTGAATTGAGAGTACCGGTTCAGAGGATCTGATTGTCATCCGTTCAGTGGATATTCCTGTGATGGTAGTGATGTAATCTCCAGTTCCGTTTATTTCGGAACTCCCCAAGTCGGATTTATGGTGACTCAGTTGACTGTGACTGGTTCAGAGAATGGGTCTTCAGATTACTGGGTGGCACAGCAACCTGCATTCATGCATTTGCATTGGTCTCATTTCACATTCATCTGCATTCAACTCATGTCTGTCCGTACTCAGGGTCCGTTATTTTTAATTGAAACTCGGGTTGAGAGACATCTAGATGTCATTGTTGATAAAATTTTATCTGTCTCGATGAAACCGGAATCAAAGGACAGAATATTCCTAGTACGGACAGACATTGCATGTGTGAGTCATACTAACCCATTTGTTGTTTTGTAGGTTTCAGTACTCAACCGGTGCGCATAGCTTGTCTGTTCAGATAACCTGCTAAAGGTCTACCAAATCCAAGCTGATGGATCTTCCCAACGCCGACATCCTTGAGCTGAAAGAGATGGTGAGGGACTTGTTCAGTGTGGTACAAGGGCTTGCCTTGGGGCAGAAAGCCATGGCCGAGAGATTGGAAAGGATTGAGAAGTGGCTGATAGTGGAGAAAGTTCAGGGGAAATCTCTGTCATCCGAAGTGAACAAACCCACTGGTACTACAGCAAAGAAACTCTCTGACATTGGTCCTTTCAAGAAAGAGGTTGAGTCAGTTGGTATGCCGGTTAAAAGGGAACGCAGTCAGAATCGCTATCATCCTTATGCGGCCACTGTAACCATTCCTGTTGGTAATCCACCTGCTCAACAGCAACAACCACCACCTCAACAGAGGGCACCGAGAGTCAGGAGCCAGGTGAAGAAGAAAAAGGAGGAACGCCAGTTTGAGGAGCCACCTGTGACTTATGCCCTCCTGTTCCAGAGGTTGATGGATCTTGGTTTAATCCGGCCAAGGATATTGGTCCCCATAGAACGGCAGAATAGGCCTCCAAACTATGATGAGAATGCTAGTTGTGTGTTTCATTCTGAGATGCCCGGACATAGCATTGAGGGCTGTAGAGCTTTTAAGCATGTCATCCAGGACATGGTGGACTCTAAGACCATCAGCTTAGCACAGATCATGAAGGGGGATGTCAACCCTGTGCCCAGGCAGGGTCCTGTGAAAGTCAAGATGGTAAAGAAGGCCAAGAAAGGGATGGAGGTGACTGAGAAAGATCAGTTAAAAGTTCCAATGGCTGTGGTCCCCAAATCTCTGATGCAGGATGGAGCTTTCCCTGCTGTTGATGACACTTGTGCAACCGTCACCACAGGGGGATGTATGCTGACAGGAGATACGACCCAAAGGATGAAGGAAGTAGAACTGGACAATGAAAAAGAAACACCCAGTCAAGCAATCGAAACCGTCAAGGCGGAGAGTGCTCTTGTGGCTGGGAAAGAGAAGAAGTTGTCCATCTCTTCTTACAAACAAGCCCTAGAGGTGGTGAAAAACCAAGAGGCCCGAGGTTGGGGAAGGATCATTGACATAGTGGTAAAGGCAGACATGTTCGGGATCGGTTATCCAGATCAAGAGTCGTCTAGACCAAACAGAGGACGTCGTCCACCGTACATCTTCGTCAGTGCAGGAATGCTAAACTCTGATCGTGCTTGTTCGGTAAGTGGAGAGATCGACCGCGACCGCGAGCTAGAGCTGTGGATAAAGTCGTGCGTACCAGGCGATTGGAAGGCCTCCAAAAGCATCCCTGTCACTCATCCGGAGGAGTAGTTTTTCTGTGTTTTAGATTTGTTTGCATGAAAGCCATACGTTTTGCCCGAAACGTACTGGTCCATTGTAAGGGCCACCTCATGTGTTTCATTGTGCAACATTTTGCATCAGTAATAAATGGATGTTTTTGTGATCAAAAGCGGTGTTCCCTGTTTTTCATTTTTTGCAGTTTTTAAAAAATAAAAATGGCAATGTTTTTCGTTTTTCTTTTGAACTTGTCTTGTTCCAACCACAAAAGTGATTACCCTCCTGATCTCATCGATAACAATTTGGTTACACCTCTATATGACTTCGACAATCCAAGCTATCATGCCGAAGAAGAAGGCGAAGAAGATTGTGATCTGCTGGAATTAGCTAGGTTGTTGAAACAAGAGGAGAAGGTGATTCAACCACACGAGGAGCGATACAAGAATTGTTATTCCAAGCACCGCCGAGGTCAGAAAGTGAAAGTTGAGGCCGCTTCAGAGGCAAGTCAAGAACAGAATGGTAGCCCTGTTGAAAGAGCAGGTTGATATCTTCACCTGGTTACATCGAGATACACCAGGGTGGAATACCCATGTTGTGGGGCACGAGCTACCATCGAGAGAAGACTATCCTCTAGTGAAGAAGAAGGCCGGTGCCACGGATCAAAGGGGCTACGGTGACTTTGTTTCATGGTATGACTCATCGTGAAAGCGAATGCCATGTTGATGACATGATGACAAAGTCCCAAGCAGAAGAGGGGCATCCGGTGGATCTGGGGCAAATTGTTTGACCAGATCGAAACTACTCAGACTGAGGTTGAGTCTAAATCAGTGCACTTATGGAGTGCTGTCCGGTGAGCTGCCGAGGCTTGTTGTGGGCAAATAAGAGGAGTCAAGGTCGATCCTGCTAAAAAAAAAAAAAAAAAAAAAAAAAACAATACAAGAAACGCCTGAACCGAAAAAGAAAAGAAATCAAATGGTCAGGTGGAATGGTGACTGCCAAGGGGCATGGAAAGGAAAATGAGTAGCAGGAACCTCTGATTCTGATGCCTTCCTTGGAAGAAACAACTGTCAATCTGGTATTTGACAGCCCTCAAGGGGTCTAGGAGGTGTGTGGTGGGTCAGCATGACTAGTCTTGTCGAAAAGAGCATGCAATTTACCTAAGCAAAAAGTTTATCGACTGTGAAACAATACACTCACTGCTCGGAAAAACTTGATGTACTTTGGCATAGGCTGCTCGCCGACTGAGACAGTATGCTGGTTCATACCACCTTGTGGATGTCCAAAATGGATCTGATCAAGTATGTGCTTGAGAAGTCAGCATGGACCAGACGGGTTGCGAGAGGGCGAATGGTGTCGACTGAATACGATGTTCGGGGTACCTCCCAGAAAGCAATCAAGAGGAGGGTATTGTATGGTTATCTCGCCTAACAACCCATCGATGATTCTCAACCAAGGAAGTTTGAAGTCCCTGATGAGGACATCTCGAGGTACTCAAATCGAAAGATTGAGAGTGACCGATCCCGGAGGAGGGGCCTGACCCTGAATCCGAACGGATTCTGATGTCTGATGGGGAGAGTTTAAAGTGAATGAGCTAGTGCTTCCCCGATAACATTTGAATGCACCAACGATGGTGGCTGAATACGAGGTTGGTATCCTGAGTGTCGTACTTCGGTACGTGCATCTACTGGGGCAACGCCTTTCTCACTCAGGTATGGGATGAGAGTTGTACTACCATTTGAGACCCAGGTTTCGTCGTGGAGAGTCTTGGTGGGACATAGAATTGAAAAAGGCTGAGCGGATAAGGACTCGGTACGACGCATGGAGCCTGGCTGAGGAAGAGGGCTGACAGTTACTTGTCATGGGGTAGTTGTACCCAATAAATGAAGCGTGTTGTTAACCGAGAAGTACGACCTCGTGGGTGGCATGGAAGAGATGTGGTGTTGAAAAGGATCCTTCCTCCTCAACGATCGTGGGGCAAGCGGACACACAGTTATGAATGTCCATTCGTGGTCGAAAAGGTCTCCTCTAACAGAGCCTTGTGGTTGATGACCACGGATGACGAAGATTTTCCATCCCCTGTGAATGCGGACGCAGTTAGAAAATACTTCGTGAAGGAAGAGACCCGCTGGACAAAAAGAATAAAAGAGTCCAGGCAAAAAAGGGCATCCCGGCGAACCAAGAAAAAAAAAAGAAAAGGTTCGGGCAAAAGTTAGGGATAAAAAAAAAAAAAAAACTGTACACCCGGCAAGTCGAAAACCCCACAAGGGCGACTTGGGAAAAAATGGGTATCCCGGTGGACTGAAACCCGAAAGGGCGGTCCAGGCAAAAGAGGGATTGAAACGAACAATTGCGTCTAGCATGATCGTTTGAGCTTTAGATGACTCGGCTAATCTCCGACAGAGATCGATCGGAAGCGTCTGGTTCAGAAGGCCGAAAGTGCGGAAAGTCTTGAGGACATATGGGGTGTAACCGAGTTGGAACCCGATGAGATCACGGTTCCACATTGCCATTAGGATAGGTTTTTTCCTTTTGTGCGCGATCACCTCTTTCTAGGGATTGCTTCCTGTGTGTTGCTCGGGTGTGAGCCATCTTTTTTCAGTCAATAAAATGCGTATTCAGTCAAATAGTTTTGTTTTTGTTTTCATTACCGCTTTGATTACGAAAACATCCGTTCGTTTTGATAAGAATATTTGCATTTTGAAACATAGAGGTCCCTTCCGATGCATGCTTAAAAGATTGAAATCTGGAAATCTTATTCGGAAGTTGAGTGACCAAGATGTTGAAGTGCTGGCACGCCTGGGGCACGCTTTTATCTAACAATCTCTTGTGCAGGTGCTGTTAGATATCTTCATTCGCTGGCAAGTAGTGATATGAAGCCTTTTGACAAAAGATCCCCACAGAGTCCAACCAGGGGCAAGGGATAGACGAACAATGAAAGAACGGTGAAAGGACGACGAAAGAAGGACGACGATCCTGGAAGGTTTAATCAAGAAGACTCTTCAAAGTCTGAGGACTGGGAAGTTTGTATAATCCCAGGAGTGCGATCCCCGTGGAGTACGGAGGAGTCGGGAATACAAGGTGATGGATCAGAAAAGTCCAGATGAGCCTGGGAGTTTTCAAAAGTGGAAAATCAACACTGTGGTAGGATGGTGAACACCAGTGTTCGACGAATCGAAGGGCGGCCCGTGTCCGATAAGCCGTATCTCCCTAGTGGGTTTGAGAGCGTTATCTCCCTGGCAGATTCGAGATCGGTACCTCCTCAGCAAGCCTGAAGGTTACCATATCCCCAGCGGAGTTGTGAGTCTGAAGCTGTCTTCCCAGCAGAGTTTGTGTTGATGGTTTTCCCTCAGCGAGGTCCCCAAGCGGATCGGATTCGGAGAATCATCCCCAAGTAGAGACAAGCATGGGTTGCCTCCCCTAGCAGGGTAATCGCCAAGCAGTTCGGGTTCGATGGAGGTCATCCCCGGCAAGGGTTGTCTTCCCCCAGCAGGGTGGAAATTGACGTGATAATGAGATCCTCAGCACAGTTCCTGGAGTTCCCCGGTGTTGTCTCTGGAGGGGACGTATTTTTATGCATTCATCATGTAGATAAGCATAACATATTGCATCATTAGTGCATAGCATTTCCGTGATCATGGGACATTGTGTAAAACAAAAAAAAACTCATGCATCAACATTGCAAACATGTCCATTAGCCCTAGGTAGTGGTGAATTGACCAAGATTGGGTTGTGGGAAAGAGTTTAGCATCGCGCCATTGAACCGGCTTCAGAGTTGGGTTCCCCAGCATGGTTGGGAGGTTGGTGTGTTCTCAGCAAGCGACTCTTTAGTCGAGTGGGTATCCCCAGCATTGTTACTCCCCAATTGGTAGCATCTTGCAAGCTTGGATCCATTTCCCTAGCAGATGTGGGTGTGTCTGATCTCTCCATGTAGAGTTGACCCTTTAAGCAGAAAATGTCTGTCATTTCCTTCTGCGCTCCCCACGAGTTGTGTCCTCGTGGATGACGGTTGTTTCCGTTCCCTCCCCTTGGGATGGGTTTTCCCTAGTGAGTTCTTTCCTCATTAGGATGAGTCTTGTTTCAGTATGCCTTTTTGGATCGATCCTGAATTGGCTTCCTTGTGGCTGTCTCCTGTTTTTCCCTGGGGCATAAATGAATAGTTGCCCACTAACCGGCACTCATTCATCTTATCCTCAGTGGAATTTGTTGGCCTCTACCTGCAACTGGTAGTTGTAAGTCCTATCTTTGTGGTTTTTTACCCACTAGCCGGTAGTTGTAAAATCCCACTTTCATCCCATGGCGGAGATTGTTTGTTGGCCTCTACCTACAACCCGGTAGTTGCAAGTCCTATCTTTGTGGTTTTCTACCCACAAGCTGGTAGTTGTAAAATCCCACGTTCTCCCCTTGGTGGAGTTGACCCTTTGTGCTCATCCTAGTTGATGACGGTTACTTTTCCGTGGTTTTCTGCCTACTAACCGGTAGATGTAATCCCCTCTTTGCAGTTATCAGTATCCGGTTTGCGGTATTGATATTCTTTTCCCCTCTGGATACTCGCCTTGATCAAGCAGTATTGTCCCCAGTGGGTCTCTCCCTTCCTTTTGGATGTTTGCTCCGAGTAAGCAACTTTATCCTCTTTTTGATTGGTCATCTTTTGCATACCTATCCCTGGTACCCTGATGCCTTTCTTTCGGTCGATTTATCCATTTAACAACCTACAACCCGGTTATGGATAATCTTCCATGCGAGTCTATTATCTACGTTTTGACGGCTATAGGTGATATGTCTCATGCGCTCTTGGGTCGAAGTCGTCCTCCCCAGTCGAGTAAGGTTCGTATTCCTTGTGGAATCGAATGTCCATCCTCTAACAAGACTGCTTTTCTAGCCCTCTTCAGGATGTTGAGTGTTTTGGAATACAAACCAATTCACGTTTTGGTCGGTCACCTATTTTCATACCTACAACCCGGTATCCTTGGTGTTCCTTCCTGTCAGCACCCGCGTGTGTTGTTTTCTTTGGTGTCGGTAAACACCATCTTTCGGTGATTTCCAGTCATGCGTAAGTGTCTGGTCTTCTTTGGTGTCGGTAAACACCATCTTTCGGTGCTTTCCCAGTCATGCGTAGTGTCTGGTATTCTTTGGTGTCTGTAAACATCATCTTTCGATGTTCATAACGTCGTCCCTTCCCTAGTGAAGTTCCTCCTCTCCGTTGGTGTCGATAAACGTCGAGTTTTTCCTATGCGTCCGTTGGCGTATAGTTGATATCTTTTCCCACAGGGTCGTCCCCAGAAGAATTCTCCTCTCCGTTGGTGTCGATAAACGTCGAGTTTTTCCTGTACGTCCTATGGCGTATAGTTGATTATTCCCCGCAGATCATTTGGTAATGCCAGATGATTCCCCTCAAAATATTCCTCCTCTCCGTTGGTGTCGATAAACGTTGAGTGTTTCCTAGTCGTCCGATGACGTCTGGTTGTATCCTTCCCCCAGTGGATCTACCTCCGCGTTGGTTTCGATAAACGTTGTGTTTTTCTCATTCGTCCGCGAACGTCTGATTGAATACCCTATTCCCAGTTCATTCATTAATGTCTGGTTGATTCCCAACCAGAATTCCCAGTAGACGTCCTATTCGGTTTCCGGTTGTGGTGCCTTTCCCTCGTGAAGCGGCTTTCTCCTTCTCCCTTTCGTCCGATGACGTCTGGTCGAGTCCTCCCTTTCATCCTATGATGTCTGGTTGAGTTTTCTCCTTCTCCGTTGGTGTCGATAAACGTTGAGTCTCCCTTTCATCCTATGATGTCTGGTTGAGTTTTCTCCTTCTCCGTTGGTGTCGATAAACGTTGAGTCTCCCTTTCGTCCTATGACGCCTGGCTGAGTTTCCTCCTTCTCCGTTGGTGTCGATAAACGTCGAGCTTCTCCCTTTCGTCCTATGACGTCTGGTCGAGTCTTTTCATTCATCCTATGATGACTGGTTACCTCTCCGTTGGTCTTGGTAAACGCTGAGTTTTTCCCCATTTCGTCCGCTGACGTATGGTTGTATCTCTCTTTTCATTCATCCTATGATGTTTGGTTACCTCTCCGTTGGTCTTGGTAAACGTTGAGTTTTTCCCATTTCGTCCGCTGACGTATGGTTGTATCACTATCCTTCCAGTCATTCAATAATGATTGGTTACCTCTCCGTTGGTCTTGGTAAACGCTGAGTTTTTCCCTATTCGTCCTATGACGTCTAGTTGTACCTGTCCCCATGTGGATTTACCTCTCCGTTGGTCTTGGTAAACGTTGAGTGTTTCCTAGTTGTCCGTTGGCATCTAGTTGAGATGATTTCTGTTCCCATTCGTCGTGTATCGATGTTCGGATGTGGTTGTGCTTTGGAAAGAAGAAAAACAACAAGAAAAGAGACAAATCCCAGCATTGTGCAAATTCTACGGTTCTTGGTATTCAATCCCTGTTTACCCTGAAAGTCTGACAGCCGTTGCTCTCATCCGTTCGGGTTCCCAGCTGATTGAATAGGGGCAGCTGTAGCACCTCAAATTTGCACCCTACCTTTTGCATATTCATTTCATTTTTAGGTCATTAACATCACATTAACATTGCCTTAGCATTGCATAGCATATTGCATTTTATCATGCGAGACTGATCAGAAGAAGTCATCTGTGCAAGAGAGCAAGGGATTTTCATGTTGGAAAAAGTCCTATGGTCGTTCTAGAGAGCTCATGCGAATTAAGGCTCATGTTGTAGCAAGTTGGCCAAAGTTGGGGGTTCAGGAGCCCACAGTGCGTAACCAAGTCGGCTGAGGCCCATAAAAGTCAACCGTCTAACCAAATATCCATATACCATTTAGCCCATTTAACTAACCCATATCCGCATTTTAAAACCAAATGTCCATAAACCAGATATCCATTCAAATCCAATTCCTAATACCCATTTGATCCATTATTTTCAATACCCATTTGCATATCCATGACCTTCTTTTTTTTATCCATTTTTCACAATAAAAATCCACTAGAAATCCAAATCCTCTTACCAAATCCATATTTCATTTTTACTAATTCCTAATTTCTAAAACAATCCGTGTAACCATTTAATTCTTTTTCCAAACCATTAATGATCATTTACATACACATTTCAATTCATCCTTTAGATTCAATCCAAAGACAGTTTACCATCATAAACCATTATTTCTGATTGACAATTCAAATGCACTACAAACATTTCATCCATTAGTTGCAAAACTGCACTTTCATCACATAAGCCAATTTCCAAAATCACATGTATTCAAGTCCAATTTAAACATTTCACTAATGTCTCACATTACTAATTCAATTACCTACATTACACATTCAATGCATAAAAGTTACAACAAAATCCCAAAAAAAACACACTAATCCATACCAATTCATACATTCCAAATTCAATTATTTCCATACACAAAACATGCATTCCAAATAACAGCATAAAAAAGGAACCTAACGACCTTTCTATTGAGCAGCAACATAGGCATCATTTATCTAAATTGCAGGGGTTGCCTTCTGTCAATTCCGGTCAAACTGAACAAGGTAGCGGTGTCAATCAAGGCACTGTAAAGGATGAGTTTTCAAGAGGTTCTTTAGCACTCACTAGCTTACCACCACCAACATCTGCTAGCTTGCTCCCAACTGGCTCTTTTATTTCTCGGATCCCAGCTAGCACTTCTGCTATGGTGTCTAAGGCACCTCTAAAAAGACCTCTTGGCCAGAAGAAACCACTTGAGACACTTGGTTCTTCACCTCCTCCTCCGAGTAAGAAACAAAAGGTGTCTGGGCCATCTCTGGAACAAAGCATTGCACAGCTTAATGATGTTACAGCTGTTAGTGGTGTCGATCTTAGGGAGGAGGAAGAGCAGTTATTTTCTGGGTCCAAAGAGGACAGTCGAGCTTCAGAAGCATCTCGAAGAGTTGTGCAAGAAGAGGAAGAAAGTCTGATTTTGCTGAAAGCTCCATTGCAGAGAAAATTGATTGAAATTATGACCGAGTGTGGCTTGAAAGGCATGGGTAATGATGTGGAAAATCGCTTGTCACTGTGTGTTGAAGAGCGAATGCGCGGAGTGATAAGTAACATAATCAGTATGCCAAAGTTGAGGGAAACCTACAAGAAAGTAACAGAATGCTAACTGTTAAAAGAAAAGCTCTAACAGCGCCATAACAAGGTAGCCTACCCACTGACACAAATGCCATGAAACCTGAAGCATCGAGTTAGAAGCGCATCATCCAAATGCAAAGCAGCAGAGCATGTTGTTTAAACTGAGGCAGATGCAAGATCCTCACCAAACCATGTTGCAGCCAGAAGTACTTCCGGTTTTCAAGCTACCTGACCAACAAAACAAGCCATGAGCATTCAATGCAATTCACCCCAACCAACCAAACCTTCTAACAAAACCTACAATCCAAAAAATGCAGCTCAATTCAAATCAATGAGTTTCAAAATAATAAACAGTGCATGAAAGAGCAGTTCAGGTAAAGAAGCAAGTCACCCAATGTAAGTCAATTCAGTTATCCATGGATCAAAAGATTGAAGGCAAATGGATTAGAAATTTGAACTTGTGGTAAAAACCACGTGACTTAATTCATAGTTCAAGACTTACCTTCATTTAAGTGCCAGCTGGATGGTGCAGATTGAGCCATTTTTTTTAGATTTAATTCTCCAATTTGCCCCTTAGATCCTGCTATATAAGCTGCAATCATTTGCCAATCATTTTTTCAGAAAAATTTTCCCTCTCATTCCAGAATCGTGTTTGCCCTCAATCCTTCAACCTCTAACAAACTTTTCCAGCTTCTCCTTCAACCTCTAACAAACTTTTCCAGCTTCTCCTTCAACCTCTAACAAACTTTTCCAGATTCTTCTTCAACCTGTAACAAACCTTCAACCACACTCTCATTCACCACCCAACTTCTTCATCAAAACCTTCACCAAACTCCAAATTCCAAAAAACATAATCTTCTTCAATTTCAACCATCATCAATCAACCACCACACCGCACCAACCTTCAATCCTCTGCCATTTCTTCAACCTCAATCCTTCACCACATTCCAACAATCCGCAACAAACTTCCAAAACCGTTATTCAACCTTCCACAGTGATTTACACGAGAACAATGAGATTTCAAAATCTCAGAAGAGGATGAAGAATTGGTAACAGAAGGAGTTTCTAAGCATCATTCATAAACCTCATCCAAGAACTTGCAACAGAAGTAGGTAAATACACGAGACAGTGAAACCGCGGCTTCGATCATGATTTCCATTGCGCCACGAGTACGCTCTCCCTCCTCGCTCTCGGTTTAGCCGATTCTGCAGGAATTCACAAAATGAATAATCACACAATCGCGACTACGGAAAGAAGATAAGGCGAAGAAAGAGAGAGAGCACCAAGAAAATACCTGAGACGAGCTTCCACTAACATCGTCGTTGCGTCGGTCGTCTTTGCCGGCGAATTCGTTGGTTGTTCTTGCTGGACTTTGATTCCGTTCCCAATCCGTGGTGTCCCTTGCCTCAGTGAATCCTCTCGAATCCAACGATCGAACCGCACCTTCCACGATTACGATTCAAGATACATGAACGCCGCGATTCAAGGCACCAGAGAACGGCGAGGAAGATTGAAGTAGAAGAAGAACAGGAGAAGTAGATCTGAAAGCTCTCGGTCCGCTTCTCGTCGGTGAACGTTGCGAAAGCCATTACGGTATGTGACTTTTCTCCATCGCCGTTTAGTTCATGAGCTTGCGTATTAGGATTCGGTTTCGACGTTTCGAGATTTGTTTAGCTCCGGGAGAGTTTTGTCTGAGTTCGTGTGAACGGGGGATTTGGAGGCGTTAATGTCAACGCCGGTGAGAGGAGAGAAGCGCTTCTAGGAAGTGCTTTTGGGAGAATCACGTTTGGAGCCAGCTTTGATATGCACTAGAACCGTGAGAGACTGAACTTGCTCTCTCATTCCATTGCCTTGCTCAGTATGGGCCCGGCTTCGGCCCAACCCAATAACCTCACCTTGCACCCCTGCGAATGGGCCTGCACCCCCCGTTTGGACCTGTTTCCCCCAATTACAAGGCCCACGTTTTTTATTATTGTTAGTTTTATTAGTTTAGGTAGAATCCAATTAGAATTAATCAAATTAGCAATTAATTTTAGCATTAGGATTTACTTAGAAGATATTAGGAGTTTTTGGATTAAATTAGAGGTTAGGTCTAGAATTAGATTAATTAGAAATATTAAAAACTGATTTTAGAATTAGTGAATTTGATTGGAAATGTTGAATTAATTTTAGAGCTAGGATGTTATGTTGATTTAGAGATTAATTTTAGAATTTAGAAACTATTTCAATTATTTGTCAAATTAGAATTAGAATTTGTTGATTTAACATAATGTTTAGCATAGTCCAATAGAGTTTTTAGAAATAAGTAGGTGTGATTAATAGGTTAATAGTTTAGTTACTGTTAATAATTAGAAAAAGTTAATTAGGATACTAGCTTAGAATATTAAAAAGAAATATTAGGTAATCTCTTGGATTTTTTAGAATCTTAAATCTAGCTTAGACTTTAATTGACTTTTGATTAGAATTTTGTAAATAGAAATTTAATTCAATATTACTCCCTAACTGTGAAATGACCAGTCTACCCCTAGGCTTAGAAATAATTCAATTTTGCATGCTCCCTTAATTTTAGGACATGTTAGTATTTGATTAAATGAGCTTCATGTGGAGTTTGAGCTTCTGTTTTGGATTTTTTATCCTCTTTTGACCCTGGGCTTCGACCTAGTGGTTTGGACTTATCATTTGAATTGTGATTTCAGGTTCAAGAATACATCTCCATGAGGGATGATGCTCCTTCATTTGAGCTTAACCATTTGTTGTTGTTGGCTAACAATTGTGTGTTTTGTAGGCCTTAATGGGGGATTCACTTGTGCTTGTGCCTTGCTCATTGTCTGATGATGCTTTGTCTGTCTGTTTAATATTGACTGTTGGTTGTTTGTCTATACAGTAGCTGATTGTTTTAGATTTTTTCACAGGTACACTTAGTTGCTCAGTTCTCTTAAGAACTTGCATTGCTTTGCTTATAAGCAATTGGCATTGAGGTATGACGTTTCTGACTTCATGTAGTCTGGAGACCCGGCTGTTACCGGGCCGGGCACACTGTCTGAAGTCCTCCTTAAGAGGCAATGCTTGTGTATGTTTATATTTGTCCCAAGCAGGAAAAGTCCTCATTTGAGGCAATTGGTGGAAGGTAGGGATAAGCAATCTATCCCCCACTATTCTGTGAGTCTTCTCCTTGCTCCCATTACATGGTTGTAGCATTGAGATCCCAACCCAAGATCTTGTACATTGTACAGTCGAGTCTATGTCCTGAGTGTAGAAGGGTCCCCCCATTCTGGACCCACGCTCCCTTGTCTGATGCTCTCTCTGACTTGAGATAGAAGCAATGAGGCACACCCCTCATCACCTTTCATCTAGCTTCACCTTAGCCCCTCAATGGCAAGGTTAAGAGCTAACTTGACCCCGATACAGAGGCTTGTTTGTTGAGGTTGATATGACCCCTCGACTAAAGCCTAGCCCTGATGTTTGAGCCCCTTGTTGGTGTGTTTATTTCATGCTGTATATGTTTGTGTGGTGTGATTGTATCCCCTAGGTTTGCTAGACTCCGCGTAGTCTCGTTTGCATGTCAATTAAGGTAGCACGGTTCCTTCGTATAGGACTTCCTTTCTTGCTTGAGCTTTCCTAAAACACAAACAAACATTATCCCCTCTTAAGGATACGTCAACTCCTTCTACTACAGGTGAGTAAGTCTCCAAAGGTCGAGCATCAGGTAGATTGCGTAGTGACGTTGTCCACTTAAAAAACACAAACCAACAGGAATAGTTTAGCCGAACTACGGCAACTCTGATTCTCATGTCCAGATGAGATACGTAGGCACGAGATGCGATGTCTTGTCGAGTTTGACTAACGACTAACACTAATGCTTTTCTCTCGCCCTCGTTGCGATTGAGACTTTCCCTTTCTCTTGCCCTAGTTGCAATCGAGACCCTTTTTCTCCTTGCGTGTGTAGGAGATGGATGTAAGCCCAGCGAGTGGCATTCCACATCCTGTGTTTTGTTGTGTGCTTGGAAGCTGATGTAAGTCCATCGAGTGGCATTCGGGTTCCTTTAGTGTGTGTTTTGGGTTCTGATGCTGACATAATTCCATCAATTGGTTGTCGGGCTCCATGTTTGCCCTTTTGAGTGTGTTTTGGTTCGGATGCTGATGTAAGTCCAGTGGTTGGCATTCAGGCTCCACGTTTGCCTTTGCCTGTAGTTGTTTGCGTGCGTGTTAGCCGAGCTACGAATGCTCTGATTCTCCTTCGTCCAAAGGAGATATGTATGCATAGGACGCGACATCCTAGCGAGCATGTGTCGTTTCCCCAGTCCGAACTACTTTGACTCTGATGTCTATGCCTAATAGACTAAGTAGGCCCAGGATACGATGTCCTGCCGAGTCAGTCTCGTTTGTTTCCTTGTGTCTCTTTCAGCCTGTGTAGATGTTTATTTGAGCAGTGTTTTAGCAACCATTTTCCTTCCTATTGTGCGTGGATCCCGTCGAGTACGACGGATGCGTAGGGGTGCTAATACCTTCCCTTCGCATAACCGACTCCCGATCCCATTCTCTTTGGTCGCGAGACCACGTCTTTTCCAGGTTTACTTCGAGCGTTTCCTTTCCCTCTTTTGGGATAAATAACGCACGGTGGCGGCTCTGTTGTTCTTCGTTTCCCGCCGGTTTTTCGCGTAATGCGACACTAAGAAGGGTATTCCCAATATAATGGGGGTAACTTCATCTTCTCTTATGTCCATAATTATAAAATTGGTGGGAATGTAGAATTGACCTATGCGCACGGGAACGTTTTCAAGAATTCCTACGGGATATCTAACGGAACGATCTGCTAATTGCACAGACATTTTAGTTGGTCTTAATTCTCCCATTTCAAGTTTCTTGCATATGAATAAGGGCATAACACTGATACCGGCTCCTAAATCGCATAAAGCTTTATCTATGACAAATTTTCCTATATGACAGGGTATAGAAAAACTACCAGGATCTTTAAGTTTAGGAGGCATATTTTGGATTATTGCGCTACACTCTGCAGTGAGTGTAACGGTTTCGCTATCTTCAAGTTTCCTTTTATTAGATAAAATTTCTTTTAAGAACTTAGCATATGAAGGCATCTGTGTAATAGCTTTTGTAAAAGGAATGGTGACGTTTAATTGTTTCAGTAGGTCAACAAATTTTTTAAATTGGCCCGCGTCTTTGGTTTTAATTAGCCTTTGAGGATAAGGGATAGGTGGTTTGTAAGGTGGCAGAGGTACACAAGGTTCCTTTTTTTCTACGGTTTCTTTATTACACTCTTCCTTTTCCTTAGGTTTACCTTCTTCCTCAGTTGACTTTATAGAGTTTTGGTTCTCAATCCTTGGGTCAGATGGTCCTTCTACCTCTGTTCCACTTCTTAATATAATTGCATGAGCGTGGCCTTTCGGATTAGGTTGGGGCTGTCCAGGAAAGGTACCAGTTGGGGCAGCAGTAGGCGCTTGTTGTTAAGCTACTTGCGAGATTTGTGTTTCCAGCATTTTGTTATGGGTAGCCAGGGCATCCACTTTACTTGCTAGTTGTTTAATCTGTTCGCTAGTGTGTACATTCTGGTTTAAGAACTCTTTATTGGTTTGCTGTTGAGAAGCTATGAAGTTCTCCATCATGATTTCCAAATTGGATTTCCTAGGAACGTTATTGTTAGGTGTAGATGGGGTCGGCTTTTGATATCCAGGAGGTATAGATGGGGCTTGACTGGGAGCTTGTCCTGGTGCGTATAAAGCGTTGTTACTTTTATATGAAAAATTAGGATGGTTCTTCCAGTTTGAGTTATAGGTATGCGAGTAAGGATTTCCTTGAGCATAGTTCACCTGCTCTGTTTGAATTCCTGTTAGGAGTTGACAATCTGTAGGCATGTGACCTTGAATTCCACAGACTTCGCAATTTTGAGTTACGGCAACCACGGTGGCTGGAGGTGATACATTTAAACTTTCAATTTTCTGGGCAAGAGCATCCACTTTTGCATTAACATGATCAAGGCTACTTATCTCGTACATGCCCTCTTTTGTTTGAGGTTTCTCTATCATTGTTCGATCGCTTCCCCACTGATAATGATTTTGGGCCATGCTCTCGATAAGTTGATAAGCGTCGGCGTAAGGTTTATCCATAAGCGCACCACCGGCGGCGGCGTCTATTGTTAACCTTGTGTTGTACAAGAGACCATTATAGAAGGTGTGAATTACTAACTAGTCCTCTAAACCATGGTGTGGGCAAAGTCTCATCATGTCCTTGTATCTTTCCCATGCTTCGAAAAGAGACTCGTTATCTTTCTGCTTAAATCCATTTATCTGGGCTCTTAACATAGCTGTTTTGCTTGGAGGAAAATATCGGGCAAGAAAGACTTTCTTCAACTCATTCCATGTGGTGTCTGAGTTGGAAGGAAGAGACCGAAGCCATCTTCTAGCTTTATCTCTTAACGAGAAAGGAAAGAGATGAAGTCGAATTGCCTCTGAAGTGACACCATTAGCTTTAACAGTGTCAGCGTATTGGACAAATACGGATAAATGAAGGTTTGGATCCTCGGTAGGATTTCCAGAAAATTGGTTTTGTTGCACTGCCTGCAACAACGAAGGTTTAAGTTCGAAGTTATTCGCTTCGATTGCGGGTGGAGCAATACACGAATGCGGCTCATCTTGCGATGGAGCAGCGTAATCTCGAAGAGCACGAGCTGGTTCTGCCATCGCTGGTATCGTCGAAGGAAGAAGATTTTTGAGATCAGGAATTTCGATTGGAGGAAGATTGTTTGTAGCACGATACTCCCGAATTCGTCGTAATAATCGGAGATATCTTTCAACGTCGTTGATTCGTAAGTAGTACGGTTCGCCTTGTGAGCGGGTGTGTGGCATACAAATCAACGAAAAAGAAGGGAAATAAAAATTGCCTTAGTCTCTACAGCGTAACAGGAGAGTTACGATATCGACTAAATAAAAGTCCCCGGCAACGGCGCCAAAAACTTGATCGCGACTTTATGAGTCTATCGGGGTATTAACTGCAAGTGCACAGTCTAATCGCGTAGTTTTAAAAGATATCGATCCCACAGGGACTTAATGAATCGATATACCGTTTTTCTAGGCTTACTGCGTAAAACTAAGGCGGATGATACTTTGATGATTAGGGGGAATAGTAAAACTAACTTTAGATCTAGATTAAATATCAAATAACACGGATATCGGTATGTAGTTCGTCGTAATTAGGGAATCAAATCTTCGTTGGTCTTTTTCTTAGTTTTAAAATAAGTCTTTTCAGTAGACACTATTAATTAAAAGTCTTTTCCTCAAACTCTCGCTCTGTTGAATCAGACTATGACTTTATATTAATGTACGCTCTCACTATTTCGTTAAATCTAAAATCACTTTTTGAAAACAATAGAATCTATAGAAACTCTTTTTGAGAAAATACTAACCGTTTAAACACCCTCGTCTCAAACTCTCGCTCTGTTGACTTAGATTATATGATTAAACTTAAATGTTTAACTCTCATCCTCACATTTAACTTTTAAAAATAATTTTTGAAAATGATTAGAATTTAATTAACCTTAAAAATTGCTTTCGCCCTAATTTAAAGTTAATGTTCAATTTACACTGTCCAGTTAAAAGCTCAAACCGTCGTTCTATTGATTTTAACTTCTTTATGTCTTTTACTCTCGTACAAAAACTTTGGTATTAACTCTGTAAATTGAGACCAGAAAAAGAGTGACTATATTTTGAAATAAATTTAAACCAACTCAATTTTGATTCCTTTATTCCGCTTACTTTACATACCGATATCTAAATAATTAGCCGGACATGCTAAACATGCCTAGATAATAATCATGCATAAATACGGCCATATCAAACAAACAATATATATAAACAGCAGTACAGAGCATGTGTAAATTAAAACAATAAATCAATTAATTAATGAACCTGGAAAATTACTAGAAATCTTGGTTTTGTTCCTAGCTTCGATGCTCGAACACTCCACCACAAGTCGGTTGGATTTGTTCTTTTTCACAATTCTTGATCAGACAGGAAAGTAAAAACAAGGAAATAAAATACTATGATCTGACGTAAGGTTAGATCCAGTAAAAAATTACACAATAGTTTCTGGTGTAGAAGCTATCGTGAGAAAATGAATTGAATGCTTAGGAAACTAAACTAGAAAAGAAAATAAAAATGCTTGGGAATTAGAATGCTGGAAAATTATAAAGCAGGAAAAATATTGCACGGCGTAGAGGGCTCTCCATTGGATCTTTTGAGGTCTATTTATATTCATCCATAAAATAACCGTTTTCTCAAAAGCATCTTCAGTAGGGTTCCAAAGTGTCAACGAATCAAGAGGAAAAGTAGGGGAGAACGTCCTTCTGTTACGCACGTCAACGCCAAAATATAGGAGTGGGGGGTGTGATGTCCGTCACACTATGTGTTACGGTCGTAATACTAGGTAAAGGGGCGTAACGCTCGGCACGTGAGTGTGGCGGTCGTCACAGCCATTTTCCTTGCCCCAAACGTGGGTTGGGCTTTGGTGAGCTGCTTTTCCTAGAAAGTCTTCTTTTTGCACCCCTCTTCTTTCTTTTTCACACGTGCTTTAAATAATGATACCTGAAATAAATAAAAATAAAATACCAAGTAATATCGAATAATATAAAATAAATTGAATCAAATAACAATATTATTTAATTAAATCAAGTCTAAAAATGTGATATAGTTTCATGTTATCAAAACACAACGTGAGCTTTTGAGATCTCAAAGCACAACTAACACCAGTTACTAGACTAACTCACAAAAACACATTATCTCCCTCTTGGAACTCAAGTGTTTTCCTCCTCTTATCATGATAACTCTTCTGGCGACTCTGTGAAGCTTTCATCTTCTCTTGGATCATCTTGATCTTCTCAGTAGTATGTTGAACAATCTCAGGTCCAAGCACCACACTTTCACCAGAATCTTACTAACACAAAGGTGTCCTACACCTTCTACCATACAAAGCCTCAAATGGTGTCATCTCAATACTAGAATGTAAATTTTTGTTGTAAGTCAACTCAACAAATGGTAAGTAATTGTCCTAGTTACATCCCTGTTCCAAAACACAAGCTCTCAGCAAATCTCCAAAGACTGGATAGTCCTCTCTGTCTGATCGTTCATTTGTGGATGATAAACATAACTCAACTTTATTTTAGTACTCATGGCTTCCTGCAAACTTCCCCAGAACCTCGATGTGAATCTAGGGTCTCTATCAGAAACGATACTTGAAGGAATACCATGCAAGTTAACAACCTTTTCAATATGCACTTCAGCCAACTTCTGCAATAAATAACAGATCTTAATCAAAATGAAATAAGACTATTTAGTTAATTTATCCACTATAACCCAAACTGAATCATTCCCTCTAGCAGTCTTAGGTAAACTCGTCACAAAATCCATGGAAATACCATCTCACTTCCATTCAGAAATATCCAATGGTTGCATCAAACCCAACGGTTTCTGATATTCAATATTCGACTTATGGCAAGTCAAACAGGCATAAACGAACTCAGATTTATCCTTCTTCATTCCTGGCCATCAAAACAGTATCTCAAGTCTTGATACATTTTAGTAGCATCAAGGTAAATACTCAAACTACTTTTGTGACCTTCTTCATGAATACTCTTCTTAAGTTCTGGCACATCAGGCACACAAACTTTGTCATGGAAACACACAACACCATTCTCATTTTATCTGAAATCGCCTCTTTTACCTTGATTGATTAACACCATCCGGTCAATCAATCCCATATCTAATTTTTGACCATCTCTGATTTCTTCAAGAACACCACTAATCAGCTTCAATATATCCAAATTCACATTGTTAGGAGTCCTTTCACACAACATATTCAGATTTCTGAATTGCTCGATTAACTTTAATTCCCGAACCACAAGTGTCTATGTATGCAACAACTTTCTGCTCAAAGCATCATCTACGATATTGGTTTTACCAGGATGGTAACTCAACCCAAAATCACAGTCCTTCAGAAATTCGAGCCACCTCCTCTACCTTATATTCAACTATTTTTGATTGAACAAGTACTTCAAACTCATGTTGTCATTGAACACTACAAATTTGGAACAAAATAGATAATGCCTCCAAATTTTTAACACAAACACCACGACTTCCAACTCTAAATCATGCGTATGATAATTCCTCTCATGAACTTTCAACTGTCCAGAAGCATAAGCCACAACCTGACCATTATGCATCAACATACCACCTAGACCAATCTTCAAAGCATCAAAATACACGTTCGCTCGGATTCGGAAAAATCAAAACTGAAGCAGACATCAACTTCCTCTTGAGTTCATGAAAAATATCTTTACACTGAACACTCCATACATAAGATGGACCTTTCGAGTCAATTGAGTCAAAGGAAATGCTAATTTCGAAAAGCCTTCAGTGAACCTCCTGTAATAACCAGCCAAACCCAGAAATTTTCTAATCTCGGTGACAGACTTAGGGGTCTCCCACTGCAACACAAAATTAACCTTTGATGGATGAACAATAATACCACCATTAGAAATCACATGCCCAAGAAAAAAAAACTTCTTTCAAACCAAACTCACACTTATATAACTTTGAGCATAACTTATTTTCTTTCAAGGTCTGCAACACAACTTTCAGATGCTCTACATGCTCTTCATACGACTTAGAATGTATCAAAAACATCATCAATGAACACCACCACAAACTGATCTAGATAAGGATGGAAAATCCTATTGTATATTCCATAAACATGTTTGTCACGTTAGACACATCAGACTATATCACTGAATACTCATAGGGATCATATCTCATGATGAACCAAGTCTTCATAATATCTTCTGGTTTCAATCGAATTTGATGATAACCCGACCACAGATTAATCTTATTGATTATGCAAACACCAACAAACTGATCCATCAGATAATCAATTCTCGGAAGAGGATACTTATTCTTGATAGTAACCTTGTTCAGCTGTCGATAGTCAACGCATATCCTCATGCTACCATCTTTCTTCTTAACTAACAACACTTGCGCTCCCCAATATGAAACACTTAGTCGAACAAACTTCTTCTCAAGAAGATCCTCTAACTGTTTCTTCAACTAACTCAACTCTGAAGTAGACATCCTATATGGTGCCATCAACATATGAATAGAACCAGATACTAAGTTTATAGTGAACTTAACTTTACACTCCAACGGTAAATCATTAATGTCATCTGGGAACACTTTAGGAAACTCACAGACAACAAGTTGATTTGTAATCATTCTCTCGCTTCCCCTTCTCAAGGATACAAACACCATGAACACTTGAGAACTATCCCTTAAGGACATCCCTACATGTCTCGCGGTCATGAAACTCGACTCCGCACTCTCCTCAGATTCAAGAAACTTCACTAACTTATCAAAACAATTGATATGCACATGGTTGAACTCCAACCAATTCATTCTCAGAATAACATCGAGTTGACTTACAGGGAAACAAACTAATTCAATCCTAAAATCTCTACCATAAATTGTCAAAGGACAATTCCAACACACCAACGAAGTAGCCACTTAACCATTAGTTGAGGTATCAATGACCATGCTACCATTCATGGAAGACACTTCCAAATTCAATCTTTTCATACACTCAATAAATATAAACGAATGCGTCACACCCGTATCAATAATAGTATTCAAAGAGATACTATTAATAAAACATGTACCTCTAATCAATTTATCAGATGCAATAGTCTCTACTTTAGACAAAACAAAAACTTTCCCTCCACACTGAGTGATCTTAGGTTTCTCACACTGAGTACTAATATGACCTTGCTCTCCATAATTATAGCAAGTCAAACTATTACTCTTATATTTAGCAACTTGGTGATCTGGCTTCCCACACTTGAAAAAATTCAGAGTTGTGCTCTTGCACTCAGAAATATGATATTCAAACTCTCTGCATTTGAAAAATCTCACATAAGCAGGATTCCTTCCCTCACTTTTCTCTTTCCCGCTTGCAACCTTATAATAACCCTTCCGATTTCCCTTATCTACTAGATACCATAAGGTTTCCCACGATTATGACCATTCTCTTTCTTCTCACTAAGACTCTTATAGTGAGCATATTGGGCTTTATTATCCTCATTATATATTCCGCACTTATTCACCAGCACAAAAAATCGACGGATCTCTTGATACCTAATACCTTGCTTGATCTCAGGGCGCAAGCTACTTTCCTACTTGATACACTTCGACCCTTTAGCTTCCACACTATTATAGTGTGGACAAAACTTCACCAGCTCAAGAAACTCAATCTCTTTCTTACTGTGCACGTCCTATAGGAAGTACTTCTCTAGAAAACTAGTTATGAACATATCCCAAGTAATTTCAGCACCAACAACCTCTAGTCTCTGATGCACATTATCCCACCAGTCTTCGACCTCCTCTTACAACATATGAGTACCAAACAACACTTTCTGTTCCTCAATAGAAGCCATGACTCAGAAAATCTTCTCAATTTCCCTAAGCTAAATTTGCACACCTTCTGGATCATACCTTCCCTTAAAGGTTGGCGGATTATTTGTTGAACTTCCCCAATCCACAAAACTCATCACTTGCACCTTTCTGATTTTGCAGTGCTTGAGCCATCGCTTCCAAATCATCAATAATAGCTTGGTTATTTCTTCCACCAGCCATATCTATGCACACCAGCAAATAGACATTCGAAGAAACAATGCATCGACAATATTCATACACATGTCGCATATTAGGAAACAACAACATGACAAAAACCTAGTCGGATGGACCAACCTACTATGATACCACTAATGTAACACCCTAAAACACCCATTCGAAATCATACAAAATAAATCAATTATAAATAACTATTTCACATAGGATATCACACAAACTCCACATTCAACCTGTTATGTAACACTTATTTAAAATTAAATGTTTAATTCAAAACATATGTCATCACATGCTCGCCTTTATTTTGGCTCATCGCAGCGAAACTAATCATTTAAAATAACTACGCTGTCGCACCCCAAAATTTGACTTTGGCTTTGTTGACCATATCTTGATTAATCTCGTTGTCTCGTATTCATCTCAATTTCTTAAACTTCGCGTGACAACTGGTTTGATTAGGTTTTGTGTGTTTTCGTTGCTTACCGTGTTGTATTTCGTTGTTTTAGCAAAACCTGGCCGATATCGTTGCCTCGTATTTATCTCGCTTATCTCTTTTGTGCGTGGCATCGCTTCGATTAGGTTTTGTGCGTTTTTATCTATTTAATTGTTCGTTTGTCGGTATTTTGACTGTATTTCGAATATATTAGAGTTTTCGTATTGTCCGATTATTTGTGATTGTGTTTGTCAGCGTTTTCGTGATGTCGTGTTGATTTTATTATTGCCTAGGGTTGTTTATTTAATTACGTGTTGTGCCGTGTGATTTAATCGAGTCTGTTTGAGTCGTGTTGTTGATTTTACTGGTTTACCGGTTTACTGGTGTATTGGTTTTATCAATTTGTCTGTTTTGCTGTGCAAATTGTCATCGTTTTTATCGCGTTCGTGTCGCTCGATTTTATCGTATTTTAATCGTGTGCCGTTTAATATTATTTGTGCTTAATATTAATTGTGTTTAGTTGTTAATTAGTTTATTTAATTAGGATTAATATTATATTAGTTTATTATTATTATTATTATATAATATATAAAATATATATTTAATTTATGTTAGATATTTTTTAGGTTTCTTATTGTTTAAGTAATCTAAATATATTATTAATTTATGTTAGATATTTTTTAGGTTTCTTATTGTTTAAGTAATCTAAATATATATTATTAATTTATGTTAGATATTTTTTAGGTTTCTTATTGTTTAAGTAATTTAAATATATATTATTAATTTATGTTAGATATTTTTTAGGTTTCTTATTGTTTAAGTAATCTAAATATATATTATTAATTTATGTTAGATATTTTTTAGGTTTCTTATTGTTTAAGTAATCTAAATATATATATATATATAGATGTTGTTAGTAAGAAGAAAAGAGAGGTGGATCAGAAGAAAAAACGTGTGGTGAGAGAAACAGAGAATTGAAAAGAAATATTTTTCCAAAAGCATTACCGTATTTCACTTGTTCTTCATTTTCGGTAACCCAAAATCGTCCCGATTATTCACCGAAACACAAAACCGATTTCATATCTTTGAAGTTCGTTGAGTCCAGATCACAAATATCCAAGGTTCATTTCATTCCGGCGTCGTTTCATCGATCAAAAGCGACGTTGAAGTCAGGTACTCACGAAGGCAGCCAGCACTGCGTCGGTGACGGTTTCCAGCTTTCGGTCGATCATTTGGACGATCAGAAGTTCATCCTCTTCACACAAGGTAATATTCTTCACTTATCTCTGAAATCGACAAAGTTCCGGCTTGCCGACATGTGTTTTAATATATTATTTATCTATATATATATATATATATATATATATATATATATATATTATATAATATATATATATATATATATATATATATATATATATAGAGAGATATATATATATATATATAGATATATATATATATATATATATATATATATATATATATATATATATATATATATATATATATATATATAATTTTGTCTATTATATATATTTATCTAAATGTACATATATTATTTTTGTCTACTATATATTTATTGTCTAATATATATATATATATATATATATATATAGATATATATATATATATATATATATATATATATATATATATATATATATATATATATATATATATATATATATATATATATATATATATATATATATATATATATATATATATATATATATATTACTTTTGTTTACTAAATATTTGTTTATCTTTTATTATATTTTGCATATATGTTTTATTTAAATGTTAGTTAAATTATTTATTTGTTTAAATGTTTATTTTAATTAAATGTTTATTTATATCAAATGTTTATTTTGTCTAAAGTAAATGTTTATATTGTTTTTTTATATTTGTTTATGTTGTTACTAACCGTTTCGTTTCAGTTTCAGCTCGATTAACTCCACTAACTATTCGTAATACTAACTATTCATAGCTAACTGTGTTGTAATAATTTACTTTCTCACATTTTTATGTTCTGTATTGTGTGTTTAATCGTATTGTTCACGTTTTATGTTAAAAAATCGAAAAATCCAAAAAGAGAAACCCGATGCGATTCCAACGGTCGCTGTTTAAGAAACCCTTTTCACACACTCATAAGCTTACTCTTGGGCTTCCTTATAATGAGCCTATTTATGTATTGTTTCAGGGTTTAGGCTCATTCAAATCTTTTGCCAGCTTTGGCTTTTCAGTTTAAAAACATTTTCAAAAGGACGTGTCAGTCTCGAAGCCTCCCGCCTAGGTCGAGCAAGAGATGGCAAGACACGCCAATCTAAAATCAACAAAACAGACTTTCCCCTTTTCTTTTGGGAGAACTACGTGGATTCTGATTTCTCCGTTGCGCCTTGGAGATACGTAGGCATGAAGTCTACGACTTTATCGAGTCCAAAAAGCAATAAAATCAAGTTCTTTTCTCATCTCCCCAATCAAACGATCAAAGCGGAAAAAGCAAAGCATTCACATAAACATAAGCAAAAAGGTTCCTGTGGAGTACCGCAAATGTAGAGGGTGCTAATACCTTCCCTTTGCATAACCAACCCCCGAACCCGTAACTCTAAAGGGATTTATCGTTATTTTTCCCTTCCTCTTTTTGGATAAAATAAAAGACGGTGGCGACTCTTGCATTTAAAATATTTTTCAAACGGGTTAAGTTCAATCAATACTTAATCTCGTGAAAAATCCCGCCGCGACAGAATGGCGACTCTGCTGGGGACACAATGATTAAACTTATTTGAGGGTTTAGCCTATCTTTGCTTGTTTATATGTTTGCTTTGAGGATATTTGCTAAATTGTATTGTTTGTAATGTTTGTTATTTTGGGTTTTGGGGGATACTTGTGATAAATCCTATACCCGGATTTGAGGCACATTTGAGATAGGATGGATGATAATTCAGGTTGACTTGATAGGAGACAATCCTTACCGAGTTGACTTGAGCCTTTGTCCGCTTGGTGGAGGCCTCTTTGAGGGTGATAGTGCTAAACAAGTCATTTGTGAGGCATTGTTGCTTTCGACGGGCCCGTGAAGCCAAGGACCTTAGTTTACCTTTACCCCATCTTGGCCTTACTTAGGATGTGATGCGGTGACCACTTCGGACCAAAAGTCTGGTTTGGTTGATACGCGATATCACACTCAAGCGAGATTCTTTTGAGAATAATATTGGAAAGCAAGCAGTTGCTTAACCCGGTATTATCCGAAGAAGGATCCATAACCTTGGGAACTTTTAGAACCCGTTTGGCAGGTGAACCTTAGAACTTATCTTGGGGCTTTGTCCTAAACTCCATGCTGGTGATGAACTTTGAGCCTTGTATTGTTTGACCATGTTTGTGTTTGTTGCATTCATGCATGACATGCATTCATTCCCATCATTTCAACCTTTTTTCAAGGAACTTAAAGTGAGGATTGCAAATATTGCAGGAAACATGGATTTTGGACGGAGAAGTGTGAAAAAGTACAATCTCATCAATCCAAAGATAGATGAACTAAAGAAACTGGTTTCTTCGATCGCAGATCCTATTGGTTTCAGAGACAGATATGGGGCACTTATATCTTTATTGACACTTAGGATGGAAGAAGGGTTATTGCAGACATTAGTACAGTTCTATGATCCAGTCTATCACTGTTTCACATTCCCAGACTATCAACTCATGCCTACATTGGAAGAGTATGCCCAGTTGCTTCACATCCCAGTTGCTGATACAGTACCTTTCTCTGGTTCAGAAAAGTTACCCGAGCACAGTTCTCTTGCAAAAGTGTTGTACATGAAGAAGTCAGAATTCAAGAATAACTTCACCACCAAAGGAGGACTTCCAGGTTTCACTGCCAAGTTCTTAATGGGGAAGGTTTCTTATTTTCCAGTCAAGGTTGTGATATTATTGTGGAGCATCTGTTCGCCTTGTTGATCTACGGTTTGTTACTATTTCCTAATATTGAAGGTTTTGTGGATTCATATGCTATACGCATCTTCCTAAGTGGTAATCCTGTTCCAACTTTGCTCGGAGACACCTATCATTCCATCCATTACCGTACTTTGAAAGGAGGAGGAACCATAGTCTGCTGTATACCGTTACTCTACAAATGGTTTGTCTCTCATCTTCCTAAGTCAGCTACTTTTTGGGATCGCAAGTCAGGACTTCAGTGGTCACAGAGGATTATGTCTCTTACCCAGTCAGATATTGCATGGTATAGTAGAGTTTTAGACGATGTGAAGATCATTGATAGTTGCGGGGAGTTCCCCAATGTGCCCCTCGTGGGCACAAAGGGAATCATTTCTTATAATCCAGTACTTGCTAGGAGACAACTCGGTTACCCTATGAAGGACAAGCCTCCTAACATTCTTTTAGAAGGTATTTTCTTGAGGGATAACGAGGAGGACCCTACCATGAAAGAGAGAGTAGTAAGAGCTTGACATCGTGTTTGTCGCAAAGGGAGACTTGAATTGGGTAAGAAAGATTGTACCTCCTATGAGCCGTACCTCCAGTGGATCAGAGCCAGAGCTATACAGTTGAAAATGCCATACCCACATCATGATCCTATCAAACCCGCTCCGTTGAAGACCCCCTACCTTCCTCTAGATGACAAAGAAGAACTCCAAGCCACCTTGGAGAGGGTCAAGAAAGAGAGAGACGCTTGGAAGGATAAGGCCCAGGTGCTCGAAATGGAAAATGAAGAACTTCAGAGACAGTTAAAGGAGCAGAGTGGAGAAGATCGTGCAGGTAAACGTCCAAGGGTGCAAGAGGATTTATTTTCCTCAGGCACAACAGATTACTCCCAGATTCCACAGTCCTCAGGTGCATGGAAAGGTCTTGTAGACAGTTTGGTGAAGGAGAAAGCTTTTATGTAGAAGGCCTATGAAGAAAGAATTGAGAGACTTGAAGGACAACTCCTACTTGTTTATGCTCGTCCTGATGACACATGTCCTTAAATGGTTTTCTTGGTTGTATTTTGGGTTGATAACTTTGTATATTTTGATAAAAATGCTTAAAATGAAAAATTTTGTTTTGTTATCAAAAATGTTTGCAATTCTATCTTTTCCTTCACTTAGAGTTCCTTGGAAAATCATTCATTTTGCATATCCATGCATCACGTGCATACGGGTTGTCTGTCTTGGTCCAGTCTTCTAACAGTTGCTTCCCGCCGCCAAGATCCATTTCAAGCTGACACAAGAGCCAACTACAAAAGAAGAATGGAGATAACAGATAACGAGAACCGAGAATTGAAAGCTCAGGTTGACCGCCTTTCTGCTATGGTCGAGACATTGATAGCAAACCAAGCAGCCCAAGCTGCTCAACTTCAAACAGCACAAGCTCAGGTTGCCGAAGCACAAGATGCACAGATCCAGGCACAAGCACAGGCAGCAGAGATGCGCAACCAAATGTTAACCGCCCGTCTACAAGCAGAGGAAGCTCAGGCTAGGGCTCAAGTTCATAATTCAGGACAGACTTCGGCACAGAATCAACCTCAAATTCAGAATCAGACAACAGCAGCACCCATCACTACAGTCATCGCTTCAGAAATCAACGCTGTCCCAGTCACTTCTGTTACCATCACAGCATCCCGTCCTTGGGAAATACCCAGGGATCTTAATCAAGATAGATATCAACAAGAGTTCGTTCCACCAAATGCTCCTGTCTTCACTAATGTGCCTCCCGTTGTTCACTATACTCCTCACCTAGGAGAACCTGTCTATCACGGCCCTACCCCAAGTGAGGATCCTGGTCTCAATGATAGAATGGATGAATTCCAGGATCAGTTTGCGGAATTACAAAAAGAGATAAAAGCTCTTTGAGGGAAAGACAAAATGGCGACTGGAGTAGTTATGAAGAACTGGACCGCAGTTGACATCCCACATTGTGTCCACATATCAAAGTAATTAAGCTTTTCAGTTTTCAAAAATCTTCCGCTTTAGCCCAAAGCGCGAAGCATTAATTTTGTAAAATGGGCACTTTTGTCAAAAACGTACTATCCATGAAAAAGATCTTTTGTGTTCCTATACACTTGTGTCCTTTTATCTTTTCAGCTTTTTCGGAAAATGGTAACACAAAAAAAACCTTAAAAAGAACACATTTTTGCATGTCATGGTCAGTCCTCTAAAAACAATTGTTTGTACAGGTTACTTAAACTCGTTGAACACAATGACATCATGCCCTCTCCCAACTTTGAACATTCTGTATTCGAAGCTGAAGAGGAAGAGTGGGATGAGATTCTAGAAGAGGTCTCCCGCCAGCTTGAAAATGAAGAAGACACTATTCAGCCATACAAGGAGCCTTTGGAAACAGTCAACTTGGGTTCGGAAGAAAATGTGAAAGAAGTCAAAAATTGGAGCATTGTTATCCCCACAGGTCAAGGAGCAATTGATCAGCCTGTTGAAAGAGTATGTAGATGTGTTTGCTTGGTCTTATCAAGATATGCCTGGTCTCGACACTGGCATCGTAGAGCACAAGCTACCTTTGAAGCCAGAATGTCCACCGGTCAAACAGAAATTAAGAAGAACACATCCAGATATGGCCGTCAAAATTAAAGAAGAAGTTCTGAAGCAAATAGATGTTGATTTTCTTGCCACTTCAGTGTATCTAGAGTGGATAGCAAATATTGTGCCAGTTCCTAAGAAGGACGGGAAGGTACGAATGTGTGTCGACTATCGTGACTTAAATAGAGCAAGCCCAAAGGATGATTTCCCCCTGCCTCACATTGACATGTTGGTAGACAATACAGCAAAGTTTGACATATTCTCCTTCATGGATGGATTCTCCGGGTATAACCAGATCAAAATGGCTCTCGAAGACATGGAAAAAACTACCTTCATAACACCATGGGGAACATTCTGTTATCAAGTAATGCCGTTTGGGTTGAAGAACGCAGGTGCTACTTACCAGCGAGCCATGACAACGCTCTTTCACGACATGATGCACAAAGAGATTGAGGTTTATGTGGATGACATGATCGCGAAGTCTCGTTCAGAAGAAGGTCACTTAGTAGATCTATTGAAGTTGTTTCAACGATTGAGGAAGTTCCGTCTTCGCCTCAATCCGAACAAATGCACATTTGGCGTCAGGTCAGGTAAACTCTTGGGCTTCATTGTCAGCCAAAAAGGCATTGAAGTTGATCCAGATAAAGTAAAAGCTATCCAAGAGATGCCCGCACCAAAAACAGAAAGGCAAGTGAGAGGTTTTCTAGGACGATTGAATTACATATCCCGGTTTATTTCTCACATGACTGCCACTTGTGAACCTATCTTCAAATTGCTGAGAAAGAGTCAGAATTGTGTTTGGACAGAGGATTGTCAGAAAGCATTTGACAGTATCAAAGAGTACCTCATGAAGCCTCCTATCTTGTTACCACCTGTTGCTGGAAGACCGTTGGTTATGTATTTGACAGTGCTTGAGAATTCTATGGGCTGTATTCTGGGTCAACAAGACGAAACTGGAAAGAAAGAGCATGCCATTTACTACTTAAGTAAGAAATTTACTGACTGTGAATCACGATACTCCTTACTCGAGCAGACATGTTGTGCATTGGCTTGGGCTGCTAAGAGATTGAGGCAGTATATGTTAAGTCACACCACTTGGTTGATATCCAAAATGGATCCAATCAAGTACATTTTTGAGAAGCCTGCACTCACTGGTAAGATTGCAAGATGGCAGATGCTGTTATCAGAATACGACATTGAGTATCATACCCAGAAAGCTATCAAGAGCAGTGTGTTGGCTGAGTACCTTGCTCACCAACCCGTTGAAGATCACGATGATAATGAGGATGAGTTTCCTGATGAAGATGTCATGTTCCTAAAATCCAGAGATTGTAAAGAGCCACTTCCTGAAGAAGGGCCTGAACCAGATTCTCAATGGGGTTTAGTATTTGATGGAGCTTCCAACGTTTATGGACATGGAGTAGGTGCAGTCATTATCACTCCAGAAGGTTCTCATATTCCTTTCACGGCAAGAATTTGCTTTGAATGTACAAACAACATTGCTGAATATGAAGCCTGTATCATGGGTCTTGAAGAAGCCATTGACCTCCGCATCAAAAATCTTACTGTTTATGGTGACTCAGCGTTAGTTATCAATCAGATCAAAGGAGAATGGGAAACACGCCACCCTGGCTTGATCCCATACAAAGACTATGCAAGAAGATTGTTGACTTTCTTCACCAAGGTTGAATTGCATCACATTCCTCGGGATGAGAATCATATGGCGGATGCTCTAGCTACGTTGTCTTCAATGTATCAAGTGGGTTTTCCAAACGAAGTACCCAGAATTATGATCAAGCGACTTGATAGACCAGCACATGTGTTTACAGCTGAGGCCAGTTTTGATGATAAACCATGGTACCACGATATCAAGCATTTCCTTCAGACTCAGGAGTATCCTCTTGGAGCAACAGAAAAAGATAAAAAGACTTTGAGAAGATTGTCAGGCAGTTTCTTCCTTAATCAGAATGTGCTCTATAAGAGGAATTATGACATGGCCTTACTCAGATGTGTTGACAAAAAGGAAGCAGAAATGTTGATGAAAGAAGTTCACGAAGGGTCCTTTGGTACTCATGCAAATGGCCACTCTATGTCAAGAAAGATGTTGAGAGCTGGTTACTACTGGTTGACCATGGAATCAGATTGCTACAAATTTGTAAAGAAGTGTCACAAATGTCAGATCTACGCTGATAAGGTTCATGTACCACCAACCTTTTGAATGTGATTTCTGCTCCTTGGCCATTCTCAATGTGGGGCATTGACATGATCGGTATGATTGAACCCAAAGCTTCCAACGGACACCGTTTCATTCTCGTGGCAATTGATTACTTCACCAAATGGGTGGAAGCAGCTTCGTATGCAAAGGTGACAAAGCAAGTGGTGGTCAGATTCATCAAAAATAATCTCATTTGCCGATATGGCATTCCAAACAAGATCATCACTGACAATGGCTCCAATCTGAACAACAAAATGGTGGATGAATTATGTGAAAGTTTCAAGATCGAGCATCACAACTCTTCTCCTTACCGTTCCAAGATGAATGGGGCAGTTGAAGCTGCAAATAAGAATATCAAGAAGATCATTCAAAAGATGGTTGTTACCTACAAAGATTGGCATGAAATGCTGCCTTTTGCACTACACGGATATAGAACATCAGTCCGTACTTCAACTGGGGCAACCCCATTTTCACTTGTATACGGTATGGAAGTTGTGTTACCGATAGAGGTTGAAATTCCATCAATGAGGATACTAATGGAAACTCAGTTGTCAGAGGCTGAATGGTGTCAAAGCAGATACGATCAGTTGAATTTGATTGAAGAAAAAAGAATGACTGCCTTGTGCCATGGACAGTTATATCAAAAGAGAATGAAGCAGGCATTTGATAGGAAGGTTAAGCCGAGAGAATTCAAAGAGGGTGACCTTGTACTCAAGAAGATGATACTATTTCACAGTGATTCTAGGGGCAAGTGGACTCCTAACTATGAAGGACCCTATGTTGTCAAGAAAGCCTTCTCAGGCGGTGCTTTAATTCTCACAAACATGGATGGTGAAGAGCTTCCACGTCCCGTGAATACAGATGCAGTCAAGAAATACTTCGCCTAAAAAATGAAAAGAACAGCTCGCTAAGTTGAAAACCCGAAAGGGCGGCTTAGGCAAAAATGAGCGTCTCGGTGGACTGAAAACCTGAAAGGGCGGTCCAAGCAGAAATTAGAGACATAAAAAAAACAAAGAGAATATTATCCCGGTAGATTGAAAACCCGAAAGGGCAATCTAGGCAAAAGTTAGGGATTTCAGGCAAGTAACTGCATAACAGAGATAAGATCATTGAAGTATCAGAATATTTTCAACAGTTCTCCAACTTTCTCAAGGCTGCAATACAGGTCAAAAGTGGAAGAGAGAATGATGTCATTGTAGTTCAACGTACCCTTTTTCCACGAAATTACCATTTTCCAATTTGTAAAGATCTATGGAATCACGTTGTTGGCTGATTACCATCCTATCAAATCAATTTGAGCCTTTCTATATTTCTTGGCACTCTTAATTTTCATTTCAATTTACGAAAGTTCTTTTACTTTGACAGATATGTTTTGAAACAAAAGTTTTGAATTAAAAACAGTTTTTGAAAAATATAAAGATTATTTATTTTGATTTGTGGACATCAATAAAAGGATTGAGACATGTGGTCCCAGTAATTCTGAAATCATGTGATTCCAACTAGACATGTTCATATTACTATCCTTATATGTATATGATGAAAAAATCTCCACAGGTGTCTTGGCAGTAATATTTCTCCAGCAGAGGTTGTGATTCTGGATATCCCCAGCTATGCTTCCTAGTTTTCCTCAAGAGATCATGCAAGAAATATTTCAAGAAGTTTATTCCCTTCACTTGGGGCATGAAGACTCCCCAGTTAATTGATCATGAAGACTCCCCAGTTTAATTGATCATGAAGACTCCCCGGTTAATTGATCATGAAGACTTTGATCCAGGTTTTAAGTTACAGATTTGGCCTATGGGATTACTACAGGTATTTCCCCAGTAATTTATTAAGGCGGGATCAACAATGTCCCTAGCAGAGGATGAGAAGGAAGATTTTATTTCCCTGAGCAGGAGTAATACAGAGGTCTCCATCCCTCAGCGAGTGAAGAAATTTGATATTCAGAAACTACAGGGAATCTCCTGTTGTTCTCTGTCCATTCAATAGAAGGATATGTCTCCGCCTCAGTAATGTTTTGTAGTAAAAGAAGAGTGTGTTATGCATTTTAAGCAAATTCAAGAATTGCAGGATTTCTCCTGAATTCTCATTTATATTCAAAGGTCAGACATCACTGTTCCCCGGCAGAGTCTCCTAGAGGAAAGATCTCGTAACCAGATATCAGACACCATAATCCCCTGCAGAGTCTTCAGATACAGAAAGTCTCCATGATAATTAAAGCAAAAAAATCAAGGATAGATTTCCCCTATATTCTTATTCCCTGGAAAGATACCACCTATCCCCAGCGGACTTTATCCCCAGCGGAGTCTTCCAGAAGAATAATCCCTTCTGCATTATCAGCAAATTCAAGAATTGCAGGACTTCTCTTACAATATCATCTTATTTCCAGAGGATAACACCTTGTATCCCCAGCGGAGTCCTCAGAAAGTTCCAATCCTCATATACCTCACAAATTCAAGAACCACAGGGAATCTCCTGCATTTTTGAAGTAGAAGGCATCTCCATTCTTCTACGGAATCCTCAGCAGAGACAAACTTTTAAAGAAACCTGGATATGGTGCTCTTGTACCAATTCCCCAGCAAGTCTTTGTACTACTCCCTAGCGAGTCTCAGTGCAAATCTCCAACAAGTCCTTATGCAGCTGTTAACATTTTTAGTTATTCCTAGTTTTGTCTGTCCATCATGCATTCATTACTAAATATTCATGCATATCTATGACATATCATGCTTGCATTCATATGCACCTTGTTTCCTTGTTTATATTGTGGGTTGAGTCAATCTCTCCATATAGAGTATCCTCATAAGCAGCAAAATACCTTTTATTGGTCATGTTCCCCATAGAGATCTATGCCTCGTGGAAGATGGTTGTTTCAGTTGTAAATCCTGATGAGTTCATTCCTCTTCAGTTGAAGTCTTGTTTGACCGTTTCATTCTAGTTATATCCTAGTTTGAACCTCGTGTCTCCAGATAAAGCTCAGAAATTGCCAGTAAAAGAAGGCAACAATATAGTCTTTGTGACTCTCATTCAGTAAAACAGACATGACAGATATTGTGTCCAAGTCCTTTATGCCTTCATCTTTGAGTTGGTACCCGTTACAAACTTGAGTTACCTACATCCATGAGTGGTAACCTTTGTTATCCCTCGGATAAATTAATTACTATCTCCATCTATGAGTTGATAACATCCACACAGAAAGTTCCATGGTTCTACCTGCAACTTTGAGCTGGTAGCGTGCTTTCGTCTTTGAGTTTAGCACAGATTCCTTTTGATTCCACCTTCGTCTTTGAGTTGGTGAAGTACCTGCAACTTTGAGCTGGTAATATGCATTCATCTTTGAGTTCGCACATTTTCCTGTGATTCCATCTTCGTCTTTGAGTTGATGGAGTACCTTCATCTATGAGTAGGGTATGTTTGATCCTTGTTGAACTGATAGTGTGCTTTCATCTTTGAGTCTGCACAGATAACTTCTGATTCCATCTTCGTCTTTGAGTTGATGGAGTACCTTCATCTATGAGTTAGGTACATTTTGTCCTTCCACCGTCATCTTTGAGTCGGTAATGATAAACATCTCCAGGAAAATATGTTCTAAATTCTTTTAAACACCTTTGTCAATGAATCGGTGGTTGCCTTCAACTTTGAGTCGGCATTTCTCTGTCTACCTCATCAATGAGTTGGTAGTGTGCATTCAACTGTAAGTCTGCACAATGATCCTTAGATCTGATTCTTCATCTACACCATCATCAATGAGTTGGAATTTGATTTCCCTAGCAGTGTTATTATCAATCTTTTGAAGCTTGCCTTCAACTTTGAGTTGGCATGTCCTGTTTACCTCATCAATGAGTGGGTAGTGAGTTGTCAACCATGAGTCAACGCAGTTCGATTCTTATTATGCCCTTGTTATACCTTCATCCTTGAGTTGGTATTCATCTTTTCTGTTACCTCCATCTTTGAGTTGGTAATGTACTGTCACATCAGTACTCTTGTTATATTGATCTTTTCCCACTTTCATCTATGAGATAGTGATGTATCGTCATGCATTGAGTCGATATCTCTTTTCCTCCTATTTTCCATCTATGAATAGGTAGTGAATCTTCCCCAGCTGAGTGTTCTCAGTGTTTACCTTCATGCATTGAGTCGGTGTATGTCCTTCCCCAGTAGAGTTTGCACTCCTGTGTCTCTGTGTCTGTCTGTCTTTTGCATCATGCATACATGCATTTGCGGTCAAATTTTGTGGCGTTTGTCATATTTAATTACCTTACGCCATTCGATAGCCTCCGGCTATCTGGCCTAAGTTAATTAAATAGGGGCATCTGTCGCACCCCAAAATTTGACTTTGGCTTTATTGACCACATCTTGATTAATCTCGTTGTCTCGTATTCATCTCAATTTCTTAAACTTCGCGTGACAACTGGTTTGATTAGGTTTTGCGTGTTTTCGTTGCTTACCGTGTTGTATTTCGTTGTTTTAGCAAAACCTGGCCGATATCGTTGCCTCGTATTTATCTCGCTTATCTCTTTTGTGCGTGGCATCGCTTCGATTAGGTTTTGTGCGTTTTTATCTATTTAATTGTTCGTTTGTCGGTATTTTGACTGTATTTCGAATATATTAGAGTTTTCGTATTGTCCGATTATTTGTGATTGTGTTTGTCAGCGTTTTCGTGATGTCGTGTTGATTTTATTATTGCCTAGGGTTGTTTATTTAATTACGTGTTGTGCCGTGTGATTTAATCGAGTCTGTTTGAGTCGTGTTGTTGATTTTACTGGTTTACCGGTTTATTGGTTTATTGGTTTTATCAATTTGTCTGTTTTGCTGTGCAAATTGTCATCGTTTTTATCGCGTTCGTGTCGCTCGATTTTATCGTATTTTAATCGTGTGCCGTTTAATATTATTTATGCTTAATATTAATTGTGTTTAGTTGTTAATTAGTTTATTTAATTAGGATTAATATTATATTAGTTTATTATTATTATTATATAATATATAATATATATTATTAATTTATGTTAGATATTTTTTAGGTTTCTTATTGTTTAAGTAATCTAAATATATATTATTAATTTATGTTAGATATTTTTTAGGTTTCTTATTGTTTAAGTAATCTAAATATATATTATTAATTTATGTTAGATATTTTTTAGGTTTCTTATTGTTTAAGTAATCTAAATATATATTATTAATTTATGTTAGATATTTTTTAGGTTTCTTATTGTTTAAGTAATCTAAATATATATATATAGATGTTGTTAGTAAGAAGAAAAGAGAGGTGGATCAGAAGAAAAAACGTGTGGTGAGAGAAACAGAGAATTGAAAAGAAATATTTTTCCAAAAGCATTACCGTATTTCACTTGTTCTTCATTTTCGGTAACCCAAAATCGTCCCGATTATTCACCGAAACACAAAACCGATTTCATATCTTTGAAGTTCGTTGAGTCCAGATCACAAATATCCAAGGTTCATTTCATTCCGGCGTCGTTTCACCGATCAAAAGCGACGTTGAAGTCAGGTACTCACGAAGGCAGCCAGCACTGCGTCGGTGACGGTTTCCAGCTTTCGGTCGATCATTTGGACGATCAGAAGTTCATCCTCTTCACACAAGGTAATATTCTTCACTTATCTCTGAAATCGGCAAAGTTCCGGCTTGCCGACATGTGTTTTAATATATTATTTATCTAAATATATATATATATATATATATATATATAATATATATATATATATATATATATATATATATATATATATATATATATATATATATATATATATATATATATATATATATATATATATATATATATATATATATATATATATATATTATTTTTGTCTATTATATATTATTTATCTAAATGTACATATATATTATTTTTGTCTACTATATATTTATTGTCTAAAATATAAATATATATATATATATATATATATATATATATATATATATATATATATATATATATATATATATTACTTTTGTTTACTAAATATTTGTTTATCTTTTATTATTATTTTGCATATATGTTTTATTTAAATGTTAGTTAAATTAATTATTTGTTTAAATGTTTATTTTAATTAAATGTTTATTTATATCAAATGTTTATTTTGTCTAAAGTAAATGTTTATATTGTTTTTTTATATTTGTTTATGTTGTTACTAACCGTTTCGTTTCAGTTTCAGCTCGATTAACTCCACTAACTATTCGTAATACTAACTATTCATAGCTAACTGTGTTGTAATAATTTACTTTCTCGCATTTTTATGTTCTGTATTGTGTGTTTAATCGTATTGTTCACGTTTTATGTTAAAAAATCGAAAAATCCAAAAAGAGAAACCCGATGCGATTCCAACGGTCGCCGTTTAAGAAACCTTTTTCACACACTCATAAGCTTACTCTTGAACTTCCTTATAATGAGCCCATTTATGTATTGTTTCAGGGTTTAGGCTCATTCAAATCTTTTGCCAGCTTTGGCTTTTCAGTTTAAAAACATTTTCAAAAGGACGTGTCAGTCTCGAAGCCTCCCGCCTAGGTCGAGCAAGAGATGGCAAGACACGCCAATCTAAAATCAACAAAACAGACTTTCCCCTTTTCTTTTGGGAGAACTACGTGGATTCTGATTTCTCCGTTGCGCCTTGGAGATACGTAGGCATGAAGTCTACGACTTTATCGAGTCCAAAAAGCAATAAAATCAAGTTCTTTTCTCATCTCCCCAATCAAACGATCAAAGCGGAAAAAGCAAAGCATTCACATAAACATAAGCAAAAAGGTTCCTGTGGAGTACCGCAGATGTAGAGGGTGCTAATACCTTCCCTTTGCATAACCAACCCCTGAACCCGTAACTCTAAAGGGATTTATTGTTATTTTTCCCTTCCTCTTTTTGGATAAATTAAAAGACGGTGGCGACTCTTGCATTTAAAATATTTTTCAAACGGATTAAGTTCAATCAATACTTAATCTCGTGAAAAATCCCGCCGCGACATACGCAATCAAATAAGTTCAAATATAACTTTCATTTAAAATTAAACTCAATCGGAGAAATATGCCTTCAACAGCAAAATAACTCAAAATCAGGAGTTATAATATTAAATCTTGCCACAGTAACTCATAATAAAATAAAACATAATGTTCGTCTGCCCGGTGTTACAGATCAGAGCAACGATAATCTAAGATGCATAAAACCGGAAAAGAAGAATAGCCTCAACTCCATCCTTCATCTCTAAGGCAAATACTTATCTACCTGCTTGTCTTTACCTCAAGAAGGAGCACATGATGCCACAATAAAACAAAGGAGTGAAAATATGCTCAAAATATATAATGGTAAAAAAGAATGCAAGGGTAGCCTAAAGGCAAAACATCAACTTTCGTATATTACAATTACATAAATAAATACAACAATTACTAAAAAAAAAATAACTCATCTGCACAACCTTTATATGGAACAACGACTCAACTCATGCATGTGATACCAACTCAATAAAAAGGTTCTTCATATGCACTAGGTCCCAACACCTGAACCCCGAGCCCACTCATTTGAGCTCGAGATAAATCATTAGTCCCAACATTTGAACTTGTGATTCTCCTCTTTCACAATAACGACAATGTATGATGCATGTACAATATAATGCACAACAACAACAACAACTCAATAACATATTTACAACTCCCGTCTAACTGTAAATAACAACATTAATGTAGTCCCCATAGTTGAACTATCCATCACAATCCCAATTACATGTTCATCACATAATTATCCCATCATAAACATAATTCAATAATTATTAGATTAATCAAACAACTCAACTAATCAACCAAAATTCAAAATACACCATACAATAGCCAAACATCGATCGCATGATAAAACATCACAAAATTTCCAACTCAGCAGATCAAAATGCATCCAGTGACACAATGACAAGTAGCCCGTCACTAGGGTGCCGTCCATAATCACCTTTTCCCTCAACTGTCACCCCTGTGATGACCGGTAAGGCTTCACGCTTTCCTGGAGACCATGACGGTCTCCCCGTTAGACCGCTGACGCCCGTCAACATCATAAGGCGCATGACAACCAAGTCGTTATGCAGATGACGCCTGTCATCCGGTTGCAGAAAGCTGAATTTGTGTTCTTCTATGGACTTCAGTTCAGGACTCCGTTTTTTCGTCCCTAGACCCTTCAACCAATCAAAAACATCACTGAAATAAAAATTTATCATTACTACATCATATACCTTCATCAATTAATCATAACCTTTAACAATTTATTCATGATATTCATGTCAACCATATGAACACAACTCATACCACTTTCATGAATACAAACATCCTATTTTCATGGTAAATCAACAATCGTATTTTAGAATAATTATAACAATCACATCATATTATCACAATAATTTCATCCATATCACAAAATATTCACCAATGGAAGAAAACAGGGAAAAACCTAATGAAGATTAAGGACTTCTCACTATCCATCATGCAATTTACACCATATATTTAGAGTAATCCCTCCCCCTACCTTGAATTTTCAGCAACAACTCTAACTTTTGGCTATGGTGATTTACTCCAAGTCCTTTGTTCTCATTTTTCCTCTTTTCCCTAAAATAATATGTACTAACCACTTTTAGGTTTTCTAATCTCTTTTTATTAGAAATCTAACTTAATCTTCTAATAATTGCACTTTAGCTCCAACTTATTATAATTCTCACCAGTTGTCTTATTTTCCTCATAGTTTCTATTTTCCATTCAAAATCTATTTTTTTCTATTTAACTTTAAAATGTTATTTAATTATCTATTTATTTAATTAAATGATTAAACACTTTTCTATCAATATCAACATAGCATAAACATGCCAAAACACCAAATCACCAATCCAACGTATATAAATTTCATTTAAATAAATAAATAAAGTATAAATTCAATTAAATAAATAATTTAAAGAAAACAGGGTGTTACAACGATCATCTAGATCATTCGCCTATTCTAAATCACTATAGGCGCGTAGGAAGATTTTGCAAGATCCATAAGTTGGCGACAACAGAAAATCATTGTTGATGGTGTCACTTCGATACCTTAGGACCCGTTTTACAACTGACCAATGAGATTTTAGAGTAGAAGCCATGAACTAACATGCTTTATTGATACTGAAAGAAATATTTGGCCTCGTGACGGTTACATGGTAAAATGCTCCCACCATGAATTGATACAAATGAGGATCTGAGAGAGAGGATGACATGTTTACTGAGTTTTTAGTTTCTTAGCATATGAGGGGTGACACCTTTTTCATTACACATGTAACCTCTAGTTAGAAAACCTCGAATATATTTTGTCTAAGTGAGAAGAAGACTCCTTGTAGATATATGTTTGATTTCAATTCTTGGGAAATATTCAAGTGTGCCCAATTTATTTTGATCAAAGGTAGCATGGAGAGAATCAATGAGCTTGTGAACCAGAGTAGAAGAAGAACATATGATCAGAATATCGTCTTGTTACTACGAAAAATCTCTAAGGCATGCTGAAAGCATAGTTAATGACAGAGCCCCGTGAAGTTAGGGGTTATACCCCATCAAAAGAGAAAGAGGTGTTGGAGGCAAGCAAGAGTAGAAAAACACAAGTCAAAGGATGAAGCCGACAAAAGAAGCTAGCCTGGTCGACAAGCCATTGTGTCGACTAAGGTGAAATTTGAGACTTAAAGAATTATAGCCAAATGTGCAAAAGACAGCATCGCCCTAACGTCTGGGCGGGAGAAATTTGAAATTTAAAAATAGCTAGCAGTTGCAAGAAGAATAAGAGCGCCAGAATTTGAAGCAGTTAGCAAGACATGGGTGCAACGGTTGTGCAGATCGTGGGACATAACATCTGCTAGTTTCTAGGAGTTTTAGCTTATGAGCAGTTCCTTTAGTTTAGTATAAATAGAATGCCCCACAAGGGGATCGGGGTGTTCACTTTGTACTAAAAATTACTTGTAAGAAAACTTCTCATTCCCAGCGCGAGGAAGCAAGAGTTTTTGAGAGTGCTATGTACGTGAATCACCACATTTATTTCAATGCGACTTCCTTATTTTTCAATTGTTCCCGTTGAACATTTTATCTTAATTTCATTTACTTTTGAGTTATCATTTTACATTGTCGTTTATGCTGTCGACACTGATTCTATTACGATAATAGAGTTTACCGAAAGCGTGTTTGTCATATACCTCTTTTGAATGTTACATCGTTGTCGGTCACGAGTCACCTATAGGCTGTAACATTGTCTAAACCGTTCGTGTGGAAAAACTGTACGCTTGTTCGACACTTTGTTAGGAACTATTTCTCACAAAGTCATTCCGTCGAGTTAGACAGGCTTCACTTGCACTAGCACATGTCCTGGGATCAACTGGTCGATCCTGCAAGTAACCCTTCGTTTTAAAGCCTAGGGAGGACCAGCGGTTGTTTGACAATTTCTACAGTAAACAAAATGGCACGCCTAGTGGGACGAAAGTGCCCAAGTACACTAAATTTGGGGGAGAATCTGGTGAATCGACAATAGAGCACGTTACAAGATGCTTAACAGAGTCAAGAGATTTAGCTCATAATGAATGTATGAGAGTAAAAAACTTCCCCTCCTCTCTAACTAAGGTTGCCTTCACATGGTTTACTTCGTTCGCCCCAAGTTCAATCGATTCGTGGGCCAAATTAGAAAAGAAGTTCCATGAACAGTTTTACGAAGGACACTCCAAAATTAGTTTGGCAGAATTGTCTAGTATCAAGAGAAGGTTTACTGAGAGCATCGACAATTATCTGAATCGTTTTAGGTCCTTAAAGGCTAGGTGTTTTACGCAAGTGCCAGAACATGAACTAGTTCAAATGGCCGCAGGAGGTTTAGATTATTCCATTAGGAAGAAGATAGATCCAACTTTTGTGAAAAGTATGTCACAACTAGCTGATAGGGTTCGCATCTAGAATGACTAAGGTTAGAAAAAGTTAGGCACAATAAGTCTAAGAAAGAAAAGGTAGCGTTCGTCGAATACGACGCGACAGACCCAATATGTGAGGCCGATTATGCTTCATCAACCGAATTAGACATCGACATGGCTGAACTAAAGTCAGGGTCCGCCTATGAGTGTCGGTCATTGCTGCCTGCACAAGGAAGAAATCCTGTCGAACACAACCCAAAATTCCCTTCGAAAACTTATACTTTCGATGTGTCGAAATGTGAGGAAATTTTTGACTTATTGGTCAAAGATGGGCAAATGGTGGTACCTCCTGGTACTAAAATTCCACCGTTAGAACATAGACAGAAAAAAGGGTTTTGTAAATATCATAACTATCTTGGCCATAACACCTCTAATTGTCACCTTTTCAGGGATTTGGTTCAGAAAGCAATTCAAGAGGGCATGCTGAAATTTGCTTGCCGCAAAATGAAGATCGACGTTGATCCTCTTCACCAAGAGGAGGCCCTGTTCGTGGAGCCAGTCGAGATCAACATGGTCGAGATCACCGAATACGATAAGGCCAACATGTTGGAGCAAACTGGGGAAAGCCCAGATGTCGATATAACTGAAGTTTACCCAAGGGCTGATGAAGACTTGGTGGATTTTCTGTATCGCTGCAAGAACAAGGGTTCACAAGTGTGCTTGTGCCCAAGATGTGGTGTTGTCACCGACAAAATAACGGCGGAGAATTTCCAGAAGCTGCAACTAGGTAAAAGCAAAAGGAATGTGCCGACCAGGGGTTACCAGAATGAAAGAGGCTTAAAAAAGGCTGTGGGAAATAACCAAACAAGGCCTAAAAGCTTCGTGCCGTCGGCAAATGCTCCTAGAGGTACTTGGATCAAGCCTAAGGAAAAACAAGACACCCTACAAGGTGTTGCTGCTGCTAGAGGAGGTCTAGCAATTAACTACAGGCGTGAGTTTAAGTCTGAAAAAAGGACTCATGTCTCTGAAAACTATTTGGGGAAGAACCCCATGTCGAGGACTCAATGGAGACGCTTTCAGAGGTGTAAACAGACCGAAAGAGAAGTTGCAAGAGGCATGACCCGTGAGGCGAATGCTGGGAAGAAAATTGTTGTGAAAGTCGACACAGCAGCGAAGGAACGGATAAGAGAGTACGTCTGTCGACCAACTGAAAAACGTTCTGATGAAGTGACTGATGACTTCAATTCAGAGTCTGAAGCAAGTCTGGACATCCTGGTCAACGTAGTGTCAATCTTACCACAAGAATACAAGTGTGTGACTGAAGTCGAAGAGTCGGTAGACGATGATGACGCTGAAGAAATGGCTTTACACCAACCAAGATGATATTTTGTGCTAAACGATGGGTCTGCTGAAAGCCAAGAGGCAGTGTTTGAAAGACCAACGATGAACATGAAGAATCATTTGAAACCACTGTTGATAAGGGCAAAAGTGGAAGGCGTAACTGTCAACAAAGTCTTGGTCGATTGTGGTGCCACGGTCAATATCATGTTGCACCATATTCTAAGGAAGATTGGCAAGTATGATACCGACATCAGATCTAATAATGTGGTTTTGTCTGACTACGGAGGAAAGACGAAAAGCACCATGGGGGTGATTATGGTGAATATCACGGTGGGTTCAGTAAACAGACCGACACTATTAATGGTGATAGACGCTAAGACAAGTTACAACTTGCTATTTGGCAGAGAGTGGCTACATGGTGTCGGAGCTGTACCATCTTCAGCGCACCAAAGCTTGCTGATTTGGAGAGAAGATGGGGTGGTCAAAAATATCGAAGTCGACGAAGGGTACTTCATGGCTGACGTGAATAATGTCGGCAAGAAGGAGTTCGAAAGAAAGTTGGCCAACATCTCTCCTTGCTTTCCAGCTGAGGATGTATATGCTAATCTGAGTAAAGCTTTCGTCTCTCTGACTCTGCACGAGACTCATGGCTTCATTTGGGATGTGGAACGCCTGGATGATCCACCCTATACAGGTATCCGACCGACAGGCTGGGGAGACGTCACTGATGATGTCTGAGTTAGAAGCTCTAAGAAAGATTTTGGCATACGTTGCCGAGAACAAAAAAAAGTCGGCTCTAGAGGCGGAAGAAAACATGGTTGTTGAAGCCTGTGCGTTAAATAAAGAGGGGCATATGGCTATTGGGCCAGAACCCCCAGACAAGCCAACTTTGGCTAAAAGAAACTTAGACATGCAGCGTCTGGACTGCATTTATGACAATGAACCGTTAGGGTTTGAAAAAGACCCAAAGGCACCAGAGAAAATCCGACCAAAAGAAACTTTGGAAGAAGTCGACCTTGGTGAGAATGGCGAGAAAAGGCCAACATACATAAGCGCCAACATCGACAAAGAACTAAAGTCTGAGGTAATATCCATACTTAAAGAATTTAGGGACTGTTTTGCTTGGGATTATAACGAAATTCCTGGTTTAAGTAGAGATTTGGTCGAGTTAAAGCTGCCAATAAAAGCTGGAAGAAAGCCAGTGAAGCAGACGCTCAGGCGTTTCGCCCCAGAGATCATGGCAAAGATAAAAGAAGAAGTAGAAAGACTTCTGAAAAGCAAGTTTATTCAAATGGCAAGGTATGTCGAATGGTTGGCCAATATTGTGCCAGTCATAAAGAAAAATGGGTCTTTAAGAGTATGTATTGATTTTAGATATCTAAATGTTGCCACCCCAAAAGATGAGTATGCCATGCCCGTGGCTGAAATGTTGGTCGATTCGGCCGCTGGTTTTGAATACTTAAGCATGTTAGATGGTTATGCTGGATATAACCAAATTTTTATTGCAGAAGAAGACGTGTCGAAGACGGAGTTTCGATGTCTAGGAGCCTTGGGGACATATGAGTGGGTTATCATGCCATTCTGCTTGAAAAATGCTGGAGCAACATACTAGAGGGTAATGAACTCAATGTTCCATGATTTTATTGAAGATTTCATGCAAGTATACAATGATGATATTGTGATAAAATCAAATGGTCAACATGCTCACGTCGAACATCTTCGAAAATCCTTTTTGAGAATGAGGAAATATGGATTAAAAATGAATCCATTAAAGTGCGCTTTTTGTGTGCAAGTAGGCGAATTCCTTGGTTTTGTGATGCATAAAAAGGGTATTGAAGTAAACCAAAGCAAAACAAAAGCCATTATGGACGTCAAGCCTCCGTCGACCAAAAAGGAGTTGCAATTTTTTCTGGGAAAAATAAATTTTCTTAGAAGATTTATATCAAATCTAAGTGGAAAGACAAAAGTGTTCTCCCCACTACTTCGACTGAAGAACGAGGATTTCAAGTGGTAGGATGAACACCAAGAGGCTTTCGACAAAATCAAAGAGTATTTGACTAGGCCTCCAGTACTGGCCCCTCATGTTAGGCATACGCCAATGAGGTTGTATATTGCAGCCTCAGAATCAACTATAGGAAGTATGTTAGTCCAAGAGGATGAAAAATGTGTCGAAAGACAAGTGTATTACCTTAGTCGAATGCTTAATGATTCTGAAACTAGGTATAATGATATAGAAAAACTATGTCTATGCCTGTATTTCTCTTGTATGAAACTAAAGCAATATATCAAGCATGTTGATATGTACGTATCTTCCCACTTTGATATTATTAAACACATGTTATCTAAACTAATTTTGCACAGTCGAATTGGGAAATGGGCTTTAGCGTTAACAGAATACTCCCTGACAAACGTACCTTTGAAAGCGATGAAAGGGCAGGTAGTAGCGGATTTTCTTGTCGACCATTCAATGGTCGAAATGGAGCAGAATTACGTAGATTTAGCACCATGGAGGCTATACTTCGACGGGTCAAGACACAAGCATGGATCTGGGATAGGAGGAGTCATAATTTCTCCAGATGGAATTCCAGCAGAGTTCAAATACAGAATCGAAGGGGTATGCACCAATAATGAAGCAGAATATGAGTCACTGATCACCGGACTTGAACTTTTTTCTAGAATTGGGGGCAAGGAATGTCGAAATTATGGGAGACTCGGAGTTAGTGATTAAACAAGCATCAAAAGAGTACAGGTGTGTTAAAGAAAATTTAATCATGTACTTTGTGGTCACCATCATATTACTCAAGAGGTTTGAGCAAGTCAATCTCCAACACATTCCACGACAAGAAAACCAAAGAGAAAATGATTTGGCGCAGGAGGCCTCAGGATACAAAGCGTCGAAAGACCAGGATGAAGAGGTCCAAGTAAGAGAGAAAGTACGAGCAACAGTGTTGTCACCATCAGATTTGGCGATCGTGATGTTGGGAGCCATAGATAAAAATCATTTTGAAATTCTGACTATTGACGATGAAGACAAAAGTGATTGGCGTAAACCGCTAGTCGATTACTTACGCAATCCCGTGGGGTTGACAAGTCGAAAGATAAAATATAAGGCCCTTAGCTACATCTTGGTAAATGATGAATTATTCAAAAAGATGATCGAAGGAGTGTTATTAAAATGCCTAGGGGAAAGTGAGGCATGCGTGGTTGTGTCAAGCATACATAGCGGGGCGAGTGGGGCACATCAAGCAGGTTTGAAGATGAAATGGCTTTTGATGCGCTCAGGAATTTATTGGCCTTCAATGCTAAGAGATTGCGTTGAATTTGCTAAAGGCTGTCAAGAATGCCAATTACATGTGGGCATACAACATGTGCCTACAAGCGAGCTGCATACAATTGTGAAGCCCTGGCCATTTCGAGGATGGGCTCTGGATGTTATAGGAGAAATAAGGCCAGCCTCGTCGAAACAACAAAGGTATGTGTTAGTCGGTATCGATTATTTCACATAATGGGTCGAAGCCGTAGCATTAACAAATGTGGATCAAGAGGCTGTGATTGACTTTGTCCAGAGTTACATCATTTGCAGATTTGGCATCCAAGAAACTATTACAACCGACTAGGGGTCAGTTTTCACGGGTCGAAAAGTGCAATATTTTGCAAAAGAAATGGGAATCAAATTACTGACCTCTACCCCCTATTATGCACAGGCGAATGGCCAAGTCGAAGCTGCTAATAAGGTGATCATCAGCCTAATAAAGAGGCACGTAGGAAAGAAGCCAAGAAATTGGCATAAGACGTTGGATCAAGCTTTGTGGGCGTGTCGAACGTCACCAAAAGAAGCAACTGGAACAACCCCATTTCGACTGGTGTATGGGCACGACGCAGTATTTCCAGTAGAGATTCAGGTCCAGGCGGTCAGAACCCAAAGGCAGTATGAAATACCTTCTGAAGACTACTGGAGTATGATGACAAACGAATTGATCGACGTAGATGAAGAAAGAATGTTAGCGTTGGACTCCCTACAAAGGCAGAAAGAGAAAGTCGCCCGAGCCTACTATAAAAAGGTGAAAGGTAAAATGTTTGTTGTCGACGATCTGGTTTGGAGAGTGGTCCTGCCTATAGACAGGAATGATAGAGTTTTGGGTAAGTGGTCCCCTAACTGGGAAGGACCGTTTAAGGTTTTGCAGGTTTTTTCCAACAACGCCTACGAGGTCGAAGAGTTAGCACCAGATAGGCGAATCCTAAGAGTAAATGGAAAGTACTTGAAAAAATATAGGCCTCTCCTTCAAGAGGTCAAAATTGTGGCAGACTAAAAAACTGTCGAAAGAATAAGGTTGGAGATAACTATGTTAGAAACCAGCTACAAAGGCAAAGAAAATAAATATACAGTGCTAAAAGTAAGAAAGATAACATTAAAGTGGTAAGAAGCCATTGTTCGAATATTACAAAAAGCTTGTACAGACAATATAAACGGTCAAAACTGGCCGAACTTGGCTTGAAAAGACTTAAGCTCGAAATTGTAATGCAAGGACGCAGGCTCCAAGGTGTCAGCATGGGCTTTGAGCTCCTCAAGATTCCCTTCGACGGCCAAAAGTTCTTCAGCAACCGCTAAGGCATCACTGGTGGTATGCTCCACAGTGGCCTCGGCAGGTTTCAGCACTTCGTCGACAAAACGTGACTCCTCCTGGGTAATTGTCTCCAACTCACTGTCCAAAGTAGTAATTTGACGCCGAAGGGCATCAATTTGTTGACGTATCTGTATACGTGCATTTTTGACGCCATGAGATTAGTATGCAAAATGGTTCTTTCAACGAATGACGCCATAAGAGTTGATCGATACTTCAACAAAATGATGGTTCAACATTTCGACAGGATAGTTACAGATGGAAAGACGTCTTTGACAAACACGGATGATGCTATAATATTTCAACCATTCGACAGAGTCTGGAGAAAGACGTCATTTCGACGTGAAGTGTAAATTCAAATTCAAAAGAGTTGTGACGTTTGGCAGAAGACGCGTGGAAGCATCTGGCGAAAGGAAGATAGCCAAGTGTCACAATTTTAGGATTTGTTCGTTAGTGACAGTTGTTTTATTTGTATATTGATCGGTCACCATTTCCATTGAATTTCCGCCGCTAATCCGACATATTTTCATCACCTTGGTAAGATTTATGTTTGTTTTAGTTGCATTTGAGTCAATTAGCAGGTTTTGTGGGTTTGGTATTGCATTGCATTCGATTACGATTTTATGTCAAAAAGATCTCGTTTATGCTTCGTTTGGTAGTGTCATTGTTACAGGTTTAAAAGCAAGAATGGTGAAGTTCTGGACACTCTGAAGAACAAAAATATGAAAAAACAGCAGGTCAACACGGGCACCCGTGTGCCACAGCACTGCCCATGTTGTTGATCAAGCAGAGCAGAGAGGGAGCAGAAAAACAGAGATCAACACGGCCACCCGTGTGCCACCACACGGCCGTGTTGATTAAAACAGTGCATTAACACGGGCACCCGTGTGTAGGGACACGGCCCGTGTTGTTGTCACTGTAACTTATGCTGAAAATAATTAATGATGAAGAACAACACGGCCACCCATGTGCCACCACACGGCCGTGTTGATTGTACGCAGCTTGGAAAACCTAATTTTTGCTGTGTGAACCGATTCTGCTCATTAAGGGTAGTTTGGACCTTTAGCTTGGAAGAGAGTCATCTGAAGCTATAAGAAGGCTTGGAAGAGAAAGAAGAAAGGACCTTTTGACAGACGAACGAAAGCATTGCATTGGAGAAGATAGCGAATACGACGGATTTGAAGACGGCGAGATTCAAGGGTAGCAACCATTGAAGATCAAACTCTCCTAATTCTTTGTAATGTCTAATCTTTACTTTATGAGTTCTTTAAGTACTATGAGAGGCTAAACCCCCTGATGTTAGGGGGGTGGTCCTGATGTTATCGTATGCTATGAATTTGAACCAATGATTTCTTGATTACTATGTTACGTATTTCAATTTAATTGTGTGATGTTATTATGATTTTGTATCGGACAAATACAAATTAATCTATGACTTCCAATAACAGGATTGTGATTGGTAGGGTTTTCACACAATTGGGTTTATGAATGCATCATCTAGGACTAGTAACTTTCGTAAATCACCGTAAACCTTGATATTTTGTATGATTAAAACCAATGATTAATTGAATGGACATTTGAGTAATAATTGGTAGTTTAATAGTTTCTTCCTTAAGGACTTAAGTAAGAACATTCTGAGGTTAGGTGATTGAATGTATCATATGTATTAAGGAAATCAGGACTGAATTCATAACCGGGTAACTCAACCACTCACCCTCGCATCTTTTATCTTAATCAATTATTTTACTATTTTTGTGTCTACTATTATAAATTCCAAAACAACCAAACCATTATCTTTTTGTTCTGATAGAATCAAATTAAAATAAGTAATTCCTACGCAATCCTTGAGATCGATACTTGGAAATAAAACTCCTTATTACTACATCGGTAAAAATAGTACACTTGCTATTTTTCCGATCAAGTTTTTGGCGCCGTTGCCGGGGATTGCCAAACTACATATTTTAGTTTCTATTCTATCGAAATTTTGTTGCTTGCCAACCAAAATTTTATCTGTGACAATTTTGTTATTCAATTCTAATTTTTGTCTAACTTGTTTATGCGAGGTAAGGCCTCAGCGGATTTTCCTTTTGACGCAGATCCAAAAAGAACTCTTCACGCTCGACTCCGACAAGCTAAGAGAAAGAAACTGGAATTAGCAGAGAAAGCGGAGGAAGAAGTTGTTTCAGTGCAGTCAGAGAATTCAGATTCAGACACGGAAACAGTTCCTGAAATCATGGCTTCTAATCCACCACCACCAGAGAGACTCCTCGGTGACTATGGTGGAACCAACACCCCGGGTGGTCGTATGACAATTGTCAACCAACCAGTTACTGTGGAACAATTCCAGCTGCATCCCAGCACCATTAATCAACTCGAAAGAAGGTCCTTCTCTGGAAGAGTGAATGAAGATGCCAACAAGCATCTGCAAAGATTTTTAACCATGAGCACAACACTGAAAATGCCTGGACATAGTGAAGAAGAAGTCTGACTTCGTATGTTCCCATTCACTTTAGCAGATGAGGCTGAAGAGTGGTTCTATTCCTTACCTGCTGGTAGTATCACTACATGGGAGCACATGGAAACAGCATTCTTGCAAGAGTATTTTCCCGCATCTATGTCATTGCGGAAAAGATATGAGATCCTAAACTTCAAACAGAAGGAGGGTGAGTCACTAGGAGATGCCTACAAACGATTCAAGAGAATCCTAGTGGCTTGTCCTACTCACAACATGGATGAAACTGAACAAATGTAAATGTTCGTCAATGGTCTTCGAATTCAAATAAGACAAATCCTTGATTCAGCAGCTGGTGGCTCAGCCAACTTTGCAACAGCCACCGGTATGAAGAAGATAATTGAAGTTATTGCCTCGAACGAGCATTTAGAGTTATATGACAGGGTATCAAGCAAATCTGCAGTTATTGACTTGAAGCTTGAGACAAATAAACAGGTAAAAATTGAAGAAGTTGTTGCTGCAAAGGTAGAGAAAAGGTTGAGAGCACTAAACATAGGTGCTCAGAAAGTGGCTCAAGTGCAACAGGCACTGAGTGAAGTGTGTGACATTTGCAATAGACCACACAATGTTGTTCATTGTTTTGCAACACCGCAACAGATCAAAGATATAAAATTTTTAAAGCAGAACAATCCCTACTCCAACACATACAATCCGGGGTGGAAAAATCATCCCAATTTTGCATGGAAAGACCAAAGAGGGAACGTGCAACAGCAGGCACAGGGTCAATATCAAAATCAATATCAGCAGCAGCAACAACAGGTACCTAAGAAGGCAGATTGGGAGATCGCAATTGAAAAAATGGCATATCACAACATCCAATTCCAAGAGGAGACTCGAAATAATCAGAAAAACACTACAGCATCCATAAAAAATCTTGAAATTCAGATGGGTCAAATTGCCCAACAGTTAGCTTCAAACTCCCATGCACCTGGCACACTTCCTAGTGGGACAATCGTTAATCGCCGTGATCAAAGTCACATTAAAGCCGTGGTCACCAGAAAAGGAAAGGCTAAGGAACCAGAAGTTGACGAACAGGCTGAAGAAGAGGGATTGTTGGAAGTTGACTTGGAGATTAGAGAAGAGCCAAAACAAACTGAAGAAGTGGTAGTCAAGCCGACAAGCCAGCAAGAGAAACAAAAACGAAAGATCATTCTTCCTTTTCCGACAAGAAATTCTTAGAATTATTCAAGAAGCTCGAGATCAACATACCATTTGCTGAAGCTTTGGAACAGATGCCGATCTACGCCAAATTCATGAAAGACATCATATCAAAGAAAAGGTCGAACGACAGCGAGCCAATTATGCTAACTGAAACTTGTAGTGCTATTTTGCAGGGCCTAAAAATTCCGATCAAGAAAAAAGATAGAGGTGCAGTCACTATTCCTTGTAGCATTGGAGATAGATCCTTCAAAAAGGCACTGATTGATTTGGGAGCAAGTGTGAGTCTAATGCCCCTCTCAATTTACAAAAAACTTGAGTTAGGGGAGGTGCAGGATACTTGCATGACACTGCAGTTTGCGGATCATTCTATGAAGAGACCCTATGGTATAGCAACAGATGTTCTGGTGAAGATTGATAAATTTGTATTCCCGGTGAATTTTGTGATACTCGAGATGCCGGAAGATGAGGAGATTCCTCTCATATTGGGAAGACCTTTCCTGGAAACGGGAAGATGCATGATAGATATCGAGGAAGGAACCATGACCCTCAAAGTTTATGATGAAAAGCTCAAAATTGATGTGAGGGATACTATGAAATTCAAGGATGACGAAGGGGCGAGTAAAAGTATTGAAGTGCTAGATACAGTTTTTGCTCAATCTATGTAGATTACAACACTCAAGCTTCCTTTGGGAAGAGTTTTGAGTTTATCTATTGTTGAGGATACTGAAGGAATTGATGAGAAAGAATCCGAAGTGGTAGCAATGTTAGAGGAACAACCGCCTTGGGTTCGTTCCCGACCGCAACAGTGGGAGGAGCTTCGACCTAAAACATCTTCAGAATCAAAACAGGATATAAAAAAGGGGATAGAGTTGAAACAATTACCAGAACATCTCAAATATGTTTTTCTTGACAATGAGGAAAAATGTCCAGCAATCATCAATTCAGGCTTGAAAGAGACCCAAGAAGGAGAGCTAATCAAAGTCTTAAAGAAATACAAGGGTGATATTGGGTGGGCGATGGACGATTTGAAAGGAATCAGCTCGACAATGTGTATGCACAAGATTTTGATGGAGGATGATCAGAAACCGGTCGTCCAACCTCAAAGACGATTGAATCCGGCTATGAAAGAAGTTGTTCGCAAGGAGGTTGTGAAACTTTTAGATGCGGGGTTAATTTACCCAATATCTGATAGTTCGTGGGTGAGCCCAGTTCATGTGGTACCAAAGAAGAGAGGGACAACTGTGATAAAAAAATGAGAAAAATGAGTTGATCCCCACCCGTACTGTTACAGGATGGAGAGTTTGCATAGACTATAGAAGACTGAACACTGCTACAAGGAAGGACCATTTTCCTTTACCGTTTATCGATCAGATGTTGGAAAGATTGGCAGGTCATGATTTCTACTGTTTTTTGGATGGGTACTCAGGGTACAACCAAATTGCGGTGGCACCTGAGGATCAAGAAAAAACAGCATTCACATGCCCATACGGAATCTTTGCTTATAGAAGAATGCCATTTGGTTTATGCAACGCACCTGCGACATTTCAGAGGTGTATGACATCCATATTTTCCGATATGCTTGAAAAGCACATGGAAGTGTTTATGGATGATTTTTCGGTTTTTGGATCTTCTTTCGAAAATTGTTTGTATAATCTGTCACTTGTGCTGGAACGGTGTCAACAAACCAATCTAATTTTGAATTGGGAAAAGTGTCACTTCATGGTGAGAGAAGGGATAGTACTAGGTCATAAAATTTCCCATCAAGGGATAGAAGTTGACAAGGCAAAAGTGGAAGTGATCGCCAATCTACCTCACCCTGTGAATGAGAAAGGTATACGGAGTTTCTTGGGACATGCAGGATTCTATCGTAGGTTCATCAAATATTTCTCCAAGATCGCAAAACCTTTGACTAGCCTGCTTGTGAAGGATACTCCGTTTCTATTTGACAAAAAGTGCAACGAAGCCTTCGAGATTCTGAAAAATAAATTGGTGTCTGCTCCTATAGTGATCTCGCCTGACTGGTCTCTACCCTTTGAGATAATGTGTGATGCGAGCGATATAGCAGTAGGGGCTGTCTTGGGGCAAAGAAAAGACAAACGCCTCGACGTCATCTACTATGCTAGCCATGTGTTGAATCCATCCCAGATGAATTATGCAACCACAGAGAAGGAGTTATTGGTTGTGGTTTATGCCTTTGACAAATTTCGGCAATACTTGTTGGGAACAAAGGTAATTGTTTATACTGACCATGCTGCGTTGAAATATATTTTTTCTAAACAGGACTCGAAGCCAAGGCTGCTCAGATGGATCTTGCTGTTGCAAGAATTTGACCTTGAAATTCGAGACAAAAAGGGGTGTGAAAACACCGTTGCTGACCATCTGTCCCGAATGTCTCCGATTGAAGAGACGGAAGAGGAACATCCCATAAAGGACGAGTTTATAGATGAAAGAATCCTCGCGGTGGTGGGTGTTCCTTGGTTTGCTGACTATGCAAACTACCTGGTAGGTGGTATAATTCCTGACGATTTTGATTATAACAAAAAGAAAAAGTTTCTTCATGATTGCAGGTTCTATTTGTGGGACGAACCATTCTTGTATAAGAAAGGGGTAGACGGACTAATTCGTCGATGTGTCCCTGAGGAAGAACAAAATGAAGTCTTAAAGGCTTGTCATGACTCAGATTATGGGGGACACTTTAGTGGAGACAGGACAGCCGCAAAAGTCCTCCAATCCGGGTTGTACTAGCCCACGTTGTTTAAGGATGCCCAAGTCGTGGTGAAGGAATGTGACAGATGCCAACGGGCAGGAAATATCTCTAGAAAGAATCAGATGCCTCAAAAGGGCATGCTTGAAGTGGAATTATTTGATGTTTGGGGAATAGACTTTATGGGGCCATTTCCACCCTCATTTGGGAAAAATTATATTCTGGTGGCTGTGGACTACGTCTCCAAATGGGTGGAAGTCGTAGCTCTCCCCTCTAATGACGCTAGAGCAGTGGTAAGCTTCCTTAAACAAAATATCTTCTCAAGGTTTGGTGTGCCTCGAGCACTTATCAGTGATGAAGGAACACATTTCTTGAATAAACTCATGGAGAACTTATTGAAGAAATATAATGTGAAGCACAAGATTGCCACACCATATCATCCCCAAACGAGTGGGCAAGTTGAAGTGTCTAATCGGCAAATTAAAAAGATTCTGGAAAAATAGTCAGTGCTTCACGGAAAGATTGGGCAATCAAATTGGATGATGCGCTATGGGCGTACCGAACCGCTTTCAAAACACCAATTGGCATATCTCTGTATCAGCTGATTTATGGTAAGGCTTGTCATCTTCCTTTGGAATTGGAGCACAAAGCCTTTTGGGCATCCAAGTTCTTAAATTGTGATCTTGCAAAAGCCGGTGAATCCCGAATTCTTCAACTTCACGAGTTAGAAGAATTTCGTAATCAGGCATATGAGAATGCAAAGATGTACAAGGAGCAAACACGGAAGTGGCATGATCAGAAAATCATCAGGAAAGATTTCTGGGAAGGACAACTGGTATTGTTGTTCAATTCGCGGCTCAAGTTGTTTCCCGAGAAATTAAAGTCTAGATGGTCCGGGCCATTTGTCGTGCATAAGGTTTTTCCCCACGGAGCAATAGAGATTAAGAACCAAGACAATGGAGATGTATTCAAGGTGAATGGCCAGAGGCTGAAGCCATATTACAGAGGCCAACAACCGGGTTTGATTGACCATATGCGCCTTGCCTAATAAGGTGGGCAACCATCGAGCCATGCGACGTTAAACGAAGCGCTTCGTGGGAGGCAACCCACGTGTTCGATTGCTAACTTATTTTGCTTTTTCTTTTCTTTTCTGTATGGGTGTGAAATGTTGTTGCAGGTAAGGAGAAAGGATGCCATAATCATAATCACGTCGCAGCGACAGGATGCCAGACCAAAAAAAGCATTTCCGAATTCAGAAAATGTGAAAAACAAGGGCATCCACACGGCCGCCCGTGTGCTGACACACGACCGTGTTAAGTAAAATAGTGAGTTAACACGGGCGCCCGTATGCTGATACACGGCCGTGTTAATTAAAACAGTGAGTTAACACGGGCACCCGTGTGCTGACACACGGTCGTGTTAATTAAAACAGAAGATTAACACGTGTGCCCGTGTGCAGGAACACGGCCGTGTTGTTTGTAACGGGTAAAATTTTCAAATTTTTTGATTTTGCGTATTTTAAGTAATGGGCCCCACTTGCTATTATCTCTCTTCCTCACCACTCATTCTCACTTTTTCTGATTTTGGCAACCTCTCTCTCCCACTTCCTCCATTGTTAACCTAGCTTCCATCAAACTAAGCTTCACTTTTCTCATAGCTCCACTCACTTTCACATCCACTCACCTTCACAAAAAGTGTTCCCCTCGCCGTCCTCTACACAGTGACGGTTGCAGTTTTCACTAACCTTTTCGTTGGATTTTGAGAAATTTTTGTCAGGTACCATTATGCCTCCAAAGCGTACAAGCAAGGAGAAGGAGGTAGCCACGTCCTCTCGACCAAAGCAACGGGTTAGACACTCTACAAACCCTCATGGCATTTTGTTTGATCAACCAGATCATCAAGAGAGGTATGTCATTCTAGCCAAACGTAAGCTTATTCTGACCAGATATATGTGTGATGCCACCCTGGATGAGTTAGGTTTGAAAGAAGAGGTGCACCGCATGTTCCACAACATTAGTATGTTGGAATACATGCAATATGAAGCACCCACCTCCGCTCGGATCACCCTTGAATTCTTGAGTACGGTTGAGTTCAAGATGAGGAGAAGGTGGACAGGGTCGGAGTTGGAGTTTTATGGGCAAATTACTTTCCGCCTGTTTGATGAAGATCATGAGTTATCGGTTGCGGAACTGGGGAGTATTCTGAAACTCCCGGTATCTGGACCCGGATCCCCTCCGGACACTTTTTCTACTGTTGATTTCTGGCAAGCTATTACAGGTAAAACTGGGTATAACCCCAGCTCGGGAAAGGCTTCTGGAATTCATAACCCGTGCTTCAGGTATGCACAGAAAGGGTTAGCATACACCTTGTTCGGACGGGGTGATAGTACTGGGGTTGCGGCAAAGAGAGAATTATATTTTCTGTATTGCATGGCTCAAAATGAGTGAATCAATGCAGCGGCTTTCGCCGCCAATCATCTGAAACAGGTTGGCCATGCAACTACTGGGGATATTTCTGTAGGTGGTATGATCACACAGATTGCGGGCCATTTCGGGTATGATCAACTTCTGATGGAAGAGACTGCAGTGATGGGCAAGAATAGGATTGACATGCACACGCTAGTCAATTAACAAATGATTGCCATCAGACCGACTCATTACGCTCTGATGATTCACAACGTGGAAGTGCTCGCACTACCTGCACCTGGGTCCATTAGCATTGCCAATGCTGCTAATTGGTTGTACACTGGTTCAACCCAAGTGGTAGGGGAAGATACACAGTTTGACCATGACCTTTCAGGTGAGGACATGGAAGAAGACGAGAGGCAAGCTACCCACGGTATGCCACCCCCACATGATTCGATCCTACCGGGTGAAGGCTCCTCTTTTATGTCTCAGGATCAGTGGGGTTGGATCCAGACGGAGATGGGAACTCTCAGCACCGAGCAGACCAGGCAAGGTGCGGAACTTGATAGACAGAGTGTGGAACTGTTCCAGCAAGGGACAGTCATGGATGACATGCAGGCCATGATGCAACGTCTGATGTTGCATTTCCCGCACGATCCTCCGCCTCCTCCTCAACAGTGAGCACTGTAAGTCCCCTTCACGTTTGAATTTAAACATTGAGGTCAATGTTTAGTTCAAGTGTGTGTGTGGGGGGGGGGGTTTCTCCTTTCATGTTTTATTTTCTTTCAATTTGTTTTGTTTTTGTTAGGTTATCATTATATTAGTATGTTTGTTTGTTTTGTTTGTTTTCTGTTCTTTTGGACCTGCTGTGTGTACAGGGTGATGAGAAACGGTTGGACGAGCTCGGGATCAATGGTAGTGGATGAATGACACCCCTCAAACTTAGGCTGATAAGGCACCCCAGAAGTTGATGCAACCTTGAGAAAATAAGTCAGACACATTTTGGGGACACCGGACCAAGAAAGCGGTATGGAAAGACCAAGTCAGGAAAGAACCACATAACACGAAGAGATTTCAGAGCTTGCAAGCTAACCAACATGGTGAGATCACAAAAAGCCAAACACGAAATATCAACATGAGAGTTCAGCCAGGTATGACTTTATCACTCTGATTTTGCGTATGTCCTGTTGACACGTCACAGCATGACAACACACACTGAGGCAAGTTGTTTGTTTAGCCAGGGCCTTTCTAGCCATCCCTATATGTAGGTTTCCCTTCGTAAACATCGTTGAGCCTTAGCCATTTTATTCATCGTAAACCCCATGTTAACGTTTAAGCATTACTCATCATAAACCCCATGTTAACTTTTAATCATCCATTTCCTTTTGTGTCATAACTCGGTATGATTGTGTGAATTGCAAGATGTGCAATAAAACTAAGTTTGGGGTGGAAATCTTGAAAGAGAAGGCAAGTGCATAAGAAGAAAAATAGTATGTATTTTCTTTAAAAGAAAAAAAGAAAAAGAAAAAGGAAAAAAAACAAAAGAGAAAAATGCACTTGCCGAGACCTTAGATTCTAACAGATATAAAATGCTCGGAAAAGTTGAGTAGAAAAAGAGTCAAAAGAGTCAAAAGAGTGAAATTAACCCCCAGAGTATATGTGATGTACAGGAAAAAAAAATCACACAACATGACTACCGAGTTCAGAACCCTTTGTTATCCAATTTTTTTTGTTTATCCCACCGTACCCAAGTCCCGTTACAACCTAAAAAGACCTCAAAAAGTGTGTGGAATCTGCTGTGGTAGTGACATTAGAATGTATTCAAAGTTAAGAGTTTGGTATTGCATATTGTGCTGTGAGTGTACACACCTAACCCTGAGAGATATTGTGAGTGTGTGAAAAGCTTGCAGGTGAAGAGGTTTCTAATGTGGAAATGTGGTAAACTGCCTGAATCAGAGAGACCTGAAACTCGACTGGAAAGGAAGAACACAAATGGTGAAAGACTAGGTTGCATTGTGGAAAACGAATTCGGGGGTGACCTTTATTTGGACTCAATACATCACTTGAGGACAAGCAATGAAACAAGTTTGGGGTTGTGATCGGTCACCATTTCCATTGAATTTTCGCCGCTAATCCGACATATTTTCATCACCTTGGTAAGATTTATGTTTGTTTTAGTTGCATTTGAGTCAATTAGCAGGTTTTGTTGGTTTGGTATTGCATTGCATTCGATTACGAGTTTATGTCAAAAAGATCTCGTTTATGCTTCGTTTGGTAGTGTCATTGTTACAGGTTTAAAAGCAAGAATGGTGAAGTTCTGGACACTCTGAAGGACAAAAATATGAAAAAACAGCAGGTCAACACGGGCACTCGTGTGCCACAACACTGCCCGTGTTGTTGATCAAGCAGAGCAGAGAGGGAGCAGAAAAACAGAGATCAACACGGCCACCCGTGTGCCACCACACGGCCGTGTTGATTAAAAGAGTGCATTAACACGGGCACCCGTGTGTAGGGACACGGCCCGTGTTGTTGCCACTGTAACTTATGCTGAAAATAATTAATGATGAAGAACAACACGGCCACCCGTGTGCCACCACACGGCCGTGTTGATTGTACGCAGCTTGGAAAACCTAATTTTTGCTGTGTGAACCGATTCTACTCATTAAGGGTAGTTTGGACCTTTAGCTTGGAAGAGAGTCATCTGAAGTTATAAGAAGGCTTGGAAGAGAAAGAAGAAAGGACCTTTTGACAGACGAACGAAAGCATTGCATTGGAGAAGATAACGAATACGACGGATTTGAAGACGGCGAGATTCAAGGGTAGCAACCATTGAAGATCAAACTCTCCTAATTCTTTGTAATGTCTAATCTTTACTTTATGAGTTCTTTAAGTACTATGAGAGGCTAAACCCCCTGATGTTAGGGGGGTGGTCCTGATGTTATCGTATGCTATGAATTTGAACCAATGATTTCTTGATTACTATGTTACGTATTTCAATTTAATTGTGTGATGTTATTATGATTTTGTATCGGACAAATACAAATTAATCTATGACTTCCAATAATAGGATTGTGATTGGTAGGGTTTTCACACAATTGGGTTTATGAATGCATCATCTAGGACTAGTAACTTTCGTAAATCACCGTAAACCTTGATATTTTGTATGATTAAAACCAATGATTAATTGAATGGACATTTGAGTAATAATTGGTAGTTTAATAGTTTCTTCCTTAAGGACTTAAGTAAGAACATTCTGAGGTTAGGTGATTTAATGTATCATATGTATTAAGGAAATCGGGACTGAATTCATAACCGGGTAACTCAACCACTCACCTTAGCATCTTTTATCTTAATCAATTATTTTACTATTTTTGTGTCTACTATTATAAATTCCAAAACAACCAAACCATTATCTTTTTGTTCTGATAGAATCAAATTAAAATAAGTAATTCCTACGCAATCCTTGAGATCGATACTTGGAAATAAAACTCCTTATTACTACATCGGTAAAAATAGTACACTTACTTCTTTTCCTATCATATATAAATAGGATAGTTGTTATCAGAAAAGGGTGTGAAAAATTACTTGTACAAAATTCCTGCAAATACTCAAAGTACCCGTGTGAGAGAAAAGAGTCATATCTGGAACATGTATGTGTAAACAAACACCAATCCTTTCAAAGTTTTACTTTATAAAATTCAAAGTCCTTTACATATTTCTCTTTACATTTACTAGTCAATTATCTTTCTGCATCTCACTTTTCGACACTTTATGTTTCGTTATTTATTTTCTGCCATTTATCTTATCTTGTCAAGTTTACATCTATTTAAACGTTTTTAATCGACACCTTTCGACATAAAAGATTTGATAAGCCAAATGAAGGCGTTCTAGAGATTTACAAAATTATTTAGATTTGCACATGTCCTAGGATTTGTGTGGTTGATCCTGCAAGTAACCCAATTCTACAAGTTTTGGAAAACCAGAGGTTGTTCGCCAAAATACACCGCGAACAAATTGGCACGCCCAGTGGGACAGTGCATAAATCTAAAACTTAGATAATCTTTGGTCAAGGTTTTTTCTTCGTTGTATGAGACTAAGAAGCGGTAAATTATCCGTATCTGACGTAGAAAGACCTAAAAGAACAAGAGTAAGAAAAATGGCGAGTCAGCCAAATAATCCAAATAATCCTAATCCAAGTGAAGCCATCCCAGTATCCAACCCGATCCCTTCGACGGGAGGCAATATAGGACCAGTCCCTATGTCAGAGGCTATGCCTTCATCAACAGGGTCAATACCAGCGGTTTCAATATCGCAAAACGCGCCTAATTCGTCCATTAGGGCGCAACAAATGCCTGTTGGGACACCCCCTCCTATGGGAAACACTTCTAGGCCTTTTGTGACAAATTTCACCATGCCTCTACCTGGTAGGGAACAACCATTTGGAATGCCAACTTCGGTAATGGCAAATCTACACAGTTCCCCGGTAGTGTATTCTGATTCTATGGCCAATATGTCTTCACTTTTACAAGGGTCAGGATATGGCGGTAACATGAGTAGACTAAATCAACAACCACTTTACGTGCCACCGATAACAAATAATTCTGCGTAGGTAATTAGACAACAAATGGACGAGAGTAATCATGATATGGTCCAAATGTTGACGCAATAAATGGGAGCGGTGTTTAACCCTCTAATACAAAACACCACCCAAACAAACCAATTGTTGGCAGCGCAGATGACGCGCATTGCTGACTTTTTTGGGGTCCCTCAAACTCGACACAGAGAACAAGTGGTTCATAACCCAGTGGTAGCGGTCCAGGAAGAGTCTATGATAAACCAAATACTGTTAGACAATCCTCAGACAAACGTCAGAAACCAAGAGGATGTGGTCGAACAGCCTCATGTCGAAATCCCTATTCCACAAGAACCTAGAAGGATAGTAATCCAGAGAGGCCAAGACGCAGATGCTGTGTTGCAACAGCGAATCCGGTATAATAACCCGCCGGTCGAAAACAATTTAGCAACCATGGTCGAAACGATAATGGCACAAAACGGGGTGAACATGGGATTGCAAAGGCCTAGTTATGCTTCCCCACTGTCAGAATATATTCTGCAAGAAGAACTACCACCAAGGTGGAAAGTTCCTAAGTTCACCAAGTTTTCAGGAGACACTAGTGAGTCCACCATAGAACATGTGGCACGTTATCTAATCGAAGCGGGGGAAATAGCCCGTAATGAAAATTTGAAAGTAAAATATTTCCCTAGTTCCTTGACAAAAAACGCGTTCACTTGGTTTACATCTTTTCCTGGAAACTCAGTGTATACGTGGACTCAATTAGAAAGATTGTTCCTTGAACAATTTTACATGGGACAAACAAAAATAAGTCTGAAAGAATTAGCCAGTGTTAAGAGAAAACACTCAGAACCAATAGATGATTATTTAAATAGGTTCAGATTGCTAAAGGCTAGATGTTCCACTCCAGTGTCAGAACATGAGTTAGTCGAAATGGCCGCAGGGGGTCTAGATTATTCTATAAGAAAGAAACTAGATACCCAATATTTGAGGGATATGGCACAATTAGCAGATAGGGTGAGACAGGTCGAAAGGTTGAGGGATGAAAAATTCAGAGCGAATAAGAATAAAAAAGAAAGGGTGGCCTACGTAGGGGTTCGCCAAGATGATGAGTACGACGAAAACGAACCAAGTAACTTCGACGAACAAGAGATTGACTTAGCAGAACTAAAGCAAGGCCCACCCTATTCGTGTAAAGTACTAACTCCATCGAACGGAAACCCAGTCGAAACCAATGATAAGTTCCCCAAAAGAACTTATACATTCGATATCACCAAATGTAACGAAATTTTCGACTTGTTGGTTAAAGATGGCCAATTAATAAAACCACCAGGCGCTAAAGAACCGCCTATGGAACAACAGAAAAAGAGAGGTTTTTGTAAATACCATAATTTTCTGGGCCATAAAACGTCTCGCTGTTTCCTTTTCAGGGATCTCGTTCAAAATGTTATCCATGACGGAAGGCTGAAGTTTGGTGATAAGCCAAAACAACATATGAGGATCGATTCGAATTCCATGCAGCCAGTCGAAGCCCATTACGCTGAACCGTCCATTGTGAACATGGTGGAGGTCGAAATTGCTCCTGATGGCAATCTCGAAATGGTGGAAGCTGCTGGAGAATTCGACACAAATATCAACATGGTGGAGATTGCTGGTGATCTCGCAAACCATAATGAAGTTGAAGTTACTGAAGGCTGTGATGACCAGAATAAGATGGAAACTACTGAAGGTTTCGACAAAAAGGACAGTGACAATACTGCCGAAGATGGTTTGGTTCGACAGGACGAGAATTGGGTCTGCTTGGGACAACCAAGTGGGAAGTATGATTATCTCGTGAAATACAATGCACCGGCAAGTTCTCAGATCGACATCAACACAATCCAACCAAGCGGTTGGGGAGATGTTCCTTCAGACAACAATGAAAAAATATCTGAAACAATTGAGAATCCCTCTATTATAAAAAGGAAGGTTACTGAAGACCTCACCATTGAAAACAAGGATACTGAAGGCCTTGATTTTGATCAAACGAAGACAGGTGATGTCGCAAACTGCGTCAACACCATGGGACCTTTCAGCAAAGAGATCACAAGAATCAAAACAGAAGTTGCGAATGGTCCTACGAAGCCTATGACCAGTGGAATCCTGCGCAGAATAATGGAAGACCCCAAAAGAAATTGGAAGAAATGCTGTTGCAAACATGGTCCCAGGAACATATCTTGGTGCTGTTGCCCAGAAAAGGAGTTTGATCAGATACCAAGAGGTGTCGAAGTCGAAGAAGAAAGACTCATCAAGAAAATGAACGACTTAAGCATTGCTGACGAACGAAATGTTGGGATAAACATGGTGGAAGTAACTCAAGGAGACCAAGTTGAAGTGGTTGAAGATCGTCGTCGAAAGGAGTACCAAAGGCTGGTGTATCCTAAAGAGGAAGAAAATCTAATAGAATTCATCAAAAGGTTCCAAAAGATGAGGACCGAAGTAATGCTCTGCCCACGCTGCAGTGCAATTTTCGACAAGAAGGCAGCAACCAATCTGGAAGCAGTGGATAAAGCCAAGAGGAAAGAGAATTGGGGGACAACAAGATATGACCCAAGGAGAAGTGATCATCACCAATGGAGGCATGGAGAAAGATACCACAACACTTACAAACCATCTAACAAAGCAATGGATGACAAATGGGTTCAACCCATTAGAGATGCCCAAGGGCAGAAAAAGTGGAGAAAATTCGAGGTTCAAAGAGGCGCTTCGATGGAAGGAAAGAAGGAAATGGAAAAGCACAAGCCGAGACCATATCCTTCAGAAAACTATAAAGGAAAAAACCCTATGTCAAGATCCCAATGGAGAAGATTCCAGAGGCAGAAGAGGGCAGAAGTTGTGTGCAGAAGTTGCTAAATGTCTTATATGCTTCATCTTTAGATCTTAGGAATTTAACCCCATGTCCATCTTCTATAGTCATAAATAATGACTAGTCCAAACTTCTTCCAATTGATTAAGGTTGGCCCAACAGGACTAAATAAATCAATGTGAAGTAATTCTAAGGGTCTCGAGGTAGAGACAATGTTTTTAGAATTAAAATAAGTTTAGTTAATCTTTCCTACTTGACATGCTCCATAGAGAGCATCTGAGTGATAGTGAAGATATGGCATCCCTTTAACAAGTTGTAGCTTGCTAAGTTTAGAGATTGGTCTTCAGTTAGCATGACCTAAACTTATGTGCCAGACCCATTTCTCATCATTCACTAACATAAGGAAACTAACTTCTGATCAGTCAATTCAGAAAGATTAATTTTATAAACATTTTTCTTTCTCCTACCTTTGAATAAAATTGATTTTTCAGACTCATTGATGACTGAACATAAGTTCTTGTTAAACAAGACTTCATAACCACTGTCACAAAATTTACTAATGCTCAGTAGGTTATGTTTGAGTCCACTTACTAACCAAACATCTTTGACAGAGACTAAGGAATTACCAATAGTAATTATACCAATGGTCTTCCTTTTTTGTCCTCCTCTAAACCCCACACTTCCTTCCTCTTTCATAGTCAGGGTTTAGAACATGTCCTTTTCTCCCGTCATATGATGTGAGCAGACATTGTCCAGGTACCATGCTAGATGTCTTGTTTCTCCCTTTAGGCATATATGCTGGAAACACAATTTCAGATTTAGGTACCCATACTCTTATGAGTCCTCTATTGTTAGTTCTGACAAGCTTCCTTTTACTCTGAGCCTTTTTCTGATAAAAGGGTCTAGACTCATTCCATACTTTTTGCTTATAATAGTTTTGTCTGGGATAAGTTTTTACTTTGGCTTCTGACCCCTTCAGAACCTTTGATCCATAAGTCTTGTGTTCTAATATATTTAGAACCTTTAACTTGTGGTCTTTGTTCTCTCAAGACCTGTTATGGTGAAATATTGAATATATTTTTCATGCTCACTCAGAGGTTTATGAGATATTTCCTTTATTTGAGAAATATGATATTTTTCTAAATATTCAATTTTATCTTGATAAGATTTTAGTTCTTCTTTCAGATGATCATTTTTATTTTTTAAAGTTTTCATATCTTTTGCCTTGTCTTGGCAATGACTCATGAGGTCTTGAATAAAAGATATTAGATCAGAATAAGATAGATTAGAAAATACCTCATCTTATTCATTTGATTATGAATCAGAGGTTGATTCATGTTCTATGTCAGAGGATAAGAGAGCCATCGGTGCTAGATTTGCTTCTCCTTCATCTTTGTCGGAACTGTCTTCATAATCAAGTTCGTCCCATGTTTCCATGAGACTCTTCTTGAATTTACTTATGAAGTTGTCCTTCTGGAAGGTTCCTTTCTTTGGCAAGTCAATCTGCAGATTGGGATAATCAGGTTTGAAATGACTAGGCTTTATGCAACTGAAGCAATTCTTCTAATCATCTTAGCTTTAGATCTAGATCCTCTGAAGCCACTGCTTTTACCAGAGAATATCTTGTTCCTTTTTGTCAATTTTTGAAACCTCGTGATGATAAAGGTTGTCTCCTCATTACTCGAGTTACCATCAGAAGCTTCTTTTAATTTCCATACTTTTAAGGGTCTGACATCTTTACCACCATATTTTTCAGTAACTAACTTCAACGCCAGTGTTTTAGATTTTATCACAAGCTCATCACCATTCAGCTCCATCTCATGGCTCTGAAGGTTTTTAATCAGACTTTCAAGGCTCGGTGTATTTAGGTCTTTAGCCATTTAAATGGTTGTGACCTTGGGTCTGTATTTAGTAGGAAGACTTCTCAAAATATTCTTTACATGATTAGATGTAGTGTAACTTTTGCTCATAATTCTAAGGCCTGGTACAAGAACTTGAAACCTAGAAAACAACTTCAATGTCTTCATCATCCTTCATTCTTAATAACTCATAATGTTGTACAAGAAAGTTGGCCTTAGCCTCTTTGACTTGTTGGTTCACGTCATAAGTGGAACACAAAGACTCAAAGATAGTCTTAGCAGTAGACTTATCAATGATCTTAATATATTTAGAATGAGGTATAACTTCTATCATAATGCCTCTAATTGTATGATGTTTTATGTAAATTTTCTTTTGATCAGGTGTAAGAGTTTTTTTGTCTTTTACCATTCCAACATCATTAACATCAATGTCAATGTCATCCTCAAGGATATCCAACAACTCATCATTAATATCAATGATATAGGTGTACATTTTACTTTTCCACCATACAAACTGAGTGGAGTCTCCACTGAATGAAGGTGGTCTAGCCGAGTAATAAATTGTCTCAGTAGTATTATAGTCATAAGGTACACCATCATTACGAGACAATGTACAAGAATCAGGCATCTTAAATATAATTTTCTCTTCAGGATCTTTTTCGGTACCATTGTAAAGTGTTTAGCACAGACTGTGCTCTGATGCCAACTGAAGGTGAGAAAAATATACAAGAAAGGGGGGGGGGGTCGAATTGTGTACTTTGAATATTTTTCGCTTCTGATGAACACCTTCAGAATTTGAACAAGTTCAGAGACTGATATTAGAATGTCAATGGCAGCGGAATAATAATAAAATTCATAAGCAATATACAAATCAACACACAGAGTTTATCGTGGTTCCTCTCCTAAACTGAGAGTAGTTCAGTCCCCTTGTCCAACAAGAGATTTCTACTATAATCAAACTGGTTACAACTTTGCTCAATCAATCCAGAAAGAGAATTCACTGCTTAATCTATCCTAAAAGAGACTTCTGCTCAAGCAATCCTACAAGAGACTTCTGCTCAATCTCACCAGAAAGAGACTTCACTACTCAAGAAACCTTGCAAGAGACTTCCTCTACTTTAAACAAACAATTTAGTAGAAATATATACAACTATACTTTAATACACGATCAGAAGAAATTAAGTATAGCAACAACTACAGTGATACTTTAATACACAAACAGTGATTTCTAAGATATGCAAAGATAAGAAATCTTAAGAGCTTGTGCAAATAAACAGATGAAACTTTAGCTCAAACTTTGTAGTCAATTTGTTATGTTAAGATTATGTAGTAGTTGTTAACCTTCCTTCATATCTTCAGCTTCCCTTTATAGAGTCAGATAAAAGAGTCGTTGGAAAGTTGTTTGCACAAGTGAATCATTTGAAATGTAGCAGCTCCAAGAGAGAGTCGTTGGAAGACAAATCCTTTCAAGATCTTCAACAAAAGTGTAATAACATAGTCTTCTACATACTAGGAATAAACCAGGAGAGGGGGCTAACTAGATAAGTCTCATCAACTTTTCTTGAGCCTTGCACTAAGGGACTCTAGTTGACTTTTACCCTTAGTTTGGTGTTAACAAGATAGGTCTTCTATGGGGACAAAGTATGGACCAGAGGATGGGCTTTTCAAGCTGAGGATTCTAGAGTGTGAGTTGTCATTAGAGGTAGAAGTATCATGACCAGAGTCTGATCCATCAGAGTCATCAGATTATGATCCATAAGAATCTGAGACATTTTGCTTGTCAACAAATGCTCTTAGCAGGGTCAATTCTGAATAAAATTTAAGCTTTATAATCTTTCACACTTGAAAATATGTTAGTATACCCAATTTTTCTTTAATTACTTTGTTATCATCAAAACCCAAGGGATATGAACAAATCTTGTTCAAACAAACCGTAGTGAAATGCACCCGGAGTGAAAGGGTTTGAATCTCATCACTAACCCTTTTTTTATTTATCATTACATAATAGGCTTGACCTTATATATTACAACGGTTATTTTAATCAACCGTGGTGAAATGTGCAAACATTTAATCACGGTTAGTATTATCAACTTTGGTGAAAGATGTTACATATTTATATATAAGGGAAATTATCTCTCGCTTCAGTATATAACAATTGTCTCTTTCAAAATAAAACCCTAACATCTCTTTCACGCGTATCTCTCAAACAAAACCCTAACATCTATATCACTCGTCTCTCTCATATGGAAAGCCCAAACTTATGCAGCAAACTCATCTTCTTCGAAGGGTTACCTTTGTTGCATCAAATCTTATCAAATCTCTACCTTACAAGTTCATCTTCACAATAATTTATGTTTCAAAATCTATTTATGTATTATTGTTTATGCTTCAATAGCTTGTTTCATAATGTTTGAACTTTCTTCTTGTCTTTAACTTGTAGGAAGGGATGATGAATGAAAAAAAATTAAGGAGGATGAAGCTAAAGTAAGCGCTGCAAACTTGTGCAAAAGACCCAGAATAATATCCCTTCAAAATTAACACAAGTTTACAACACTCACTTCAGCTTCATCCTGCATTCATTGTGGATACCATTATGGGACATATACGTTTCTTAAATATTCTATGCGTTGATATGTGGTTGTTGTTGTTGTTAATAAAAGTTGTATGTTGTAAGTAGTTTATGTTATGTGTTGATGATTTTGTTGTTTTTAATAAGAGTTATTTGTTGTATCTTGTATGTTGTTTAAGGTTTGTTGTTAATGAATGTTTTTGTTAATGTTTGTTTAAAAGATGAGTTTATTATACCTTATGTGGTTTAAGTGTTTTTCTAACCCCTTACCAAATATACAACTTTTCAGAATGCATTAGAAAATTATAATATGATAGATAAAGTTATATTAGAAAACAAGTCACACATTCAATTCTAGACAAGAATTCTTCAGCCTGTTATCTGCATTTCTCTCTTTAACAGTTAGAATTTGGTGTAATGTATTTACATACAAACTCAATATGATAATGATTTTGAACAAATCACTCAAAACCAACCTCAACCAGATTCCACAAGTGACCAAATTATACCAGAACCACACCTTGACCAATAAACTCAACCATCTGACCATCACATCTCACCCTCTTGGGAAGTAGATTATGTGTCAGAATCTGGCACCGTAGCTCTACCTAGACCCTCTACACCTCACCCCTATCTAAACCCGAACATCCCACCTCACATAAAATACCAAATAAAAGATTTTAAGATTGTTATTTTTTATAGAGTTCATAATTTGGTTGTTTAGAGGCTCATTGCATCTGATCCCATAACATATGCAACTAAATGGGACACTCTTAGAACCTCTGTGGATACAGTTCTGCAGAATCTATAGTCTTTCTCATCCGAGTTTGTAGCTTCTTCTAGTCAGAAGCATGAGCACTTGGGGGAGAAATTGGCTTATGCTGCTGCTAAGAAAGAAGAGATGGATGTTCAGTTGAATACAATGATTGCAAGACAAGATGATATAGGTTTTGATCTCAAGGCTATCTCGGAGCTTCTAGAGAAAAAACCTTAGACTTAGGACTTATCAAACCCTTTTATTTTGTCTTTTCAATTATTTTGAACATGTTTTATCAATCCGACTCTCTTCTTCATTGGTTTAATGAAATATATTTTTCTTTAATATCTTTTCTATTTCCTTTATTTTTGTTGATGCCAAAAGAGGGGGTAGATTTAGAAGTATTTAAGCCTCTGAATCTAACAGCTATTATCTTTGCTTAAATTCTGAAGATTTTATTATTATGCTTAATGATTAAATTTTATTAACCTGGATAGAACTTAGGGGGAGCTTACAAACCTCACTCTATGGACTATTAGACTCAGGGGGAGCTTTCAAACCTCAGACCCTGAAGTCAACTTGTTAATTAAATTAACAACCATTGTTCTTAAATACTTATGTTTGTCATCATCAAAAAGAGGGAGATTGTTGGAACAAAAATGGTTTGTACCATATCCATTAGGTTTTGATGATAACAAAGTATTTAAAGAACAATCGGGTATGCTAATATTCTTTAAAGTGTGTTGGACCATAGACTAAAATTTCAGGAATAATCTAAGTATTGGTTTTGACTATGAACATCTAAATAGAAGCTTAAAGACCAGAATTTGAAGGATCATAAGCTAAAGACAAGAATCTGAAGAAGTCAATGTCTGAAGGTCAGAGTCTGAAGAAGTCGGCCTCTGAAGACCGGACTTTGAAAAAGTCTGTCTCTATTGATCGAAACCTGAAGACTAGTCAAATCACAAGGACCAAGGTGACTCTAATAGATCACTGTCAACCTCTGAGCCTACTTTGTCTTCTTCTAATCACATGAAAACCTAAGTTTTTTGTTCATATAGTCAGATGAGATGAAACTAATAATCCCTCTTGTATAAAAGGAATTTCAAATAAGCTTCCAACGACATTAACCATTTGAAGAAACATACCAACATCTCTATTCAAGCTTTACAAAAATCTTTTGTGTTGGATCTTCAACGAATTTTTTCCTTCTTTATTTAAGGAGCTGAAGACTTGAAGAAAAATAAACAACGAACTATTGACATTCAAAGAGTAGTTACTCTGTAAAAACACAAACACAAGTTTAACTTAGGATTTCTTACCTTTGTATATTCTAGAAATCCCTATGTCAAGAGATCTTCTTGAGTTGTATTTTGTCTACACCTCTGATTGTATATCAAGTGCATTACCCCAAACAATCTTTTATATGTTAGGTAGATTGTTAGAAGTCTCTTACTTAGTGTTTGAGAATTTGAAGACTCTTGCTTGTATGCTTGAGCATAGAAGTCTCTTGCTTGTGTGCTTGAGCATTGGAAGTCTCTTGCTTGTGTGCTTGAGCATTGGAAGTCTCTTGCTTGTGTGCTTGAGCATATAATTCTCTTACTTTGTGTTTGAGCATTGGAAGTATCTTGCTCGTATGCTTGAGCAAATTGTAATATTGTATGATTATAGTGAAAATCTCTTGTAAGTACAAGGGGGCTGGATTACTCTCGAGTTGTGAGAGGAACTAGGGTAACTCTGTGTGTCTCTCTTTTTTCTTGCATTATTTATCTGTTGCATATCTCCTACCTCTGAATCATATTTTATAATTTGTGTTTAGAATCTGCCAAGAGCTTTGAAAAGAAAGAAAAAGTCAACATAATTCAACCCCCTTTCTTGTTTTTTTCTCACCTTCAAAATTGGATTGATCGTAAAGCAGTTTTTGCATTTTTTGACCACGGGAGTTCATTCGAAGCCCGATTTCAACCCTTAGCACCCCAAATCACACATAAACCAATTAATACATAATATTCATGGATCAAATCGACACATACTCATCAATTAACGTCTAATTTCATCAATTAATCATGAATTCAAGAATATGTTTATAAACCAATTACACAACCATGGTAGGGATAATAGTCATATTCATACTCATTCAACATATACAAATTCAGTAATACTCAGAGCATAAATTTATACATCAAACATGGTAAATAGCATGAATTTCACATAATCATCATCAAGCTCATAAAGCACAACAATGGTGAGAAAAACCTAGAGGAGGGTGAGGATCTTTCTCTATCCTTCATGCAATACACATATATTAGACTAGTTCCCCCTAATTGAATTTCTAGCAATAAAACAATCAAATTCATTGGATATGGTGTTATTCCCCATCAAGAGCTTCCTTGGTTTGCCTCTTTTCCTCAATTCCCAAACTTCTACGTATCAGACCAAAGGCTCCCCTCACATTATCTATATATTTAACCTATCTTTTGAGTTTAATAATGACACCTTAACCCCAACTCCTTTCTTATTGTCACCATTTTAGCCCACCTTTCTATTAATTTTAATTTCCACCCACTCTCTCACAACTTTAGTAATGACACCTTGTTCTAATTTCCACCCACTCCCCATAAATCTCCCAAAATACTCATAGTTTTCATATAGCCATATATATAACACACATTAGCACCAAAAAAATAATTAAAAACATTTTAAATCACCTAAGTAATTAAATAAAAGCGACAAAAATTAAATTAAATGAAATTAATTAATTGAATTCAAGGTGTTACAAGGGGCGCCCATAACGGCAAGTTCTTCTTCTTCTACCGCTAGGATTCTCAGATAACACTTTTGGGGGCTTCGGTGGTCACCTCAAACCATCTCAAATCATCCATTATGTAGCGAGTGCTTCAAAATCAGGTATCAGGTGGAAACAACCTCCCTTAACGGGTTGTTGGCGGGTCTGCGCAGAATGATGTTATATGGCGATAAGGCATCAACTATAAGATAGTTGGCTTCAATCTCCTTGGAGTGTGATCCTACGCCACAGGTTGTTTCGAGGGGTGCATGGCCCTTTACTTGTACTTGTTCACCTTATAAGCCTATTAACGATCCCTGGAACGCCCAGACGCTGCTGGGATCGAATTGCATTTTTTAGAAGGAAACCCAGAATAAGATATCAGTTGAGCTCCCAAGGTCTTATCAAAACTCATTTGATATCTCAATTATCATGTTGCACAGTTATGACGATGGGATCATTGTCGTGAGGGAGGATTATGACGGTGTCGCTGCTAGAGAAAGTGATGTTGGCTCCTGACTTTCCCTGGTTGGCTTCGGAGAGTCCTGGGGATATCACATTTGGGGTTAGTACTAGTCAGGCATATTTACTCTAGGAAGAGCTAGAGCTTCCTCCGCCGATGAAACTTACGACTATTGTGTAAACCACGAACTGTGGAGTTTTGTTGACCATCTTCAAGGGAAAATGGTGAGAATGGTAACGACAAAGGTGTGACTCAAGTTAGTTTTACTAGGGCCCTACGGTGGACACAACTGTACTTGTCGAAAAGTACAATAATGTGTGGCACCCTTAAGCTAGTAAGGATTACTATAGGCCTTAATAGTTTTATAATGGGCAAGGTTTTCTTGCGACGGCGAGACGTCCTGTTTGGTGGTGTTTATCATGGTGAGAGAGGGTCAGCTCACGTGAGGTGAGAGGCTCTGTGTTTATGCCTTATACAGGTTAAGTTTTCATTTGTCTCTCTACCATTAGGAAAGAGGTATTCATATAGGCCTCTTAAGCCTGTGGATTCCTTGGAAATGATAATTGCCTACATGGTCAACAATAGACCGTTGAACACTTATTTCCTAGGGAGAAGTGGGTTAGACTGCTAGCCATGACTTCTCTCTGAGCAAGGAAAATCTTTTCCCATCTTTCTCATGATTGAATGAGTATGGAACACCCAAGGCGAGGCAGTCCCTTGTGGAGGAAAGCATATTGAAGTCTCCCATTAAGATCAGTAGTCCCCCCCCCCCTCCACACACACACCTATAGCGGGGTATTCGTTACCTTTAGATTTATTGACTAAATCAAAAGTAAATCATACAATTCGAGTCGCCACCGCACTTCTATTTATCCAAAGGAAAGGTTAGAAAGCGAACAAAAAACCGAGAAGTTTTATCAAATCAAAAACTAATAAAAATGTCAGAGATCTGGGTAAGGGGGTTGGTTATGCGATGGGAAGGTTTTAAGCACCCAAAACATCCTTAGTACTCTAAGGGAGCCCTTTTTGCAAATGTTGTATGGTAGGTTGGTATTTGTGAAAATATTTGTGCAAACATGATTGGGGAGATGAGAAAAGAATATACAAATTATTTACAATTTTTGTTGTTTGAATGGATGAACCCATTGCCTACGTACCATCACAAAGGTAGGATCAAAACCTCGTAGTTCGGGGTAAAAAATCTTAAAATATGGGTGAATTGATTTGACAAAAGCCTTAAGGTCTTTTGTCATCAAAGGGAGAAAACTCAACCTAAACCAACAATCCACCATCTGAGGAGAGCTTCAACATACTAGTGAGGGATCCACCCTATAATAAGTATGGAAGACTTATAGTCCAATCACTAAGGATAAGGTGAGGTTTACATCAACCACTATGATAACTCAAACCTATGGCTAATGTTTATGAAAAAGGTTTTAACAAAGGTGGCCATTGGAACCAAAAAAACAATTTGAAGTGAGTTGTATTTACCAATTAGAAGTATTCACAAAATGAAGTCAAAATTGACTTAAGGTTCAATTCAAAATAAGTATTAATGAAAAAGAGTTTGAAAAATCAAAGGCATATGGCCTAGGTTTCTAAAAAAACAATGTCAATGTTTGCACAAAATGAGTTTAGCTTGGGTTAGAGTGGAGATAAGAAGAGAAGGGCTAGTCCTAAACATGCAAGGATGAGAGAAGAGAATAAAACCCTTGGAGTTCCTTTCTTGAGATCATAAAGATGATCCAAGTTGCTCCTTTCCTTTGGACTTAGCAATTAACTCAAGCAATCAAACAAATATTCAATCAAGCTCCTAGGATCTTCCAATTGGCGTGTCTCTCTTAACTTGGATGCTCATGACAATGGTCCTTCTAACTAGCTCAAGTTTGGAATCCCTATCACACAAGAACAAACAATTACAAAGTTCACAATGCAATAAGAGGAATGGACAAAGAGAGTTTAGATTAGGGGTCCTTTCAAGTCAATCATCAAGATGTAAGCATTCTAAAGGCATGGGCCTAGTTGCTCTTCAATAATTTTAGCATTCTAAAGGCATGAGGCCTAGTTTCTCTTGAACTCCATTAAGCATAGGTGAGGTCCTAATTCTAAGTCTTTTTCCCTTTTTGCATTGGGTTCACACAAATAAAGACAAAACAAGCACAAGGCAATAATATATTTACACAATAATGTGCTCAAGTGAGCAAAAGGCAAATGGCATAAACATAAACATGAGCTCAAATGAGCAAAGGGAAAAGACAATATGAATAAATGAGCAAGAAATTAAATTGCATTAAAGTAAATTATAAGAATTAAATGCTTGAATTAAAAGTTAGTAATTAGTAGTTAGTATTAGTCTGTCATAAGGCAATTTAGCGCTATGTTAAGCAATTGTAAGTGGACTAATGTAGTAGTCACACCTATCTGAGGCCGGTCAATAAAACTATACGCAAATAAATACAAGTTAGAGACCATGACTAGTAAGCCAAGCTCCTACAACTTGCCATGCCAAAAGAAAAGAAGAATGACCTTGTATGGATTTCAGGTTCTTTGCTTGACCAAGAAGCAACCTATCTTGGACACAGAGCAATTCACTTGATCTTTGATCAAGTTGAATTTGATTTGGATCAAAGAAGGTTAAGCCTCTCATATGTCAAGGCTAACCACAAATCATTAACTCATTGGTCAACAGAAAAAGAAGAAGAAAAGAGATGAAGATGAAATGTACAAAAGGGAAATTCAAATGACATATCAAAACATAATGGTCAAATATGAATGGAATCATCATCAACCAATGGTAAACAGAAGTGAAATGAAGATTAGAAGTCAAGAAATGTCAAACATATTTTTGGTATTTTTTGGAATTAAAATAATACATAAAATAAAATGAACAAATTAAGGTCAAACTTCAAATCCAATTCAAATCAACTTGGATAAGTCCAATTGGATCATCATAAGTCTAACATGGTCAAACTAGGTTTGACAAATTTTCTCAACATTTTTTGAAAACAAAAACTAATTTTAAACAATTAAAAATGGAGAAAAATAACATATATGAACTAAAATCTCAAATAAATCTCAAATCAATTAAGAAATTGATGAGAATATTTTTCATAGACTTATCATCATTCATACATGTTAAGAAAATATTTTTGGCATTTTTGAATATCAAAAAGTATTTTAAATGAATTAAAAACTATCAAAAACAAAATAATTCACAAAAAATATTAAATGGAATCACAAAAATAATTAAAAATCATATTATGAAACTAGAATTTAAGAGAAAATTTTTGCAATTGGTCCCATATTTTTGTGATTCCAAATAAAGAAGTTATGAATTTTTGAAAATAAATGGATTTAAAGAAAATAAAACAGAAATTAATAAAAGAGAAAAAACCAGAGGCGTCTGATCCATTTCATTAAATTATGTGGACATGATCAATGGATCAGACGCGCGCGCGCACCAAGTACTCGAGTCAAGCGCGAATCATGAAGGATTTAAAAAAGTCAAAATAATGCATGGCCATGATTATATCCTGTGAGCCAAATCTGAAGGCCAGGAGAGTTCCACGTGTGGACGGTGGTGGAAACCACCGTCTTCTTCGGTGAGAAGGCAAAAATCGGCCACCAGTTGCAGCTTTTGCAACTTTAACCAAACCACACGATCCTTATACCAAATTAAAGTTGGGGTGATGTACATCACCCCTGTCACCTTGGATTGTGCTCTAGATCTCTATGGAAGGAGAAATCAGAGATGGAAAATCCAGGTACTTGATCTGAAGTTCAACAATTCACAAAATTAAAGTCACCATTGGCTTGCCTCTCCCATGAGGACTTCAGAAAACCAAACCAACACAAGAAATGCATAATATATAGTGAGATTCGAAGCAAAACAGTTCAGATGGAAACCTTTGAAGTGCAACTTTGATGAGCACGATCCAACCAATCTCTTGCTTGCAGCTTGATCTTGATGTATGATATGAGAGCTAGGCTTAGGAATTAGTATTGAAAATCAACTGATGTTGTTGAAAATCAAACTTGAAAAAGAGAAATGAAAATTCGAATTCCTTTAGTGAGAGGTTGGGAAATGATTTCAGCAGGGTTTCAGGCGCCTTCAGGTTACCAATTGAATGAAGTGATGCATCTCTTTATAGTTGAGATCCAAGGGAGAGTGTGACAAACTCGTGTGCATGAGAATTGGGTCCTCCATGCATGGGCCTGTACAGGCGCATGTGAGACCCAAAAGCTATTGGTTTTGCATACTGAACTTAATTGAAGCAAGTTTGGACGTGAAATTTGAAAGGCATTGGCTTGTGTATGAAGTTTCATCATGAAATGCATAAATGGTCACAAAAGTTCTCCTCTTTGAAAGTCATACATAAAAATTCCAAACATAGGCATGTGAGTAATGGTTGGAAAGTTCTTGACATAAGGAACAAAACCTATGTTGAACAAAAATCCATTTGGAGTTTGGAAAATTGTGAAAACTGGCCATGAAGTTCAAGGTACAAAACATGCATTTGAAAAATTTGCCAAAAAAGACCAACTTCAAGTCCTTCTAATGATGCAAGCCTCAAATGGAAAAAAGTCAAACATAAAAGCTGTAGATCTTTTCAAGACAATAAATTTGGACTTAAAGTTTGCATCATTTGGATTTTTAATGAGAAATTTATGGGCACTTGAAGTTGGACTTTTTCAAGATTCAATGGCTTTGGTCCAAAGTGACCTATAATGTTCTGTATTATCAAATGTGTTTCTTTTAGGATTATGAAATTTTGTCCAACATAAAATTTAAAGTATACATCTTAAAATTTCCAATTAACTTGGTATCACCTAAAAATAATAAAAAATGAAGAAGTTAGGTCCTTGGGAAGTTGACCCAAAATTAGGATTTCAGTCAAAATAACCTATAATATTTTGAAATGAATGATGACCTTCCAAGTTTCAAATGAATTTTTGATGAACACGAAAGTTGTTCATATTGTTCTTAAGAACATTGTTTCTCTTGGGATCATCATAATTTGACAAACACATCAAAATTTAGGTCTCAGTGGATTTCAAAATAGTCAGATGATTTGACTAGTCAACTTCTCAAGTCTAAACTTCAAATCTTAATGAATGAATGATTGAGGACACTCACATAGGCTCATATATGCATAAAATAATGAATTAAAGAACTTACCTTGATTGAATTTGATCATAGGTTGAGGTTGGTTCATGAGCAAGGCACAGTCAATGCACGGCTGAATTAGGGTTTCCTTGGGAAACAATCCTCAAGCCCTTTGGTTCATCTTGATCAAAATGACAAATTGAGATACTTGGGAGGTGTAACACCCTTCTAAAATACCCCAATAATTAATTAATTCAACAAAATATAAATCAGAGTAGATATGCAATTTAAGGGTGTCACACTTGACACTTCACACCATTCACCATAATAACTTGTCATGCTCATTTATTAATCAAAATAAAACATTGCACAAATCGCAGCGGATAGAGATCTAATCAATCATGCAAACCATGTAACACATTACATGTAAAGTTGTTCAACAACCAAAAATGAAAACAAAATAAAACATCCCGTCCCGATGTTACATCTACCAGAGCATGACCCACTAAGGAACTACACTAGACTCCAAGCACTAGCTTCTACTCAATCACTGCTCGTTACCTGAAACATAATTGTAAGGGTGAGTTCCTCGATCGATATAATAAGCATTATAAAATATCATGTAATGCTAAGTAATTTAACACATTTCATCACCCAAATCAGATCACACATTCAGCAACGGCAACCTCAACTCATAATCATACTCAACACAACACAACACAAACACTCGTATAATATTGGAATACATCCATTCATATTATACGTCATACATACATTATGCAATAAGACTCCATGCATGCGACCATCAACAATCCACAATGGACATATGCTCACACTCTAAGCCATAAACAGTCCATTCACAATAGCATACATAATAGATATATTCACAACATTATGCACACCATCATACATCATCAATACAATTATCACAGAATCATATTATGTCATGCCACATAATCAATCACAGTATTAGCACACTCTACTAATACCTACACTGCTCAAAACAACGGGAAATTGATCCCTCCTATATCATACACCAATATAGGCCAATCATCAATTGTTCACAATATTTAAAATATCAGTTTTTCTACCTTTCAAACAGTGTTAACCGGTTAACGCCCTGGGTTAACCGGTTAACGCAAACAGAACACGCTTCCTGGCACATTTTAACAGTGTTAACCGGTTAACACCCTGGGTTAACCGGTTAACGCAAGACAGACAGCAATATTTCACAATTCATAACAGTGTTAACCGGTTAACACCCTGGGTTAACCGGTTAACGCAAGACAGAAAGCTGTTCCTGCGCTAACACGAAGCAGAATGCAGAATTCTCCGCATTTTCCGCCGTTGGAGGACTTCCGGACCTCCGATTCCAATTCCGTAAAAAGCTACACGTTCGGAAAATCACAACTCATCCAAATATAGATTCAATTACAGCCTTAACATAACTTATTCATCACAATTTTTCAGCACTCATCATCCCAATTAGGGTCAATTCAACGGCTTATTACTACCCATTACATGTTAACCCATAATACCCATTAAACGACGATAAACCCCCCTTACCTGAGTTAATCCGGCAAATCCTTTAGCTTCAAGCTTTTCCCTTCTTCAACCCTTGCTCTCTTGCTCTTCCCCTTTGCCCTTTTCCACTTTCAGTCGCTTCTCTGGTTTTCACGTGAAAAAAAAACCTTTTTACCAAATGGAACTCTTTATATATATTCCAACTTATTATTCCAATTATAATAATTCCAAATAATATTCCAATAATAATCAAATTATTTAATTAAATTAATAAATATACTATTAACTTAATTTAAATAATTGTCATATTTTATCGGGGTGTTACAACTCTCCCCCACTAAAAGAGTTTTCGTCCTCGAAAACATACCTCAAGCGAATAACTCTGGATAAGACTCCTTCATCTGACTCTCAAGTTCCCAAGTCACATTGCCACCTGCTGGTCCTCCCCAAGCTACCTTTACCAAAGCAATCTCTTTACCCCGCAACTGCTTCAACTCTCGATCCTCGATCCTCATAGGTGATGTTTCAACAGTCAGGTTATCTCTCACCTGTACATCATCTACTTGGACCACATGCGACGGATCAGGAATGTACCTCCTCAACTGAGAAACATGAAAAACCTCATGCAAATTCGCAAGTGACGGCGGTAAAGCGATACGATAGGCTACCTCCCCTATCCTCTCCAAAATCTGATAAGGACCTATAAATCGAGGTGTCAACTTCTTCGACTTCAAAGCTCGACCAACCCCAGTTATCGGAGTAACACGAAGAAACACATGATCTCCCTCTTGAAACTCAAGTGACTTCCTCCTCTTGTCGTGATAACTCTTCTGACGACTCTGAGCAATCCTCATCTTCTCCTGAATCATCTTAATCTTTTCCGTAGTTTGTTGAACAATCTCCGGTCCAACCACAGCACTCTCACCGGACTCATACCAACATAAAGGTGTCCGACATCTCCTACCATACAAAGCTTCAAACGGTGCCATACCAATGCTCGAATGAAAACTATTATTGTAGGTAAACTCAATCAAAGGTAAATAACAATCCCAAGCACCTCCCTTTTCCAAAACACAAGCCCTCAAAAGATCCTCCAGTGACTGAATCGTCCTCTCAGTCTGACCATCAGTCTGCGGATGATATGCGGAACTCAATCTCAGCTTAGTTCCCAAAGCCCTCTGCAAACCTTCCCAGAACTTCGATGTAAATCTAGGATCTCTGTCCGAAACAATACTCGGCGGAATACCATGCAAACTTACAATTTTCTCAATATACAACTCGGCTAATCTCTCTAACGGATAATCCATTCTGATCGGAATGAAATGAGCCGATTTTGTCAATCTGTCAACAATCACCCAAATAGCTTCAAAATTCTTAATTGTCCTCGGTAAACCAGAAACAAAATCCATACTGATACTATCCCACTTCCACTCTGGAATAGCCAACGGTTGCATTAGCCCAGACGGCTTCTGATGCTCAATCTTTGACTTCTGACAAGTCAAACAAGAATAAACAAAACTCGCAATTTCTCTTTTCATTCCCGGCCACCAAAATAACTTTTTCAAATCATGATACATCTTCGTAGCCCCAGGATGAATACTCAGGCCACTACGATGTCCTTCCTCAAGAATACTCTCCTTAAGTTCGGTAACATCCGGAATACACACCCGATTACCAAATTTCAAAACACCATTCTCATCAACTCTGAATTCACCACCTTGATCTTGATTCACTAGAGTCCACTTATCAACCAAAAGCACATCGGATTTCTGACCCTCTCTAATCTCATCCAGAATACCACTCGTTAACTTCAACATTCCCAATTTAACACTATTGTGAGTACTCTCACACACCAAACTCAAGTCTCTAAACTGCTCAATTAAATCCAATTCCTTAACCATTAACATAGACATATGCAATGATTTCCGACTCAATGCATCAGCCACTACGTTTGCCTTACCCGGATGGTAATTCAAACCAAAGTCGTAATCCTTCAGAAACTCTAACCATCTCCTCTGTCTCATATTCAGCTCTTTCTGATCAAACAAATACTTTAAACTTTTATGGTCACTGAAAACCTCAAATCTTGACCCGTACAAGTAATGCCTCCATAACTTCAGAACAAATACCACAGCTGCCAACTCTAAATCGTGTGTCGGATAGTTCCTCTCATGAACCTTCAGTTGTCTCGAAGCATAAGCTACAACCTGCTTATTCTGCATCAAAACACCACCCAAACCCAACAACGAAGCATCACAGTAAACCTCAAATGGTTCCGATGGACTTGGTAATATCAGAATAGGAGCAGTAGTTAACCTTCTCTTTAACTCTTGGAAACCTTCTTCACATTTTGAGTCCCAAACAAACGCTTGCCCCTTTCTAGTCAACATCGTCAACGGTAACGCCAACTTAGAAAATCCCTCAATGAATTTCCTATAATAACCTGCAAGTCCAAGAAAACTCCTTATCTCAAAAACTGACTTCGGAGCTTCCCACTTAGATACCGCTTCTATCTTAGAAGGATCAACAGCAACACCACCTCTTGAAATCACATGACCAAGAAAACTAACCTCTTCTAACCAAAATTCACACTTGGACAGTTTAGCAAATAACTTCTTTTCTCGTAGAACTCCTAAAACCACTCTCAAATGTTCAGCATGCTCTTCTTCAGATTTCGAATACACCAAAATATCGTCAATAAACACCACAACAAACTTGTCTAGATACGGATGGAAAATCCTATTCATATACTCCATAAATACCCCAGGCGCATTAGTCACACCAAAAGGCATTACAGAATACTCATAATGTCCATACCTTGTTCTGAAAGCAGTCTTATGAATATCCTCAGTGTTCACACGTATCTGATGATAACCCGATCTCAAATCTATTTTGCTGAACACACTCGCACCAACCAACTGATCCATCAAATCATCAATCCTCGGCAAAGGATACCGATTCTTGATCGTCACTTTATTCAGTTGCCTGTAGTCCACACACAACCTCATAGTACCTTCTTTCTTCTTAACCAATAACACTGGTGCACCCCACGGTGACACACTCGGACGAATAAATTTCTTATCCAACAGATCTTCCAACTGACTCTTCAATTCAGTTAACTCAACAGCAGACATATGGTACGGAGCCATCGATATCGGCCTAGTACCAGGCACCAAATTAATCGAGAACTCAACTTCACGCTCTGGCGGTAATTCATTCACTTCTTCAGGAAACACATCAGGAAAATCACACACCACGGCCAGATCGCAAATCACCAGTTTATCTTTAGCCTCCAAAGTCGCTAACAGCATAAACAATTCTGCCCCATCTGCTACTGCCTCATCCACCTGCCTTGCTGATAGAAACAAACTCTTTCCTTCCTCAATCTCAGGAAAGATCACAGTCTTATCAAAACAGTTGATATAAACTCGGTTAAACACCAACCAGTTCATACCCAGGATAACATCAATCTGCACTAGTGGAAGACACACGAGGTCTAACCCAAAGTCTCTACCAAAAATACTCAAAGGGCAATTTAAACAAACTGAAGTAGTAGTCACTGAACCCTTCGCAGGAGTATCAATCACCATACCCCCATGCATCTCAGATATCTCTAATTTAAGTTTCACAGCACAATCCAACGATATAAAGGAATGAGTCGCACCTGTGTCAATAATAGCCACAAGAGGAAAGCCATTAATATAACATGTACCTCGGATCAAACGATCATCTGCAGAAGTCTCAGAACCCGATAAAGCAAAGACCTTGCCTCCCGACTGGTTCTCTTTCTTCGGCATAGGACACTGTGGGCTAATATGACCCACCTCTCCACAGTTGAAACAAGTCATAGTCTTCAACCGGCACTCTGCGGCCAAGTGACCACCCTTGCCACACTTGAAACACTTCTTCTCAGCACTGGTACACTCATGGAAATGATGTCCAGCCTGACCACATCTGTAACACTTAGCAGGGGCACTGGAGTCTCCCCCACTAGGTCTCCTCATCCCACTCTGTCTCTGGAAACCTTTGCCAGCTGCATACGGTTTCCCACGATCATTCTGATTCTTGCCTTTCCTATCAACCCTTTGCTGATAGCTCTCTGCTCTAGCCTTGGTATCCTGTTCAAAAATCCTGCAACAGTCAACCAAATCAGAAAACACTCTAATCCGCTGATACCCAATAGCCTGCTTGATCTCGGGACGTAACCCGTTCTCAAACTTCACACATTTCGAAAATTCCCCAGTAGCCTCATCATAGGGAGTGTAATACTTCGACAGCTCTGTGAACTTAGCAGCATACTCAGTAACAGACTGGTTGCCCTGCTTCAATTCTAAGAACTCTATCTCTTTCTTTCCCCTGACATCCTCTAGAAAGTACTTCCTCAGGAATCTCTCTCTGAACACCGCCCAAGTGATCTCAGCATTCCCAGCAGTTTCCAACTCAGTGCGGGCAGCAACCCACCAATCATCTGCTTCCTCTGACAGCATATGCGTACCGAACCTGACCTTCTGGTTATCGGCACACTCAGTCACTCGGAAGATCCTCTCGATCTCCTTCAACCACTTCTGAGCACCATCTGGATCGTATGCTCCCTTGAACATTGGAGGATTGTTCTTCTGGAACTCACTCAGTTGACGAGCAGCTCCCATTCCCACAACATTCGGATTTCCTCCAAGTACTCCAGCTAGCATACCCATAGCCTCAGCAATCGCAGCATCATCTCTACCTCTTCCAGCCATCTCTATTCTGAAAACCCAACAAGCTAAAACAATAAGTACTGATAGGTTTACACAACACCTATCACGTACAGGGAAACAGAATAATTACGACTCTACTCGACCGACTATGCTCTGATACCACTAATGTAACACCCTTCTAAAATACCCCAATAATTAATTAATTCAACAAAATATAAATCAGAGTAGATATGCAATTTAAGGGTGTCACACTTGACACTTCACACCATTCACCATAATAACTTGTCATGCTCATTTATTAATCAAAATAAAACATTGCACAAATCGCAGCGGATAGAGATCTAATCAATCATGCAAACCATGTAACACATTACATGTAAAGTTGTTCAACAACCAAAAATGAAAACAAAATAAAACATCCCGTCCCGATGTTACATCTACCAGAGCATGACCCACTAAGGAACTACACTAGACTCCAAGCACTAGCTTCTACTCAATCACTGCTCGTTACCTGAAACATAGTTGTAAGGGTGAGTTCCTCGATCGATATAATAAGCATTATAAAATATCATATAATGCTAAGTAATTTAACACATTTCATCACCCAAATCAGATCACACATTCAGCAACGGCAACCTCAACTCATAATCATACTCAACACAACACAACACAAACACTCGTATAATATTGGAATACATCCATTCATATTATACGTCATACATACATTATGCAATAAGACTCCATGCATGCGACCATCAACAATCCACAATGGACATATGCTCACACTCTAAGCCATAAACAGTCCATTCACAATAGCATACATAATAGATATATTCACAACATTATGCACACCATCATACATCATCAATACAATTATCACAGAATCATATTATGTCATGCCACATAATCAATCACAGTATTAGCACACTCTACTAATACCTACACTGCTCAAAACAACGGGAAATTGATCCCTCCTATATCATACACCAATATAGGTCAATCATCAATTGTTCACAATATTAAAATATCAGTTTTTCTACCTTTCAAACAGTGTTAACCGGTTAACGCCCTGGGTTAACCGGTTAACGCAAACAGAACACGCTTCCTGGCACATTTTAACAGTGTTAACCGGTTAACACCCTGGGTTAACCGGTTAACGCAAGACAGACAGCAATATTTCACAATTCATAACAGTGTTAACCGGTTAACACCCTGGGTTAACCGGTTAACGCAAGACAGAAAGCTGTTCCTGCGCTAACACGAAGCAGAATGCAGAATTCTCTGCATTTTCCGCCGTTGGAGGACTTCCGGACCTCCGATTCCAATTCCGTAAAAAGCTACACGTTCGGAAAATCACAACTCACCCAAATATAGATTCAATTACAGCCTTAACATAACTTATTCATCACAATTTTTCAGCACTCATCATCCCAATTAGGGTCAATTCAACGGCTTATTACTACCCATTACATGTTAACCCATAATACCCATTAAACGACGATAAACCCCCCTTACCTGAGTTAATCCGGCAAATCCTTTAGCTTCAAGCTTTTCCCTTCTTCAACCCTTGCTCTCTTGCTCTTCCTCTTTGCCCTTTTCCACTTTCAGTCGCTTCTCTGGTTTTCACGTGAAAAAAAAACCTTTTTACCAAATGGAACTCTTTATATATATTCCAACTTATTATTCCAATTATAATAATTCCAAATAATATTCCAATAATAATCAAATTATTTAATTAAATTAATAAATATACTATTAACTTAATTTAAATAATTGTCATATTTTATCGGGGTGTTACAGGAGGCATATATGATAATTGAGAGCTTTGGGGACCATTTTCATGTTTGCTTTCATCTTCATCTGGTTATTTCAATGAGCATATGAGCTTCCTAGGAGCCTTGGATCTCATGATTGCTTAAGCTTCAAAACAAAACAAGTTAGTGACATATTTTTGTGCTTTTGGTTAGTAAACAAAATAAGAAAAGCAATAATATACAATTCAAGCATGCTTGGTGGTCTCAAACCAACTCACACAAGGCCCAACCCTAGGGTTAAGGAGCCAAGATGCTAGGATCCTTGAGGCAAATGCAAATGAACAATGATATGATGCCATGAGGAATCTTAGGATCAAAATTAGGGTCTTACAACACCCTTATGGGCATCTTTCACTCCTTTTTGTTGCTAAAGTGTTCGAAACCGCCTTTGTTTTAGATGAATTGCAATACAATGATAAACGATCTTGGTACCTTTAATTTGTGCGTTATTGTGCAGGAATTAGGCATGAAATAATAGAAAATGAAGGCACAAGAAAGTTGGCAAAGGGACCAAGAAAATGAAGCATTCATCAGCATGCTTGCTAGGCGAGTGCTCTGGCGAAGTGCTCGCTAGGCGAGCACCCATCGAGCTTCCAGCGAACACGCCCAGACTTGGTCAAAAGCACAGCCAGCACTTACTCGCTAGGCGAGCCGCTAGCGAGCTCCCAGCGAGCAATTCCAGTAGCAAAACCACCTAAACTCGCTGGAGCGAAGGTGGAAGCGTGGGCTTCGCCTAGCGAACATGTGAAATCTGGACTTAGATATTTTCTGGGCGTAGGCACCTCAGGTGGCCTATTTTGGGGCTCGCTAGGCGAACCATTCTGCTCGCCTAGCGAGCATGACAGCTCGGACCTTAGTACTATAAGTAGCAAGGGCTACTTTTTGGAGAGGGACACTTAGCATTTTTTAGATATTTTCCAGCATTGTTCTAGAGATATTTTATAACCTAGAAACCCATTTTTCATCTTTGATCTTCTCTTAGCAATATTTTACAAAGAGAAGGTGGATTCCCATCCAATCTCGATTCTTCGACTCGGATGTTGATCAACCTTCTTCCAACACTTGTTGACCAAGCGACCATGAAAATGAGTAGTTAAGTCCTTCATTTTGTCAAGGTTAGATGTAGAGGATCATTAGCTTTGTGTGTAAATGGGATGATCTTCATTTGTAAACTCTTTAATGATGAATATATGGTGAAAACTTTGTTTTATTGATAACTCTTTGTGTTGGCTTATGATCGAGAGATGTTTACCAACTCTTTACCTAGGTTTTCATCCAATCTTGTTTGTTAGCTAGAGATAGTAATGAATGATTTTGTTCACGATAAAGTTGAACCAAAAAGTTGTCATTTTGATAGATTGTGTTAGAGATAAACAATGGATCAAAATGGGAAAACCCACAATGTGTGTTAGAGGTAAACACATTGGGAGGACTTTGTGAAATAATTTATCATCTAAAGGAGTTTATGAGTTTGTTGATCGAACATATACATGCAAAGTGATCGTCGAACCCTAACTTTGACAATCTTTCTCAAATAGAAAAGCCAAAACTTTTACCGCATTTTCTTACACTTTTATGCAAGCTACCGTGACTAAAACCAAAACCCCCTTGTTACTACGAGTTAAGAATTAAAACAACTGTCGAACGGTGGCGATATCTCACAATCCCTGTGAAGACGATAACAAAAAACCGACACCAAAACTACACTCAACAAAATGGCACCATTGCTGGGGATTGTGAATTGATATTGCAAGCATCGCAATAGTTGCTTAATTTTTAACTTTTGAATTTTTGACCTGTGCTTGTAATTTGTTTGGTTTTGTGTGCAGCTTTCGTTTTATGCGAGGGCAGGTTCCTGAGGACGAACTTCTTTTTGATCCTGAGATCGAAAGAACCGCAAGGAGACTGAATAGCAGAACGAGACGAAGGAGGCAACAAGCTAGACAACGACAAGAACAAGGAGAAAGTTCTTCTACAACACATCCACCACCTTTCACACCTATCATGGATCAACCACCACAACCACCGCCCATTTCCACACCATGTGTCAATAGCCCAAGGAATACTGCTTAGTTTGCCAACCATACGGGAAGGCAAGCCGAGATGAAAACGGGAACTCTTAACCTACTATATGGAAGTCCATTCACCGGAATGGACCATGAAGACCCCTTTGCTTTTCTCACCAAATTTTATGAGATAGCATTGGCGGTCGGAGTTGATCAAGCTCAAGAGCTACCGTTGTTCAAAAGATTATTTCCCCACGCTTTGCTCGGCAAAGCGAAAGATTGGTACTTGGATCAAACACCTGCAGTCATGACGGATTGGAACGTGTTGGAAGAGAAGTTCATTGAAAGATTTTTCTCCCACAACCGTTTCATGGAATCCAAAACGGCAATCTCCGTGTTTTCACAAGGGACCAACGAATCATTGAATGAGGCGTGGGAAAGATTCAAATCCATGCTTCGGAAGTGTAAAGGACATGGTTTTGATGAATTGGCTCAAATCCACATTTTCAAGAATGGCCTTCAACCAAATTGCAAGACTTTGTTGGATGCTACCTCGGGTAGTTCTTTATTGTCTAAAAACGTCGAAGAAGCTACAGATATCATTAACCGAATGGCTCTCAATGACCTCCAAAGTCAAAGTAGAGGCAACTTTTTGAAAAAACCGGGAGTGCTTGAACTTGGGACGAACGATGCTATTCTTGCCCAAAACAAACTCATTTCACAACAAGTGGAACTCTTAACTCAACAAATAAAAGAGTTGAGAGAACCTTCAAAAGCTAAACAAATAGCTTGTTGTGAGCTTTGCAAAGGTGAGCATGACACCGGATTTTGTCCACCTCCCGGGTTCGAAGAAGTGAATTACATGGCAAACCAACGAGACTACCAACCGAGGCAACAACCACAACAACCGTATCAACCACATCCTCCACATCAACAACAACACTTTCAAGGGAATCAAGGGTTCCAACCAAGGACTAACTACTACCATAACCAAGGTTATGGGGGTGGTTCTTCTAGCCGTCAAAACCCTCCCCAAAATCCTTACCAACCTCAACAACCGCCGGTCGTGAATTCAAAGTTGGAAGAGACATTTACACAATTTATGCAAATGTCGATGGCTAATCAAAAGAGCAACGATGCCGCAATAAAAAATATCGAAACTCAAGTCGGACAACTTGCTAAACAACTAGCAGAATAACAACCCGGTCCATCTTTCTCGGCGAACACGCAAACGAATCCTAAAGAGCATTGTAAAGCGATAACGACGAGAAGTGGAAGGGAGTTGATTAGTGAGAATAAAAAAAGAGATGAGAGTGAAAAAAGAGAGGATGAAAAAAATGATGAGGAGAAAATAATAGAGGATAGTATTGATGGTGAAGTTGGGGAGTGGAGCGAGGAAGAAGTTGAAAAGGACGAAAAAAATGGTGAAGTTGAAAATAAAGAAAGTGTGGAAGTCGAAAAGAATAAGAATGATGAAGTGATGGTGGAGGGAGTGTAAAAGAAAAGAGCGAGGAGTTCTAGAGTTGCTAAAGGAAAGGAGGTAGTGAGCACTACTCCAATCCAAAACCTTCCGTATCCACATGCTCCATCTAAGATGGAGAATGAACGGCATTACGCCCGGTTCATGGATATTTTCAAACAACTGCAAGTGAACAATCCGTTTGCCGAAGCATTGGAGCAAATGCCTAAGTATGGAAAATTCATGAAAGACATACTTACTAAAAAGCGGAGGTACACGGAACCGGAGACCATTGTCCTAGATGCGAGTTATAGTGCAATCATTCAAAGGACGCTTCCAAAAAAAGAGGTTGACCCGGGCCGAGTCACTTTGCCGGTTAAAATTGGTGATGTCTATGTCGGAAAAGGACTAATTGATTTGGGGTCAAGCATTAATCTTATACCATTGTCTATTGTGAAGAGGCTTGGCAACATTGAAATTAAGTCCATCCGGATGACTTTGCAATTGGCCGATAAGTCGACTACCCATCCTCATGGCGTAGCCCAAGATGTTTTGGTTAAAGTCGAAAAATTCTTTTTTCCCGGTCAATTTCATTGTGATTGATATGGAAGAGGATGACGATGCTCCGCTCATTCTTGGTCGACCGTTCATGAAAACTGCACGCATGATGATTGACGTTGACGACGGTTTGATGAAGGTAAGGGTCCAAAACGAAGAAGTTACATTTGATCTATTTGAAGCCATGAAGCATTCAAATGATAGACGTGATAGTTTTCGAATTGATGCGATTGAAGAGGCAACCTTTGAAGTTTATAAGCATATTCATGAGATATCTCCTATGGAGTTAGCTCTTGATGACTCTGTAACACCTCAAAATTTGCCCTCCTCTCTTGGGACTAGCCTAACATATTGCATTGAATTTCTTAGGTCTTTAGGCATTGCATAATTGCATATCATGTGGTAACATTGTGCAAGTCCTCCTCCTAGGTCTTGGTCAGAAGATAAAAGGTTGATGTATGCAAGCCTGAGGGTTTCATTGGATTGATCATTAATCATCTGAGGATGTGTGGTACAAATTAGGGTTTCATGGTTTCTCAAGGAGATTGAGCTTGATCTTGGTTGAAATGATACATCATCATCATCATGGTCTTGTTATCATCCAAGAGATTCCAGAGGTTGATCAGATGCCTTGAGATTAGGGTTTTGACCACTGGTCAACCCTAATCAGTTGAATCAGTTGTATTGGGCCAATCAGGGCTTGGCAAGGAGATGGGGTCTATAATGGATATGGGGATCATTTCATGATTGTATTGAGCTTATGGAAGCTAGGGTTTCATCATTGAGCCATTTCATCAGGAGTTTGAGGCTCAGCTTGATCAGTGCACAGCCAAATTCATCTATCAATCAGAAAAGTCAACTGTGGTCAACTGGGCTTGAATTGATGGATTTGGAGGTGGGAGAGAGTTTGATATACTTCATTCATGTTGAAACAAATTTCATTTGGCATTTCAAACATCCAAAATGAAGAAAATAAAGTCAGGAGAAAAGTTTCCAAAAATGGAAAGTGACTTGTAAATGAAAATTTCCAAAAATGGAAAGTTTTTCACCTCAAAATTACATGTCCAAAAATGCTTCAAATGAAATTTTGTTCAACATGAAAGTTGTAGATCTTGCTCTCACCTTTCCAAAAAGTCCAAGAACATGAATTTCTCATGTATGGTTGGCAAGATGTGATCAAATCATTTTCCAAAAATGCCTAAATTCAAAGTGGCATAACTTTCACATGGAATGGCCAAATTGGATGATTTTTCTTTGAGAAAACCCCATTTCACATGTACTTTCATGATGCATGGTCAAATTTCATCAAAAATAATCATGGAAAAAAGTCGTTTTTCAAGTGGATTATTTGGAAATTGGTGGGAAAATAGGTGAAATTTCAAAATACAAGGTTTTTGCACACAAAGCTCATTCCAACACTTCACAAATGATAATTAGAACTTGCTTGAGCTGTCATTTACTGTTACATTGGCCTAATTTGGAAAAGGCTATTTTGGACAATACACTTGAAATTGCATTAGCACTAATTCACTTTGGTTTTGCTAATTTGGATTAGTAAATGGATTAGTATGTGGTATAAGAGGTTAAGCATAACAGAAAATGATAATCACATTCACATTCTCCAAGATCTAACTACTTTTCCCTCCAAAAACCTCTCAATTCTCCAAAATTTTCACACACTTTTTTCATCATTTCACACACAATTCTTCATCAATCTTGTTGATTCTTGTTGGATCTACATTCTACAATCATTTATGAGGAACTGTTTCACAAGATCCATGCCATAACCTTGCAAAATCGCGACTGTCCTAATAGTGATCATCCATGGCATCTTCGTGATTCTTGCATCTGGAGCGTGCTGGAGCTAAGCTAGCTATTCCAATCAACTTCCCTATCATTAATCTTCATCTGTTTTGGAGTTTTGGACATTGAAAAGCACGATTCAACATCTGCCATCTCCATAAGGTCAGATTTCGATTTCTTTAATTGGATGAATTGAGATATGGCTTAGATAGAACTTTCAATGTAGATTATCATGCTGCTTGTGGTTTTTGATTTGGTTGAGAATTGTGAGAGAAATCTTGATTTGAACATTTGATGTGAAACCTATTTTTGCTCGATTCGCTTAGCACAGTTAGAATTAGGTCAAACTAATTGCATATTCGTGATGTACGTGATTCACCGGTCATTTCCATATATGGCACGATCATTTTCATGGAAGTTGGTTCATGATGATTTTCTGGAAAATCTGTTGTTGTTCTTGATGAAGAACACTTCCAATTGTGCGTTTGATCCATGCTACCTGGTTCCAATTTTTGAATTGTGTTTGGCGCCGTTTCTCACCAATCAGGACGCGCCACTGAATAAGTAAAACGCAGAGTTTTGGTTCGGCCGTGTAATAATTACAAAATTGCCATCAGCTTCAATTAATTCATTTTAGGTTTTAAATAATTATTTCATTATTTCATCAAACTTCTAAAAATCCTAATTAATTCATCTTTAATCCAAATTACATGGGAATTTTTATGTTGATCTTCAAATTGTCTCTAGTTTTTCTTAGGCATGATAATGGAAGTTGTGCCTGGTGATTTTTTGGATTGGCCTAGTGATCTTTGACATGTATGCTTCATGTGTATGTTTTACCATTTCACTCATAAAATGATGATGCTTCCATAGAAATTCATGAAATTTTTTGTGCATGTTCTGGACTCTTTGCTGGTGATTTTGGTATGTAGTTTGTAATTTTTGGATACCTGGTTGAGGAGATATGAATTTTTGATTAGAGGTGTGACAATTTGTGTCACACCATGCTTGATGAACTTCATGATTTTATTTGCCATGCCTAGGGACATTGGATTGAGCCAAATTTTTGCATGATTGAGCATAAGGATGTTGAGATTACATGAGAATTTTTCTGGATTTATTGATGGCATTTCCTATTTGATTGGAATTTTTCCCTCTGTTTGGTCATTTGTTGATTTTTTGTGATACATGTTGGCATTTGATTTGTGAAATTCTGGTTATTGATTGTATGGATGTGAAATTTGGTATGAGCATTGTAGACACATTATAGGTCATTGTGGTTTTGATCCCATTCATTTATCATATGTTGTCACTGTTTTATGATTGATGGAAGTTGATGATTGTTTTGATGCCTTGTGTTGGCTTGCTTGAATTTGTCTGGACTTTATGAATTTAATTTCCCTACTTCCTCTTGTCCAAATGAGCTGAAATTTGATATACTTGACATGTTATGTGTTCTGTTTAGGTTGGAATTTTTGTGGAATTTATTGAGCTGTTTTGATAATGTTTTGATGGTGATCATTCTGTTTGGTCCTTTGAGGTTGTAAATTGCATGTTTTGTGCCTTTTCTTTCATGAAATGATGATAATGAATGATATGAGCATGGGACCAATGGGATTTGTTTCTAATTTGTTTGATTGTGATTTTGATTGATTTTCACTTGCTGTTTTGGATTTTTCATCTCCTTTTGACCCTAGGCTTGGCCTAGTGGTCTTGTTTCTCACTTTTGAGTTGTGTTTCAGGTTGAGATGCAAATGCTTTAAGGAGAATGATGCAAGTTAATTGAGTTTGATTTGGCTAATTGTTGTGAACTAACTTGTGTGTTTTGTAGGATGCTTGGCTCACTTGAGTTGATTGTGCTTTGCACATTGCATTGTCTGATTGTATTGTCTGTTGATTCTTAACTTGTTTGTTTTGACTGTGTGATTGGTATACTGACTGTGCTTGATTGATTCCAGGTACCATAGTCGCTTTAGTTCTTTAAGAACTTGTTGTGCTGCTGCTTGGTTGTATAAACCAGTTGAGGTAGACTCTCTTGTCTCCATGTAGTCTGGAAGACCTGGCTTGTTATTTAGCCAGGCAACTGTCTGAAGTCCTCCTTAAGAGGCGATGTTTGTGATTGTTTAACTTTGTCCCCAAGCAGGTAAAGACCTTGATTAAGGCAATTGGCGGATAAAAGAGATACGCAATCTATCTCCCGCTATTCTGTTGAGTCGTCCCTCTGCTCACACCACTGTGTTGATGCATTGGGACATTAACCCAAGATCAGTTGAGTCAGAGTCTTGAGTGTAGAAGGGTTCCCATTTTCTAGACCCACGCTCCTTTGTCTGAAGCTCTCCCTGGCCAGGGATAAGAGCTGTGAAGTCTCATCTTCACTCACCTTTCATCTGCTTCACCCTGACTCACAATGTCAGGGTTAAGAGCAAACACTACCCGGTACAGTTGACTTGCCTCGGCAGTCCACCCTTGTTTGAGCCTCACTTGACTGGATATAGTGTGTGCTATTTGAAATGTTTGCTTTATTTTGATTGAGCATGTGTGTTTTGCTTTTCCTGGTTAGGATTAGCTTGCTGTTGAACACGTTAGGATAGAAACCATAACATAGGGCAATGATGCATGATAACACTAGGCTCGAGTACAACTTCCTAGTAGTGTGTCTCCCTTTGTATCTGGTTAGAATTTCTTTCCCGTTCAGGGGAACTACGTCGCCCTGATCCTCATACCAGATGAGGTACGTAGGCAGGAGACCGTGCGAGGTCTCTTCGGGCACCCTTTTTCCTTTTTGTGTGTGTTTGCTTGTTAACCCTCTTGTGTGTCAGGATATGGATGTAAGCCCAGCAATTGGCTGTCCGTATCCTGATTGTGTTTGTTTGGTTCGGAAGCCGATGTAAGTCCAGCGATTGGCATTCGGGTTCCAAGTTTGCCTGTGTTTGTGTGTGTCTTGTTTGGCGTGCGTGAGCCGAACTACGGCAGCTCTGATTCTCGTTCCAGACGAGATACGTAGGCATAGGACGCGATGTCCTAGCGAGCCCTCTTCCTCTTCCCCTCTTTTCCCCCACCTGTGTTGTCTTCGGTGTGTGTGTGTGTGATGTTTTGTTTAGCAACCTATTCTTTCTTTTAGAGCGTGGATCCCGTCGAGTACGACGGACGTGAGGGGTGCTAATACCTTCCCCTTGCGTAATCGACTCCCGATCCCATTCTTTTTGGTCGCGAGACCATGCTTTTCCCAGGTTTACTCTGAGCGTTTCCTTTCCCTCTTTGGGATAAATAACGCACGGTGGCGGCTCTGTGTTGTTTTTGTTTCAGCCCGCCGGTTGTTTTTCGCGGATGCGACAGACTCCTACGAAGTTTTCACAGTTGAAGAAGAGCAAGCTCTTGATGAATGCTTAAGGGAACTTGATAGTTTAAACGAACTACAACCGTGGGAAGTTGAGGAGGAAGACTTGAAGAAGGAGGTTAATGAAGAAAAATTGCCTATTGAATTGAAAATGTTACCTTCTACTTTGAAGTATGCATTCCTCGACGAGACCGAAGCAAAGTCGGTCATCATAAGCAACCTTTTGACAAAAGATGAAGAAGCCTGTTTGATCAATGTGTTGAAAAAGAATCAAGAAGCCATGGGTTGGACTCTTTCCGATCTCAAGGGAATTAGTCCTTCCTATTGCATGCACAAGATCTTAATGGAAGAGGACTTTAAGCTGGTAGCTCAACCGCAACGCCGCTTAAATCCTACTATGAAGGAAGTTGTTAGGAAGAAAGTTGTTAAGTTGTTGGATGCGGGAATGATCTATCCGATTTCGGATAGCCCATGGGTTAGTCCTGTGCATGTGGTTCCGAAGAAAGGTGGCATTACCGTGATTCGAAATGAAAATGATGAATTGATCCCGACCAAAGTTGCAACGGGGTGGCGTATGTGCATTGATTATAGGCGGTTGAATACCGCAACTCGAAAAGATCATTTTCCACTCCCGTTCATGGATCAAATGCTAGAAAGACTCTCAGGGCAACAATACTATTGTTTCTTAGATGGCTATTTCGGGTATAACCAAATTGCGGTTGACCCAGCCGATCATGAAAAGACGGTTTTCATATGTCCCTTTGGAATTTTCGCATATCGTAAAATGCCCTTTGGGTTGTGCAATGCACCGACGACTTTCCAAAGATGTGTGCAAGCTATTTTTGCCGACCTTATCGAGAAGACAATGGAAGTCTTTATGGATGACTTCTCAGTATTTGGTGGTTCCTTTAATCTATGCTTGGCAAACTTGGAAACGGTTCTTGAAAGATGTGTGAAGACCAATCTTGTGCTTAATTGGGAGAAGTGCCACTTCATGGTGACCAAGGGGATAGTGCTTGGCCATAAAGTCTCTTCAAGAGGGCTTGAAGTTGATCGTGCTAAAGTTGAAGTGATTGAAAAGTTACCTCCTTCGGTGAATGTGAAGGGAATCCGAAGCTTTTTGGGGCATGCCGGTTTCTATCGACGCTTTATCAAAGACTTCTCAAAGGTAGCTAAGCCTTTGAGTAATTTGCTAGCTAAGGACCAGGTATTTCTTTTAACTGATGAATGTTTGCAAGCTTTTGAGATTTTAAAGGAAAAATTGGTTACTGCTCCAATTATAGTCGCTCCAAATTGGAATTTAAATTTTGAGCTCATGTGTGATGCGAGCGACTATGCAATCGGAGCGGTATTAGGCCAAAGAAAAGAGAAAAAATTTCATGCGATACATTACGCAAGTAAAGTTCTTAATGAGGCTCAAATTAACTATGCCACCACTGAAAAAGAATTACTTGCGATAGTGTATGCGCTTGAAAAGTTTAGGTCTTATCTTATAGGGTCCAAAGTCGTAGTGTATACCGACCACTCGGCGATTAAATATTTGCTCACCAAACCGGACTCGAAGCAAAGGCCCATCCGTTGGATCCTCTTGTTGCAAGAATTTGATGTTGAAATCAAAGACAAGAAAGGATCGGAAAATTTGGTGGCAGATCATTTATCTCGCTTAGTTAATGTGGAGGTTACCGCTTCAGAGAAGGAAATCCGGGAAGAGTTTCCTGATGAAAAAATTTTCAAAATTCAAGTTAGGCCGTGGTTTGCAGACTTTGCGAACCACAAGGCTAGTGGTTTGGTGCCTCCCGACCTAACTTCGAACCAAAAGAGGAAATTTCTCTCGGATGCCAAGTACTACGTATGGGATGACCCATATTTGTTTAAGTTGGGTGGTGACAACCTTTTGAGAAGGTGTGTTACCGGAGATGAGGCGCAGAGCATCCTTTGGCATTGTCATAACTCGCCTTACGGCGGACACTATAATCGGGTAAGAACGGCCACTAAAGTCCTTCAATCAGGATTTTATTGGCCCACTATTTTCAAAGACGCACATGCCCATACGCAAAGTTGTGATAGTTGCCAGAGAAGCTGTGGGATTGGTAAGAGAGACGAGATGCCTCTCCAAAACATCCAAGAGGTTGAAGTATTTGATTGTTGGGGTATCGATTTTGTAGGACCATTCCCACCCTCTTATGGTAACGAGTATATGCTTGTGGCGGTTGATTACGTTTCTAAGTGGGTTGAGGCGATTGCCTCACCTCGGGCGGATGCAAAAACGGTAATAAATTTTTTGAAGAAAAACATCTTTTCCCGTTTCGGAACCCCCCGAGTGTTGATTAGTGGCGGAGGGTCACACTTTTGTAATGCACCGTTGGAAAACGTTTTAAAACATTACGGTGTATCACATAGAGTGGCGACTCCGTATCACCCACAAGCTAATGGTCAAGCCGAAGTCTCTAATCGTGAGATTAAGAGAATTCTTGAGAAAACTGTGTCAAATTCGAAAAAAGAGTGGTCACAAAAATTGGATGAAGCGTTATGGGCATACCGTACCGCTTTTAAAGCTCCAATTGGGCTAACTCCTTTTCAATTGGTGTTTGGTAAAACTTGTCATTTGCCGGTCGAATTGGAGCACAAAGCCTTGTGGGCTCTGAAATTATTAAACTTTGATAAGGATTTGGCCGGTGAGAAAAGGAAAGTGCAACTGCTTGAGTTGGAAGAGATGCGCAATGCCGCATATCACTCAAGTTGGTTGTATAAAGAAAAGGTAAAAAAATATCATGACAAAAAGCTTCGAAAGAAGGAATTTATGCCCGGACAGTTGGTCTTATTGTTCAATTCCAGGTTGAAGCTATTCCCCGGAAAATTGAAATCAAAATGGTCCGGGCCATTTCGGGTCAAAGAAGTCAAGGAATATGGAGCTATTGTCATTGAGGACATGGAAAAGAAAGAGAGTTGGACGGTAAATGGCCAACGTTTGAAGGTTTATCTCGGCGGTCATGTGGATCGTGGGAGCTGTGCTATTTCCTTGGATGCTCCTCTGTGAGCATCGAACCGTCGAGCTTATCCGACGTTAAACAAGCGCTTGTTAGGAGGCACCCCAACATTGTAAGTATTTACAGTTTTCTGTTATGTTGTATTGGTGTCCATTTTGAAAAAACCTTGCTGAATGTGCTTTACCTGCTGTTAGGAAAAAACAAAATGATGTCATGCTTGCTAGCTGCTCGCTAGGCGAAGGCAGTAGCGAGCTGATTCGCTATCTGCTCGCTAGGCGAAGCAGTAGCGAGCGCTGCGTGGCAGCACTTTATTTCTGTTTCACAGGGCCACTCATTTGGGCCCAAACACTTGTTATTTCATTTTTTTTTAGTCTGATAAAAGATCAAGCTTATTTTCACTAGCACTCTCAATCACTCTCTCACTTTCCATCTAACATAAACCTCAAGCATTCACACAAACCCTAACTGTTACATTGCATTGCAAACCTCACTGTGCATTTCAAATTCAATCGATCTCTTTCAACAGGTTTGTCCTATCTCATTTACTTTATGTTGTCAAGTTGAAATTTCTGAATATTAGACATTAGGGTGAATTTGGGGGAATGGGTACATTAGGTTTTGCATGTGGGTGTAAAGTTGCATGAATGCTTAGAACAATGCCTTGCATGATAAATCATTTAGTTTCTGAGAGGGGTACCTATGGACTTAGGGTTTCATGAAATTGGAGTGTTAAGAAGAGAGAACCCAGAACCCGTAAGATTCGCTAGCACCTCGCTAGGCGAATCAGTGGCGAGCAGTCGCTGCTACTTCGCTAGGCGAACCTGTAGAGAAGCTTCGCTAGGTCCTCGCTAGGCGAAGCAGTAGCGACCATGACAGTGGTTGGTATTTCTGTTTTGCTTTCTAATCCGTTTTGTGTTTGTGTTGTTTCTTCTCTATGTCTTTGCAGATGGCATCCAGATCCGGCGCTTCTAAAAAGAGAAAGGGCAGGAGCACTTCCCGTACTGTGCCCATACAGTTCGACACCGACAAATTTGTCGGGGCAAAGCAAGCGGCTAGATATGTGGCTTTGGAAAAGCGAAAAATTTTGCCAAAAAAAGATTTATAATCAACCCCGAAGGCACCTACCGTACATTTGCCGGGTTGATTCATAGCAAAAAGTGGGACCGGTTGATATCTCCCCTTGAGTACTATGACATCGATACATTGCGTGAGTTCTACGCGAACGCACTACCGAACGACGACGAGCCATTCACATGGACGACTAGAGTGTCCGGTTGTACGGTTGCTTTCGATCGGGATACAATCAACCGGGTGCTGGGTGAACCGCTCCATCTGGGAGCGAATGAGAGGGACACTTACCATCGGGATTTGAGGCTACACAGAGATACCGATTCAATTTCTGCTGCCCTGCTATTTGAAGGGAAATCAGTTGAGTTGAACCCATCTGGGGTTCCGATGAGATACCATAGGGAAGACATGATTCCCATGGCTCAGCTGATCCTTATGTTGGTTCTGAAAAATATAAAACCCAAGTCTCACACCTCAACCGTGTCGATCCCAATGGCACACTTGGTTCATTGAATTCTCATGAATATCCAGATTGATGTGGCAAGGATAATTGCTTTAGAGTTGAAGTCCGTGATTGAGAGCGGGCTAAAGTCGGGGGCACGAATTAACTGTCCCCTTGCTTTCCCGTGTCTCATCATGGCTTTGTGCCAACATGCGAGGGTAAAGCTACCCTCCCGGAGTCAAGTGAGGATCCCGCCAACTATTGATGACAGATACGTGGCCAAGTACTGCAAATCGAAGAACTTAAGGAGTAGTTCAGCTGTTGATGTTACCGGGGCTTCTGATGGTCCTGGTACTTTTGCTCAGGGATCTGATCCTTTCCAGCAGGCTGTCTGCAACTATAACTGGGATTGGATGGCGGCAACTCAGCGCGCCATACTTGATATTCATGATTCTATGCAGCTGTTACAGTTGCAGGTGCGTGACCCCTCCGGTGAGCACTCGATGATGACGCGTGAGCAGTTTCTACAGCACGCTAGTTGGCCTGTGGACAGGCCTATTTTCGGAGAGGGGGCGGGTGCCGGTGCTTCTGGTGCTGGTGTTTCTGGTGGTGCTAAGGATGATGGTGATGACGATGATGATGATAGTGATGATGCTACCGGTTCTGAAGCCGGTAGTGATGAGGGTTTTGAATCCTTTGAGGGCTAAGTTTGTTTTATTTTATTGTATTTTTAGATTTGTTGTATTTTGGTATTGGTTATGTACTTTTGGGGTGTTTTGTCCCCCACGCACATTTTAAAATTTTTAAGTAATAGTTATTGTTTATGTTTTTAATTTGTGTGTTTGGTTTAAATTTCTTTTGTTTAATAAATTTTTGGTTGTTGAGTGTCAAACCTTCTAGATTGGTTGCTCCTCAAAAGAAGTATCCAATGATGGTGCATCCGAGCTTGGATGGCAATGATAAAAATAAACAAGTGAATAATGCTAAGGTACATGGTTACCTCCGGTTAGAATTTTAGAATGCATTAAGAACTTTACTCTTTTTTGTAATTGAATATTGTTCTTTTTGCAACATAATTGAATGAATGTTTCATCTAGAACTTAAAACCACAAATTGTGAGGAAACCTCCATTGTACACTTAAATGCTGGATTCTAATAAACTTTGTTGATTCATTTGATTCATGCTTTGTCTTTTATTATTGTGAATTTGTGGAAGCAATTAGAAATGATCAAGGCGCTTGTTTTCTTATGAGCACAACCAGTTCCAAATATAACTTACCTGTGAGCAGAGAGAGTATTCGTTAACCCCTTTGAGCTTAAACAGTTGAATCTCAGCTTGAAATAAGCGAGATGTCAAAAATCTTTTTTCTTGAAACCCGGAAAATTTTGATAATTGTTCTTTTGTCGTAAAAAGTCAAGAGCATTCACTTAGGGTGAGTAAGAAATAAGTTGGGGAGAACGAAAATGAAAATCGGTAAGTGCCACAACTCTTGAAAAACCGAGCAAGCATTGAAAAAAATAAAAAAAAAAATTAGAAAAGAGAAACATCTGTTTTGTAAATACGATGTGAAAAGAAAAGAAAAAAAATAGAGAAAATAAAAATGAATGCTTGCTTGGAAGAAAAATAGTGAAAAACAAAAATTGAGTTGTGAAATAAGAGTTGTGAAGGTTTCAAATGAGAAACAAATGGAACGAAGTTGAGATGTGTGAATAGTGTACAGTGAATGTCTCTTTTGCATCGGCAAATTCGTTTTCAATGGCCTTAGATATGACCCTTGTTTGTAAACCTAACCAAGCTACAACCGGAAAAGTCCTTAGTGATCTTCGCGCTTCCGCATTTCCATTTATAATTGTTAGACATTGTATGAATTGAATTGATTTCTTCATTGTTTGTTGGAGAGTGAGATTATTCCCGCGGTTGCAAACGCGAAATTTCTTCAATCCTTATTCGAAGAGGAGAGATAGGGTGATTCATTCAAGATAATATTGTTGTGGATTGTTACATGTTTTACATTGCTATAAAGTTTTAGTTCTTGTGCATTATGTTACTCTAACCATTGGGAACTTGTGTCTGGTTGATTTTCTTGTGTTTGAGTCGTTTTATCCGATTTCGGAGAAACCTTTTTCTTAAAGCAAATCCTCTTGTCCTTCAAGAGGCATACTTTGCTTGAGGACAAGCAAGAATCTAGTTGGGGAGAGTTGTTAGATGCCCAAAAGTGCTTATTTGAGCTATCAAATGTGGGCATCTTTCACTCCTTTTTGTTGCTAAAGTGTTCGAAACCGCATTTGTTTTAGATGAATTGCAATACAATGATAAACGATCTTGGTACCTTTAATTTGTGCGTTATTGTGCAGGAATTAGGCATGAAATAATAGAAAATGAAGGCACAAGAAAGTTGGCAAAGGGACCAAGAAAATGAAGCATTCATCAGCATGCTCGCTAGGCGAGTGCTGTGGCGAAGTGCTCGCTAGGCGAGCACCCAGCGAGCTTCCAGCGAACACGCCCAGACTTGGTCAAAAGCACAGCCAGCACTTACTCGCTAGGCGAGCCACTAGCGAGCTCCCAGCGAGCAATTCCAGTAGCAAAACCACCTAAACTCGCTGGAGCGAAGGTGGAAGTGTGGGCTTCGCCTAGCGAACATGTGAAATCTGGACTTAGATATTTTCTGGGCGTAGGCACCTCAGGTGGCCTATTTTGGGGCTCGCTAGGCGAACCATTCTGCTCGCCTAGCGAGCATGACAGCTCAGACCTTAGTACTATAAGTAGCAAGGGCTACTTTTTGGAGAGGGACACTTAGCATTTTTTAGATATTTTTCAGCATTGTTCTAGAGATATTTTGTAACCTAGAAACCCATTTTTCATCTTTGATCTTCTCTTAGCAATATTTTACAAAAAGAAGGTGGATTCCCATCCAATCTCGATTCTTCGACTCGGATGTTGATCAACCTTCTTCCAACACTTGTTGACCAAGCTACCATGAAAATGAGTAGCTAAGTCCTTCATTTTGTCAAGGTTAGATGTAGAGGATCATTAGCTTTGTGTGTAAATGGGATGATCTTCATTTGTAAACTCTTTAATGATGAATATATGGTGAAAACTTTGTTTTATTGATAACTCTTTGTGTTGGTTTATGATCGAGAGATGTTTACCAACTCTTTACCTAGGTTTTCATCCAATCTTGTTTGTTAGCTAGAGATAGTAATGAATGATTTTGTTCACGATAAAGTTGAACCAAAAAGTTGTCATTTTGATAGATTGTGTTAGAGATAAACAATGGATCAAAATGGGAAAACCCACAATGTGTGTTAGAGATAAACACATTGGGAGAAATAATTTATCATCTAAAGGAGTTTATGAGTTTGTTGATCGAACATATACATGCAAAGTGATCGTCGAACCCTAACTTTGACAATCTTTCTCAAATAGAAAAACCAAAACTTTTACCGCATTTTCTTACACTTTTATGCAAGCTACCGTGACTAAAACCAAAACCCCCTTGTTACTACGAGTTAAGAATTAAAACAACTGTCGAACGACGGCGATATCTCACAATCCCTGTGGAGACGATAACAAAAACCCGACACCAAAACTACACTCAACAGTCCTTAGGATCAAAATTAGGGTCTTACAACACCCTTAATAGGTCTCTTTACAAATATACCACTACATAAGGCATTATGTGTTTTGTCAAACCTATATAAGCACTGCATTGTTGTGTGACCAGCCTTTGAGCATTACTTGACATTTTGGTTTAAAGAACTTGCTTTTACCCCTGCCTCCTCTCTAACCCCTTCACTTGGAGCCTCTCCAATTTCCATTTGAGGTAGACTTGTTGTTTTTCCAATTTTCTTTGTACTCAGTTTTGTTAACTACACTTGCTAAGATACTGAGACTTAGATTATTGAAGCTATTGAGTTGTTAAATTCTATTCTCAAAACTTTGCAGCTATGAATATATATCAACCCAACTAAGACTAATTTGATTAGAGAGTTTAACAATTATAGAATTATACTAAGATTCTAGTCCATTCATGGTTTGAATGGCTATATCATAGTTGGGAATTGGGTTCCATACCAATTTGAGCTTCTCAGGAAGGTTTTTCATCTTGGTATGGTAATCTTGCATCTTTATGTCACACTTTTTAGTGCTATGAAATTGTGACTTCAAATAGGTGAATGGTCTTTGTGTCTCCTCCCAAAACTATTGAGTTCTCATTATGTAAGAAGTGTGTTGCAATGTCTGCAGCATGAAGTTCTTTAACCAACTAATGAGTTGTTGGTCATAAGTAGGGTTTTAAAAAACACTTGCGTCACGGTACAAGTGTCATGACACTGATTGCGGTCGTCGCGGTGTGAATTAATCACAATTTATTCTTTAACATAAAAAATGGTGAAAGCAGTATCAATATCTTTTGATGTCGTTTTGTCGTGGCTGTTTTCGCAGTTGCAAACCATTTTTTAAAATCCAGGTCATAAGCATGTCAATCTTCGAATGCAGGGTTCACCTTTGTTTTTGAATCTGTGTTGGTGATGAATTGCTCCTTTTTTTGCATTTATTTAGCGATGAATTGCTCACAACAGTCCTTTGTCCCCAAAATGTATTCATCAAGCCTGCAACCCTTTAATTATAGGCAAGAATAGAGATTACCACAAGGGAAAATATCTCTCTCGAGTTTGACATAAATGGTTCATACCCTTTAATTATAGGCAAGAATAGAGATTACCACAAGGGAAAATATCTCTCTCGAGTTTGACATAAATGGTTCATGGAAGATATTTCTGTTGTTTGTAGTTGTAGCGGATGCAACCCTTTAATTATAGGCAAGACTAGAGATTGAAGGTTTCTTCCTATCAATCCCAAATTTGACCTGGCATCCCACATATTTTCATAATGGCAAAAATATTCTTGTCAAAATTTAATCTACAAGATCGAGCGAAAAATCTAGTAATGCAACAGAAAAATCCGGTATATTTTTTTAATTTTTTTGAAAAATTGAAAAATCTGATAGTTTATTTTGATAGGCAAAAAAGAAACGAAATTAACACTATCGTATTTTTCGATAAATACAATAAAAACTCGTATGTTTTTGAAAAATCCAATAGTGTATTTTAAATATTCCAATAAAAACTCATAGTTTTTGAAAAATTTGACAGTGTTTTAAAAAATCCAATAAAACCTCATATTTTTTAAATATTCCACAAAAATTCATACTTTTTTAAAAATCCTATAAAATCTCATAGATTTTTTGAAAAATCCGATAAAAATTCTTAGACTTTTTAAAAAAATAGATAAAAATTCACTATTTGTTTTGAAAAATCCAATAAAAATACATAATTTTTTTGAAAAATCCGGTAAAAACTAATAGACTTTTTAAAAAATATGGTAAAAACTCACTTTTGAAAAATCCAATAAAAATTGGTAGGATTTTGAAAAATTCGATAGTTCAAATTCAGTAAAAATTATAAGATTCTCCAAAAATCTCATAAAAACTCATTAAATTCTTTAAAAATCCATTAAAATTCAGAAATTTTTAAAAATCCAGAAAACACACAATTTTTCAAAAATTCTCAAAAATAGTATTATGATAAACGCATGGAGGAAGTGGGGATGTCTAAGTAAAATTTAGGGCAGAAAGAAACCTCTAGAAATTGCCACAAGGGAAAATTATCTCTCTCCAACTTGACATAAATGGTTGGTGGAAGATATTTTTGTTGTCCGTAGTTATACCGGATGCCATGGTTTTGTTTGGAACAAGAGCCTTTTGTATATATACATATAACATACACACCATCAGATATGATGCTAGAATCATGCTCCAATTGATGACTATACATTATTTTAAGAAACAAATATGCTAGGCTATAATAACAACATAAATGCTAATGATTTACATGATAGGCTATGATGACATGATCCTATAATCAAGTGATCATGTCTCACATATGTTCCATGTTTGAAACATCCATTTACAGAGACATAATTTAGAGTCGTAATGCAATGCAAGCATGAATGTTGGAAATGGAAATGCCAATTACTTTTTATGTATGTTTTCCATTTTGCAAGACTAGTGACATGGAGGCCGTGAGGGTGAAAGATACCATTACCATATATATGAGCCAACTTCACAATTTATCACATAGGTGATATGTGTATAAACTAACAGGTGAATAACTAAATCACCTTATTCCAGAATGGCAGAATCCACAAGTTTAAAACAATAATCAAAAATATGTTCCTAGGTAGAAATTTTAGAATACAAATACATTACCAAAGAAAAACAAAAGCATCTACATACTTCTTCATGAAAATCTGTCTGCATCCCAAATTCCCAATGACAAAGATTTATTGTTCTACATATATGATTTTACCCGTAAGGTAATGAAAGGAAATGAGTACCAAGTTGGTCATAATCTACTTAAGCAACATCTATCATATTCTGACCTTCGAACATCCAATGCGGTTTAGCAAGAGTTCTCTTCATTGCCTTCACTCCGAATGGATTATCCTTACTCTGCAATACAAACCAATTCAAATAGTGCATAATTAGTGATAATTCAAAGCTTCGCCGGCAAATATATATTATGTATATAGCATTTACCCGAAGACAGGTCCCCTGGCGAGTGTTGCAAACGGGATAGTCATGAGGACAACAACTTGATCGATCTTTACAACAAACTGCAGCTTCAAGAGGACAACATCCCCATGAGAAGCATAGTTTTCCAAATCCAAATGTACAACAGCAAGTAGTGCCCGAAGCACAACTGTAGGATCTACTACAAACAGATGGCGGGTTCACAGGTGAAGGAGGAGATGGTCCCGGATTCGGAGGATTTTGGCCTTTCTTTATAGGATAGGAAGACTGCAATGCAATTCCACATTTCCCTGACACGCTCGTTGCTATATTGCGCTCCATTTTTACATATCCTGCTTCTCCCCAGCTCTTACCCCATGAATTCCTCACTATCCAATAATCAACTCCGTTTTCTGTTCCATACCCTACGGCAGCAACACCATGGTCTAATGATGTCCCACATTTTCCGGTAAATATACCCTGCAAAAATCGAGATAAATAGTCAGGGCCGGTTTTAAGAGCGTGCAAGACAGACTACCGCATAGGACTTAAAACACGATTAAACAGTGGTTAAATAGGGTCTCTATTTATTTTGTCATGGCTAAAATGCGACTAATTTACAACCTCTAAAAAGTTGAGACGGCTCTGCAAGTATATACTAAGGCGAAAAACAAAGAAGTACTGTTTCACATAGATAGGTAAAAGAGAGCCTAGCGATAGAAATTTCAAATGACTCATAAAACTGATGAAGAAACTTACTGATACATATAACTGGAATTCCCTACCAGCTGCTTCAATGGCAACGCTGATTGGTTGATTTGCAACAGCTTTTTTTAAGGCTAACTCGTCATTAGCAGGAACCTGTTCGTAGTCATCAATTGTAACAACTCTCGCATTTTTCTGTATCAGAAGACGGCGGAGAGAATTATAAGTAATTATTCCAGTGATAACTAATACAATTATCATATAAATCAAGACTAACTTACCTTGTTTTGATCACATTTACCATCAACAGCTCGATAGGGATAATCCTTATCAGTGTCAATGCCACCATTGTTTATGATGAACTCAAAGGCATATTCCATGAGCCCGCCATCGCAACCTGCATTATTGGTTCTGTCACAATCAATCAGTTCTTGTTCTGATAGTGAAACAAGCTCGTCTGTGACTATCTTGTTAATCCCTTCCACTGCAGCTATTGCTGAAAAAGCCCAGCAACTACCTTCATTTAAACAAAACAAAAAAAGATTACACACTGATACACCAAAACGAGTAACTCATTAGCAACTGGACCGACATCCGTTGGCAAATTAAAACATCTTTATAATGCAATGCAATGCAACAACTCTAAAGATAAATAAATAAAACAGAATTTAGAAACGCTTCATGTTTAGTGTCTACCTTTACAAACAATGTAAAAAGCACAAGACAACATAAGGATACTAATAAAGGCATAAAGCTATAGTTTTCAATCTAGAATTAAAGGTAAAATGCATCAATAATTTCATATACACATCGCATCACTAAAATAACCTTAAAATGAGTACATACGATTTTCTTTTCGAATTCGAACTCAGGATTTCTGATTAAACTGGAAAAAAAAACTAAAGAGACTCATCATCTCTAGAGCTGTCAATTTAGGGGGCCAGGGCCTAATTTTTAAGGCCCCAAAAATATAGGGGGCCCAAAATTTAAAAAATAAATGAGCCCTTAAATATATGGGGCCCCTAAAATAAAGGCCCATAAAATTCAATTGAGGGCTTAAGGCCCCATCATTTTTTAAAATTGATTTTTTAAAGAAAAATTTGTTTTTTTTAAAGAAAAAATTATTATTTTTTTATTTTCATGAATTTTTTTTTTCAAAAAAACCGACTTTTTTAATTTCATAAAAAATCGATTTTGTTTCAAATAAAACTAAACTTTTTAATAAAAAAAATCGATTTCATTATTCCGGAAAAAATCGATATTTTTTCTATTATCGGGAAAAGTCGGTTTTTTATTATTTTCGAAAAAAGCCAATTTAAAAAAAAATCACATTTTTTTTATTATTTTTGAAAATATCAACTTCTTTTTTTTATAACAAAATGACATTTTATGTTTCGAAAAAAAATCGATTTTTTTGTTGGAAAACATTAATTTTTTTATTTTTGAAAAATATCAACTTTTTTCTTTCGAAAAAAAAATTTTTTTTTAAAAAACAAATCGCCTTTATCATTTTAAAAAGAAATCAATTTTTTTTGTATTTTTGAAAAAATCAACTTTTTTCCTATTTTTGAAAAAATAATTTTTTTCTTCAGAAATATCACTTTTTCAGAAAAAATAAAAAATATAAATATTTTAAAAAAAATCGACTATGTTATTTTTTTTTTGAAAAAAATTAATGTTTTTCTTGAAAAAATCAACTTTTTTTTTAATTTTTGAAAATAATTTTTACTTTTTTTTCAGAAAAAAAATTAATTTTCTAATTTTTTTATTATTTTAAAATATATATTTAAAAAAATAAAATATTTTGTTTCAAATAAATTATATTTTGAGCCCCTCACTTAGGCCCCTCAAAAACCAAAAATAAGATGGGGCTTAAAAATAAGGGGCCAAAAAATTATTGATTTAGTAGGGGCCTAAAAAAATTGGGCCGAATAAGGGGCCCAATTGTTGGGGCTTTCTCATTTAGGGCTTTTTTGACACTTCTAATCATCTCATCCAAGTGCTATTTGCCTCATGATAAAAATCATTTTAGGACAGTAAAAAAATATTATCTTAGTTTATATGTTTTACAATACTCCCTCAGTCCCTTTTTATGCACCTTTTACTTTTAACTTTTGATAAGTTAAAATAAGTTAGTAGTATTAACAAGGTGTATGATTTTTTTAAGTAATAAACACCCACAATAAATTATATAAAGATTTATATTTAGAGACAAAAAAAACTCATGAGAACATAAGAGTTTATCAATAAATTGGAGTACCTCACCACTTTTATAAATTTAAATATATAATTTAATTTCTCATTTATCAAATGACTTTGGCAATGTGGAGGAGAAATTAACACGTAATGACTAATTGACGCACCTAGTTTTGTGGATGTTAATTGGTAAGTGGGTCATCGTGTAATAAATATGGACTTAATATTATTGAACATCAATTATATATTTTGGACACAGATTCCTCTTCTCCACTCTCATGTATGTTTTTATGTTTTGCATGCTGCTTCAATCTTAACCATTTATGCATAACCATTTATGCAGTAATTAATATTAATAATTTTTATACATGACCAAAATAAGTGGCTGAGATGGAGCACGACCATTCAGCCACGGCAGAGGATCCATGTCCAAATAGAAAAAGACTAAATACAAATAATAACCTATTTTCTTTTCTTCTTCAACCCAAATTTTCTCTTTTTCCTCTTCAACTAAAGAGGAGTGATTTTAAGGTTAATTTTTTATCCAAAAACACCATTTATATTTGTAGACATTTTGTCATCCTATTAAGGTTGGTGCTGTCATTTTGTAGCAATTTTGAATTTGTATTATTTGATTCTATTGTAATCTATTAATTGGAACGAACTAGTAAATAATAATAATAATAATAATAATAATAACATATATAAAATAAAAGTACAAGACAATAAATAGTTAAGACAGGAGTAGGAACATTATAGGAGTAGAAGTTACTTACCACAACCTCCTTGGTTTTTGACTTGGGCCACCGCACCTTTGTTCCTCCAATCAACAGATTCAGGCAAGTTATCACCAACACTTGCAGCATAACGGTTGCTCTTCGTCACAGCCTTTCCCAACCGATTTGAGTCAGCCCTGAATCCAAGATACATGGACCGGTACTCCTCGTTGCTAAGATCAGCGAACCGGTTCAGCCCAACCTTATATGTCCGGTTCTCGGCATTGTGTTCGTCGATGAACTTAAGGTTGTCTTTGAAGATTTCGAATCTCTTTTCGTTTTCTCCCAGGTTGTTGTTGTTGTTGTTGAGCTTTTCATGCCTCACGCGCCACTCCTCGTAGATAGACTTCACCTCCTCTTCGGTTCTCCAGGAAGACTTGTCTGTGTGGGTTTGGCCGTAGGAAATGATAGACATGTCGGAGGCAAGTGTTACAGTGAAGATCGTGACGACGATCAAGATCACTGCAATAGGTGATGTATTAAAACCCATTTTTCTAGGGATTTTATTTTATGTTCAAGAGAGTGAAGAAGAGGATTAGGTGGGAAATGAAAGACAGCATAGAGATTGGGGAAAGAGGAGTTTTATAATGACACAACTGCATAGAGATGAGATGATGACTCGGAGCTAATTAGTAAAAGAATTAAAAATATATATATTTTATTCATTTTGGTGTATAATAATATGGCGACGGATTGGATGCACGCACGTGAATGCCATGGCAAAGGAGATAAATAAATTATTTGCTCCGTCTGGATTCACAAATTATAAAATATATTAGTAAGAGTGTTTTCCCACATATTGCACAATATAATTATAATAATAAATAAATATGATATAATATATATATATATATATATATATATATATATATATATATATATATATATATATATATATATATATATTAAAAAGATGATCAATAAATTTAATAAATTAAATTTTTTAAAATATCATTTATATAATAATATGTGCAATTTTTAATTTGTATATTTCTAATATCAAATTAAAATATAATATGAATTGTCTTTGTTAAGAATGTATCAAGTGTGATTATTGTGATAATAGTCTCACATTGGAGACTTGAGAATTTATAAGAGAGAAAATTCGCTCACCTATCACCTTAAGATTTTTGGTGAATATGTGGTGTATCTTTCACAAAGGCATTATTCTAAAAGAAGAAGTTTCACCATGTTCAATTTTTTCTTTTGAAAAATTTCTCCAATTAATAGTATCATGAGTATTTGGTTCGAGAAAGGGATTGACTTAATTGTATCGAAACGTTCAATTGAAGATTGTCAACGGTACCGGTGTGAGAGAACCCACTCAATGCTTCCTACAACATTATTTTAATTTTAAAAAACCATTTATATTTTTAGAAGGAATTGATTAATTTATTATTTTTTTCTAAATATTTAATAATAGAATATATTAATGAAATTGTAAAAGAAAGGAATATTTTTTTCTAATATTGAATACAACATACTTATAATAAATAGATTAAAAATAAATTATGATCTTTTTGATGGAATCAACATATACATGTTCATCGATGGCACAAATGATTAGAGGTGACAAAAGAGACTCGACCCGTCAGACATGTCTATTTTGTTTGCATTCCCTCGTGTTGAATAATATGAAGAATAATATTAATACATATTAATATATTTAGAAAATATAAAATACGAGTAGGTATAAAAAACATTTAATACATACCAATATAAAAATATATAATTGGATCTATTCGTATCATTTTATATGTCATTAACATTTTATATGATCGATACTTTACGATCATTTTATATGCTAATATTTTTTATAAATTAAAATTTTAATATCATTTACTTATTACATAAAATAACATTTAAATGAAGAAAAAAAATTGTCTTTAAATGAGAATTTTTTATTTATTTATTAGATTTAAAATTATATTTAATTGATTGAATCAATTTTTATATAAGCAAAACGATTGTTATTAAAAGCAGTTAAGTCAATTTAATTTTTTATTTTATCATATAATAATATCATAGATAATTTTTTTGTTAATAAATATCTTTTTATTTTTTTAATTTATAACTAAATTATTTTATACTCATTATTTATTATTTAAATTTTTCTATTATGAATATAATCAATACTTTTTACCGAAAGAATGCATGACAAATATGAAATGATTACGCTATGTTGATGTAGACAAAAACTCGGGATAAAATTTATGGTATTACAGTTGTCCATATTTAAATATCTTTAACGGTAGGATATGAAAAATTCTTGTCTTCAAATCATCATGGTGAAAGATAGTTTAAATACCAAACAGACCCAAAAATTTTCCTTTTATGCAATAGAATGATATGCTTATGGTTACGAGTGAATACCAAGAGATTAAGAAATACTCTTGATTTCTTAATCAGCAGATGATGTGAAAAATATGCGATGATATTAGAAATACTTTTGATTTCTTAATCATTAGATGACAATGATGTGTATGTTAAGAAATATTATTGACTCCTTAAAATTAATGCATTAAGAAAGACTCTTGATTTCTTAATCATTTGATGTTATGCAGATGAATTAAGAAATACTCTCTATTTCTTAATCATATGAATGTTAATGATGGTTTAAAAAATACTCTCGATTTCTTAATGATATGCAGGTTAAGAATTACTCTTGACTTCTAAAAATAAATGCAAATGAATTAAGAAATACCCTTGATTTCTTAATCATGAGAATGTTAGGAAGTCATCTTGACTTCTTACAAATGAATGCAGATGAATTAAGAAATACTCTTGATTTCTTAATCATGAGTGTAAATGAACTAAGAAGTGTTCTTGATTTCTTAGATGTTATGCAAATGAAATAAGAAATGCTCTCGATTTCTTAATGTAAATGAACTAAGAAATGCTCTTGGTTTCTTAGATGATATGCAAATTGACTCAGATTAGAGAATCGTGTTCAATTGCTCTTGACTGACAATAGATCTTTGGGGATGTATTTGTTACAAAGTAACCTATTTGGATGTTCTTCAGACGTTTTTCGTTGAAGGCAGACTCTTCTAGGGGAACAAATGGTCATATTCAGCTGCTATTGGCTAAAGATGTCACATTCAACAATTTTTGGATGAGACTATTGCATTCAACTGCTCTTGGTTGAATACAAATTTGTGCAAAATATAATAGCATTCAACTGCTCTTGGTTGAACCCAATAAAGTCACATTTCTTCTTCTTTTGTTGTTGTTGTTGTTGTATGCTCCACCCACCTCTTTTATTGCAGTCAAACCACACCCTAACTTTAAATTGAGTTAAAATTTTAGGAATTTTATAAAAATTAAATATGCAAGTCCCAATATTAAAATCTTCAGGCATTATTTAAGAAGAGAATTGATGACATGGCTACTCAGAGCTTTTGTTGCGTTACCGAACTTCCGTCCAAGGAGCGGGATTTAGACGAATGGATCTTACACAAACACAAGCTTATATTACTTGTTACTAACTACCTTCCCATTACTAAGACATGCTACCAAACTCCCTTAATTACCCTTTTACATTAATTACATTTACTCTAATGAATGGATAAAATAGTAAATAACATAATACACAATGTTTAAATCCATCACAAAGCTTTGTTCTGCCAAATTGCACAATCGTATTAGTCCAATTTTTCCTTCTCTTCCTTTTATCAAATTTCCCTCTCTTTCTTCATCTCATATGCTGACTCACGCTATTTCTCCTAATTTACCCAAGTTGAAGAAAAAGTTGAATAAGACTCAACCTACAAACTCTCAGCTTATCAACTTATTCATCTTTATTGTCTAAGGTAATCTCTTATCTAAACCTGGTTTCTTCTACTGGAACCCATGTCTTGTATATTATCGATTTCTTCTACATTTTTCTCTTAAACATTTATCCATCTTTCTCTTTTCATGACAATATATGAAATGAAATCATCACACATTTTCTATTGATTCTTCATTCCATCCATTTGTTCATAGTTTTTGACAAGTTTTAAGCAATGATTTTTGTGAAAGTTTTTTCATTTCCATTTTTCTATTTATGATATTTTAGTCATATGAGCCTTTTTCAATGTTTTATTGATTTCTGATTTCGTAGTCATATGAGCATTTCACAATGTTTTAATGAGCGTTACCATAAAATCGATATTTTCATGTGAAAGATGTAAACTTTGAAACCATGTGTTACTATTTTTCTGTTACTCATTTTGAAATTTGTTATGTTTTGTTTTGTTGATGTCATCATGTTATGTTGAGTTACTATCATTATCCATCTTTGCGAAAAATGGTATGTGTCAAACAGATCGACCTCTTGATGTTTTATTTATGTGTTTGATCTTCTTCTCGTGAAACAACATATCGACATGTTCATGTTTTGTTCATGTCTTTGATGTTCTGTTCGTGAAACATGGTAAAAGCACCATGATTTTCAAAATTTGCATCTTTCACATGAAAAGATTGATTATATGGTATAACTTAATATCCATATGATTTTGTGGTAATGCCTGATAAAACATTGTTAAAAGATAAACTTTATGGTAATGCTTGATCTTTTGTTATGCTTTTTTTAAACAACATATCAACATGTTCATGTTTTGTTCATGTCTTTGATGTTCTGTTTGTGAAACATGGTGAAAACACCATGGTTTTCAAACTTAGCAACTTTCACATGAAAAGATCGATTATGTAGTATGACTTATTATCTGTATGGTTTTATGGTAATGCTTGATAAAAAACATTGTTAAAAGATATATTTTGTGTTAATGCTTGATCTTTTGTTATGTTTTCGTCTCGTGCTTTTTTATTTATTTTATTATGTATGGATTTGTTATATAACATTTATTAGAATCTGTGATTTTTTTTTATAGTTGTAGCTTATGTTCCTGTAGTCGTGGAAGTTGTGTATTGTTTAGTGAACTTGACTATGGGACTTTCTAAGCGCATTGTAAGTCTAATTTAATATCTAACTCATGCTCAGGGAATTGATTACAGCATCGCACTTTCAACAGTCTAAACCTATTTAGGTACTGATCAACCGACTCGGCAACCTTTCATTTGACGCTGGCTAGTTCTTCGAGGCTAATCTTTGACCGCCCAATGTATTATTGTTCATGGAACAATCTCTCCAACTGCGTCCATGTTTGGATCGACTGTGGAGGTAGCATTGTGAACCATGTAAATGCGTTTTTTGTAAGAGAACTTGGGAAGTATTTTAACTTCAAATCCTCATTGTTCGCTATGTCGCCAACCTCAGTCTGATACCCAGTAACATGTTCGACGGTGAACTCCTCAGTATCCCCAACGAACTTGGTAAATTTCAGGACCTTCCATCCCCTAGGCAGTTCTGTCTGTAAGACAAAGTCTAGCAAGGCTGAAGAGTAAGTCGGTCGCTGCAGACCTGAGCTTATTCCGTTTTGTACTATGATTCGTTCGATGATAACCTCTAGGTTTTGCTCCCCAACGGCTGCCTCGTGTCGAATCTGCCTGACCACATGGTCGAGATCCTAGTTTCTGTTGACCATAACCACAGGGGGTCTTCGTGCCACCCTTGGGATTTGTTCGAATTCCTGATATTCTTGTTTGACAGTATCGTCTGTCATTTCCTCTTGTCGGGCCAGGGTTTCTGGTTGAGGAGGAGGCAGTGGATTCTGAAGACCCGATGCCCTTAGAGCTCCCAAAAAGTCTCATATCCTTGTCATTTGAGTTGCCAATTGCTGGTAACTCAGCGTCGAATCTTGGATCAAAGGCCTCAAGCTGGTAACTCATTTGAGTTAGCATATGTACCATTTCATGGTTACTCTCGTCCATCTACTGTCTCATAACGGTGACAAAACTCAACGTAAAAGTTGGGACCGACTGGGATGCCAGTCCAAAACCTGGGGGTCGACCGAATAGGGTTGCCAAAGGTCCTAACCCCTGGTAACTTGGGAATGGCGATGATGATGTTTCGCCAAAAGTCGAATCGAGATTATGCATATTTTCCATAAACTCAGTCGGCATTCCCAACGTCCTGTGCATGGGGACTGTAAAATTGGTCATGTATTGCCCAAAAGTTCCCATTGTTGTTGGTGTCAGCGTTTGTGCCCGACTCAGTGTCAGAATTGGGCCCACAAACATTGTCGAAATCGCCGACGCCACGCTGGAACCGACATCAGCCGTCTGTGACTTCGCCGTGTCTCCCACCGAAGACGTCTCTTCGTGTGGTCGAGGAGACGTCATTTTGCCACTGCATAGTCGCATGCACTAAACACTTTAGAGTCCCACTAGGCGTGTCAATTTGTTTTTCTCCAACAATCTCTAGCCTTCCTATGAGAGGGTTACTTGCAGGACCGGCTAAAAAGTCCTAGACTTAATGTTAAGTGTATGGTGGTTTAGTAGGCAAAGCTTTTGGAATGTTCAAAAAAGGTGAATATAACTCTTGGTGAGTTGGAAATGCAGTAAAGTAAATGCAATAAAAGACGAAAATCTGGTGAAAGTAAAGGCAATAAAATAAAGACAGTTTGATAAGTTTAAATGACTGATGAATATAAATGGAGGCAAAGGTATATTTTTTGTAGGGAGGTGACTCTTTTATCGTAAGCGCTTTGGTACTTCAAGTGTACTCCTACTGCAAATGCTAAAAATGTCACCTCTTGAAATGATCTCTAACACTTGCTTAAATACTATTAAAAAGTAATCGTCGAGAGGTTACGAATATGTCTTGAGATGACACGTGTTGGCTCACTTCTCCCATGTACGTAGATAACTATCCACGTTTCGGCCACCCATGATCACTCCTCATCATGGAGATATCTTTCGACTTCGACTGGCCCTTTTGATGTCGATCCTGGACTGTCCAATTCCTCGTCGACCTCATATTCTGACGGACTTTCCTAATCGACCATGTTTTATCTTCTTTGGCCGAAATTTATCAGCTAATAATGGAAAGATGTAAATTCAATATATAATATTTTGAAATGAGATAGAATGGACCAAAAGAAACCTACAAACTAATACACAAATCCACCCAATGGGCCCGCATTTACCCTTTGCAAATAGGAACTACCATGTTTTCAAACGAACTAGAGTCCATGAAATGTGAGCTTTAAGGTAATCTGGGAGTGACACAAACTATGAAGTGACTTGTGATGATGTGCCACTATGACTGAATGAACGACCAATCAAAGAATCAAACAGTGTAATGATCATTCATATCTAAATCAGGCACACCCATGTAGTGAGCCATGCACAACGATCTTCTTATTTGTCAAAGAATCATGAACGATTTTGCATACCTAGACGCAAGTAGGCCAAAATTCACAACGCAAACAAATATAGGAACTACGGTTTGATGCTGGGTTAAGATGATGACCAAAAAGACCCTGATTTCCTCCTCTAGTGAGATCTTTAAACCTTGAATATGTACATTATGTTTTATGGCTATAAACGTCAATGAAAACTTCAAACTGCCCAGACAATGTTTAATGAAATTAACTTCTATATAAATGAATACTTTTTGTTTGCTCTATTTAGACTAATGTATCAAAATCTCTGTCATACAAGCATGACATTAAATTTCCTTCTGTGTTTTTTTTATTAAAAAAACATGTGATTATTAAATGGAAGGGGAACTTAAACTATTCTTCCAAAAAAAAATTAAAAATAATGCTAAAATAATTTATATTAAAGAGATTTTTATATTCATTGTTATATAACTTGTGTGGTTGTGTATCATCATACTAGTCTCCTATCATATTGTGAGAATAAAAAAATTATAAAGTTTCACATAATATAAGCTACATAAAATGAAGGCATAAAATTGACTAACAAGTTGATGGAACTTCTTTAAGAAATAGAAGGAAAAATATTGATTTTTTAATGTTGTCTCTATGATGATTATTAAAAAAATAAATAATGTTCGACATCTAACAAAATGAAACATAGCTAAATACATTTTAGAAATAAAAAGTGAAAAAATATGTTACTTGTATAGTTGTGTAGGATGGATAGCATTAGAGAAATAACAGAGAAATTAACTACATAAAGAATAGTAAAAATGGAGAAAAATAAATAGAGAGATCAAAGATAGATAAGAAAAAACAAAAAATAAAAATAGACATATGAAAGGGAGGGGGGGAGGAGAGAAGAGAAGAGAAGAGATGAGATAAAGGAGATAAGAGATAATAATATTGAGAAATAATTGTGGATATAAGAGATAATAATATTGAGAAATAATTGTGGATATAAGAGATAATAATATTGAGAAATAATTGTGAGTTGTCTAACTCACATATTATTTGGAAAAGTGAAGATGTAATAGAATCTATATATTTAATAGTTTTTGGTCCATAATTATGATTGATTTTTAATTACATTTTTTTTTGTTAGATTGATCCTTAATTCTTAAGACATAATATGTTATGATGGTTTTTTTTGTCTAATCAATGAATTTAATGATCGATTTTTTTATTTTTCAATGTTAATTAGATAAAAAAGAATGTTTTTAGAATTAAAAGATTAATCTAATACAATAATCAAGAGATCAATCTAAATCCAAAAATATAATCAAAGAATTAAAAATAATATTTTATATTGAATATATAATATCTCTCATTTGTTTGAGGGTATCTTTGATTTAATGTTAATGTTTTTCCTTATTATGACCATTTTAATAATTCATAAAATTTTATGATATAAAAATAAACTTTTAAAAACAAATGTTTAACCAATTATTTTAAAATCCAAACAAACAAAAAACATCTAAATACAAGTCAAAATATCAACAATAAAAACCACCGCGAGATCACCATCTCAAAATTAAATTGATGGTTTATTAATTAAGAGGCTGAAACATATTATAGTTCTTTTATAATATAGTCATTTTTCGATCCATTAACATAAACTCGTAAGTAACACATAAAATACTAAAAAAGATGAGTAAGTTTGTGACATATACGTGGGCTAGCTCACCACATCTTTTAATTTTATAAAAAATAATGTGTTAATACGCATTCTAAGCAGACTAACAAGACTATCATAGACATATCGGAAGAATCTCAAAATCCCATTAACTCTTTTGAATGAAAAATTCTCCCTAATTGACTAACTAAATCTCACACATTAAAAAAAGATGACTCAGTTATAGACAAATAAACTGATCTCTCCAAGAAGGGGATCAGAGTTATAAATACTTACTACTATATCCAACAATAAAAGAAATATGTTTCATCAATGTGTAATAAATACATTTTTATTATTCATCTCCCTCGCTTTCCATCTATAAAATTCTTCATAAATTTTGTCGGTCAACTCTTCACTATCGAAAATCATAAAAATAAAAAATAATAAAAAAGATTTTTTTTTTAAATAATTACTGTTTTAAAAAAAAATTAGAATAATCAATATTAATTTTTTTCCAAAATAACCATTTTTCAAAGCAGATGCGTCAGATGAACTGGTGTATCCATTTTGAAACAAGAGAAGGCGACAACATCACTGACGCATGCTTTTGAAGCATTAAATGGTGGCGCCAAGGGAGTCGGCGTATATGCTTGTCTTTAGTGTATGCGTCAATTCATCTGGCGCATACACCTTTGTATTATTTATTTATTTTAATTTTTATTTTTATTTATTTTTCTTTTAATAAATAATGAAATATAATATTAAAGAAAAAATTATTCATGATATAATAAAAGTTACATGAGATTGACAAAAATTTAATGACCGACCAGATCGAAACGTCCCCTTGTTCCACATCCAGGTGCGTTAGTTTGTCTTTGAGGTCTCCCACGATTTTCCTGAGGTGTTTGGGGTCTTTGCGTGCTGACCTGATCCAATGATGACTGATGTGAAGGTTCGACGGAAGTTCCATCGGTATTTGATAGATATCTCATAATTTGTTCCCAATAGTCGGGGGGCTCTGGCCAACAGCGCTTCCATAATGTAGTTCGGTGCCCATGTTGTCGTAGTTGGGTCGATGTGGTTAGGTGAATTATGGACGGTATAATTGCCCGAATTGGGACATTGAATCGTTTTGAAAACGAAGCAATGGTTCTTGGGGTGTATTATAGTTAAACAATGGTTGAGTGTTTTGGTGATGGGATGTTTGGGTGGTCATTGGTGGGGGGCTACGATAAAGTGACCCATATAAATCATCTGGGCTATATACGGTTGTGGTTGATGCATATGGTTGTTGGTGGGTAGGGTTTGATTCTTGGTTTTGTGGTTGGGTGGGTGACATGAATGGATTGCGAGGTTGAATGTTTGGTTGTTGGGTGGGTGGCATGAATGGGTTGCGAAGTTGGATGTTTGGTTGTTGGGTGTATGTGGTAGGTTGATGGTGTGAGGTTGGTTGTTGGGTTTGGATGGTTTGACATTGGTGTTTGACGGAGACTTGTTGTTGGACGTATGATGACGAAGCTAGTTGACGTGGATTAATCAAATACTGTGGCTCAGACACAAATTGTTGCATTGTTACCGACCTAAACCATGTCATATATTGTTGAGTTGGTCTTGCACCATGTATGACTGGTTCGTTTAAGATATGTTGTCGTCGATTCCTCCAATGACGACACATCTCTTTTGCGAAGTCTCTCCAGTCGGAATAATCCCATTGGGCATCGACTCTTTTTTGATGTCAATCTCCCAAACACGTCGGAGGTTCTGGAATCTGTTGTTGCATGCCGAACTGCAGTTTTACCTGGTCACTCTGGTGCATCTCCACAGTAGTGAACCGAATAATTGGTGTCATTGTTGTCTAAACTGCATCATCATCATGGTTAACCTGATGATCAAGACTCAGATATGGCCTCCAGATAAACTGTACAATAATACGACACGATTAAATGATAAATAATTTGATAAGTATGTTTAAATTAAAATAGAATTGTGTAGGAGTATTACATCGTCTGGTCCAATGTGATCCAATAGATTGTGATAGACTACTATAGCGTGTTTCAGACACCTATTGTAGTTCATCCCTCTAACTAACCACTTAGATCATAAACAATTGATAAATATTATGTACAGTTAATAGTAATATAAAGTATAATTAATTATATGGTAAAGTTTTAATCTTACTTTGTTGCAAACAGAAATATGAATGACTTCTCGTTTACCGGGGCGAGTGACGACATTCTTGATCAACCTCATGCTTGTGGTAAATACGCATATGAATAAAAAGTACAAGTTTTTTTTGGCATTTTTACACACTGCACTATATAGATGGGCCAACACAGCTGAGCCCCAACTATATGTGCTTACCTTATTAATGTTGCGTAACAACGGTAAATACATAATATTTACTGTATTACCAGTACTTTATGGAAATAAAAAATTACCAAATAAAATCATAATATAACACCGAACTTTAATTATTTTTTCGTACTCGGTTGATTCTTCGGACAATATTATACTCGCATAATATTGTTTAAGATATTTTAAATTTATACATTGCCCCCTAGCTTGACCGGATGAATCTCCCTCAGTTTGGTCGTCACCCAAAGGGGCATCCAATAATCCATTGCAGATAGAGTTGTCCTGGTTAACTCTGTCATTCACGGTCTTACCATCTATAAGTAGACCCAACAACATGTATACGTTCTCAAGTGTGACGATACACTCACCGAAAGGAAGGTGAAATGTGTGGGTCTCAGGTCTCCATCTCTCCAACAAAGCAAGAATAAATTTGTAGTCTACCGAGTACGAGACTATGTTAAGGAGATTTCCAAATCCAAATCCTCTAATATATGGTTCTATCAAAGGATCGTGGGCTACATATTCATGTACAGGACATCGAAATTGCTTTGGGTCCTAATAAAATATGAGTAAGAAATAAAATAAGAATAAGTAATATATAATAAAAACATAGATAAGAAAGATATAGGAAATAAATATGAAATAAGTAAAAAGAGAGTAATAACATACAAATGTCAAGATATTATCGAGTGTTCCTCTGTGTTCGTCACCCATAGTCAACAGAGACATAATGTTGTAGATGTTGAGTGTTACAGGGGTTGAGTGTGGTAAAGATAGAGTGTTACAGAGATTGAATGTTAGTGTTGCAGATGATGAGATGTTGTGAATTGATGCCCTATTTATAGATGAGGAAGTCTTTACTAGGTTTGCAACCTACACAACATGTGATTGAATGCATGCATGGCATAATAGATGAGGCGCCATAACCTTAGGCGCATGCATGTAGGAGGCGTCATAGTCTTATGCGCATGCATGCAATATTCACATGCAAGGTCACATGCGCCAAGGCTAGTGGCGCATGCATGTGAATTTTGCCATGCAATGAAGAGACGTCAATAGCAAGGGCGCATAGGTTGCTTTATGCGCGTAGGGAATGGGCGTCTGCTTTGGACTATTAGGGTAGAGATTCTTGTGAGATTCCTTGTGTGCAGGTGCATGCTTTATGTGTGCAGAGATTCTACCAGGTGCATGCATTGTATTATCTTGTCTTTGCATGGATTCTTTTCATTGCATTGTCTTGTTTGTGCAGATGAATTGTGTAATCAATGCATTCAACATTTACCCGATTTAATTGCGTGTGAATAACATATCAATGCATTCATCTTCAGTACCCATACAGATCAAAAGAAATACTAAAGTTAGATTTAAAAAATATCTTCCTCACAATATTACATGATCAGGGCTCATACCGAAGGTGAAATATTTGAGCATCAATTATTCAGTTTTTGTTTTCGCAACCCAGAGGTAACTCGACTTACAATAAATCGACGATCAAATTTTTCACATCTGAAACAAAGAATAAAAAAGAAATTGCAGTGCATTCATGTGGGCCAAATCATCTATAAAAATTCGGTTTGCTTTGCAGAAAAATAGGTGAAGTTTTACCAGAAGAAGATTCGAGATGATGATGATGTTCAACATATGTTTGTCAGACACGAACAATATGGGTACAACGATATAGAGTTGTATATATTACCACAACAATAACAAGTGTCTAAGTTCATTGATCAGTCACGAGTGTTTTGTGAAACTGATGTCGACGAACAACCTGAGGTGAATGTTGTAGATGATGAAGAAGAAGAAGTCGAGATTTTGGTTGATTTAATGGTGAACGCTAATGAAGAAAATGAGTCATTACCAACTAGTCATGTATATTGCCCACCTCAACACATGACAAGGTTGAATTTGGGTTCCGATGAACCTTCATCAGATATATGGTACAATCCTTATGTGCAAATGAAAAGATCTTTGAAACAAGGAGACACATTTCACACAAAAGCAGATTGTGTAAAAGCCATTAAAAAGTTTCACATGGAACTATCAGCTGATTTCAGAGTTGATAGAACTAATGCATTGAGGTACAAAATTTATTGTCCGAATAAGCACTGCCTTTTCAGGTTTTCAGCTTCTTACATGCATGCTCACAAACCCAATGCAAGACATCAAAAACTTAGCTCTCAGATAATATACGATGAAATATTGTTTGTCATTGGCGAAAATCCATCATTAAAGGTGAATACAATAATCACGCATATTGTAGCATAATACCACTACACTCCATCATATAGGAAAACTTGGATAGCTATGACAAAGGTTGTTGAAAAAGTGTATGGAGATTGGGAGGAATCTTACAAACAACTTCCAAAGTACTCGTTGGCTCTAAAACAATATGCTATAGGGACTATTGTCAAGTTGGAAACGTTGCCCGCATATACACCAGACGGGACGTGTGCTATTGGAAATGGAATATTCCACCGTCTCTTTTAGGCGTATAAACCATGCATCATAGGTTTTTCTTTTTGTAAACCTACTATACAAATTGATGGTACATGGTTGTACGGAAAATACAAAGGAACGTTACTTATGGCAGTGGCACAAGATGGCAACAACAACATTTTTCCAATCGCCCTTGCCCTTATTGAAGGTGAGACTGCTGAGGAATGAAGTTTTTTCCTAAGAAATCTCTAATTGCACGTTGCACCTCAACCTAACTTATATTTGATCTCCGACAGACACCCTTCAATCATCAGTGCATATAATAACATTGATAATGGCTGACAAGATCCTCCTTTGACGCATGTCTTATGTATTAAACATATTGCTCAGAATTTTATGGGAGATCAAAGACAAAACGTTGCAGAAGAAGGTTGTCAATGCAGGCTACACATTATCAGAACCTTCTTTCAAACACTATCGCGAAGAAATAAGATTGTCAAACGCAGATGCAGTACGGTAGATCAACAATATTCCATTGGAGAAGTGGACTAGGGCATACGACAACGGTCAATGTTGGGGCCACATGACAACAAATCTTGTGGAATCAATGAACTCTGTCTTAAAAGGCATTTGTAACCTACATATAACCGCTTTGGTTCAGACAACATATTTCAGGCAAGGGACGCTGTTTGAGACCAAACGTTCTAAATGGAGTTCAGTGTTGTAATCTGGGCAGTTGTTCAGTGATGCTTCAATGAAATTCATTAGACCTGAAGCTGCCAAAGCAAACACGCACGTGGTCACAGTGTTTGACCGTACTAAAGGTTGATATAGTTTTGCCGAGTCCATGGATCACAATGAGGGCATGTCGATGGGATATTATAGAGTGGAACTAGATAGAGGTTGGTGCGAATGCGGAAAGTTCCAAGCTTTTCGTACGCCCTGCTCCCATATCATTGCGACATGTTCAAAGGTTCGAAGGGATCCATCCTACTTATTATCTGACGTTTCCAAAGTCATTAGCCTATCAAATGTTTACAAAATTAGTTTTTCCGTAGTGGCAAAAGAGGATTACTCGCCAGAATATCAAAGGGACATCGTCTGCCACAACGAAGTTATGCGAAGGAAGAAAAATAGTCGCTCAAACAACACTCGTATTCAAACCGAAATGGATACGACGAACAAAATGATTAGATTATGTAGTTCATGCCGTCAGCCAGGTCACAATCGTACTAACTGTCTTAGTGTTGGAACGAGCACAACCAGATAAATTCACATGTACCTCTATTGCAATATATGAAAAACTAAATTTATTTTATATTATAAGTTTGTGAGGAAATACCATTACACAAACAACAACACAAACAACTAAAACAATTAAAATACAATAACTAAGCGATTACAACCATCAAAACAATTTTGAACATATAATGCATCATCCTATGAACGTCTCTGTCAGTCTTAATATCCACCCATTCACGCACTTCTCCATTTTGGTTGAACGTGAACACAAGCCATTGGATTCTTCTAATCCTTTCACCATCTCCAATTTCTCCTTCTAACTAACTATTCAACGTCCGATTAAGACATTCAAACGAATCTATATTCCAAAGTAGAATCTTTATCGGAGACGCAACGACGGAAAAGATTAAATCGATATTTCGCTTGTGAATGTATTCAGACATGGTCAAAACTCAAAAACTTGAAGGAGAGTAGAGTTGAATGAAAAAAATGTGGTTGTAAGGTAAAAGTTGTGTGAAAATATGGATGAAGGGCGGTGTATTTATAGAAGGAGTAAGAAAATACATGCGTCAAAGGGTTAGCCGCCACACATGTCAACACATGTAGGCGCCAGAAGCATTGACGCAAACAAATGCAACTACATGCATGCGCCGGCTCCCTTCCACCATTTAATGCTTCCAAAGCATGCACCAGTGATGTTGATGTCTCCTCTTGTTTCAAAATGGATGCGTCAATTCATCTGGCGCATCTGTTTTGAAACGTGGTTATTTTAGATTTTTTTTTTAATATTAATTATTTTAGATTTTTTTTAAATAGTGGTTATTTAAAAAAAAATCACAAAATGAGATTTTTAACTTTTCTAATAGCTTTTGATTATACTATAAAGATTAAAAAAAAACATATTTAACCTTTCATTACATTTTTCTTTTCTTGAAAAAAACCTTTCATCATGCTATAGAGGTAAAAGTGGGAAGAAGATTTGGATTTGGATTGGAAGCCCAAAGGCGAGGAAGTTCTCTCTTTGACTCCCCTCCCTCTTTCTCTTTGTGTACCTCCTGATTATCACGTGATCCCTGACCCAGCTGCTCCCAACTCCTTTTGTCACGTACCGCTCGCTTATCTCTCACTCTGTCTCTCTACTCTCTAGTATAGTCCTCTTTTCAAATCTAAAAAAAACTATTCTCCATAACCAATTTAGCAACCACATGAAATGGGGAAATCACAAACTCACATACACTCTTCCTCTCCCAACACATCAAACCAGTAAACAAACTTGTTCATCATTCATCTCTTAAATAATGGCAACAAAGAGAAACCACTCAACCAAATGGATAATCCTCTCACTGTTACTACTCACAACAACATTCTCCAACTCCACCAAACTCAAAACAACACCCTCGCCTCTCTCAGATCCTACTTCCCTCTTAGCATTCAAATCAAAAGCTGATATAAACAACCACCTCAACTTCACCACCAAAACTCCTTTCTGCAACTGGCAAGGTGTAGAATGCAACGGACCTAAAGTAGTTCGTCTCGTCCTCCGAAGCCTAGATCTCGGCGGCGTCTTCGCTTCTCACACATTATCCCTTCTCGACCAGCTCCGTGTTCTCAGTTTACAGAACAACTCCCTCACCGGAGCCATCCCTGACCTCTCCGGTCTCTTCAATCTCAAAACGCTCTTCCTTGATAACAACCACTTCACTGGTTCACTTCCGCTTTCACTTTTCACTCTTCACAGACTCAAAACCATAGATTTCTCTCACAACAATCTCTCTGGAGATATACCTATAGATTTCATAAACCTCGACCGTCTTTACTATCTTCGTTTAAGCTTCAACGCTTTCAATGGTACTATTCCTCCTTTTAATCAGTCTTCTCTCCGAACTTTTGATGTCTCCGGTAACAATCTCTCCGGCGCAGTTCCGTTAACCACCACGCTGTCTCGTTTTCAGCCTTCTTCTTTTGCTTTAAACCCTAACCTCTGTGGAGAAATCATTCGGAGAGAATGTCGTCCAACAACGCCGTTTTTTGCTCCTACCTCGCCTCCGACAGTTGGAATCGGTCAGAGCGCGGATGTTCACGGTTTAATACGGCAGCCGTACGAGAAGAAACACAATCGGAAAGCGGCGATAATCGGATTCTCCACCGGGATAGTGTTTCTAATACTTTCCCTTACGTGTTTCGCGGTGGCAGTGAAGAAACAGAGGAAGAAGAAAGGTAAAGGCTCCTCCGGTTCGAGCGTGATGGCTTCGGATGCGGCGGCGACTGCGGAAGCTGCGGTTGTGATGCAAATGGAGCAAGAGAGGGAGTTAGAAGAAAAGGTGAAAAGAGCTCAAGTTGCTAAGAGTGGGAGTTTAATATTCTGTGCGGGTGAGTCACAGGTGTATACGCTGGACCAGTTGATGAAAGGATCTGCGGAGCTTTTAGGTAGAGGGTGTTTGGGTACAACTTACAAAGCAGTGTTGGATAACCGTTTGATTGTAACGGTGAAGCGTTTTGATTGTGGGAAAATGGGTGGACACGTAAGCAAAGAAGTGTTCGAGCGTCACATGGAATCAGTTGGTGGTCTTAGGCATCCAAATTTGGTTCCTCTAAGGGCTTATTTTCAAGCAAATCATGAGAGACTTATTATCTATGATTATCAACCCAATGGCAGTTTATTCTCTCTCATACATGGTACATTACAATTCCTTTGCATTTTTCTCTTGATTATGTTCATTGACGATTTGATTTATTTTAAAAAGTAATATAGTATGTGATGTTTTTGTAGAACTACCAACTGAGCCACGGGACAAGAACTAGTAAGAAGTAATATAGTATTAATTAGTATACTAATTAAGTAAAGTTTTTGAACATTTCTATTTGAGGGTTGGAAATAGTTGTTAGTTAATTATATTGAGAGGCAATGTTGAATTTGGGTTTTAGGTTAAGATTACAATGGAAGGAAAACTTGGTCATTACTATGTGGAGGTGATGAAGGACGAGTATTGATGAACTATAAAAAGAATCTGAACATTAATTATGATTCCTGAATGAGTTGTTTTATGAAAAAAAGGACTAGTATTGATTAGCTATGAAAATATCTGGACAAAGATCCTGATTTTTGTTCTGAATGATATTTAATTTCTCTGTATTGTTGTGGGGTAGGATACACGAGGTGGAACCTATTGTGCTTGGTTGATTATATCTATAATTTGCATCTTATCCTTTGTCCTTTGGGTCCCGGGTCATATGCTCTACTATAATTGTTGTTGTCATGTGAAAATTATGAGTGTGTTCAAGTTGTTAAACGAGAGTCAGGTCATGGACTTCTTGATGCATGCCTAACTGCATTAATCAACTACCATGAGTACCATGAATCCAATACTAGCATTACTTTCTTGCTTTCCTATTTGCCATGGCAAGGTTGTTTTTTATTTCCCAGTACCTTAATTCAAACTCACTTATATAGGGTCTGGTTGGATTGACTTAATAATCACTCACGAGATTATTTGAGAGCTAATGAAAATAACTTATGACATGTCTAAACTGTTTTCAGCTTATTTTCTATAAGCATTCCCATAGTTTATATAAAAACAAAATATTTTTATTATAGAAATAACTTATACATAAACACTTATATAGTGTTTATGATATAAGTTCTTCATTAAGTTTTTCATAACAACTAAAGTTGATATGTTGTTAATTGTTATTTGATGCAGGTTCCAGATCAAGCAGGGCAAGGCCATTGCACTGGACATCATGCTTAAAAATAGCAGAGGATGTAGCACAAGGGCTTTCATACATCCACCAGGCATGGAGACTGGTCCATGGCAATCTCAAATCCACCAATGTTCTTCTAGGACCCGATTTCGAAGCTTGTGTCACAGACTACTGCCTGTCTGTGTTGACTAATCCGTCTACTTTTGACGAGGTTGGTGATTCTGCACCCTATAGAGCTCCAGAAACTCGCACTCCAAATCACCAGCCGACCCCCAAATCCGATGTTTATGCTTATGGTATTTTGTTACTAGAGCTTCTGACTGGGAAATATGCCTCCGAGCTTCCATTCATGGTGCCTGGTGATATGTCAAAATGGGTGAGATCAATCAGGGATGACAATGGGAGCGAAGACAACAGAATGGATATGCTTCTTCAGGTGGCTACAACTTGTAGCTTGATCTCTCCTGAGCAGAGACCCACAATGTGGCAGGTCTTGAAGATGTTACAGGAAATCAAAGAGATTGTACTATTGGAGGATAGTGAAGTGGATGTACGCAGTAGTAATGTCGTTGCCATGTCTTAGTATTCATTTTTGTTTTTGGGTATGTTATAGGAGGATAGAAAGACAAAAGAGTAGTGTGAACTAGGGATAAAACAATTAAGAGTGAGGTACAAAACCTATGAATTTCACTATGTGATAGTATTAATTAGACTCTTGGAATGTTGTTGATAGAATGTGGGGTGAACTTAACTTCCTCATTTGGGCTTGTCTATTGCTGCTGCCTGAGCTTGATTCCATTAAAAAAAAAGCAATCAGTTGAGGGATTGTTAGCTCCTGGCTATTTGTTAACACAGCTGGTTAAGAAAATATAACAATTGAAAGGAAAAAACTAGAAAAATAGAAAACAGTATTTTTGGTGTAACTGATTTATACCTAGAAATGGAACATGTGGTTGTAGCAATAAAGTCCAAAGGTGGGGGACGAGGAAGTCTTTGCATGTTCGTGACTTGGATCTATAACACTATATAAAGAGAATATTTTATTATTTTATTGTGTAATTTAGTTAATAATTTTCTTTAAAATTATTATTATTAATTTTCATATATTTTTTTATTATTAGAGCACTCATATCTATCATATTCATTTGGGTTTTTTGAATGGGACATGCTTAATTTTTTATATTATTTCATATTTCAGTTATGTCATGTAAATGATTAACAGCAATCAACATATCATCAACATACAATAAAAAATCATAAAAGAGTCATCATCAAGGCTCATAACATAAACACAACAATCATACTCATACCTTATATAGCCAATCTGAAATATGTATGAATCAAAATGCTTGTACCATTGACTTGTAAACTACTTTGTACCATTTCCTTGGATGAACTCACGATTTTCAACAATGGCGAAAACCACATTGATGCCCTAACCTCTAACCAAATGACAATGCATGTCTATATCAACTACCTATTTCGATGGCACTACTATCTAATGTAGCTTAAACAACCTATGTTACCTAAAACGTCATTCAAAACACACACAAAAAAGAATGAAATGAGAAACTTACCAAATTAGCATTGTGGATAAGAAACTTGAATGAAGTGAGTAACTTTGCATCAAATGAATTAGAATGGAGTGAGTAAACTTGATTAATCTTGCTCAAATTGGATTTGGAGATGGTTTGCAATAAAAGAGCTCAAATAGAGTTTTTTGAGTAACTTTTCAGAAAATGAAAGAGGAAGAGGGAAGAGGATGGCTCGAGCTTAAGAATAAAACGCGTTCAGAGATGCATCTCCATAAAACCCACTGAATTTTGAATAACTGGTGTTTACGGAGATGTATCTCCGAACCCACCCTTACATTATACGGAAATACATCTCTGGATTAAACTTTAGCAAAATAAGGGTGACTCATCCATTTGCGTTGAAGAGTGTGTAAAAAAAGATGTGTGACGATAGGGAGAATCTTAGCTTTTCACCATGGTGGGGGAGAACTCCTAAGGGTGTAAAAAGTAATTTCTATCTATTTTTTCCATTCTATTTGTCCCACCTCTCAAATATGATTCATCAGTGTTAACTAGGGGTGGGAGTAGGTCAGACCAACTAATAAGGGCCTACGGCTTAGGCCATACCATATTTTTTTTAAAATAAAAGGTTTATGTTTTTTTATAAGTTTATTTAGTTAAAAAGGTCAGTACTCATGCCATCAAAAAAATTCTTTTAAGCCTATCAGACCGACCTATTTAAATAAATATGAATAATTTTATACTCCCTCCGTCCCAAAATAATGGTCATAGTTGGTTATTTCACACAGATTAAGAAAATGTAATAAACGAAAGAGAGAGAATAGTTCTTTTATCAAACTATCCTTGTTTACTATTGGTGTATTCGAATTATCATAAATGTAGAGTGAGAGAATAATAAATTAATAGTATTAATTAGAGGACATAATTGGAAGATAAACATTAGAATTGCATTGGAAACTAAAATGTGACACTTATTTTGAGACAAATAACTTTATAAGATGCAACAATTATTTTAGGACAGATGGAGTAATTACTATTATATTGTATATTGCACTTTGAACTAAAATACAAAAATAAAACTTAGTTACATTACAAAACTAATGAAAATAGGATGGAAACATCTTATGAACAATGTCATAAGTTGTTTTCATAAGTTTTTCTAAACAAATAGTCTCACAAAACATCTCGTACTAGGTAGGCTCAAATATATTATTTTTATTTCATTTAATATGATTATTTGATTCAATCCTATTAACAATTGAGATTTAGTATAAGATTTTTAGACTTACACCTGATATCAATGGGTCCTAACTATATATTGTTAGAAATTCATGAATATTAAATTTCTATTTCTGTATGTTTCAAAATGATAAGAAAAGTGGAATGTAGTAAATGTTAATAAATGCAACGGAAATAGTCCCACATAGAAAGATTTGCTCACATTCAAAGCCTTTATAAAGAGTTAAGAACATTAACTCAATAAAAGGACAAAGGAGGATAAACTGTCACATGGACAAATATGGTGGTCTCAAGCATTATGCCACTTGTCTCTTCCATACAATCTTTGTCAGTGTTGCCATCGACGATACTGACTCCAGCTCCGGGATCGAGTTTGAGGGCGTGGGCGTAGAGACACTAGTGGCAGTTTGTAGGCGACACTTAAGCACGACGCATCAGAGTAATCAGGCTACTCGCGATGTCAGCGGGCAGCGTCTGGCCTTCGGCCTACCTTCCTATTGCTCTCGTTTTGTTAGATGCATGAGTTTGAATTTTTTAATTCAAAGTGAAGCAACACTTCGTGAAATGTTGTTGGAGAATGAAAATAGGCAATGCTTAGAAACAATGCAACTTTCAGTTAAAAGGTGTTATTTCATCAAGGGTCGCAACCTTGTGAAACAACACATACATGACCTATAAATACTTCATTTTGGAATTCATAAAACACATTACAAAATTGAATATCCGCTTGAACAAATTCCAAACACTTTTTGCTACAAAATTGTGTTTCGATGGTCTTACGCAAATTCGATATAAGACTGAATTGTCCTGAGTATTCATGCGTTCCAACTCTAAGAAACACAAAGAGAGTGCTTGAAATAATTTTGAGGAAAATGACTTCATTCACGATTCAGTCCTGGATTCATTCGACTTTACTGATATTTGTAACATTCTTAAAAGTATTCGTATAATGGTTTTCGACGTTGCAGTTTCAAGCATCAAAGTTATGAACGAGGACCTAGTCAAGTTGGATCTCTTTGATGGAGCCAATTTCACCAGGTGGCAAGATAAGATGTAATTCCTACCGACTTCCATGAAGGTTCAATATGTCATAGATCCCGACTTAACACCAATTCTTAAACCAACTGAGGATGACTCTGAAGAAATCAAGAAGGAGCGTAAAAAACGCAAGGAGGACGAATTGTTATGCCGTGGACATATTCTGAATACACTATTTGACCGTCTCTACGATCTCTATATCGATACTCATTCAGCAACAGAAATCTGGAAGACACTTGAGTTTAAATTCAAGGCAGAAGAGGAAGGTACAAAGAAGTTCTTAATTTCTAAATACTTTGATTTTAAATTTGTAGAATCCAAGCCCATTCTTCCCCAAATGCACGATTTACAGGTTCTCGTGAATAAAATAAAAGTGGTGAAAATACACATTTCTGAGACCTTTCAAGTTGTTACAATCATTGCAAAATTTCTAACTTCGTGGAAAGACTATAGAAAGAAATTGTTGCACAGTTCTGAGGACTTCTCTCTAGAGAAAATGCATAAACATCTTCGAATTGAGGAGGAATCAAAGGAAAGGGAGAAATCAGAATCTGCTGGTCTTTCCAAAGCCAATTGTAGCACCTCAAATTTGCACCTACATTTTGTACATACATTTTCATATTAGGTCATAGCATAACATGGTCCACTGCATAACATTGCATTGTCCCTTTTGCCCAAGTGCAAGATCATCAGGAGAATTAGGTCAAACTGATCAGGAGATCAGTCAATCAAGCAAGCAAGTGCATTTCTCAAAGAGCCAAGGCCCTAGGGTTGGTCCAACATGTTCACATGACCTAGGGGTCCTTTTGAAGTGTTTAGGTCAAAGATTGGATGTTCAGAGGTCATCATTCAATGCACAATCAGTCAGAAACCCTAAAAAGTCAAACTTGGTCAACTGTGACTGATTTTATGGTTTTGATGGATGGATTTGGTTTGAGAGAGCTTATTCATGTCCAAATAGGCCTCATATATCATGGCAAACATCATCATTGAAGAATTTGAAGCCAAATCAGAAATTTCCAAAAATAGAAACTGGACCTGTAATTTTAACTGCCAAAAATGGAAACTTCTTGATCCCAAACTTACATCATGATACAAGCTTCAAATGAATTTTTGCCCAACATGAAAGTTGAAGATCTTGTTCTCCCATTTCCAAAAAGTCCAAGAACTCTCAATTCCCATGTATGGTTGGCAAGATATGATCAATTCATTTTCAAAAATTCTTGAACTTCAAAAGGCCATATCTCTCAAACCATTTGGCCAATTTTGGTGAGGTTTTTTCCAACAAGTCATATTTAACCTCCTCTTTCCAAAAATGTGACCTTCATGTACCAAAACCTTATGGATCAAAATGGCATTTTTTCACTTACATGAATTATTTTTAAGTAAAGTGAAATTGTGAACTTTTGATTTATTCATTTCCAAACACTTTTGCCATTCAAATATGATCTGAAATGTTGTTTATGACTTGTGGAAGGCCCAAATTCGTGACCTTTGCCATCACACCTCACCATGTGAACCAAAATGGCCAATTAGCAATTTGCTCATTAAAACTAATTGTGCTTAGCACTTCATAAAACCAACCTTAAACAGAAGTACATAAGGACATTTTTCTGCTCATTGTGAAGCCCTAGCTGCCTCCTAACATCACAGAAACTCATTCTCTCAAAAAACTCTCAATTCATTCATTTGGAATTTCTGCTCAAAACACCAAAGAAGCACGAATTTGCTTATTTGTTCCGTCCTTAACCAACACATTGGAAGCATTTTATGGCCATGAATCCCAACTGTAAACCAACTTCAAGTTCTGTTTTCTCCATGAACTCTTCCATGGCAGAAGTTGTTTGCATCCATTTCAAGCTTCTTTGAGCCAAACCCTTTGCATCATTTATCATTTGGAGGACCATAGAGTGACTGTTTCAGCAAGGCATCACCAAACTCCAACTGTTTCACGAATTTCTCCAAAATCAAGTAAGCAATCGAATCTCTAATTTCTTAAAATGATGCTATGCCTTGTGTAAATCCTTTCTTGTTGGTCATGCTGAAACTTGAATCACTAAAAATGGTTGAGCTATGTGTGAGAAATCTGGATTCAAAGTTTCACACTCAAACTTATTCTTGCTCGATGCTTCTTGTTTAGCATGATTTAATGGTTATGGTTGTCGGATTATGCATGTAGGTTGTTTACTGATCATAATGATATGCTCATTACTCATTGCTGGGAAAATTGTTCTTGAACAAGTTTGATGATGAAATATATTTTTGCTCGATTCATGATGCTAAGTGTGATTTAATGAAAATGAATGATGGATTCATGTTGCTTATTGTCTGCTGATTACATTGATGTATTCAATTTGTGTTTCTGGGCATAACAAAATTTGAGTCGAATTGGAAGGGATGAAGATCATGTTACTGTGCTAAAACCCTAATTTGTTCATGCCTGGCCCAGAATTCACGTGCTGCATGCCACTGTAGCGCATGGGCCAATAGAATTATTTCCTTGCCTCGCCCTAAACGACCGCGTATTGGTTAAGTGACCTGGGAATTACAAGTTTGCCATTCGTGGCACATGACACATTGAATTATGTTGTTTTTTTTCATTTTTAATTTCATTTTTGATCACAAACTTGTAAAAATCATATCTCCATCATTTTAAGTCCAAAATTCATGGGATTTTTTGCATTCTCTTCATCATGATCTCTACTTAATTGTCATATTTTTTCCAGATTTTTGTGATGAATGGATTTTATTTGGCATATTGGTTTGTAACATGTATCCACATTTTGCACATTCCACCAAATCATTTGTGAAATGGCCATGCTTTATCCTTTGACCTTGAAACTTTTTGTGCACAAACTAGACATCCCTATGGTGATTTTGGTGTAAAGATCATGAATTTATCTTATCTGGATTGTGAGTTATGATTTTTTGAAGTAGGGTGTGACAATTTGTGTCACACCATTGATGTGTAACTTGTTGATTTTCATAATCATGCTTCTTGACCTCAAAATGGATTGAATTTTTGTATGATTGAGCTTGAACATGTCTAGTTTGCATATGATGTTTTGTGGATTTGTTTATGGCATTTTCCATTTGTTTGAGATTTTCTCCCCTGTTTGACCAAAATGTTGACCTTATGTGATGCATGTGCCCATTTGTTTTGTGAAATTCTCATACTTTATTAGATGGACATGAAATTTGATATGCGATTACTAGACATCTTAAGCTATGCCATGGTTTTAGTCCCATTCATTTATCATATGCCATCCCTGATTTATGAATTTTTCAAGTTGATACATGTTTGGTTGACTTCTTTGAGCATGTTCAAAATTGCCTTGCCTTTCTGATTTTCATTGACTATCTTCTACTTGTCCAAATGAGATGAAATTTGACATGCTTACCATGCTGTGGATTGTGATTGATAATGATTTATTTGGTGATTTTTGGAGATGTTTGAGATTGCTTTTGATTCAAGTCTTTCTGTTGACTTCTATGAGCTTTTGTTTGCTATACTTTGACCTAAATTGTTCATGAAATGATGATGATGATTGATATGAATGTGAAACCAATTGGTATTGTTTCTTGATTGTTTGAACATGATTTTGGATACTTGCCCTTTGCTGTTTTAACTTTCTCATTCACTTTTGACCCTAGGCTTGCCCTAGTGGTCCTGTTACTCACATTTGAGTTCATGTTTTCAGGTTGACCAACAAACGGCCAATGAGACCAATTCTTTTTGATTGAACTTGCTTGTTTATCATGACTAACATGTTATTTTTGTAGGTTGCTTGGCTCACATGCCTTGAGCCTTATGCCTTGCACATTCACTTGCTTATGATTAACTGTTGATGTCTGTTTCCTTTTGCTTTGTTTTGAAGTTGTATACTAATGTCTGCTTGACTATTTCAGGTGCTTTTAGTTGCTCAGTTCCTTGTGAACTTTTGCTTTGCTTTGCTTGTATAAGCAATTTGCATTGAGGTATACTTCTAAATCTTCATGTAGTCTGGAAGACCTGGCCTGTTACTTGGCCAGGCAACTGTCTGAAGTCCTCCTTAAGAGGCAATGTTTGTGACTGTTTACATTTGTCCTTGTATAGAGTCAAAGACCTCCTAAGTGAAGAGGCAATTGGCAGAACCCAAGGGATATGCAACCTATCCCCTGCTATTCTGTGTGTCATCTGTTTTGCTCACACCACTGTGTTGATGCATTGCAGATACAAACCCAAGATCTTGTACAATTGTACAGTTGAGTCAGTTTTAAATGTGTAGAAGGGTTTCCACTTTCTGAACCCACACATTCTTGTCTTAAGCTCTCCCAGGCCAGGGATAAGAGCTGTGAAGTCCTATCTTCACTCACCTTTCATCTGCTTCACCTTAGCCCCTCAATGGCAAGGTTAAGAGCTAACATAACCCAGTTACAGAGGTTTGTTTGTTGAGGTTGATATGACCCCTCGACTAAAACCTAACCTTGATTAAGCCCATTGTTTGCATATAGTGTGTGCTACTTGTGCTTGTGTGTTTGTTTGACTTGCTTCCTGTGCAAGTTAGGGTTAGTTTAGACTTGCTTCCTGTGCAAGTTAGTTTTGCTTGGCTTGCTTCCTGTGCAAGTTAAGTGTGTGTGTGGCTCGCTTCCTGTGCAAGTCATGATTAGGATAGGCTTGCTTCCTGTGCAAGTTAGCTAGAAACCTTAACTTAGGGATGATTTGCATGATAACATCTAGGCTCGAGTCGTAGTCTCCCTAGTTGTGTCTCCCTCTGTTATCTGGTTAGGCTAGTCTTTCTCCCCTCTGTAGGGGAACTACATCGCCCTGATCCTCGTTCCAGACGAGGTATGTAGGCAGGAGACCGTGCGAGGTCTCTCCGGGCACCTTTTTTCTTTTTGTGTGTGTTGTTTGACGATTGCTAGGCTCGAGTTCCCGACTCCTTAGCAATTTGTTGTCTGTTTGTTCTGGTTGTGTGCTTGGAAGCCGGTATAAGTCCATCGAGTGGCATCTGGGTTCCAGTGTGCATGTGTTGGTTTGGATGCTGATGTAAGTCCAGTGATTGGCATTCGGGCTCCACGTTTGCCTTTGCCTGTTTTTGTGTGCGTGTCAGCCGAGCTACGAATGCTCTGATTCTCCTTCGTCCAAGGAGATACGTATGCATAGGACGCGATATCCTAGCGAGCATGTGTCGTTTCCCCAGTCCGAACTACTTCGACTCTGATGTCTATGCCTGATAGACTAAGTAGGCCCAGGATGCGATATCCTGCCGAGTCAGTCTTGTTTGTTTTCTTGTGTCTCTTTCAGCCAGTGTGTGTGTGTGAGCAGCGTTTTTAGCAACCATTTTCCTTTCTATTGTGCGTGGATCCCGTCGAGTACGACGGATGCGTAGGGGTGCTAATACCTTCCCTTCGCATAACCGACTCCCGATCCCATTCTCTTTGGTCGCGAGACCATGTCTTTTCCAGGTTTACTCTGAGCGTTTCCTTTCCCTCTTTTGGGATAAATAACGCACGGTGGCGGCTCTGTTGTTCCTGTTTTCCCGCCGGTTTTTCGCGTAATGCGACAGCTGGCGACTCTGCTGGGGACACGAAGTTGACCTCTGCTGGTCCATCTTCCCTGAGCGAGTCTCTCCTAGCGCTCTCTAGGTTAGGGCTTTGGTTGCTTTTTGCTGTTATTTATTGCATTCATTGTATATATGTGCATTTATTATTTGCATTTATTGTTTGCATCAATGTTTGCATTCATTCATTATCATCTGCTGTGCTGTCTGTGTTTCTCTGTTTGGGGGTGGGAGTCACTTGAGGTAAAAGGTCCAATACCCAGACCATGAGTGAAATCTAGGATGCTTAGGAATAGAGTGATTCGTGGGAAGCGGGTGGTATTGCGCCACTCAGCGGAACATTGATATCACGAACAGTTCAGACCCTGGTGGGATATTGTCGTTGCATACTTCAGGTGTGTATATGATGATATTCTGCGAAAGGTTATTTATGCTGTGTTTCTCTCGACTTTACCCTGGCCTAGACGACACCCGTGAGTGGGGAGGGAATGATCTTTATTACAGGTACAGATGGTGACTCAGGTGGTGACTAATGGTTCCGTTGATCAGAGTCATATTTATCAGTCGGATTTATGGTCATTTATTGCCGAGACGCCGGAGTGCTGTCCGTGGTATTTGTCAGTGGGGATCCGTTTATTTCAGGATTCCCCGGGCCGATTCAGAGATCCTATGGTTATCTGCTCAGAGATTGTCTGATGATGATGATGTATCTGTCAGTTCCGTTTATTTCGGAACTCCCTTGAGTTGGATTTGTGGTTACATATTCCCTCAGATGGTTGTGATCAGTTCAGAGATCAGGGCTTCAGTGCAAATGTTCAGATGACTCGGAGGATGGCACAGTGCATCGCATTCATACATCTGCATCATTCCCACTTTGCATTCATCTGCATCAAACCTACGTCTAGCCATATGAGGAGTATTATTGATTGAGAATCTGGTTGAGAGACATCTGAATGTCAAAATGTTATTGTCGAAATATTATCTGTCTCGATGAAACCAGAATCAAAGGACAGAATCTTCCTCATATGGACAGACGTTGCATTCATGCATATTAACCTGTTTGCTGTTTTGCAGGTATCAGTTCTAACGTGCGTGATTGTTTCAGGAATCATTGCTCGTGCTCGTAGAGTTGTACCTTTGCACTCAACCCGACCTCACAGATACTTCACGAGGCGCAACACTCCTCGACTGATGGATCTTCCAAACACAGATATCCTCGAGCTAAAAGACAAGATGACTGAGCTGATCAACATCATGCAAGGCTTTGCAGTTGGTCAGAAGGCTCTAGCGGATAAAGTCGAGAAGCTCGAGCGGGCTTCAGCAGCAAACAGTGGTGTAAACTTGGATGGTGTCTCCAACCAGGGGCTGGGTGGTTCTAGAGATGGTGGAAAGAGAGCAACGGTGGGTATGGTGAATAACGCCGCTGAGGGTTTCGGTGCTGCTGGTGGTCAACCGGGGCAGAATTTGAAGGATAGTCTGTTTCCTCCATTCTTCGGGGTTGAGGATGACAGAGAGGAAGACAGGGAGGCAGACCAGTTCTCGATGCATAATGAACCTTTTGGTCAGTACAGTGCTCCGCCGCAGAACAAAGAGATTCAGCTGCTAGCTGAAAAGATCAGAGCTCTGGAGAGCTATGCCACTCCTGGGGTGGTAAACATGTCAAACATGGGGCTAGTGGAGGGGATTGTGATCCCACAAAAGTTTAAAGCGCCCGCGTTTGATCGCTATAATGGGAGTTCCTGTCCCGAGACTCATCTGCAGGCTTTTGTCCGCAAGATCTCAGCTTACACCATGGACCAAAAGCTGTGGATGTACTTCTTCCAGGACAGTCTGTCCGGAGGCTCACTGGAGTGGTACACCAAGCTCAAGTCCTCAGATATCAAGAATTGGCAAGATCTGGGGGACGCATTCTTTAAGCAGTATCAGTTCAATGCTGATATGGCCCCGAGTCGCACCCAGCTGCAGGGTATGTCTCAAAAGAATAACGAAGGGTTTAAAGAATACGCTCAGAGGTGGAGGGAGTTGGCTGCCAGAGTGCAACCTCCACTAGTTGACAGAGAGATGTCTGATCTCTTTATGGGGACTTTGCAGGGGGCGTATGCTGAGAGGATGGTTGGTTGTCCGGTGACCAACTTTTCAGATATAGTTGTGGCTGGGGAGAGAATTGAGAGCTGGTTGAAGCTCGGGAAGATTCAGGGTGTAGCTTCGTCGCCTGGGTCAAAGAAGCCCTTTGGGAATGGACAGAGGAAGAAGGAGGATGATACCAGTGCAGTATACGCACAAAGAGGACCCAGTAGGGATCGTTACTTCCAGCATACTGCTGCGGTAACCATTCCTGCTGAGCATCAGCCTGCACAGCGACAACAACAACAACAACCTCAACAGCAAAGACAACCATTTCAGCAGAGGCCTCAGAGGGCTGGTTATCAGGTGTGGGGGAGAGCAGTTGATAGGCAGTTTGACAGGCCGCCTGTGACTTATTCTTTCCTGTTTAAAAAGTTGATGGACTTGGGGCTGGTACAACTAAGGACTCTGGCACCTTTGAGACCTGATCAAAGGCCAGCCAACTATGATGAAAATGCAAAGTGTGAATTCCATTCGGGTGCTCCTGGACATAATATAGAGAACTGTAAAGCTTTTAAGCACACAGTTCAAGACTTGGTGGATTCGAAAGCTATCAACTTTGCACCATCTCCCAACGTGAATGCTAATCCCATGCCCGCGCATGGTCAAAGGGGGGTGAATGCTATCTCTGAGGAGGGCAGAGTTGGGTTGTCAAGTGTTAATCAGTTGAAGACTCCTCTGGCTGAGGTCAAGAGGCAGTTGTTGAAGAATGGGGTTTATCCAGGCTGTGATGAGCAATGTGCTGAGTGCGTTGGTGCCCCTGATGGGTGTGAACTCTTAAGGAAGACTGTCCAGAGTTTGATGGACGATGGGAGTATTTTGATTGAGAAGGTTGATATGGGAAAAGAAGAGGTCTCCACCATAACAATTTATTTTGACCCGGTAGATTTGTCTACCCTGGCGGAGGCGGCTCCAGTTACCATCACGGTACCTGGACCCATTCCGTATGACAAAGAGGATGCCGTACCATGGCATTATGGTGGAGAGGTATACTGCAATGGTGAGAGGGTAGAGGATCAGACTGCGGATGAAACCACCGTTTCGAAGGTGGATAACGCCGGTCCTAGCGGTTTCACTCGCAGTGGCAGACTGTTTGCTCCGGATGCCTTAAGGAGAGAAGAAGGAGAGAAAGAGAAAAAAGAAAAGGCCGAGGCTTTAGCCAGGGCAAAAGGGAAAGCAGTGGTGAGTGATAGTACTCCAGTGGTGACACCGGCGCCGCTTGGGTCGGAAGAAAAACTTGATGATGATGCAGAGGAATTCTTGAGAATCATCAAGAAGTCTGAGTATAAATTGGTTGACCATCTGCAGCAGACTCCTTCCAAAATATCCATTTTGTCCTTGTTGTTAAGCTCTGAGGGTCACAGGGAAGCTTTGTTGAAGATTTTGAGGAAAGCCTATGTTCCTCAAGAGATTACCATTAACCAGTTAGAGACGGTCGTGTCTAACATGCATGCCAGCCATGGGTTGGGTTTTACAGACATGGACTTGACTGTGGATGGGAGAAATCACAATCGGGCGTTACACATAGCGATGGAATGTAAAGGAGCCGTGCTTTCGCATGTGCTGGTTGATACCGGCTCCTCTTTGAATGTGTTGCCGAAGAAGGCTCTGGCAAAGTTGAATTGTGATGGGCTGATTCTGACTCCGACTGATTTAATAGTGCGGGCATTCGATGGGTCGAAGCGGGCCGTGTTTGGAGAGGTTGAGCTTCCTGTGAAGATAGGCCCAGAGGTGTTCAAGTCGACTTTTTACGTCATGGATATCCAGCCGGCATATAGTTGCCTGTTGGGTCGACCATGGATCCATGCTGCTGGCGCAGTGACCTCGACTTTACACCAAAAGTTGAAATACATCTGGGAGGGACAGGTCGTCACTGTCTGCGGAGAGGAGGATATCTTTGTCAGCCACCTGTCCTCATTCAAATATGTGGAGATGGATGGCGAAATCTGGGAGACGCCAAGTCAAGCTTTCGAAACCGTTAAGGTGGAGAATGCCCTGTTTGCCAAAGAGGAGGAGAAACCGTCCATTGCTTCGTACAAACAGGCCGCCGAGGTGGTAAAGAATGGAGAGGCTCCTGGTTGGGGCAGGATGATGGATATCTCCGCAAAGAAAGATCGCTTCGGAGTGGGTTACCAGCCGGGCCGAGGCTCAGGATAAGGCAGAGGACGCCGTACATCAGTAACATTCACAAGCGCCGGAATGCTGGATCCGGATCACATCTGCATGATAAGTGAGGAAGCTGATAGCGACTGCGACATTGACCGGTGGATAAAGCCGTGCGCACCAGGGATGGGAATCCAAAACTGGAAGGCTGAAAAGATCATCCGGGTCACTCTGCTGGAAGAGTAATATTTTTCTTGTTTTGATTTTATGTGCATGAAAGCCATACGTGTTGCCCGACACGTAATGGTTCATTGTAAGGGCCACCTCATGTTTAAATTTGCAAGTTCGCATCGTTAATAAAAGGATGTTTTTCAATTAAAAGCGGTGTTCCCTGTTTTTCATTTATTTTTGCAGTTTAAAAAATAAAAACAAAATAAAAATGGCAATGTTTTCATTTTTCTTTTTTCGATTTGTCACACACCGGTTCTAAAGCAATGCATGAATCAACATTCATGCAGATGTGATTCTTCTCCGGATCTCATTGATAACAATCCTGTTACACCCTCGTATGACTTCGACAATCCAATCTATCATGCTGAAGAAGAAGGCGAAGAAGATTGTGAACTGCCAGGGGAATTAGCCAGGTTGTTGAAACAAGAGGAGAAGGTGATTCAGCCGCATGAAGAGCAGATTGAGGTTGTGAACTTGGGTACCGACGAGGTCAAAAAAGAAGTGAAAATCGGGGCTGCTTTGGAGGAAAATGTCAAGAGCAGAATGGTAGCACTGTTGAAAGAGTATGTCGACATCTTTGCCTGGTCTTATCAAGATATGCCAGGGTTGGATACCGATATTGTTGTGCACAAGCTACCGTTGAGAGCAGATTGTCCTCCAGTGAAGCAGAAATTGCGCAGAACTCGACCTGACATGGCGATGAAAATCAAAGAAGAAGTGCAGAAGCAGTGGGATGCTGGTTTCCTTGCTGTCACTAATTATCCGCCGTGGGTTGCAAATATCGTGCCAGTTCCGAAGAAGGATGGGAAGGTGAGAATGTGTGTGGACTACCGAGATCTGAACAGAGCTAGTCCGAAAGATGATTTTCCGCTACCTCACATCGATGTGTTGGTAGATAATACAGCTCAATTCTCGGTGTTTTCCTTCATGGATGGCTTTTCTGGCTATAATCAAATTAAAATGTCGCCAGATGATATGGAGAAAACAACGTTCATCACACCGTGGGGTACCTTTTGTTACAAGGTGATGCCATTCGGTCTCAAGAACGCCGGTGCTACTTATCAGAGGGCCATGGTGACTTTGTTTCATGATATGATTCATCATGAAATCGAATGCTATGTTGATGACATGATAGCAAAGTCCCAGACAGAAGAGGGGCATTTGGTAGATTTGGCCAAGTTGTTCGACCGGCTGAGACGGTTTAGACTGAGGTTGAATCCGAACAAGTGCACGTTCGGAGTGCGGTCCGGTAAATTGCTGGGGTTTATTGTAAGTGAGAAAGGAATCGAGGTTGATCCTGCAAAAGTAAAAGCAATAAGAGAAATGCCTGAACCGAGAACGGAGAAGGAGGTTCGTGGTTTCTTAGGTAGATTGAACTACATTTCACGGTTCATATCTCATCTAACAGCCACGTGCGAACCGATATTCAAGTTGTTGAAAAAAGATCAAACGGTCAGGTGGAATGATGATTGCCAAGCGGCATTTGAAAAAATAAAAGAATATTTGCAGGAGCCTCCGATTCTGATGCCTCCTGTGGAGGGAAGACCGTTAATTCTGTACTTGACGGTCCTTGAGGGGTCTATGGGGTGTGTATTGGGGCAACATGACGAGTCTGGTCGAAAAGAGCATGCCATATACTACCTTAGCAAAAAGTTTACCGACTGTGAAACAAGATATTCACTGCTCGAGAAAACTTGCTGTGCTTTGGTCTGGGCTGCTCGCCGACTAAGGCAGTACATGCTGGTTCATACCACTTTATTGATTTCCAAGATGGATCCAATCAAGTACATTTTCGAAAAGCCAGCATTGACCGGACGGGTTGCGAGATGGCAAATGATTTTGACTGAATATGATATACGGTATACCTCTCAGAAGGCTATCAAGGGGAGTGTATTGTCTGATTACCTCGCTCAGCAACCCATTGATGATTATCAACCGATGAAGTTTGAATTCCCTGATGAGGACATCTTGTTTCTCAAATCGAAAGATTGCGAGGAACCAATCCCGGAGGAGGGGCCTGACCCTGAATCCGAATGGATTTTGATGTTTGATGGGGCCGTTAACGTGAATGGAAGCGGTGTTGGTGCTGTTTTGGTTACGCCGAAAGGATCCCACATTCCTTTTGCTGCCCGGCTAACATTTGAGTGCACCAACAACGTGGCTGAATATGAAGCTTGTATATTGGGAATTGAGGAGGCGATTGATTTGAGGATCAAGAACCTTGTCATATATGGAGATTCAGCTCTGGTGATAAATCAGGTTAACGGGAAGTGGTATACGCATCAATCTCATTTAGTGCCGTACCGAGATTATACGAGGAGATTGTTGACGTTTTTCACCAAGGTGAAGATGCATCATGTGCCTAGAGAGGAGAATCCTTTGGCAGATGCTTTGGCTACTCTAGCCGCCTTGATTAAGGTGCAGTGGTGGAATCAGTTCCCCAGTGTTGAGGTTGGACGTTTGGATAGGCCGGCTTATGTGTTTGCTGTTGATACAGCGCCTGATGATGAGAAGCCGTGGTATTACGATATCAAGCGCTATCTGGAGACTCAAGAGTATCCCGAGGGAGCATCTAAAAAGGACCGAAAGACTCTGCGGAGGTTGGCCATGGTGTTCTACCTGAATAAGGATGGGGTTTTGTATAAGAGGAACTTTGATTGGGTCTTGCTAAGATGTGTTGATGATAAAGAAGCAAGCCAATTGATGAAAGAGGTTCATGAAGGATCGTTCGGTACCCATGCCAGTGGGAATGCAATGGTAAGGAAGCTGCTGAGGGCAGGTTATTATTGGATGACAATGGAGGCCCAATGTTTTAATTTCGTGCGGAAGTGTCATAAATGCCAGATTTATGCCGATAAGGTGCACGTGCCTCCAAATCCTTTGAGCTTAATGTCGTCCCCATGGCCATTTGCTATGTGGGGCATTGATATGATCGGAAAGATTGAGCCTGCAGCTTCGAATGGGCATCGGTTCATATTAGTGGCTATTGATTACTTCACCAAGTGGGTTGAAGCAGCCTCTTATACGAACGTGACGAAGCAGGTTGTGGCCAGGTTTCTCAAGAGAGACATCATTTGCAGATATGGGGTTCCCGAGAGAATCATTACTGATAATGGTTCTAATTTGAACAATAAGATGATGGCAGAACTGTGCCGGGAATTCAAGATCGAGCATCATAATTCTTCTCCTTATCGTCCGAAGATGAATGGGGCGGTTGAGGCAGCCAACAAGAATATCAAGAAGATTGTGCAGAAAATGGTGGTAACCTATAAAGACTGGCATGAGATGTTGCCGTTTGCATTGCACGGGTATCGAACGTCGGTGCGTACATCTACTGGGGCAACTCCTTTCTCATTGGTGTATGGGATGGAGGCTGTGTTACCGGTTGAGGTTCAGATTCCCTCTTTGAGAGTCCTGATGGACGTGAAATTGCAAGAGGCTGAATGGGTAAGAACCCGATACGAGGAGTTGAGCCTAATTGAGGAAAAGAGGCTGGCGGCCATCTGTCATGGGCAGTTATACCAGCAAAGGATGAAGCGTGCTTTTGACAAAAAGGTGCGACCTCGGGTATATCACGTAGGTGATATGGTGCTGAAAAGGATCCTTCCTCCTCAAAACGATCGAAGGGGCAAATGGACACCGAATTATGAAGGTCCATTCGTGGTCAAGAAGGTCTTCTCTGGTGGAGCCTTGTTGCTAACGACCATGGATGGCGAGGATTTTCCATCCCCTGTGAATGCGGACGCAGTTAAAAAATACTTCGTGTAAAGAGACCCGCTGGACGAAAAGAATAAAATAGTTCAGGCAAAAATGGGCATCCCGGCGAACCAAAAACAGAAAGAAAGGTTCGGGCAAAAATTAGGGATAAAATGAAAAAATTGTACACCCGGCAAGTCAAAAACCTGGAAAGGCGGCTTGGGCAAAAAAGGGTATCCCGGTGGACTGAAAACCCGAAAGGGCGGTCCAGGCAAAAGAGGGATTGAAACGAACAACTGCGTCCAGCATGATCGTTTGCGTTTTGGTTAAGGCATCATGGATAATACCCGGTGGGGATCAATCAGAAACGTCTTGTTCAGAAGGCAGAAAGCATGGAGAGTCTGAGGATATATGGGGTGTAACTAAGTTGGAACTCGATGAGATCACGGGTTTCACATTGCCATTAGGATAGATTTTTCCTTTTGTGCGCAATTACCTCTTTTCAGGAATTGCTTCCTTTGTATTGCTCATTTGAGCCACACTTTTTTCAATCAATAAAATGCATATTCAGTCAAATAATTTTGTTTTTGTTTTTCATTACCGCTTTGATTGCAAAAACATCCAATTATTTTTGATAAAGAATCTTGCATTTTGAGACATACAGGTCCCTTCCAATGCATGTTTGTAAGATTGAGAGCTTGAAATCTTATTCGGAAGGTTGAGGGACCCAAGTGTTGAAATCTTGACACGCCTGGGGCACGGTTTTATCTGACGATCTCCTTCTGCAGGTGCTGTTAGATATTTTCGCTCACTTACAGGTTGTGATGTGGAAGCTTTTGACAAGACAAATCCCCGTGGAGTCCGGTCAGGGACAAATGAATATGAAGGGATGACAAAGAGACGTTGAGACGTGCGACGATCCTTGAATGATAATCAAGAAGACTCTTCAAAGTCGGAAGACTGGAAAGTCTGTGGAAATTCCCCGCAGAGTCCAATCAGGGACAGGCGAGTTGGAGGAACGGTGAAGAGACGGCGAAGGACGTCCGAGGGCCTTTGAAATTAATCAAGAAGACTCTTCAAAGTCGGAAAATTGAAATTTCTGTATAAGTCCCAGGAGTTCGATCTTTGTCGAGTGCGGAGCGATTGGGAATACAAGATGATGGAGCAGAAAAGGTCCAGACGAGTCTGAGAATTCTCAAAAGTGGAAAGCTGATACGAGATTAGGAGGCGGATACTATGGTTCGACAAGTCGACGGGTGTTCTGTACCAACTTTTCTCATTTCCCCAGCGTAGTCTCCAAACAGAGTCGTGAGAACTAACTCCCCAGCGGATCCAAGGTCTGTGGGTCCCCTAGTCGAGTCAGGATGGTTATCCCAGGCAGGTTTAAAACGATGTTTCCTCAGCAGCAGGCCCGAAGGTTGCTATCCCCGAGTGGAGCGGGTTGCAATGAAATATATCTCCAGCGGTGCTCATCCTACCAGTGGATTGGACGAGTTTCCGTAGCAGACTGATATCTGCATCCCCAGCTGGGTTGATTCTACCTGTGGATTGCATGGGTTGTCCCCAGCGGAGTAGCATTCGTTTCCCCTGGCAGGGTCAGGATGGTTATCCCCAGCAGGTTTTAGATCGATGCTTCCCCAGTTGCCAGGCCTGGAGGTTGCTGTTTCCTAGCGGAGTATCTGTGAGCATTTCCCCAGTGAAGTCGTCAGGTATCTGTGAGGGTTCTCCAAGCAGAGTCGGGATTGATATCCCCCGCAAGTCAAAGATCGAGGTATCCCCACTGAGTGTTGGTGGTTCCTATCCCCCAGCAATTCCCCAAGCGGATTGGGTGCAAAGGAGGCTTTCCCCAGCAAGGGTTACCTTTTCTCAACAGCAGCGTCATTCCCCAGTAGGGTGGAATCGGAGTATTGACGAGTTCCTCAGCAGAGTGTCTCGAGCTCCCCAGGAGAGTCCCTTGAGGGGGATATCTTTTATGCATTCATCATGAAGAATAAGCATAGCATATTGCATAATAAATCGCGTAGCATTTCCATAATTATGGAGCATTACGCAGAAAAGTCAATCATGCATCATATTGCACGCATAAGCTAGGCTGAGGCCGTGGTTACCGTTTGGGAGGTGGTTTTATCAGAAATGAAGGTGTTGCTCCGCGGAGTTTAGTATCTTGATTTTGAATCAGAGGTGTTCCTCAGTAGTGCGATACTGGAGGAGTTTTCTGTCGTGCGAGACAGCGATTGGAAGATGTTACTCTGAGGAGTCTAGCATCATGACGTCAGATCAGCAATGTTCCCCAGTAGTGCGATATTGGAGGAAATTTTTCTGTCAAACGGAGAAGGAAATGGAATCAAAGGACGTTACGCGATCAACGCGATTACGGGGTTTAACTGGAGAAAAGGAGATGTTGCGGCATTTTCTGGGGTTCAAATGGAGATTGGAGTTGAAGATTATATCCGGGATGAGGTTCTCAGGATTATCTTCTGTTCATGTGTCACCTTAGACTTTGGCTGAGGCCAATGGAGGTCGTTATAGGTGTCTTCCAGGGAAGAGACGCACATGTTACCTTCCTTTTGTGAAGGTATACCCTCTGATATGTCGCCCTCAGAGTGGTGTTGGTGTTATTTCCGACGTTGCCAGCGGAATCATCACGAGAAATTGGAGAGCGGGGTTCAAACGGAGAAAAGGAAATGTTGAGGCATTTTCTGGGAACGGGGTTCAAGTGGAGAAAGGGAAATGTTGAGGCATTTTCCGGAGAGCGGGGTTCAAATGGAGAAAGGGAGATGTTGCGGCATTTTCTGGAGAATGGGGTTCACAATGGCGATCGCGAGTTATCGTCAGGCGACTGGGGTTCAAATTGGAGAATGGGGTTCATTATTTTGGCAAAACAAGAGGTTGGGGTTCAACTGCAGCGATCGGGGATCATTTGCGCAAAAGAAAAATCTCGGGGTTCAAGAAAAGCATGAAAAGGAGAGATAATAATCCCCAGCGGACGTGTGGTGTTCAGACCATGGTTATCCCTGCGTTACCATTTATTTTGGTATCCAGGTCGACGTTACTATTTCGGTGATCAGGCCGACTTTTTCCGTTCCAGATGGATTTTTCTTTCAAGATTGTTTCTTTGCCGATCCTGACAGGCATTGTTAAGTATTTTTCCAGCAGAGTGCAAATTTCTACGGTTCTTTGGTATTCAATCCCTGTGTACCCTGAAAGTCTGACAGCCGTTGCTCTCATCCATTCGGGTTCCCAGCTGATTGAATAGGGGCAGCTGTAGCACCTCAAATTTGCACCTACATTTTGTACATACATTTTCATATTAGGTCATAGCATAACATGGTCCACTGCATAACATTGCATTGTCCCTTTTGCCCAAGTGCAAGATCATCAGGAGAATTAGGTCAAACTGATCAGGAGATCAGTCAATCAAGCAAGCAAGTGCATTTCTCAAGGAGCCAAGGCCCTAGGGTTGGTCCAAAATGTTCACATGACCTAGGGGTCCTTTTGAAGTGTTTAGGTCAAAGATTGGATGTTCAGAGGTCATCATTCAATGCACAATCAGTCAGAAACCCTAAAAAGTCAAACTTGGTCAACTGTGACTGATTTTATGGTTTTGATGGATGGATTTGGTTTGAGAGAGCTTATTCATGTCCAAATAGGCCTCATATATCATGGCAAACATCATCATTGAAGAATTTGAAGCCAAATCAGAAATTTCCAAAAATAGAAACTGGACCTGTAATTTTAACTGCCAAAAATGGAAACTTCTTGATCCCAAACTTACATCATGATACAAGCTTCAAATGAATTTTTGCCCAACATGAAAGTTGAAGATCTTGTTCTCCCATTTCCAAAAAGTCCAAGAACTCTCAATTCCCATGTATGGTTGGCAAGATATGATCAATTCATTTTCAAAAATTCTTGAACTTCAAAAGGCCATATCTCTCAAACCATTTGGCCAATTTTGGTGAGGTTTTTTCCAACAAGTCATATTTAACCTCCTCTTTCCAAAAATGTGACCTTCATGTACCAAAACCTTATGGATCAAAATGGCATTTTTTCACTTACATGAATTATTTTTAAGTAAAGTGAAATTGTGAACTTTTGATTTATTCATTTCCAAACACTTTTGCCATTCAAATATGATCTGAAATGTTGTTTATGACTTGTGGAAGGCCCAAATTCGTGACCTTTGCCATCACACCTCACCATGTGAACCAAAATGGCCAATTAGCAATTTGCTCATTAAAACTAATTGTGCTTAGCACTTCATAAAACCAACCTTAAACAGAAGTACATAAGGACATTTTTCTGCTCATTGTGAAGCCCTAGCTGCCTCCTAACATCACAGAAACTCATTCTCTCAAAAAACTCTCAATTCATTCATTTGGAATTTCTGCTCAAAACACCAAAGAAGCACGAATTTGCTTATTTGTTCCGTCCTTAACCAACACATTGGAAGCATTTTATGGCCATGAATCCCAACTGTAAACCAACTTCAAGTTCTGTTTTCTCCATGAACTCTTCCATGGCAGAAGTTGTTTGCATCCATTTCAAGCTTCTTTGAGCCAAACCCTTTGCATCATTTATCATTTGGAGGACCATAGAGTGACTGTTTCAGCAAGGCATCACCAAACTCCAACTGTTTCACGAATTTCTCCAAAATCAAGTAAGCAATCGAATCTCTAATTTCTTAAAATGATGCTATGCCTTGTGTAAATCCTTTCTTGCTGGTCATGCTGAAACTTGAATCACTAAAAATGGTTGAGCTATGTGTGAGAAATCTGGATTCAAAGTTTCACACTCAAACTTATTCTTGCTCGATGCTTCTTGTTTAGCATGATTTAATGGTTATGGTTGTCGGATTATGCATGTAGGTTGTTTACTGATCATAATGATATGCTCATTACTCATTGCTGGGAAAATTGTTCTTGAACAAGTTTGATGATGAAATATATTTTTGCTCGATTCATGATGCTAAGTGTGATTTAATGAAAATGAATGATGGATTCATGTTGCTTATTGTCTGCTGATTACATTGATGTATTCAATTTGTGTTTCTGGGCATAACAAAATTTGAGTCGAATTGGAAGGGATGAAGATCATGTTACTGTGCTAAAACCCTAATTTGTTCATGCCTGGCCCAGAATTCACGTGCTGCATGCCACTGTAGCGCATGGGCCAATAGAATTATTTCCTTGCCTCGCCCTAAACGACCGCGTATTGGTTAAGTGACCTGGGAATTACAAGTTTGCCATTCGTGGCACATGACACATTGAATTATGTTGTTTTTTTTCATTTTTAATTTCATTTTTGATCACAAACTTGTAAAAATCATATCTCCATCATTTTAAGTCCAAAATTCATGGGATTTTTTGCATTCTCTTCATCATGATCTCTACTTAATTGTCATATTTTTTCCAGATTTTTGTGATGAATGGATTTTATTTGGCATATTGGTTTGTAACATGTATCCACATTTTGCACATTCCACCAAATCATTTGTGAAATGGCCATGCTTTATCCTTTGACCTTGAAACTTTTTGTGCACAAACTAGACATCCCTATGGTGATTTTGGTGTAAAGATCATGAATTTATCTTATCTGGATTGTGAGTTATGATTTTTTGAAGTAGGGTGTGACAATTTGTGTCACACCATTGATGTGTAACTTGTTGATTTTCATAATCATGCTTCTTGACCTCAAAATGGATTGAATTTTTGTATGATTGAGCTTGAACATGTCTAGTTTGCATATGATTTTTTGTGGATTTGTTTATGGCATTTTCCATTTGTTTGAGATTTTCTCCCCTGTTTGACCAAAATGTTGACCTTATGTGATGCATGTGCCCATTTGTTTTGTGAAATTCTCATACTTTATTAGATGGACATGAAATTTGATATGCGATTACTAGACATCTTAAGCTATGCCATGGTTTTAGTCCCATTCATTTATCATATGCCATCCCTGATTTATGAATTTTTCAAGTTGATGCATGTTTGGTTGACTTCTTTGAGCATGTTCAAAATTGCCTTGCCTTTCTGATTTTCATTGACTATCTTCTACTTGTCCAAATGAGATGAAATTTGACATGCTTACCATGCTGTGGATTGTGATTGATAATGATTTATTTGGTGATTTTTGGAGATGTTTGAGATTGCTTTTGATTCAAGTCTTTCTGTTGACTTCTATGAGCTTTTGTTTGCTATACTTTGACCTAAATTGTTCATGAAATGATGATGATGATTGATATGAATGTGAAACCAATTGGTATTGTTTCTTGATTGTTTGAACATGATTTTGGATACTTGCCCTTTGCTGTTTTAACTTTCTCATTCACTTTTGACCCTAGGCTTGCCCTAGTGGTCCTGTTACTCACATTTGAGTTCATGTTTTCAGGTTGACCAACAAACGGCCAATGAGACCAATTCTTTTTGATTGAACTTGCTTGTTTATCATGACTAACATGTTATTTTTGTAGGTTGCTTGGCTCACATGCCTTGAGCCTTATGCCTTGCACATTCACTTGCTTATGATTAACTGTTGATGTCTGTTTCCTTTTGCTTTGTTTTGAAGTTGTATACTAATGTCTGCTTGACTATTTCAGGTGCTTTTAGTTGCTCAGTTCCTTGTGAACTTTTGCTTTGCTTTGCTTGTATAAGCAATTTGCATTGAGGTATACTTCTAAATCTTCATGTAGTCTGGAAGACCTGGCCTGTTACTTGGCCAGGCAACTGTCTGAAGTCCTCCTTAAGAGGCAATGTTTGTGACTGTTTACATTTGTCCTTGTATAGAGTCAAAGACCTCCTAAGTGAAGAGGCAATTGGCAGAACCCAAGGGATATGCAACCTATCCCCTGCTATTCTGTGTGTCATCTGTTTTGCTCACACCACTGTGTTGATGCATTGCAGATACAAACCCAAGATCTTGTACAATTGTACAGTTGAGTCAGTTTTAAATGTGTAGAAGGGTTTCCACTTTCTGAACCCACACATTCTTGTCTTAAGCTCTCCCAGGCCAGGGATAAGAGCTGTGAAGTCCTATCTTCACTCACCTTTCATCTGCTTCACCTTAGCCCCTCAATGGCAAGGTTAAGAGCTAACATAACCCAGTTACAGAGGTTTGTTTGTTGAGGTTGATATGACCCCTCGACTAAAACCTAACCTTGATTAAGCCCATTGTTTGCATATAGTGTGTGCTACTTGTGCTTGTGTGTTTGTTTGACTTGCTTCCTGTGCAAGTTAGGGTTAGTTTAGACTTGCTTCCTGTGCAAGTTAGGTTTTGCTTGGCTTGCTTCCTGTGCAAGTTAAGTGTGTGTGTGGCTCGCTTCCTGTGCAAGTCATGATTAGGATAGGCTTGCTTCCTGTGCAAGTTAGCTAGAAACCTTAACTTAGGGATGATTTGCATGATAACATCTAGGCTCGAGTCGTAGTCTCCCTAGTTGTGTCTCCCTCTGTTATCTGGTTAGGCTAGTCTTTCTCCCCTCTGTAGGGGAACTACATCGCCCTGATCCTCGTTCCAGACGAGGTATGTAGGCAGGAGACCGTGCGAGGTCTCTCCGGGCACCTTTTTTCTTTTTGTGTGTGTTGTTTGACGATTGCTAGGCTCGAGTTCCCGACTCCTTAGCAATTTGTTGTCTGTTTGTTCTGGTTGTATGCTTGGAAGCCGGTATAAGTCCATCGAGTGGCATCTGGGTTCCAGTGTGCGTGTGTTGGTTTGGATGCTGATGTAAGTCCAGTGATTGGCATTCGGGCTCCACGTTTGCCTTTGCCTGTTTTTGTGTGCGTGTCAGCCGAGCTACGAATGCTCTGATTCTCCTTCGTCCAAGGAGATACGTATGCATAGGACGCGATATCCTAGCGAGCATGTGTCGTTTCCCCAGTCCGAACTACTTCGACTCTGATGTCTATGCCTGATAGACTAAGTAGGCTCAGGATGCGATATCCTGCCGAGTCAGTCTTGTTTGTTTTCTTGTGTCTCTTTCAGCCAGTGTGTGTGTGTGAGCAGCGTTTTTAGCAACCATTTTCCTTTCTATTGTGCGTGGATCCCGTCGAGTACGACGGATGCGTAGGGGTGCTAATACCTTCCCTTCGCATAACCGACTCCCGATCCCATTCTCTTTGGTCGCGAGACCATGTCTTTTCCAGGTTTACTCTGAGCGTTTCCTTTCCCTTTTTTGGGATAAATAACGCACGGTGGCGGCTCTGTTGTCCTGTTTTCCCGCCGGTTTTTCGCGTAATGCGACACCAATGTTGTGACCGCCAAAGGAAAAAGGAAACATGGTGACATAAATAGTCATATGGACCTAAAAAGGAACATAAAAGCTCAAACATTCTGTTTGTACGAAAGGTCTGAAAAACAGTTGTTTTGTGTGTGGAAAACCCAGACATTATGCTCGAGATTGCATGCACAAAAAGTAAAAAAATGAGATCAATGTTGTTCATGAAAATGACAATATAATCGTTACGGTTAGCGAAGTAATGACAATCAAAGGTGAAGTGCAAGGATGGTGGTATTACACATGTGCTACAGTGCATGTCTCTTATGACAAGGTTGTATTTAAAATATATTCTGAGACAAATGATGGACATGAAGTACAAATGGGAAATGAAGTACGGTCTAAAGTTGTTGGAACTGGATATGTCGAACTCAACTTCACTTCCGGAAAGAAAGTCACTCTTGTTAATGTGCTTCATGTCTCCGACAAGAATATGAATCTTGTTAGTGGGTATTTGTTGGGTAAACCGGGAATTAAAACTGTATATGAATCGGCCAAACTTATATTGACCCGTAATAGTGTATTTATAGGAAAATGATATTTCGTTGGGGGAATGATCAAACTATGTACCACTGACAATATTATTAATGAAATTTCTAATTTTGTTTACATGATTGAGTCTGTTTCTTTATGGAATAATAGATTAGCACATACCGATATTTGTTCTATGAAGAGACTAATTAAATCTGGTTTAATTTCATGTAATATAAGTGATTTCAAAAAATGTAAATTACGTGTTAAATCAAAGATGATTAAGAAACCTTTCAAAAGGGTTGAAAGAAATACAAATCTTCTTAATCTTGTACATTCAGACTTGTGTGAATTTAATAGCAAGTTAATCCATTGGAGAAATAGATATTTCATTATATTCATTAACAATTCTTCCAGGTTCACATACGTATATATTTTAAGGCGTAAAGATGATACTTTTATTTCCTTTAAACTTTACAAGGCAGAAGTGGAAAATCAACTAAATAAAAGTATCAAAATCCTTAGGAGTGATATGAGCGGTGAATACTTTTCTACAAAATTTGATATGTTTTGTGAAGAACATGGCATTATACATGAATGCTCCGCACCTCGCACACCATAACAAAATGGTGTAGCCGAGAGGAGGAATCAAACATATCAAGAAATGGTGAATGCCATGTTAATACATTCCAAATTACCATTTAATTTGTGGGGTGAAACCTTACTAACCGCTTGCCATATAATTAATAAAATTCCTTTGAAGAAAACAAGTATTTCCCCATATGAGTTATGGAAAGGCAGAGCACCAAATATCAGTTACTTTATAGTGTGGAGGTGTGCAGCCTACTATAAAAATATGGATCCTAAGAGGGCTAAATTAGGCCCTCGTGAGATAAAATATGCCTTTATAGGATATGCACCAATTAAAGCATATAGACTTTTAAACTTAGAGTCTAATGTAATTGTTGAATCTCATGATGAATAATTCTTTGAAAACTGTATTACTAAGGATAAAGAATTTGAGTCTCCCGCAAACAAAGAATTTCGTGAGGAAGATTCTTCTCGGAGTAAAGAGATACAACCTGAAAGTACTTCTCAGATCATTGAAACACAACCCGAGCCTAGGATAAGCAAGAGAGTCCAAAAAAAGGATCTAGGACCAAACAAAATCGATTATCAACTTATTCCCTTTTATTTAGTTAAAGGAAACTGTGAGAATTATGTACGAAATATTCCTATTATTCTTCAAGTAGAAGATGATCTTAAAACTTACAAGGAAGTAGTGGATTCAAGGGACTTCTCATTTTAGAAGGATGATATCCAATATGAAATTGATTCAATCATGTCAAATCACACTTGGGAACTTGTTGACTTACCAAAGGGATCAAGGCCCATTGGATGCAAGTGGGTGTTTAAAAAGAAGTATCATAGTGACGGTACATTAAACAAATATAAGGCAATATTAGTAGCAAAGGGATTTAGATAATATGAGGGTGTTGATTACTTTGACACATATGCACCAATAGCAAGAACAACAACAATTAGAGTATTGTTCGCCTTAGCCTCTTTGAATGACCTTATAGTTCATCAAATGGATGTTAAAATAATATTCTTAAATGGAGATCTCAATGAGGAAATCTACATGGAACAAATAGAAGGCTACGTGCTTCTTGGAAATTAACAAAAGGTGTGCAAACTTGTCAAATCCCTATATGGAGAAAAAGAAGTACCAAAACAATGGCATCAAAAATTTGATTATGTCATACTTTCAAATAGATTTACTCCAATTCTTGTGATAAGTGTCTATACACAAAGGTACGGAAAAATATTGCAATATTCCTTTATCTATACGTTGATGACATGTTGATAAATAAAAACAAGATCGATGGAGTTTTAGAGATATAATGGTTTCTAACTTCGACATTTAAGATGAAAGATCTTGGATTAGTTGACACAATTTTAGGGATCAAAGTAAGGATAAATAATGGGGGTTACGAACTTAGTCAAATACATTATATTGAAAAAATGCTTGATAAGTTCAAACACCTAAACTTTAAGGAAGTAACCACTCTATTTCATCATACCATCAAACTTCAAAAGAACAGTGGAAGAGCAGTGACTCAATTGGAGTATGTAAGTGTAATAGGGTGTCTTATGTACTTAATGCAATGTATCAGACCTGACATATCATTTACAGTTAGTAAAATGAGTAGATTTACTAGTAATCCAAATAAATAACATTGGAAGGCAATCACAAGGATTTTTGGCTATCTACAAAAGACAAAAAATCTTGGCCTTCACTATGGCAGATTTCTCGCCATACTAGAAGAATGTACCGATGCAAGTTAAATATCCAATATTGGAGATCATAAATCCATAACTGGATGGATATTTACACTAGCTAGAGGAGTAATTTCTTGGAAGAGCAAGAAAATATGCATTACTCTTTCAACCATGGAATCAGAGTTTGTAGCTCTTGCTTTCGTCGGTCAAGAAGCAGAATGGTTGAGGGACCTTCTGTTAGAAGTTCCATTTGAAAAATACAATGTTCCAAAGGTGTTGATACACTGAGATAGACAAGCCACCTTATCTAGAGCATTCAACGAAGTGTATAATGGAAAGTCTAGACACATATGACTTAGACATTCCTTTGTGAGAAAATTGATTAAAGATGGAATCATTTCACTCACCTATATACGAACGAATATAATTTGGATGATCCATTTGAAGGTGTGAAAAACACAAGAAATTGGGATTTGAATTGGGTTTTACAAAACAAATTTTTTCCAACTCAAGAACATCACTTAAATGTTAATAACAAAGAGATAAAAACACAAGTATTTTTATCCTGGTTCGCTTGAAACTCAAAGCTACTCCAGTCCACCCGCCAAGGTGATTTTTCCTTATACACAAGGACTTAATCCACTATAATTAACTAATTAGAATAATCACAAAGAATAAACTTTTTTGTCTTCTCAAGGATTCTACTATACCCTAGTCTCCTTAAGGACTCACAAAGAATAACTTTCTTTATCTTCTTAAGAATCCGACTATACCCTAGTCTCCTTAAGGAATCAAACAAACAGTTTGAATAATATTTTGTGTGTTACAAGTTGCTTCTACACAAGCAGATTTTACACAAATGAGAAACAAATAGTTAAAGAAAAAATGTGTTAAAAAACTATAGCTTTTCAAGTAAACTTTGTCTAGTCTTGCAGTGCTTAAGTATTCTTCTATATGTCTCTTTCTCTTCAAGTTTTCAAGTCCCACTTATATAAATAGAGCGGTTGTTCACTGTTCGATGGTGAAAGGAGTGATACTACGTATTGTCCTTCGCCCACAAATTCAGTGACAAGTGTGATGTAAAATATAGTCCTTGTCCATAAAATCGGGTAGTGGAAAGAATATATGATTTGTACTATGTACTATTTGATCACGTACCCATTGGATCGTATCTTCAAGTTCGTTGGCTTATTATGAAAGTTGATGAAGCATGAAATGAAGAAACATAAAGTTGGATTTAGAAACTTCAGAATCTTCGGTCAGAACCTTGATAGCGTCAGTAGTATGGCTTGAGATCTTCAGTATCTTTAGAATCTTCAGAGTCTTCAGCTAGAACCTTGATAACCTTAACGTCTGGCTTGAGATCTTTAGAATCTTCAGCTAAGTAACACAACGGCAGAAGCTTGCCATTCTTAAGAAGCTTTATGATCAGAGTCACATCCAGAAGTACGAACTGAGAGAACGTTACAGCAACAACATAACGTCTCCCTAGAAGCTTCTCAGGAGTGAATCATCATAGAAGCAGAAAGATCATTGCAGTAACAACTTTGAACATCTTTCAGAACTTCTCATGACTGACGTAGAAGCGGAATTGGAACACAATGTTCAGAAACTGATGACGTTGCACATCATATACTCAGAATTAAAATGGGATGTTAAATCTACACAATAACAAACCATTAGGGTAAAAAAAAGTTCTCACACAAATACAACATTGTTATCATCAAAACTCAAGGTATAGATGCAAAACCAAATCTTGTTCTAACAATATCCCCCTTTTTTTATGATGACAAAAACATGTATTTTAATTAACAGTTTTGTACAGGATAATCACAAAAGGATACATCTTAAGAAGCACAAAGCTCCCCCTGAGATGTATAGTCCTAAAAAAGATAAAATCAGAATGAAAGAGCAATTTCCTGATTAACCTTTTTTTTAAGTACCAGAATGATCTTCCATCAGAATATGGTTTGTCTTGAGAAGTTGCTTGATGTTGTCCAGAGAACTTTTTTGTTAACATCAACAGTCTGATGAGCTTCACTTCAGAAGCTTGGTTGAATTCTTTTGAAGAAGCTTCAAAGCCAGGTTATCTTCAGAAGCTGGTTCTCTTTGAAATTTTCTTTCAGAGCTTGATTACCTTTGAAAAAATCTCTTTGAAAAGAGCTTTAAAGACCTGAATAAGAATTCTTCTTAAAAAGCTTGATTTCCATGTGTGATTACTATGGAAATTACACTTTCTCAGAACTTGATGCCGAATTTTCAATTATTTAAAACTTGATGTCAAGTTCCCAAAGTTCCAAGTTCAGAGCCTAGTTTTTAATTCCTTGAAGACTCAATGCTTGGATCTTATTCTTGGTTGAGATTATTTCTCAATCATCAGTGTGAAAGTTTTTCGGACTCGGGTAGTAGACCATTTCTTCATAAACTGGTAACTTATATTCTGATCTTACAAACTTCTGATGTTTTAAACTTAACTCTGCAAAACAATTAACAAACTATTCTTCGAAGTAGTTGTTAGCAGAAACATTAAACAATGTTTGGGTTCAGATTTATGAATATAGGTATATCAAAATCAATTATGATTCTTCCCCTTAGATATGTTTCTCCCCCTTTGTCATTAATCAAAAATACATAGACAAATAAAGTAAAAGTGATGAAGAGAAACAAACATGATTTTCATTAAACCTGTATCAAAAGGAAGAAATGATACAATCAGGAATAGAAAACACTTAAAAATAAATAAAAACTTTGAAAAAGTGATAAGGGTTATGAGGAGGAGGCGGCGAAAGTCTGGATAGTATCAACTGAAACATCATTTCTTGTTTGTCCAGACATTCTTTGACCAGAGCATTCTCAGCTTTCATTTCCTCGATGGTCTTTAGAAGCACATCAGGAATATCTCCAGAAGAAAATCCAGCAGACTGTTAATTATGAGAAACCTTAATCTGTTGTTCTTCAATATGTTGTTCCTCACAAGCAACTGGCTAAGCAACATCTTCTTCCATGACACATTTTGGATGACCAGAATCTACCTTAGCTTCCGGAATAACTTCCTTAATCTCTGGAGCAGGAAGACACTGTCATACCCCAAATTTTGCCCGTTAATCTTTCAAGACACTCTTAAGGCACCCCAACTTATTTTTCAAGGCATTGACCCTAAAAGAACAAAGGCCCAGCTCACAGGTGGCCAAACCGAGGAAATGGCTCCAACTGGCATGCTCGCTAGGCGAGCATATCCTTCGCCTAGCGAACCCCTCGCTATACCGCTCGCCTAGCGAAGCTTGCGGATATCAGAAAATTCTGGGCTTCATTCTGAGCCCATTAGGTCACAAAAAGAGCATTATAAATAGCCAAGCTTCATTCAGGAACAGGGGGAAACGAAAAGGAGAGGAAAACGGAAGGAAGACGGGAGCAAGAGTAAAGGCACAGCAAACCCTGGAGGCTAACCCAGAGAATTCAGAGCAACCCTAAAGGAAACCCTGAAGGAAATTCATTTGCATCAAGGTCCAACTCAATCCGACTCGCCAATTCAAGGTTGCAATTCGATTACAAACAGGTTTGCATTACTATTACTGCTTTATGTTCTTAATTTGCATATGATATTATAATCGAATTCATAAACATATTTGAGGTTTTGCATGTGAATTTGAGTGTGCCTGAATCTTGTGAATGCTGAACCATGTAATTTATGTATCGGATGCCTTAAGGCGTGCAGCAGGTTGAGGTCGTACTGTTCTGAAATTCAAAACCCGCAGCCGCTCGCTAGCACATCGCTAAGCGAGCAGGTAGCGAGTATTCGCTAGGCCTTCGCTAGGCGAGACAGAGGCGAACGTGACAGTCGCTAATATTTTGATTGTTCTGTTCTATGCTTATCTGATCTGTTCTATGTTAATCATGCGTTATTTTGCCTGACATTCTTACTGCTGTGTTTCTTTTTGCGGTGCAATCCTCGATTGCACCCTGATTTGGTATACTGACCTGTGTGCTGAATGTTGTAAAGGTTCACATATTCCCAGGAACAAGTAGCTTGCTAGGTATTCCACTTTATTTGTGGGATACCCTTGTGGAGATTCATCCTAATTACCTATTTGTTTTAATGTGGAGATTCATCCTAATTACCTAATTGTTTGTAATGTGGAGATTCATCCTAATTACCTAATCGATTTTAATGTGGACCTAATCTCTTAATTGATTACAACTACCTAATTGATTGTAAAGTATTGCCGTTAATTTTGGTGATCTTGGACCTCTCTTTGTTTCCCTACGATATTACGGTATTATGGTCATGTCCCGCGAATGTGGGGGTACACTTAGCAAAGACCCTTCGGTTAAATCATCATAGTCCCTCGAATGTTGCCTTTGTCCCTCGATGACCCTTCGGTATAGCCTACGGTTAAATGATGATCGTCCCTTCGAATGCTAAGGTATCCCTACCAAGGTTGCCTTCAATGATCAATCGATGACCCTACGATGTCCCTTTACATCCAAAGGATAAAACTACTTACTTCTCAATAGTAAGGACAGTTTTACCCTCATAAGGATAGGAAATGCCCATAAAGACCTTGGGTAGGTATAACTCTTAATTGCTTACTCACAACTTAAAATACTTTTCACACCTCACACCTTTCAAAACATCTTTTGGAAAATCACCACTTGGCATACATTCGTACTAGAATCATTGCCGAGTTATATTTTTCTAAACGATTTTCAAAACCAAACGAGATAACCACTTTGTATACATTCATACAAGAATCATTACAAAGTTAAATTCTCCTTTTCAAAACATTTCCTAAACATTTCTCAAACACTTTTTCAAACAAGAAAAACATAAGTGATTAAGCAATTAAGAGCCCATGGATAACCATGGATACAAAGGGTGCTAACACCTTCCCTTTGTATAATGTACCTCCCGAACCCAAAATCTAAATTAAGGTCTTTCCTGTTCTTTTCCACCTTTCCTTATGGGATAAAAGAAAAGTCGGTGGCGACTCTTGCTAACCGCGACATTTGCTTTCCAAAGCAAAAAACACAAAAAGTCAGTTCACCGTATGACAGAACTGGCGACTCTGCTGGGGACTTACAAAGAGAGGTCACCTTAAAAAAATCATTTATGTTGGCAAATTGTTCCTTCTTTTAAGGGTATTTTCGAGTGAAAGATCCTACACCCGGATCTAGTGTACCTTAGGTAAGTAGCAATAGATCATCGCGACTATCCGGCGTATACTGGAATGGTTAAAATGATGGCTACGGTTAATGTGACACTTTGGATGTCCTGATGTTCCTCATGTTTACTTGAGGAAAAATTTGGCATTCGCGTGGCGTCATCAAAGCATTAACCAGACCTTTAGAACCCTAATTGACTCATCCTAGCCATTAGAAAGTAGTGAGATAACTGGCTTCGGTTCCGACTGAGGTTGGTTGAGACTCGATACTACACTCTCTGAGATTGGACTTTAAGGAAATTTTGGTCAACCACTTGGTGTTGCACTGAAGTGGACTTAAGGAAAGGTCGATGATTTGAGATCCTTCTAGAACCCGGTTACTATTCTAGGACAGGTTGAACCAACCAAACTTCAGTGGGGAGGGTACTTACCTATGGAATTCATGCAAGCCTTAAAACTTAGGAATGATTGTTGTGTGACTTGCTTGTGCTTGTTATTTACTTAACATCATAACATCATAACATCATAACATTGTACTAACCATTTCAAGGACTTAGGGATTTAGCTTTGCTCTATTAAACAGGTTATGGCTTCCAGGAAGACCATCCGGATCAATTTTGTAGCAATCTCTCCTCAACTAAAGGATTTAGTGTCAGAACTTCACGATCATGCTCAGTTCATCAAGAAACATGGTTCTCTCCTCAATTTGGTTACCACTGGTTTCAAAGAAGATATGATGAGAGTTCTATTCCAGTTCTTCGATCCTAAACATCATTGCCTCACTTTCCCAGATTATCAGTTGGTACCCACGTTAGAAGAATTTTCCAGGCTGCTTGGGATACCTATCCTTGATCAAATACCTTTCAGTGGTTTAGAAAAGATTCCGAAGTCTGAAGAAGTTGCCGCAGCTTTACACATGACAAAGTCTGACATTGAAACTAATTGGGTAACAAGAAGTGGAGTTAAGGGTTTACTTGCCAAATTTCTGATAAATAAGGCCCGAGAGTTCCTAAAAGTTATGAATGTCCATGCTTTCGAAGATGTCCTAGCATTACTAATCTATGGTTTGGTGTTATTCCCTAATCCAGACCAATTCATAGACGTGAATGCTATTAAGATATTCCTCACTCATAACCCTGTGCCTACCTTGCTCGGAGATATTTTGCATTCCCTTCACACCCGTACTATGAAGAGACAAGGGACTCTCATGTGCTGCATACCGTTATTATCTAGGTGGTTTATTTCGCACCTTCCTCAATCAGTCTTGAAGAATGATCAAAATCTGAAGTGGCCTCAAAGGATAATGTCGCTCTCCCATTCAGACATCCGTTGGTGTCCCAATCTTAGAGAAAATGTTATCCTCATCGACCGTTGTGGAGAATTCCCTAATGTACCACTCATGGGGATAAGAGGAGGTATTACTTATAATCCTGCTTTAGCCCTACGTCAGTTTGGTTGTGCTCGAAGAGATGGTCCACATGAAATGATTATCCAAGGCACGGTGTTTGACTATGACAATGACTCTCAAGGTCTCCGTCAAAGGTTTGTACGAGCTTGGGGCATGGTGAAAAGAAGCACTTTAGGACAGAAAAATCCTATTCCTATGGAGCCTTATCTCAGATGGGTACGCGCCAGAGCTCGTGAACTTGTCATGCCATATCTTGCGGTCGGACCATTGATTGTTGAACCAGGGGTTGAAGGAGGTACTTCTCAGATCATTCCTTATCCAAATATGCCTACTGATGTTGAGGAATTGAAGAGATCCTGGACCCAGTTGAGAGAGGAAAGAGATACTTTTGAAGCTCAGTTCAGTGCAGAAAGGAAGAAGGTACTAGAGCTCACCAGCCAGCTTAATGAGGAACGAAGACTCAATGCATATCTTCGCCCAAAAAGAAGCCGCCCCTGGGAGACTTAAGCTTTCATTGTATTTTTATTATTATTTTTGTAATGAACATTGGTTAAGAAATTAGTAATAAAAGTTCCTCTCTTTTTGGTAGTTTACGCAAAGTTAAATTCCAAAAGTCCTTGAAAACATTTCATACATTGCATTGCATAACATAACATCGCATAACAGGTATTCTAAAGGATCAATATTCTCACGGTCTTCCTATTGCAAACAGAAAAATGGCTCTCGAACAAACTGTCAAAGATCTCCAGGCTCAAAATGCTCAATTCCAGGAGATGATCTTAAGCTTATCCAAGGGGCAGGAGGAACTGAAGGCTCTCTTGCTCGAGCAGAAGAAGGACAAGAAACCTGTGAGTTACATTAACCCGGGAAGAAGGCTTAAAAGACAGGCTGCAGGGATCAAGATTAGGATTCCGAAGGATCAAGAAGAGGGGACAGATTCAGAAGAGGAGAATGCTGATCCTTTCAGCCAGGAGGACGACGATGAAGATTATGAAAATGAACAGTACTCTCCAAAAGATGATAAGTATAAACTGCTGGAAGAACGTATGCTAGCTATGGAGGGTCAGAAGGCGCCCGGTCTGGATTTCGAAAGCTTGGGTCTAGTCTCTGATGTGGTCATTCCTCGCAAATTCAAGACCCCCACTTTCACTAAGTATGATGGTGCATCTTGTCCTCAGATGCATCTGAGAGTTTATGTGAGAAAGATTCAGCCGTATACCACTGATAGGAAGTTATGGATCCATTTCTTCCAAGAGAGTCTGTCTGGCACACAGTTGGAGTGGTATTATCAGCTCGAGAGCTCTAACATCCGCACCTGGACTGATTTAGCGACAGCTTTCTACAAGCACTACCAGTATAATTCTGAATTGGCGCCTACTCAGCTACAGTTGCAGAATATGACTATGGGATCTAAAGAAAGCTTCAAAGAATATGCTAAAAAATGGAGAGATTTGGCTGGCCGAGTCAAACCCCCTATGACTGATCGAGAATTAGTGGACATGTTCATGGGTACCCTGACTGGCCCATTCTACAGCCATCTACTGGGAAGTTCTTCATCGGGTTTCACTGACCTTATATTGACGGGTGAACGTGTTGAAAGCGGTATTCAAAGTGGAAAGATACAGGCAGCTACCTCTGCAAGCACCAGAAAGCCCCATTAGGGAAAGAATGAGTCAAACGCTGTGTACGGTGAAAGGGGTCATACCAAGAAAAGTCGTGACCATACCATCAGAGCAGTTACGATTGCAGCCCCGCCAGCTCAAAACTTCCAGCACAGACAGGACAGGCCGAGGAGGCAGTTTACCAAGATCAATATGACTTTAGCACAAGCACTGCAAAGTATGCTAAAGGCAAATCTAATCACTCTCAGAGGCCCTCCTGCAAATGTCAACACTACCTCTCCTCGTTATAATCCCAATGCCAGGTGTGCATATCACTCCGATAGCCCCGGGCATGATACAAACGATTGTTGGTTGTTGAAGAACAAAATTCAGGATATGATCGACGCTGGGGAAATTGAGTTTGAGCCTCCGGAGACTCCTAATGTCGTCACTGCACCTATGCCTAACCATGACAAGGCTGTTAATGCTGTCGATGACAATTCTCACATCACTACTATAGCGGACTTAACATCTTCTCTCCTGATCATCAAGAAGAATTTATTGCAAGCTGGTTTATTTCCAGGTTGTGCTGAAAATTGCGATCTCTGTATACTCCGACCCAATGATTACCTGAAATTGAGGAATGGTATTCAACGGCTGATAGATGATCGTACAGTTCTCTTTGAAAGGATTCCTAAGGGGGAAAACCCCGTTGAAGAAATATCTGTGATTGGAAGGTCCAAAGTTCCAGTGAAGATTACTGCTATCAGAGTACCTATGAAGATTATTGCTGAGCCCAAGGGAGCTCCCCTAATCATTACTGCACCTGGCCCAATACCGTATTCCTCAAGCAAAGCCATTCCGTGGAATTATGGAGGTGATGTTTACATCCATGGCGTAAAGCAAGTTGGTAATTCTGCTAATCCTAATGACATTGTTGGGACTAGTAAAGTTACTCGAAGCGGAAGGATCTTCTCTCCAGAAATCTCACCTCCCGTCCCTGAAACTCGAGGAAAGGAACCAACAGTCAACCCTCCTCAGTCAGAGACATTGATCGAAGTTACTACTGAAGATGTTGCCAAACGAGAAATGGAAGAAGTGTTGAAGATCATCCGCAAGAGTGATTTTGATGTGGTAGAACAGTTAGGGCATACTCCTTCTAAGATCTCGATGTTATCCTTGTTGTTATCTTCTGAATCTCATGCCAATGCCTTGATAAAATTCTTGAAGACCGCTCATGTACCTCAGGAGACATCCGTCGATCAGTTCGAAAATTATGTTGCCCATCTGGCTATCGACAATGGCCTAGGCTTTTCCGATGCTGACCTGACACCAGCGGGAAAGAATCACAATAAAGCTCTGCATATCTCCATTGAGTGTAAGGGGATCACCTTGTCTCATGTGTTGATCGATAATGGCTCTTCTTTGAATGTGCTACCGACAGCTGTGCTCGATAAACTTGATTGTAAAAGCATTGAACTGAAGCCTAGTGACATTGTGGTGCGTGCTTACGATGGTGCGAAGAGCGTTGTCCACGGTGAAGTTGTAACACCCCGATTAAAATAAGAGAATTATTTAATTGAGTTAATAGTATTTTATTAATTTAATTAAATAAAGTTGAATTATTGGATTATTATTATTATTATTATTATTATAGATATTATTTATTTTAATAATAATTAAATAAATAATATAATTGGAATATGAAGAGTGGAAGGGTAAAAGTGGAATTGGGTAAAAGAGGCCAAAGGAGATAACTGAAGGTTTTCATTTTCACGTATTTTGCCTCAGAGTCAGAAAAGGGAGAAGCGCTGAAGAGAAAGAGAAGGAAGAGGAAAAGACCAAAGATTGCTCAGAGCTTCCTTCAATCCAAAGAGGTAAGGGGTCTGAACCTTATTAAACGATAATATGCGAGCAATTACATGATATAGGATTGGGTTGTTGATAAATTTGGGGAATTTAGGGAGATTGGGAAAGTTGTGGTTTTTGAGGGAAATTGTCCGATCTGTGAGTATGGTGGCGTTATATACATTGTAATCGAAGTATGTTGTGTATGTATGATTGTTAAATGTTGATATTGGGTTGTAGGCTTAGAAGCCGCGCGTCCACTGTTTCTGCGCTTAAAATCTTGTTTATGTACATAACAGCCAAATGACGTTCGCCATTATGCCTTTGGCGCTCGCCATTTGGGCCTTTTTCCAGAATAAGAGCGTTTAACGCTAAATGGCGTTCACCATTAGCCTAACGGCGTTCGCCATATCAGTTTGACAGACAGTTTTCAGAATAAGAGCGTTTAACGCTAATGGCGTTCACCATTAGCCTAACGGCGTTCGCCATATCAGTTTGACAGACAGTTTTTCCAGAATAGGAGCGTTTAACGCTAATGGCGTTCACCATTAGCCTAACGACGTTCACCATTAGCCTAACGGCGTTCGCCATATCAGTTTGACGGACAGCTTTCGCGTTTTAAACTCCCAGATGTGATATCGTTGTAATGTTGTTGTTGTTTTGTTGAGTTGTATGTCATGCTATTAATGATGATGATAACATGACTATATGATGTTGTTGTTGCTATGTTGATTATGATGCATGTTTGATGTGCATGCATTCATGAAAGGCCGATGCCTAGTGATGAACGGACTGAGTTCCAATGATGTTGTTGACTCCGGGCTTGTTGAGAGGCTTGGTTCCTTATGGGGAACTCGGATTCTATGGTGGTGAATCTGGGAGTAGTGATCCTGTAGTGGTCACAAAATGGGTATACCGAGTCGTGTTGAGTCATGCATGGGTGTGTGCATTGCAATTGATGTGTTGTTTTGTTGATATTCATGAGTTTGTTGATTATAATGATGATTGTGATGATCCGTGTTGACATATGTGCAAATTATTCATATTATATTCTGTCGTTATATTATTGTTTAATAATGTAATTCTCACCCCTTCTGCATGTGTTTATGTTCATCTATGATGAGCAATGTGCAGATAATGAGGAGTAGCTTTTGTTGAGGTGAAGAATAAGTGTAGAGTTATTCTACAGAGTCGAGTCAATGCTCTGGTCATGTGACACCGGGGTTATGGGATTCAATAGAGATTATATTATTATTTAAGTTGTGTATGAAGACTAAATTATTGATATGTTTTGTTGAAACATTTTTATAAATCGTTAATTGTGTTGTTGTCCGCTGCGAAGTTTTAAATAAAATAAATGAAATATTTTTATGTTGTAAAGTGATGAGTGTTAAGTTGAATGAAATGTAAACTCTTCTACATGTTGTACTCTGATAAATTCTTTAAATATGTCGTTTGGGTAGAAGGGTGTTACATTAGTGGTATCAGAGCATAGTCAGTCCAGTCGAGTCATAATGTTGAATTGCTTGCTATTGTTGACACTGGTGCTACTCATTCGTTTATTTCGTATGAGTGTGCGACCAGGATTGGTGTGATTATGTCGTCCCTAGGCGGAAGTATGGTGATAGATACTCCTGCTAATGGTTCTGTGAAGACTTCTGTGGTCTGTCGAGGTTGTCAGTTGACGATCTTTGAGAGAGAGTTCATGGTTGATTTGGTGTGCTTACCCTTGCACCAAATTGATATTATTCTGGGAATGAATTGGCTAGAATTCTATGGCGTGTTTATCAACTGCTATAGGAAGACGGTGCGATTTTCTGAAGTTGGTGAGAATGATGAGGCAAGATTTCTATCTGCTAAGCAGGTGGGGGATTTTGTGAAAGATGAAGCTCAGATATTCGCTTTATTTGCGTCTCTGCAAGTGGATAAGAAAGTGGTGAGTGTAGATTTGCCTGTTGTCTGTGAATTTCAGGATGTGTTTCCGGAGGATGTAAGTGATTTACCTCCAGAACGTGAAGTCGAATTTGCCATTGACTTAGTACCAGGTACGAGTCCAGTGTCGATGTCTCCTTATAGAATGTCGGCAACTGAATTAGTTGAATTGAAGAAGCAACTTGAAGAATTGCTTGAGAAGAAGTTTGTGCGTCCAAGTGTTTCTCCTTGGGGTGCACCAGTATTGTTAGTGAAGAAGAAAGAAGGTACGATGAGGTTGTGTGTCGATTATCGGCAGTTGAATAAGGTGACTATCAAGAATCGGTATCCATTGCCGAGGATTGATGATTTGATGGACCAGTTGGTTGGAGCTCATGTTTTCAGTAAGATTGATTTGCGGTCGGGTTATCATCAGATCCGAGTGAAGTCAGATGATATTGCGAAGACTGCTTTCCGTACGAGGTATGGTCATTATGAATACACTGTGATGCCGTTCGGTGTGTCTAATGCTCCAGGTGTGTTTATGGAATATATGAATCGTATATTTCATCCGTACCTTGATAATTTTGTTGTGGTGTTCATAGATGATATATTGATATATTCTAAGACGGAAGAAGAGCATGCAGGACATCTGAGAATTGTTTTGCAGGTGTTAAGAGAAAAGAAATTATATGCAAAGTTATCTAAATGTGAGTTCTGGTTGAAGGAAGTGAGTTTCCTTGGCCATGTGATTTCGAGTGGTGGGATTTCTGTTGATCCTGCTAAAGTTGATGCTGTATTACAGTGGGAGACTCCGAAGTCTGCTACTGAGATACGCAGTTTTCTGGGGTTAGCTGGTTATTATCGCAGATTTATTGAGGGCTTCTCTAAGTTGGCATTGCCATTGACGCAGTTGACTAAGAAGGGTCAAGTGTATGTGTGGGATGCAGCTTGTGAAGCGAGTTTTGTTGAGTTGAAGAGGCGGTTGACCAGTGCTCCAGTGTTGATCTTGCCTAATCCTGGTGAGTCCTTCGTTGTTTATTGTGATGCTTCTTTGATGGGTCTTGGTGGTGTTTTGATGCAGAATGGTAAAGTTGTAGCTTATGCTTCTAGACAGTTGAAAGTTCATGAGAGGAATTATCCTACGCATGATCTAGAACTTGCAGCTGTTGTATTTGTGTTGAAAATGTGGAGGCATTATCTGTATGGTTCCAGATTCGAAGTGTTCAGTGATCACAAGAGTCTGAAGTATCTGTTTGATCAGAAAGAGTTAAATATGAGGCAGAGAAGGTGGTTAGAATTACTGAAGGATTTTGACTTTGAATTGAGTTATCATCCCGGTAAGGCTAATGTAGTTGCAGATGCGCTGAGTAGAAAGTCTCTACATATGTCTATGATGATGGTTCGGGAGCTTGAGTTAATTGAACAGTTCCGTGATATGAGTTTGGGTTGTGAAGTTTCCGCTGATAGTGTAAAGTTGGGTATGCTGAAGTTGACTAGTGAAATTCTGGAAGATATTCGGAATGGTCAGCAAGTTGATGTCGCTCTAGTTGATCATATTACTATGGTTAACCAGGGTAATGGTGGTAATTTTGAGATTGATGAGAATGGCATCCTGCGATTTAAAGGTAGAGTTTGTGTTCCTGAGGTGTCTGAATTGAAAAAGAGTATTCTTGAAGAGGGCCATAGGAGTGGATTGAGTATCCATCCAGGTGCAACTAAAATGTATCAAGATTTGAAGAAGTTGTTTTGGTGGGCTGGTATGAAAAGAGATGTTGCTAAGTTTGTGTATGCCTGTTTGACTTGTCAGAAGTCAAAGATTGAGCATCAGAAACCGGCAGGTATGATGCAACCTTTGAAGATTCCTGAATGGAAGTGGGATAGCATTTCCATGGATTTTGTGACGGGATTGCCGAGGACGGTGAAAGGTAATGATTCTATTTGGGTGATTGTGGATCGATTGACTAAGTCGGCGCATTTCTTGCCGATGAAGATTAATCACTCTTTAGAGAAGTTGGCAGAGTTGTATATTGAGGAGATAGTGAGGCTGCATGGTATTCCATCCAGTATTGTGTCTGATAGAGATCCCAGATTTACTTCTAGATTTTGGGAAAGTTTGCATAAAGCGTTGGGGACTAAGTTGAGGTTGAGTTCAGCTTATCATCCTCAGACTGACGGTCAGACTGAAAGAACTATCCAATCCTTGGAGGATTTGTTGAGAGCTTGTGTGTTGGAGCAGAGTGGTTCTTGGGATAGTTATTTGCCGTTGGTGGAGTTTACTTATAATAATAGTTTTCATGCTAGTATCGGTATGGCTCCATATGAAGCATTGTATGGTAGGAGGTGTAGAACTCCATTGTGTTGGTATGAGTCAGGTGAGAGTGTTGTACTCGGACCTGAGATTGTGCAGCAGACGACTGAAAAGGTTAAGATGATTCAGGAGAAGATGAAGATTTCTCAGAGTCGTCAGAAGAGTTATCATGATAAGAGGAGAAAAGCACTTGAGTTCCAAGAGGGAGATCATGTGTTCTTGAGAGTTACTCCGACGACAGGTGTGGGTAGAGCTTTAAAGTCTAAAAAGCTTACTCCGAGGTTTGTGGGTCCGTATCAGATTTTGAAGAGGGTTGGGGAAGTGGCGTATCGGATAGCTTTACCGCCGTCGCTTTCTAATCTGCATGACGTGTTTCATGTATCTCAGTTAAGAAAGTATATTGCGGATCCGTCGCATGTTGTTCAGTTGGATGATATCCAGGTGAGGGATAATTTGACCGTTGAGGTGTTGCCAATTCGGATAGATGACCGAGAAGAGAAGACCCTGAGAGGTAAGAAAATTGCTCTAGTGAAAGTTGTTTGGGGAGGTCCAGCTGGTGAGAGCTTGACTTGGGAGCGTGAAGATCAGATGAAGGAGTCGTATCCGGCTCTATTTGCTTGAGGTATGTTTTCGAGGACGAAAACTTCTAAAGTGGGGGAGAGTTGTAACACCCCGATTAAAATAAGAGAATTATTTAATTGAGTTAATAGTATTTTATTAATTTAATTAAATAAAGTTGAATTATTGGATTATTATTATTATAGATATTATTTATTTTAATAATAATTAAATAAATAATATAATTGGAATATGAAGAGTGGAAGGGTAAAAGTGGAATTGGGTAAAAGAGGCCAAAGGAGATAACTGAAGGTTTTCATTTTCACGTATTTTGCCTCAGAGTCAGAAAAGGGAGAAGCGCTGAAGAGAAAGAGAAGGAAGAGGAAAAGACCAAAGATTGCTCAGAGCTTCCTTCAATCCAAAGAGGTAAGGGGTCTGAACCTTATTAAACGATAATATGCGAGCAATTACATGATATAGGATTGGGTTGTTGATAAATTTGGGGAATTTAGGGAGATTGGGAAAGTTGTGGTTTTTGAGGGAAATTGTCCGATCTGTGAGTATGGTGGCGTTATATACATTGTAATCGAAGTATGTTGTGTATGTATGATTGTTAAATGTTGATATTGGGTTGTAGGCTTAGAAGCCGCGCGTCCACTGTTTCTGCGCTTAAAATCTTGTTTATGTACATAACAGCCAAATGACGTTCGCCATTATGCCTTTGGCGCTCGCCATTTGGGCCTTTTTCCAGAATAAGAGCGTTTAACGCTAAATGGCGTTCACCATTAGCCTAACGGCGTTCGCCATATCAGTTTGACAGACAGTTTTCAGAATAAGAGCGTTTAACGCTAATGGCGTTCACCATTAGCCTAACGGCGTTCGCCATATCAGTTTGACAGACAGTTTTTCCAGAATAGGAGCGTTTAACGCTAATGGCGTTCACCATTAGCCTAACGGCGTTCACCATTAGCCTAACGGCGTTCGCCATATCAGTTTGACGGACAGCTTTCGCGTTTTAAACTCCCAGATGTGATATCGTTGTAATGTTGTTGTTGTTTTGTTGAGTTGTATGTCATGCTATTAATGATGATGATAACATGACTATATGATGTTGTTGTTGCTATGTTGATTATGATGCATGTTTGATGTGCATGCATTCATGAAAGGCCGATGCCTAGTGATGAACGGACTGAGTTCCAATGATGTTGTTGACTCCGGGCTTGTTGAGAGGCTTGGTTCCTTATGGGGAACTCGGATTCTATGGTGGTGAATCTGGGAGTAGTGATCCTGTAGTGGTCACAAAATGGGTATACCGAGTCGTGTTGAGTCATGCATGGGTGTGTGCATTGCAATTGATGTGTTGTTTTGTTGATATTCATGAGTTTGTTGATTATAATGATGATTGTGATGATCCGTGTTGACATATGTGCAAATTATTCATATTATATTCTGTCGTTATATTATTGTTTAATAATGTAATTCTCACCCCTTCTGCATGTGTTTATGTTCATCTATGATGAGCAATGTGCAGATAATGAGGAGTAGCTTTTGTTGAGGTGAAGAATAAGTGTAGAGTTATTCTACAGAGTCGAGTCAATGCTCTGGTCATGTGACACCGGGGTTATGGGATTCAATAGAGATTATATTATTATTTAAGTTGTGTATGAAGACTAAATTATTGATATGTTTTGTTGAAACATTTTTATAAATCGTTAATTGTGTTGTTGTCCGCTGCGAAGTTTTAAATAAAATAAATGAAATATTTTTATGTTGTAAAGTGATGAGTGTTAAGTTGAATGAAATGTAAACTCTTCTACATGTTGTACTCTGATAAATTCTTTAAATATGTCGTTTGGGTAGAAGGGTGTTACAGAAGTGGTCCTACCTATCAAAATAGGACCTCAAGTCTTCAGCACTATCTTTCACGTAATGAACATTCGTCCTGCCTATTCCTGCTTGCTGGGACGCCCTTGGATTCATGGGGCAAGTGTTGTAGCTTCGTCTCTCCATCAAAAGCTGAGGTATCCAATAGAGGGTAAGATCGTCACTGTATGTGGGGAAGAAGAGTATATTGTCAGCAGTGTGCAGGCTTTCAGATACGTCGAGATGGATGGAGAATTCTTTGAGACTCCTTCTCAGTCATTTGAAGTGGTTCCTCCGTCCAGTCCTGTCCTTAAGCCAACTCCCCTTGTACCCGAGGTTATTCGAGCTCTTCCTGCCATGATTTCTCTGAAAGATGCTCAAGTCGTGGTCGAAAATGGTGGTCGTACTGGTTGGGGTCAACTGATCAACGTACCCTACAAGTCTGATAAATCTGGTCTGGGATTTAACTCTGAAAGGATGGTCAAAGATCAAATCAATGCTGTAGAAGATGCTGATAGCGATTGCGACCTGGATAGCTGGATTTTCCCAACAATTGGTGACAGACTCAATAATTGGAAGGCTGAAGACACTATCCCGATTACCTTTAGTCAGGAGTAATTATTATTGTCTATTTAGTGTTGCAAATTTTTAATTTTTTACAATTGAACTTCTTAAAGCATTGTGTCTATGCCCGGGGCACAATAGCTAATTTGTTAAGGGTTTTGTCATTTTCATAAGCATATTCACATTCAATAAATCAATGGACTTTTTGCATTCAAATATTGCGCTCTTTATCTTTCCTGTCAGCTTTCAAACAAGCTATGCTTTCTTACACACACTCACATAACAAATTGCAGATCCATACCCACTCTGGATCCTGTTGATAATAGTTCTACTACTGTTCATTATGACTTTGAAAATCCGATCTACCAAGCCGAGGATGGAAATGACGAAGATTGCGAAGTCCCTGGAGAACTCGCTAGACTGTTACTGCAAGAAGAAAAGACTATACAGCCGCATGAGGAATCAATTGAAATTGTAAACCTGGGTACTGAAGTAGACAAGAAAGAAGTCAAAATAGGAGCAGGCTTGGAAAACAGTATCAAAGAAAGATTGATTCAGATGTTACATGACTATGTAGAGATTTTTGCTTGGTCTTATGAAGACATGCCAGGATTGGATACTGACATAGTAGTACATCGTCTGCCAATGAAGGAAGACTGTCGTCCTGTTAAGCAAAAGGTTCGCCGCATGCGTCCTGAAATGTCTGAGAAAATCAAAGCCGAGGTTATGAAACAATTCAATGCCGGTTTTCTAGCCGTTACTTCTTATCCTCAATGGGTTGCTAATGTGGTACCAGTGCCGAAGAAGGATGGTAAGGTGTGAATGTGCGTAGATTACAGAGCTTTGAATAAAGCGAGTCCCAAAGATGACTTTCCACTCCCGCACATCGATGTTCTGGTAGATAACACCGCTCAACACAAAGTATTCTCCTTCATGGATGGATTCTCGGGTTATAATCAGATTAAGATGGCACCTGAGGACATGGAGAAAACTACGTTTGTGACGCAATGGGGCACTTTCTGTTACAAAGTAATGCCATTCGGTTTAAAGAACGCCGGGGCAACGTACCAGCGTGCTATGGTGGTTTTGTTTCATGATATGATTCATCATGAAATAGAAGTATATGTGGATGACATGATAGCCAGATCTCATACTAAAGAAGAACATCTCGATCATTTATACAAATTGTTCGAGAGGTTGAAGAAATATAAGTTGAGATTGAATCCGAACAAATGCACCTTTGGGGTAAGATCCGGTAAACTATTGGGCTTTATTGTCAGTGATAAAGGAATTGAGGTTGACCCGGCTAAAGTGAGAGCTATTCAGGAAATGCCAGTTCCCCGTACAGATAAAGAAGTCAGAGGTTTCTTGGGACACTTGAATTACATTGCCCGATTTATCTCCCATTTAACCGCTACCTGCAAACCCATCTTCAAACTACTAAGGAAGAATCAAGAGATGATATGGAATGACGAATGCCAAGAAGCTTTTGACAAAATCAAGAAATATCTCCAGGAACCTCCAATTCTGGTACCACCAGTTGAAGGAAGACCTCTAATCATGTATTTGACCGTGTTAGAAAATTCAATGGGGTGTGTGTTGGGGCAACATGACGAGTCTGGTCGAAAAGAGCATGCCATATACTACCTTAGCAAAAAGTTTACCGACTGTGAAACAAGATACTCACTGCTCGAGAAAACTTGCTGTGCTTTGGCCTGGGCTGCTCGCCGACTAAGACAGTATATGTTGAATCATACCACTTTATTGATTTCTAAGATGGATCCTATCAAATATATATTTAAGAAACCTGCTCTCTCCGGAAGAATAGCAAGATGGCAGATGATTTTAACAGAGTATGATATCCAGTATACTACCTAGAAAGCAATCAAAGGAAGCGTGCTAGCTGATCATTTGGCTCATCAAGCGGTGGATGATTATCAATCTATGAATTTTGAGTTCCCAGATGAGGATGTCATGTTTGTTACTGATTATGGAGAACCTGGACCGGATGAAGGACCCGAACTGGGATCCCGATGGACTATGGTTTTCGATGGATCTTCTAATGCATTGGGCAATGATGTTGGTGTTGTAATTATCTCTCCCAGGGGTTGCCATACGCCTTTCACTGCTAGACTATGTTTTGATTGTACCAATAACATGGCTGAATATGAAGCCTGTATTTTGGGACTCAGAGTTGCTATAGACCTAAGAATCAAGTTTTTAAGCGTATACGGAGACTCAGCCTTAGTAATCAGTCAAATCAAAGGAGAATGGGACACTAAACATCCGAATCTCATCCCTTATCGAGAGCGGGTGTTGACATTAATCTCATACTTTGAGGAGATTACATTCGAACATATTCCACGAGAGGAGAATCAGTTGGCAGACGCATTGGCTACCATGTCATCCATGTTCAGAGTCAGATGGGACAGTGAAGCTCCTATGATCACCATTGAACGATTAGATGAACCAGCATATTGTTATGAACTTAATACTGAGGGAGTAGAGGAGAAACCTTGGTTCCACGAAGTAAAAAGATATTTAGAAACTCAGGAATACCCTGAAGGGGCATCCATCAATGACAGAAAATTTCTGAGGAAGTTCTCCGCTAAATTCTTTTTGAGTAATGGAGTATTATACAAACGTAATCATGATTCGACTTTGCTTCGCTGTGTGGATAAAAAGGAAGCAGAAAAGATTATGGAAGACATGCATGACGGTATTTTTGGGACTCATTCTAGTGGACATACGATGGCCAAGAAGATTCTGAGATCAGGGTATTATTGGTCTACCATGGAAGCTGATTGCCACCATCATTCCAGAACCTGTCACAAGTGCCAGATCTATGCGGATAAAGTACATGTGCCTCCTGTAACACCCTTCTAAAATACCCCAAATATTTAATTTACAACAACAAATATATAAATCAGAGTAATTATTGCAGTTAAGGGTGTCACACAACACTTCACACATTTCACCATAAAAATCAGTCATGCTCATTATTTAATTCAACATAAACACTTCTTGCAAAATACGCAGCGGATAGAGATCATTCGACATATGTAATACATTACACATAAAATTATTCAACAAGTTAAAACATCCCGTCCCGATGTTACATCTATCAGAGCATGACCCACTTAAGAGACTACGCTAGACTCCAAGCATTAGCTTCTACTCAACTCATTGCTCGTTACCTGAAAAATAGTTGTAAGGGTGAGTTCCTCAATCGATATAATAAGCATTATAAATCATCATGTAATGCTAAGTAAATTTACACGTTAATCACCCTAATCATATCATGCATTCAGTAACGGCACATCAACTCAAATATCATACTCAATAACAACGTAAAATGCAACTCAATAACAACATAAAATGCAACTCAATAACAACATAAAATGCAACTCAAATGAGACTCGACTCGTCATGCATGTGGTACCATTCGGAGTAAAACTCCCAACTTAAAATCATTGCCATTTTATTGGGCATCAAGGCATAAGCCTTCAACTTTCAACTTAAAATTTTGCCAATCCAGGCCAACGTGGTGTGAGCAAAGCTCCGATTTTTGCCAATCCAGGCCAACGTGGTGTGAGCAAAGCTCCGACTTAATGCATATGAATGGGCATGGCATATACGACTTGAAATTTCAACAACATAATAATAACAGCAACACAACAACGTTTTCAACAAAAATCAACTTATAATCAACTTTGGCTCACCAAGCCTACAACTCAGCATTTTCAACAAAATCAACTTATAATCAACTTTGGCTCACCAAGCCTACAACTCAGCATTTTCAACAAAATCAACTTATAATCAACTTATCAACATATTTGTATCAACACTTCATAACATAACCCAACTAAATTACTCATCACAATTAACGATAATAGGACGATCACCAATTATGTTCACAACATTGAAATATCAATTTTTTCCACACTGCAACAGTGTTAACCGGTTAACGCCCTGGGTTAACCGGTTAACGCAGGACAAAAATACATTTTCTGGCAAAACGCAACAGTGTTAACCGGTTAACGCCCTGGGTTAACCGGTTAACGCAGGCAAAACAACACATTTCCACAAAATATAACAGTGTTAACCGGTTAACACCCTGGGTTAACCGGTTAACGCAGACAAAACAGCAGTTCCTGCGCTAACACAAGGCAGAATGCAGAGTTCTCCGCATTTTCCGCCGTTGGAGGACTTCCGGACCTCCGATTCCAATTCCGTAAAAAGCTCTACGTTCGGAAAATCACAACACACTCGAATACAAATTCAATTACAGCTTTAACACACTTAGCCAACATAATTTCTCAGCATTCAACAATCCCAATTAGGGTCAAATCAACGGTTATCACTACCCATCACATGTTAATCTATAATACCCATTAAACGACGATAAACCCCCCTTACCTGAGATAATCCGGCAATCTCTAAGCTTCAAGCTTTTCCGTTCTTCAACCTTTGCTCTCTAGCTCTTCCTCTTTGCCCTTTTCTCCACTTTTCACTTTTCAGCCGCTTCTCTGTTTCACGTGAAAACTCTTTACCAACAATGAAACCTCTTTTTCCTTATTCCAACTTATATATTTTCCAATAATTATTATTCCAAATAATAGTAATAATAATAATCCAATAATTCAATTTATTTAATTAAATTAATAAATATATTATTAACTTAATTAAATAATTCTCTTATTTTATTCGGGGTGTTACAACTCTCCCCTACTAAAAGAGTTTTCGTCCTCGAAAACATACCTCAAACAAATAACTCTGGATAAGACTCTTTCATCTGACTCTCCAGTTCCCAAGTCACATTGCCACCTGCTGGTCCTCCCCAAGCTACTTTCACTAAGGCAATCTCTTTACCCCGCAACTGCTTCAACTCTCGATCCTCAATCCTCGTAGGCGATATTTCAACAGTCAGGTTATCTCTCACCTGTACATCATCTACTTGGATCACATGCGACGGATCATGAATGTACCTCCTCAACTGAGACACATGAAAAACCTCATGCAAATTCGCAAGTGACGGCGGTAAAGCGATACGATAGGCTACCTCTCCTATCCTCTCCAAAATCTGATAAGGACCAATAAATCGAGGTGTCAACTGCTTTGACTTCAAAGCTCGACCAACCCCAGTTATCGGAGTAACACGAAGAAACACGTGATCTCCCTCTTGAAACTCAAGTGACTTCCTTCTCTTGTCATGATAACTCTTCTGACGACTCTGAGCAATTCTCATCTTCTCCTGAATCATCTTAATCTTTTCCGTAGTTTGTTGAACAATTTCCGGTCCAACCACAGCACTCTCACCGGACTCATACCAACATAAAGGCGTCCGACATCTCCTACCATACAAAGCTTCAAACGGTGCCATACCAATACTCGAATGAAAACTATTGTTGTAGGTAAACTCAATCAAAGGTAAATAACAATCCCAAGCACCTCCCTTTTCCAAAACGCAAGCTCTCAAAAGATCCTCTAGTGACTGAATCGTCCTCTCAGTCTGACCATCAGTCTGCGGATGATATGCAGAACTCAATCTCAGCTTAGTTCCCAAAGCCTTCTGCAAACCTTCCCAGAATTTCGATGTAAATCTAGGATCTCTGTCCGAAACAATACTCGACGGAATACCATGCAAACTTACAATTTTCTCAATATACAGCTCAGCTAATTTCTCTAACGGATAGTCCATTCTGATCGGAATGAAATGAGCCGACTTTGTCAATCTGTCAACAATCACCCAAATAGCTTCAAAATTCTTAATTGTTCTCGGTAACCCAGAAACAAAATCCATACTGATACTATCCCACTTCCACTCTGGAATAGCCAACGGTTGCATTAGCCCAGACGGCTTCTGATGCTCAATCTTTGACTTCTGACAAGTCAAACAAGAATAAACAAAACTTGCAATTTCTCTTTTCATTCCCGGCCACCAAAATAACTTTTTCAAATCATGATACATCTTCGTAGCTCCAGGATGAATACTCAGGCCACTACGATGTCCTTCTTCAAGAATACTCTTCTTAAGTTCGATAACATCCGGAATACACACCCGATTACTAAATTTCAAAACATCATTCTCATCAACTCTGAATTCGCCACCTTGACCTTGATTCACTAGAGTCAACTTATCAACCAAAAGCACATCGGATTTCTGACCCTCTCTGATCTCATCCAGAATACCACTTGTTAACTTCAACATTCCCAATTTAACACTATTGTGAGTACTCTCACACACCAAACTCAAGTCTCTAAACTGCTCAATTAAATCCAATTCCTTAACCATTAGCATAGACATATGTAATGATTTCCGACTCAATGCATCAGCCACTACGTTTGCTTTACCCGGATGGTAATTCAAACCAAAGTCATAATCCTTCAGAAACTCTAACCATCTTCTCTGTCTCATATTCAGCTCTTTCTGATCAAACAAATACTTTAAACTTTTATGGTCACTGAAAACTTCAAATCTTGACCCGTACAAGTAATGCCTCCATAACTTCAGAACAAACACCACAGCTGCCAACTCTAAATCGTGTGTCGGATAGTTCCTCTCATGAACCCTCAGCTGTCTCGAAGCATAAGCTATAACCTGCTTATTCCGCATCAACACGCCACCCAAACCCAACAATGAAGCATCACAGTAAACCTCAAATGGTTCCGACGAACTCGGTAATATCAGAATAGGAGCAGTAGTCAACCTTCTCTTTAACTCTTGGAAACCTTCTTCACATTTTGAGTCCCAAACCAACGCTTGCCCCTTTCTAGTCAACATCGTCAATGGTAACGCCAACTTAGAAAATCCCTCAATGAACTTTCTATAATAACCAGCCAAACCAAGAAAACTTCGAATCTCAGCAACGGACTTCGGAGCTTCCCACTTAGATACCGCTTCTATCTTAGAAGGATCAACAGCAACGCCACCTCTTGAAATCACATGACCAAGAAAACTCACCTCTTCTAACCAAAATTCACACTTCGACAGTTTAGCAAATAACTTCTTCTCTCGTAGAATTTCTAAAACCACTCTCAAATGCTCAGCATGCTCTTCTTCAGATTTCGAATACACCAAAATATCATCAATAAACACCACAACAAACTTGTCTAGGTACGGATGGAAAATCCTATTCATATACTCCATAAATACTCCAGGTGCATTAGTCACACCAAAAGGCATTACAGAATACTCATAATGTCCATACCTTGTTCTGAAAGCAGTCTTCTGAATATCCTCAGTTTTCACACGTATCTGATGATACCCAGATCTCAAATCTATCTTGCTGAACACACTCGCACCAACCAACTGATCCATCAAATCATCAATTCTCGGCAAAGGATACCGATTCTTGATCGTCACTTTATTCAGTTGCCTGTAGTCCACACACAACCTCATAGTACCTTCTTTCTTCTTAACCAATAACACCGGTGCACCCCACGGTGACACACTCGGACGAATAAATTTCTTATCCAACAGATCTTCCAACTGACTCTTCAATTCAGTTAACTCAACAGCAGACATACGGTACGGAGCCATCGATATCGGCCTAGTACCAGGTACCAAATCAATCGAGAACTCCACTTCGTGTTCTGGCGGTAATTCATTCACCTCTTCCGGAAACACATCAGGAAAATCACACACCACGGCTAGATCGCCAATCACTAGTTTATCTTTAGCCTCCAAAGTCGCTAACAGCATAAACAACTCTGCCCCATCAGCTACTTCCTCATTCACTTGCCTTGCTGATAGAAACAAACTCTTTCCTTCCTCAATTTCAGGAAAGACCACCGTCTTATCAAAACAATTGATAGAAACTCGGTTAAACACCAACCAGTTCATACCCAGAATAACATCAATCTGCACTAGTGGAAGACACACTAGGTCCATCCCAAAGTCTCTACCAAAAATACTCAAAGGACAATTCAAACAAACCAAAGTAGTAGTCACTGAACCCTTCGCAGGAGTATCAATTACCATACTACCAAACATCTCAGATATCTCTAACTTAAGGTTCACAGCACAATCCAAAGATATAAAGGAATGAGTCGCACCTGTGTCAATAATAGCTACAAGAGGAAAGCCATTAATATAACACGTACCTCGGATAAGTCTGTCCTCACTGGAGGTTTGAGTTCCGGTCAAAGCGAACACCTTTCCAGTTTGAGATTTCTTTGGCTTCTGACACTGACTTCCAATATGCCCTTCTTCGCCACAATTAAAACAAATCACTTCCTTGTGCTTGCAATCAGCTATTGCATGGCCCGTCTTACCACAGCGAAAACACCTCTTTACTTCAACAGTGCATACATTACTCTTATGACCAGCCTGACCACATTTGAAGCAAACTATACCAACAGGAGTACCTCCCCCACTAGTCCTCTGAGCCGGAGCAGCTCCTTGTTTCCCTTTTCCCACTGGGGCATCATACGGCTTGCCACGGTTTTGATGTTGCTTGCCCCTGCGGTCACTGACAATCTTGTAATGAGCATTATTGTCTTCTTCAAATATCCTGCAGCTATCAACCAATTCAGTAAAAATGCGTATCTTCTGATACCCAACAGCCTTCTTAATTTCAGAGCGCAGTCCATTTTCAACTTGATGCACTTTGAAAATTCAGCACCAACACCAGTGTAATGAGGATAAAATTTGGACAGCTCCACAAATTTCGCAGCATAATCAGTGACAGACATGTTTCCTTGCTTCAGCTCAAGGAACTCAATTTCCTTCTTACCACGGACATCTTCCGGATAATACTTTCTCATGAATTCCCTACGGAATACATCCCAAGTAATGACTTCACCTGCCACGGTCAACCTCTCGTGAGTCTCTAGCCACCAGTCATCGGCTTCGACTGCTAGCATGTGAGTACCATACCGAACCTTCTGAGCTGGAGTGCAATCCATAACACGGAAGATTCTCTCAATCTCTTTCAACCATCCCAAGGCTGCATCTGGATCATGCTTTCCTTTAAACACCGGCGGATTCTCTCTTTGAAAAGTCGCCAAGCTACGTGATCCAGCATCCCCACCAGCATTTGGCAAGTTCTGCACAGCTTGTGCCATTGCTTGCATTGCGGCAGCCATTGCAGCGTCATTCCTTCCAGCCATTCCAACTTATCAATACAACACAACTTAAAAGTTAGATTAGTAACAATTATACAATTGTTAGACAGTAACGACACGACAACTGGCCGGACAGACCGACCTGCTCTGATACCACTAATGTAACACCCTTCTAAAATACCCCAAATATTTAATTTACAACAACAAATATATAAATCAGAGTAATTATTGCAGTTAAGGGTGTCACACAACACTTCACACATTTCACCATAAAAATCAGTCATGCTCATTATTTAATTCAACATAAACACTTCTTGCAAAATACGCAGCGGATAGAGATCATTCGACATATGTAATACATTACACATAAAATTATTCAACAAGTTAAAACATCCCGTCCCGATGTTACATCTATCAGAGCATGACCCACTTAAGAGACTACGCTAGACTCCAAGCATTAGCTTCTACTCAACTCATTGCTCGTTACCTGAAAAATAGTTGTAAGGGTGAGTTCCTCAATCGATATAATAAGCATTATAAATCATCATGTAATGCTAAGTAAATTTACACGTTAATCACCCTAATCATATCATGCATTCAGTAACGGCACATCAACTCAAATATCATACTCAATAACAACGTAAAATGCAACTCAATAACAACATAAAATGCAACTCAATAACAACATAAAATGCAACTCAAATGAGACTCGACTCGTCATGCATGTGGTACCATTCGGAGTAAAACTCCCAACTTAAAATCATTGCCATTTTATTGGGCATCAAGGCATAAGCCTTCAACTTTCAACTTAAAATTTTGCCAATCCAGGCCAACGTGGTGTGAGCAAAGCTCCGATTTTTGCCAATCCAGGCCAACGTGGTGTGAGCAAAGCTCCGACTTAATGCATATGAATGTGCATGGCATATACGACTTGAAATTTCAACAACATAATAATAACAGCAACACAACAACGTTTTCAACAAAAATCAACTTATAATCAACTTTGGCTCACCAAGCCTACAACTCAGCATTTTCAACAAAATCAACTTATAATCAACTTTGGCTCACCAAGCCTACAACTCAGCATTTTCAACAAAATCAACTTATAATCAACTTATCAACATATTTGTATCAACACTTCATAACATAACCCAACTAAATTACTCATCACAATTAACGATAATAGGACGATCACCAATTATGTTCACAACATTGAAATATCAATTTTTTCCACACTGCAACAGTGTTAACCGGTTAACGCCCTGGGTTAACCGGTTAACGCAGGACAAAAATACATTTTCTGGCAAAACGCAACAGTGTTAACCGGTTAACGCCCTGGGTTAACCGGTTAACGCAGGCAAAACAGCACATTTCCACAAAATATAACAGTGTTAACCGGTTAACACCCTGGGTTAACCGGTTAACGCAGACAAAACAGCAGTTCCTGCGCTAACACAAGGCAGAATGCAGAGTTCTCCGCATTTTCCGCCGTTGGAGGACTTCCGGACCTCCGATTCCAATTCCGTAAAAAGCTCTACGTTCGGAAAATCACAACACACTCGAATACAAATTCAATTACAGCTTTAACACACTTAGCCAACATAATTTCTCAGCATTCAACAATCCCAATTAGGGTCAAATCAACGGTTATCACTACCCATCACATGTTAATCTATAATACCCATTAAACGACGATAAACCCCCCTTACCTGAGATAATCCGGCAATCTCTAAGCTTCAAGCTTTTCCGTTCTTCAACCTTTGCTCTCTAGCTCTTCCTCTTTGCCCTTTTCTCCACTTTTCACTTTTCAGCCGCTTCTCTGTTTCACGTGAAAACTCTTTACCAACAATGAAACCTCTTTTTCCTTATTCCAACTTATATATTTTCCAATAATTATTATTCCAAATAATAGTAATAATAATAATCCAATAATTCAATTTATTTAATTAAATTAATAAATATATTATTAACTTAATTAAATAATTCTCTTATTTTATACGGGGTGTTACACCTCCTGCTCCTTTAAACGTGCTGACAGCCCCTTGGCCCTTTGCAATGTGGGGCATTGATATGATTGGGGAGATTAAACCTACTGCTTCTAACGGACATCGTTTCATTCTTGTTGCTATTGATTACTTTACAAAGTGGGTAGAGGCAGCCTCATTTGCTTCTGTCACCAAGAATGTGGTGGCACGGTTCATCAAGAATAGTCTCATTTGTCGGTATGGCATCCCTGAAAGAATTATCACTGACAATGGTACTAATTTGAACAACAAGATGATTACTGAACTCTGCACGCAGTTCAAAATAAAACACCATAACTCTTCTCCGTACCGGCCAAAGATGAACGGCGCCGTGGAGGCTGTTAATAAGAATATTAAGAAGATTATACAAAAGATGACAGTAACATACAAAGACTGGCATGAGATGTTACCCTTTGCTCTTCATGGTTATCGCACTTCGGTACGAACTTCGACAGGGGCAACTCCTTTCTCTTTAGTCTACGACATGGAAGCCGTTTTACCAGTGGAAGTCCAGATTCCCTCTCTAAGAATTATGAAAGAGGCGGACTTAGATGAAGATGAATGGATTCAGACTCGACTCGATCAGATAAATTTGATTGATGAGAAGAGACTTGCGGCTGTTTGTCATGGGCAGATATATCAGAAGCGCATGACCCAGGCATTTAACAAAAGGTTCAAGAGACAGATGTATCAAATTGGCGACTTGGTAATAAAGCGTATCATTCTACCACAAGGTGATCCCAGAGGCAAATGGACTCCCACATACGAAGGGCCATTTGTAGTTAAGAAGGTATTCTCTGGTGGAGCCATGATACTTGCTACAATGGACGGCGAAGACTTCCCACATCCCGCGAACGCGGACATAGTTAAAAAATACTACGCATAAAAGAGACCCGCTAGGTCGACGTACCTAGGCAAAAGTGAGGGCATCCCGGCGAACCAAAAAGGGTTCGGGCAAAAATTAGGGATAAACATATAAAAATGTACACCCGGCAAGTCGAAAACCTGAAAAGGCGGCTTGGGCAAAAAAGGGTATCCTGGTGGACTGAAAACCTGAAAAGGCGGTTCAGGCAAAAATTAGGGATTAAAGCGTAAGACTATGTCCCGTTCTCAGTCACCTTCAACCAAGTTCAAAGGACTGAACAAGCTAATCACTTCCATCCGATAGCAAGGGATGAGATACTTGAAGACATAATGACAGTAGTGGAATTAGAATCGATAGGACTTTTTCTGCATAGCTTTCTCTTTGTGTTCTTGACGATTTCCTCTTACTAGGATTTCTGTCTCCCTGTACACGAATTGCCTGTTTATAGGCCCTCTTTCAAAATCAATACAAGTTTATTTCCAAAAAGATGATTTCGTTTTTACTTTTTCTGTTTTGTTTGCGTAAACGTCCATTGATTTAATTTGAATTGATTTATGCATTTGAATATGATCAATGTTTACCAAAAATACATGCCTAAAATAGCAATAGCAATTACTACACGACTTCAGGATCGAGGAGAAGGTCTAATCACGCTTCCCAATGAATCCGTTGCTAATTCTATTCCCCGACAAAGCCAGTTATTCCCCAGAAGAAATTGGCATCACTAGACAAACTGGTCATCTCTTCTACCCCCAGCCAAGCTCTGCCGAATGTTGCTGCCATCAGATAAAAATCAAGTATCCTCAGCAAAGAAATGGTCATCAATACAAATATCTCCAACCAGAATATGGGGATTTATTTTCTCCTGGCAAAACATTTCAGACACATAATTCATTCATGCATCATTCCGCATCATATACATTACATCATTTCACATCACATACATGCATACAATGTTCGCATTTATTTTCAAGAGCATAAAACATCTCATGCATCACGACATGGCATGAAACTAACTTTATTTTTCAGGTTAATTATCCTCCTGATCACATCCCAGATTCAGACACATTTTTCAGATAGAATCCAGATGAATATCCATTCTGACAAACGTTCTGACATCCTCCTAATGGTGGCATCTCTAAGCCCACCCCACATATTCATTGCAAATACAACATATACAAATACTATCAGATATAGCCTAGCGTACGGTTCATTCTGATTCAGCTCGACATATGACTCCTTCAATTCAGATACGATCTAACGTACGATCCATTCTGACCTTCAACTACTCCAATACGGTCTAACGTACGACCCATTTGGATCTTCAAACCCTCAGATACTGCCTAGCGTACGGTACATTCCGAGGTGTAGTCTAGCGTACGACTACTTTCTTCTTCAGATACAGCCTAACGTACGGCTCATTCTGCAACTCCAATACGGTCTAACGTACGACCCATTTGGATCTTCAACTCAGATGCGATCTAACGTACGATCCATCCTGACCCCTTTTCAGATACAGCCTAACGTACGACTCATTCTGCAACTCCAATACGGTCTAACGTACGACCCATTTGGATCTTCAACTCAGATGCGATCTAACGTACGATCCATCCTGACCCCTTTTCAGATACAGCCTAACGTACGACTCATTCTGCAACTCCAATACGGTCTAACGTACGACCCATTTGGATCTTCAACTCAGATACGATCTAGCGTACGATCCATTCTGATTCTACCTTCGTCAGATACAGCCTAACGTACGGCTCATTCTGCAACTCAGATACGATCTAGCGTATGATCCATTCTGATCTTTCATCCCCAGCGAAGTCACTCGCCTAATGGATAACTCATTCTGCTACTCAGATACGATCTAGCATATGGTCCACTCTGATCCTTTATCCCCAGCAGCGTATGATCCATTCTGATCTTTCATCATCAAACTTCCTGGATGGCATCTTTAAGCCCATCTCCATCAAGACTAACCTTTGATTAACAAGTGCAAATTTTTGGGGCATTCTAGTGTTCAATAATCTTTCACCTCCAGACCACGAATGGCGTATATACCATTCTAACTCTCTCGGTTCAAGAATATTGAACAGGGGCAGCTGTCATACCCCAAAATTTGCCCGTTAATCTTTCAAGACACTCTTAAGGCACCCCAACTTATTTTTCAAGGCATTGACCCTAAAAGAACAAAGGCCCAGCTCACAGGTGGCCAAACCGAGGAAATGGCTCCAACTGGCATGCTCGCTAGGCGAGCATATCCTTCGCCTAGCGAACCCCTCGCTATACCGCTCGCCTAGCGAAGCTTGCGGATATCAGAAAATTCTGGGCTTCATTCTGAGCCCATTAGGTCACAAAAAGAGCATTATAAATAGCCAAGCTTCATTCAGGAACAGGGGGAAACGAAAAGGAGAGGAAAACGGAAGGAAGACGGGAGCAAGAGTAAAGGCACAGCAAACCCTGGAGGCTAACCCAGAGAATTCAGAGCAACCCTAAAGGAAACCCTGAAGGAAATTCATTTGCATCAAGGTCCAACTCAATCCGACTCGCCAATTCAAGGTTGCAATTCGATTACAAACAGGTTTGCATTACTATTACTGCTTTATGTTCTTAATTTGCATATGATATTATAATCGAATTCATAAACATATTTGAGGTTTTGCATGTGAATTTGAGTGTGCCTGAATCTTGTGAATGCTGAACCATGTAATTTATGTATCGGATGCCTTAAGGCGTGCAGCAGGTTGAGGTCGTACTGTTCTGAAATTCAAAACCCGCAGCCGCTCGCTAGCACATCGCTAAGCGAGCAGGTAGCGAGTATTCGCTAGGCCTTCGCTAGGCGAGACAGAGGCGAACGTGACAGTCGCTAATATTTTGATTGTTCTGTTCTATGCTTATCTGATTTGTTCTATGTTAATCATGCGTTATTTTGCCTGACATTCTTACTGCTGTGTTTCTTTTTGCGGTGCAATCCTCGATTGCACCCTGATTTGGTATACTGACCTGTGTGCTGAATGTTGTAAAGGTTCACATATTCCCAGGAACAAGTAGCTTGCTAGGTATTCCACTTTATTTGTGGGATACCCTTGTGGAGATTCATCCTAATTACCTATTTGTTTTAATGTGGAGATTCATCCTAATTACCTAATTGTTTGTAATGTGGAGATTCATCCTAATTACCTAATCGATTTTAATGTGGACCTAATCTCTTAATTGATTACAACTACCTAATTGATTGTAAAATATTGCCGTTAATTTTGGTGATCTTGGACCTCTCTTTGTTTCCCTACGATATTACGGTATTATGGTCATGTCCCGCGAATGTGGGGGTACACTTAGCAAAGACCCTTCGGTTAAATCATCATAGTCCCTCGAATGTTGCCTTTGTCCCTCGATGACCCTTCGGTATAGCCTACGGTTAAATGATGATCGTCCCTTCGAATGCTAAGGTATCCCTACCAAGGTTGCCTTCAATGATCAATCGATGACCCTACGATGTCCCTTTACATCCAAAGGATAAAACTACTTACTTCTCAATAGTAAGGACAGTTTTACCCTCATAAGGATAGGAAATGCCCATAAAGACCTTGGGTAGGTATAACTCTTAATTGCTTACTCACAACTTAAAATACTTTTCACACCTCACACCTTTCAAAACATCTTTTGGAAAATCACCACTTGGCATACATTCGTACTAGAATCATTGCCGAGTTATATTTTTCTAAACGATTTTCAAAACCAAACGAGATAACCACTTTGTATACATTCATACAAGAATCATTACAAAGTTAAATTCTCCTTTTCAAAACATTTCCTAAACATTTCTCAAACACTTTTTCAAACAAGAAAAACATAAGTGATTAAGCAATTAAGAGCCCATGGATAACCATGGATACAAAGGGTGCTAACACCTTCCCTTTGTATAATGTACCTCCCGAACCCAAAATCTAAATTAAGGTCTTTCCTGTTCTTTTCCACCTTTCCTTATGGGATAAAAGAAAAGTCGGTGGCGACTCTTGCTAACCGCGACATTTGCTTTCCAAAGCAAAAAACACAAAAAGTCAGTTCACCGTATGACAGACACCATGGAGCATTTCGTAACTTCCAGATTTTCATTAAGGGAACAAACCCAGAACGAAAGTTTCTTTCAGATAAGTCATACCCAAATTTTTTTAGCTTAGAGATTTTGGAGTTAATCCATCTTTTGTAGGCTTCCCAAGCCGAGTCACTTTCAATAGGATTAGTTGATAAGCGACTAATAGTCGTAGCTTCATGAAGATGACTTCTTGAGTCCGACTCAAACTTCCGCAGAATCTTACGAATATTGGGACTAGATTTAGGTGGTTTAGGGATTCTGACAAAAATATCTGTTATAGTTTCATCAGGATCCGGACCATAAAGAGTTGGAAGAGAATGGAAAATAACCTTGGGTGTTTCTGATCAGATACTTCTAGTCCAGGTTCAAAATTGAACATGCCTTAAGGAGTACCCTCATACACTTGGTTACCAGAATCTCTCGAGGGATATTTTCTAGGTGTTGTTATATTTGGGTTTTCAATGTGGGGAGAAAAAACAATTTGAGATGGAGGTGGAATGAGTGAAGAAGGTAACTATGAAGAAGGTGGTGTTTGTGGTATTTGTTGTTGTTGTTGTTGTTGTTGTAACCGGGTTTTAGAAACTGTAGGGGTTTCTGTAACAGGTTCTAAAATGGGTGTTTTTGTAGGAGGTGGAAGTGAAATAGGTTCAGAAATTAGTTGAGAAATAGATGAAATTGGTTGAGAAACGGGATGTGTTTGAGTTGGTAAGACCCTTTCAGAATTAGCAGAATCAGAAATAACAAGATTAGAAGCTACAGGAAACTTACCAGAAGTAGTTTCACTTGGAGCCTTGGTTGATTGTTGGACAACGCCAGAAGTGTCCCTTAGAAGCATATGCCTTTGGCATTCACTTAGAGGCATTTCATCTTCCTCCTAAAACTCTGCAACCATCTTCTTCTTCTTTGGTGCAGAAGTTCTTTCCTTAACATCTTTTCTATTTCTTATTCTCTTAGAGAGTTGGCCATGAACAACTGGATAATCTTCAGGTAGATTAAAAGGATCTACCAAAGGATTGATGTTATCCTTGAGGAAACTTTCTAAGTAGAATGCCGAGACTTTTGGAGGATCAATCTTAGTGAAAATAGGATAGTTTTCCATGGGGATTCTAATGCCATGGATTCCGTCCTTGGAGGGAAATATTATGGCTTAGAAATCTTGGAGATCAGACCCATACTTTTCAAGTTCTTACCCCAAAAGACTTTACCAGATTCTTTGACCAGTTCATCAGTAAGTCCACTTACAAGCAGGTCATCCACTAAACCATTCTCGACAAAAATGTTTGAAATCAACCGTCCATTGGGAATGAAATTTCCTTTGAGTTTATTTAAAGAACTACCAGTTCTAGATTCTCTAATAGAATCCCTCATAAATTTGAATAAAATAGAAGGGAGTGTCAGCTTGAGGCCCTTTTTCAAAAAGAACAACATAAACTTCTGACGATTGTCGACATATTTCGAACTATTGGTGCTTAGTGTATGGTGGATGCAACCCATAATGATTTTAAACCAAACTCTTAGGTTGTTTGTCAAATCCTTGTCACCAGGACCTTTATCATCATCAAGAAGAGTTACAACCTTGACGATGACATATGCTATTTTTGCTTCTCTCTTAAGATTGGTTTTGACATTGTGGATTCTTCTTCCTCTTCCATTGTGTGAGATTGAATCAACAATGGATTTCTCAGTGATTATGATCTTCTAGTTCATAACATAGGAAGTTATTGTTTCCTTTTCCGCGGTAGCATGCACCCAAAACTGCTTTACAAGTATTGGGAAAATTGGACCCTTTAATCTTTCAAAGAAAGAGTTCCATCATTGAAAAGCCAAAGTCTCAAAGAAATAAAACCCATTTTCTTTGAGATTTCCGAAGTCCACAATCATTTCACAGAGGACCATTAACTCATCAACAAGAGTATTGAGGGTTAACTCAGGAATCCCTTCCATAACGGGATGATTTTCGTCAGCCATGAAGCGACTGGGAGATTGTTGTTGTTGTTGAATCTGTTGTTAAGGAGAATCCATTGTTGAAGTTTGAAGGAGATGATGAACAGTTGTAGAGAGGGTGTTTGAAGGTTTGAAAGAAGAAAGTATAAGAATATTGTGTGCGTAGTGTGAAAATATGAGTGAAATGGGTTTATATAGAAATTTTTACAATGATGACAAGTTAAAAATACGCATACATGGGGGGAAGCGCAAGAGATTTTAACCTAATTCCAAGAAATGTGAAACCTAATATGTCATGCTATCATCACACATGCTCAAAAAGTGGGACAACTGTCACCATTTAGAACCACATGATATCAAACGATATGACAGGCATTTAATGCAATGACTGTTAAGAACCAGGAAGACAAATAGATAAGATTGCTCCTGATCAGAACCTTTATGATTCATGAAACTTCCTTACTTCATAAAGCTCATGTCTCAGAGTCAACATGTAAATTTTCAGAATCTAATCTAGAGTTCTGAAGACTTAAACATTATAAAATTCATCTTTTCATTCTCGACATAAATCCATAAATAAGTTTTTCATAATGAAAAAGAATTTATCTTCAGCAAGGAGTTCTATAAAGATATCAGCCCATTGATGGTTTGTATCAACATATTTTAAGCGAAAAATACCCTTTTGAATATAGTCACGTAAAAAATGATGTTTAATTTCAATATGCTTAGCCCTAGAATGCAAGATAGGATTCTTAGGCAAACAGATAGGAGAAGTATTATCACAGAGAATATGAATGGTACTCTCAAATATCTGATAATCTTCCAACTGACTCTTGATCTAGAGTATCTGAGTGTTGCATCCATAAGTTACGATATACTCAGTTTTGGTGATTGAAAGTGCAATTGTTGATTGTCCCTTGCTGAACCACGAGATCAGATTGTCTCCCAAAAATTGACAAATTCCAGAAGTACTTTTCCTTTCTATTCTGTCTCCAGCATAGTCAGCATCATAATAGCCTACTAATTTATATTCACTTGATTTTCTATAAAATAAACCAAGGTTAGTAGTACCTTTCAGATACCTAAAGATTCTCTTAGCAGCAGTTAAGTGAGTCTCCCTAGGATGTGATTGGAAGTAAGCACATAAGAAGACATTGAATAAAATATCAAGTATATAAGCTATTAGATAAAGGAGAGAGCCTATCATACCTCTGAAAAGCTTCTGATTTACCTTACTTCTTACCTCTTCTTTCTCCAGAATGCATGTAGGATGCATTGGAGTCTTTGCTTGCTTGCATTCTGACAAGTTGAACTTCTTCAGAAGTTCCCTTGTATATTTGCTCTGATGAATGTATGTTCCTTCTGAACATTGATCAAACTGGATTCCCATAAAGAACTTGAGTTCTCCCATCAGACTCATTTCTAACTTTGCCGGCATGACTTAGCAAAATCCTTGCACAACGAAGCATTAGCAGAACCAAAAATAATATCATCAACATAAATTTTCACAACCAGAATATATTCTTAAAGGTTTTGCAAAAGAGAGTTGTGTCCATTTTCCCTATGGTAAAATCATTTTCCAAAAGGAAGTTACTTAGACTATCATACCGAGCTCTGGGAGCTTGCTTTAGACCATATAACAACTTTTGTAGTTTAAAAACAAAGTCAGGATTTTGAGAACTTTCAAAACCAAGAGGTTGGTGCACATATACCTATCAGAAGTGTATCCATTTAAGAATGCACTCTTAACATCCATCTGATAAAGGATGATGTTATGATTGAATGCAAACGAAGTTAAAAGACGAATAGACTCTAACCTGGCAACTGAAGCAAAGGTTTATGTATAATATATACCTTCTTGCTGATTATAACCTTGTGCTACCAGTCGAGCCTTGTGTCTAATAACTTCTCTTTTCTCATTAAGCTTATTTCTGAAAACCCATATGGTTCCAATAACATGAAAGCCCTTTGGTTTTTGAACAAGATCCCGAACATCATTTCTAGTGAATTGATTCAATTCCTCTTGCATAGACAAAATCCATTCATTATTCATAAGAGCTTTATCAATAGATGTGGGTTCTATCAGAGATACCAAACCTATAAGAGTCTCTTTAGAAGGTTTGAATGAAGATCTAGTTCTGACTGGAGCATACTTATCTCCCATAATCAATTCTTCATAATGAAAAGTTCTCGATCTACTCTTCTTCTGATGAGTTAACCCAACGACATCTTCTGGTTGAATCGCTTCTTAGACTCTTGCTTCTGATTCTTTAGCTTTCCCTTCTGAGTCTTTTTCTCCAGAATCATTATCCTTGGATTCTGAAAGATTGACAAATCTGCAAATTTCTCAACTAGCTTTGAATTTTTGGGGTCAAGCTTATCATTGAATCTAACATGAATTGATTCTTCAACAATTAGTGTCTTAGTGTTAAAAACTTTGTAGCCTTTAGATCGTTCAGAGAATCCTAACAATAAGCACGTATGTGCCTTAGAGTCAAACTTACCAAGATTCTCTTTAGTGTTCAACATAAAACACTCACAACCAAAAGGGTGAAAGTAAGAAATGTTGGGTTTTCTGTTCTTCCACGGTTTATAGGGAGTCTTACCCATAATAGGTCTAATAGAAATCTTGTTATGAATATAACAAGTTGTGTTAACTGCTTCTACCCAGAAATGCTTATCCATATCAGTTTCTTGGATCATGGTGCAGTGCATTTCTTATAGGGTCTTATTCTTCCTTTCTACAACTCCATTTCATTATGGAGTTCTAGGACATGAGAAATCATGGGAAATACCATTTGCATCAAAAATATTTTCAAAATGTTTATTTTCAAATTCGCCATCATGATCACTTCTGACTTTGACTATTTTTAAATTCATTTCTGTTTGCACTAGTGAGCAGAAGGTAGAGAATACAGAATGTGACTCATCAACGATGACCAATCCATACTTATTTCCATTGATAGAGGTAGTTTTCACTGGTCCAGACAAATCAATATCCATAAGTTCTAACGATCTAGAGGTAGAAACAACAATTTTCGCTTTGAAAGATGTTTTAGAAAACTTGCCTTTCTGACATGCTTCACAAAGAACATCTGAAGAAAACTTCAGGTTGGGTAAGTCTCTGACTAATCCAAGCTTATTTAGCTGAGAAATCCTTCTCATGCTAACATGGCCCAAACGTCTGTGTCATACCCATTGCTCTTCATTAACAGACATTAGACATTTTACATTTTACATTTTACATTTTGATCCTCAAGATCAAAAAGTCTGATTTTATAAATGTTGTTCTTTTTTTCCCGTTAAAAAAGACTGTACCATCTTTCTGACTAACAGCCTTACATGACTTTTGATTAAAAATGATATCATAACCATTGTTACTAAGTTGTCTAATAGACAATAGGTTATGCATCAGGCCATCGTTCAAAAGAACATTAGTAATAGAAGGAAGTTTATCATTACCAATAGTTTTGGAGCCAATGATCTTTCCTTTTTGGTTTCCTATGAAACCAACGAAGCTTCTAGGCTTAAGTTCCAAATCCTGGAACATAGACCTTATGCCCGTCATATGCCGCAAGCATCCACTATTCAGGTACCATGACTGGAGTTTCAGCTGAGCTGCTCAGGATGTCTGCAACATAAATTGTTTTATCCTTAGGTACCCACTTTTTGGGTCCTTTTTTGTTAATCTTCCCAAAGTTTCTTACAACTTTGGGTCTTTGAACAGAGGGATAATCACATGGGATTTGAGCATGATACTTAGCTTTCAGAACCGAGTTCTTATTCTTTGTATGTTTCTGTGTTTGTGTAGAAACACCAAGCTCAGTGTGTAGCGAGGTATTCGTTACCATTAGAGATATTGACTAAATCCAAGGTAAACCATACAAGTCGAGTCACCACCACACTTCTATTTATCCAAAGGAATGGTTAGAAAGCGAACAAAAACCTAAAAGTTTTATCGAATTAAAAACAAGTAAAAATGTCAGAGATCTGGGTAAGGGGGTTGGTTATGCAATGGGAAGGTTTTAAGCACCCCAAAACATCTTAGGTACTCCTAGGGAGCCCTTTTCATAAGTGTTGTTCTAGTCTGAAATTCTGGTATAGTCAGAGTTCAGATGTTCTACACGAAGTCATGACATCTGATCCAACATTGTTACTAATACAACAAGACAGTTATAACAATTAAAACCCAGTACTCATATGTACATAGTCCCAGATGTCACGACATCTGCTAATCTACCACCATGGACAGAAGAACATCCAGTTCTGTCCATCTAGTACAAAGACACAGTAGAGATCAAACATAGCCCTTTAGTTTATGGATCCTGCCCAGTTATCAGCATGATGTCTCAACATTGATTTGAACATCATATGTTTCAACATTACAGAAGGTTGAACTGTAATAAACCAACCAGTCTATCAGTAACAGCAGTCAATAACGAATGTCATAACATTCTGTTTTGCAATCAGACTGCAGGCTATGTGACAAGTCTGTTAATTTCTCCATGAAACAGACTGGAAACAGACTGAGTTATAACAGACAAAATATAGTGTTCAGAAGGTAAAAACACCAGTAATTATTAACCCAATTCGGTACAACATTACCTACTCTAGGGGCATACCAAGCCAGGAAGAAGATCCACTATTAGCAGTATTAATTCAGAGTTAAACTCCCCCGTTTACAACTCTTCACTTAATCCCTACCCAATGCAATCTATACCTAGGCACTCCTAGATAGAAACCTCCAGTTTCCATTCCTATCACTACAATTACCATGTAATGTTTAAACAACCTGAACTTGCTTCATAGCTTCGTTCAAGAACATAACAACTCTTGCCTACAGGCTTTGAGTTACAAATAATCTCATGCTTTTAAGCACTGAGAAACACTTGGTAACCTTCCCACAGGTTGGGAGGTTTACCTCACACATACCCCTAATTTTCACATTGTTTGAGGCTTACAAATCCTAGGTTACAATCTACTATTTATAACCTAACCACCCAACTGGATTTGGGCCTTCAGAAATCGCAGCAAATCTTTCCTTTGCTGTTACAGAGCTGGCAGAATTCTTCTGCTACAATCAAGGTCTTCAATCTTTTATTTCCTAAAAGATCTCCATATTTGGAAACTGAATATTCACCAAATATTCTGATTGAGTCTTCAAGATCTCCTTGGAAAATAAGTAAATCTGGTTGTAATCCATGATTGAATGCGCCAGCTAGCCATATCTTCAATCATCCAAAGATTGACATTAATTGTGCAATCACAAAACACCAGACATTCATACTGAATGTTCTGTGTACAGGATGTCATGACATCGGGTCTGACATCCTGGAAAAATCCTGTATAATCCAATTTCCTTTTAAAGCAGGTACAACCATATCAGATATCATGACATTGTGTATGTCATCTGAAACAATCCTGCATGAACATGTCTTCCATTTAAGCTCCAGCAGGTACAACCAATATCAGAAGCCTTGTTATTTTATGTGGCATTCTGAAACAATCCTGCTTGCATATGTTCTTTAACTTCAGCAGGTACACAGGATATCTTATGTTAAGACATCACACAAGACATCTTGTGAACACTCTTTGTTTTACCAAAATTGTTGCCAACACTTAGAATCAACAAACTCCCCCTTTGGCAAATTTTGGCTAAAACATACATCTATCCTTTTTGTTCACAAGGCAAACTATCAGCAGTTTAAACCATATAATAGTAGTTTAATCAGCAGCAGAAGCAAAACAATTACTAGCTATGGCTACTAGTAATACACAAATGCACAAGGGTACTTCTCCTCCCCCTAAATCTGTGCAACAATCAACAGAATTACTAGTTATGGATGCAACTAGTAAGACACACAAATGCACAATGCACAAGGGTACTTCTTCTCCCCCTAAATCTGTGCATTCATAACAGCTACTGATCTCCAGTACCTGTACCAGCCAGAATGTCATACTGACATCTGCTTTAACATCAACACCCGTGCACCTCTTTCAATAATAGTTGTCCTCCAGTCCAGCCACATACAACTTGCATAACAACACTTCACTTCTCCCCCTTTTTAGTCAAAATTGACCAAAGGTGACCAATGAGACAAAATAAATGTCTTATTAGCCTAGCAGAGAATGTTAGATCAGATGTTATAATATTAAGCATGTTAAAACATAATATTCAGGAAGTACACACCATCATCCATATTTCCTTATGACTGTAAGTTTCAGAAGGAAATAACAATATTGTCCAAGGCAATGTCATGACATCCGGTCAGACATTCTTCTGCTCACTCAGCCTTGATACACACCACATCATCTCACTAACTAACAAAGTGCCATACCTTGTTATCTGAGAACACATAGACCACAAGCTTGATGATTACTTGCAGTGCAAAGACAGAACTCCCCCTGTCATGAACAACCAACTCTCCTCTTGAAACTTGGAGATCACACATGAACATATCCAACACCCCAAAGTTGGACCTTCACATTCTTCCTGATTCAAAGAGAACCCAGACCACTTGATGAATGGAAAACATAAGACGCATCTTCATGTCTTCAAGAGCACACCCTCTGTTCAACCCTCTTGGCTGAACACATCTATACTCTGTGTCAATCTCTCCTCTAACCAGAACAAAGAGCTACTTCACACCATGCTCTAACTTGAGTTAGGACATCCTTCACAACATAACACCATCTGATAATCTTCAGCTATCACTGAGTCATAAGTTTGACCCACAAGAAATCAGACACAAATTGGGACATATTTGTTTCCATCCCATTACAAGAGATAGTCTTCCATAGATAGCTCAAAACTTCTTCCACAGGCTCCAATAGAAAACACCTCCTTTTGTCTTCAACATCCTACTTTTCTTCTCAAAAGTAACTTGTCTCAGACTATCCTCAAGAATAATCAGTTGCCATATGTAGATTATCTTGATTCTTCGAACTCACTTCTGAGATAGACCAAATGCCACTGGTTGATTATCTAACTCATTAATCCTCATATGAAAAAGTCAAATGCCATTCTTTGACCTCTCCACGTTTCTCAGACTTCTCCCAAAGATATTCTGACCTTCCAAGTGAGACTTGAACTTCAAGCTTTTTGAAGTATCCAATCTACAACCCTGTAGACCCTTCTATCTCAAGTTGATGTGCCACTTCACCAACTAAGATTCTGATGTTGAACCAAATGTCATAACCTTGTGTTTTGACATCTAGCTGTTGAATTCAGCTCCTTCTTCTGCCACTTGAAAGAACTTCCTCCCTTCTCAGAACAAGAGTTCAATGTTCTCATAGACTTGATTGTGGAACCAAGTTTGAGTAAACATCCTCCATCCTGCAGGTTTGCAGTTAAGTCATCTAAGCTCACACCTTGATGAATCCCTGCTTCTTCTCCAAAGACATCAGACACTCTGATGCATGAGTCTTCAGAAGGACCAGTTAGAAACTATCCCTTCAGCTATACCAAGGAGTCCACTTTCTAAAGCAAAGCTGTTTCCATGATGTCAAGACTGCTGCCACTTGTTCTTGACTTCATAGTGTGCATTAGCTAATGCACTTCCTTACCTAGATCAGAAGTAAACTGATCCAAGTAACCACCATCAGGACTATGGTGTTTTCTTCTTCTTGTACACACCAAGGCTGAACATGTTTCTTTCCAGGAAACCTTTTCAGAGATCATATGCTTTTGCTGCCACCAAAGTGATAGATCATAAACCAATGTACTATCCTTCCTGTGATTCTGCACAGGAACTTGAAGATGAGATGTTCTAACATCTTTTAAAAACATCATTTGTCTTGAGTTCCAAGGATAATCAATTAAGTACTTGTACTTTGCACAAGTAGACATTGATCTTAAATCCTTTCCCAATATTCCTTTCAGATACTTCCATCATAAGAATACTTTGAAAATACTCTTCTAGTGTCAACATCTTCTGCTTGCAAGCACCTCAACAGTTTTGAGAATCTTCCCAGATTAGATTCACCCTTAGGAATGAGAGGGATGAATCCTACCTTGTAAATGTGTCACACAACAACCTGAACCCATGTGACACAAGTCAACAGCCAACCAGACCCTAGGCTGACCGGACGTGAGGAGGTTAACCAAAACTCCCCCTCAAATTAACAATCATGGAAACTCCACACCAATATCCATGCATTGTACACAAAGGTCTCAACATGACATACATCACCTATATCGGTGGCAATTAACTCTATGAGTTATATCTATACAAACTCCAATCACACTAATCAGACTCCAGCTGACCATAAGTACTGGTGAAAGAAAACAATATCCTTCAATAGTAGTTATGCATTGCCAGAGCATACTACCTCAACCAATCTCTGAATCTTCATATTCTCACTCCTTGAAATAACAGCCACTTCTGAGCGTGGTGTTTGGATAACAGGATTCATGGTCCCAATAGCAATCAGGTTATCCCATTATTGACTTCTAACATCCAGGGAACTTGTCTTCCCACACAACATAGTACTTCAGAGAACAACTCTCCAACCCTGATCAATCTACAGGAATAAGACAATCAGCAGGAGATTTCTCAATGTCACATCTCAACCAGTTCCACTTCTAGAGATCAGACTTCTAAAAGTGACCTTCTTGAGCACACAAACAATTGACCCTACCCTTGTCAACTTAGCACCCAAAGATGTCTCCTCTTCCAGGTCAGGAGTAGGTTCCAAACACAAGTATCCCTTTGTTTGACACCTAAAACCATCTGCTCTTCAACCAGTAGTTGCATACTTGTTGAACAACATGTTCTAACATCGCATAGAACATTAGTTCCACCTCTTTGGAACAAACCCTCATTGAAAGTCTTCAAGGTCTTCATATACACTACCCAAGAGAGTAAAAGAATCAATGATCAGGTGATTCTTACAATCCTGAAGCGAGAACGTCATGATGAGTGGACTTGAGAAGACTCAAGTATCTTTGACATCTACAGTAGATTCTGATGAAATCTTGAATATAGCAGCCTTTCATCCACATGAGGGGAAACTACATCAGAGTTTGAGTTTTGCCAGGTATTATGCAGCGGAAATCATAATACAACTCGACCTATGAGCACGCACTTCACCAGATCAACCTCCAAGAGCATACCAAGTTTGAATATGTTTCAATACAAGCACAACTGTTCCACACAAAGGCCAATTGCCAACCTCCAGAGACAGGTACATACAGTTCCTGTCATGAATAGTCCAACCACCTACTTCAAGGGACCATTCAGGGGAATCACAGAACCTTCCACAGGTTCTAATCATCAGTACTGGCATAACTCCTTGCAAGATACCAGAAAGTATCACCCATGGATCTCATCCAGAGACAGAACAGGATGCCTGCTCTGATACCAATTGAAATTCTGGTATAGTCAGAGTTCAGATGTTCTACACGAAGTCATGACATCTGATCCAACATTGTTGCTAATACAGCAAGACAGTTATAACAATTAAAACCCAGTACTCATATGCACACAGTCCCAGATGTCACGACATCTGCTAATCTACCACCATGGACAGAAGAACATCCAGTTCTGTCCATCTAGTACAAAGACATAGTAGAGATCAAACATAGCCCTTTAGTTTATGGATCCTGCCCGGTTATCAGCATGATGTCTCAACATTGATTTGAACATCATCTGTTTTAACATTACAGAAGTTTGAACTGTAATAGACCAACCAGTCTATCAGTAACAGCAGTCAATAACGAATGTCATAACATTCTGTTTTGCAATCAGACTGCAGGCTATGTGTCAAGTCTGTTATTTTCTCCATGAAACAGACTGGAAACAGACTGAGTTATAACAGACAAAATATAGTGTTCAGAAGGTAAAAACACCAGTAATTGTTAACCCAGTTCGGTACAACATTACCTACTCCGGGGGCATACCAAGCCAGGAAGAAGATCCACTATTAGCAGTATTAATTCAGAGTTAAACTCCCCCGTTTACAACTCTTCACTTAATCCCTACCCAATGCAATCTATACCTAGGCACTCCTAGATAGAAACCTCCAGTTTCCATTCCTATCACTATAATTACCATGTAATGTTTAAACAACCTGAACTTGCTTCATAGCTTCGTTCAAGAACATAACAACTCTTGCCTACAGGCTTTGAGTTACAAATAATCTCATGCTTTTAAGCACTGAGAAACACTTGGTAACCTTCCCACAGGTTGGGAGGTTTACCTCACACATACCCCTAATTTTCACATTGTTTGAGGCTTACAAATCCTAGGTTACAATCTATTATTTATAACCTAACCACCCAACTGGATTTGGGCCTTCAGAAATCGCAGCAAATCTTTCCTTTGCTGTTACAGAGCTGGCAGAATTCTTCTGCTACAATCAAGGTCTTCAATCTTTTATTTCCTAAAAGATCTCCATATTTGGAAACTGAATATTTACCAAATATTATGATTGAGTCTTCAAGATCTCCTTGGAAAATAAATAATCTGGTTGTAATCCATGATTGAATGCGCCAGCTAGCCATATCTTCAATCATCCAAAGATTGCCATTAATTGTGCAATCACAAAACACCAGACATTCATACTGAATGTTCTGTGTACAGGATGTCATGACATCGGGTCTGACATCCTGGAAAAATCCTGCATAATCCAATTTCCTTTTAAAGCAGGTACAACCATATCAGATATCATGACATTGTGTATGTCATCTGAAACAATCCTGCATGAACATGTCTTCCATTTAAGCTCCAGCAGGTACAACCAATATCAGAAACCTTGTTATTTTATGTGGCATTCTGAAACAATCCTGCTTGCATATGTTCTTTAACTCTAGCAGGTACATAGGATATCTTATGTTAAGACATCACACAAGACATCTTGTGAACACTCTTTGTTTTACCAAAATTGCTGCCAACACTTAGAATCAACATAGTCTAAAGGGTGTAGGTATATCTAAAGTACTATTTACTAAAAGGAAGGTTAAAAGAAAATGACTCGCAAGGATGTCGCATCCACTGCCTACGTATCTCATCTGAGTATGAGAATCAGAGTCTTCGTAGCTCGGCTAACTAGGGGTTAAAGAGAAGTGTGCTCGGTAAGACGTCGCGTCTTATGCCTACGTATCTCATATGGAATGAGAATTAGAGCCAAACGTAGTTCGGCTAACTAGGGGTTAAGGATTGCCATCTGAACATGGACTTACAAAAGAGGACACCAGTTGTGTCAAAGGAGGGTGGGCAGTGTGTTCAACGTCCTAGCAGTAGGTGTCGCAGCTCGTTGAATCGAGTCTTAGGCAGTTACCTCTTTGCAATAGAACGGATTGACATGCCACAAGATCGGAGACGCACGGAAGGTCTAAAAGTGGGGAAGCTCTGCTCTAGAGTTGTCATGCACAACGTACCTATGTGTTAGGATTTACAAAGGGGAACATCTACCTAATGTTAGCATGCAAAGAATAAGGGAATTCTACCTATGTTATCATACAAAGGGTTCTACCTAATGGGTACTACCTAAACGGAACAAGAGTCGACGGATGGAGCGCGAAGAGGAGTTACGGATAAGGGTAGATGGTGATGCTGGAGGCAATCGACTTACAGGTAGATGGCGATGCTTGAGGCAATCGACTTACAAGAGGATGGATGAATGCGTGCTGGTTCTGTTAGGTTTTGAAAATGATTACTCGACGTTGGATCGAGCTTTTGATCTTATTTTGAAATGGTTATCGGATGTTCGTTTTAATTCTTGTATTAACAGGTGACTAAAGAAATAAAGAAATAAATATTATACACTTTATGGGATAGGGGTACATTTGTTATGAATGGGGATTGTTCATGGCAAACAAACAATAAGAATATATGCCTCATACATCATACAAGTAGGCAACAATTATCAATCAGATCGGATAAATAAACAATATATAATCAAACCAAAGAATCAAATAATGGAGCATTTAAACAATGCATGGGAGTATGAACATGTTAAATAATCAAGCAATAGAAAGCATGAATGAGAGAAACAAGTATAAAAGATAACAGATGAATCAAACAGATGAAAATATGCACACGAAGGGTCCACTGAATAATTTAATCAGGAAATGAGGTAAGGACCAAATAAAATCAAGGTAAAAGGCCTATAATACATGGCATATGAGATGAACGAGGGAGGATCAAAAGATCTCTTCAATTGTCATAAGCAATCCCTAAGTCAAACATCGATCATAAAGAAGTCAACTGAAAATTCAAGTCAACTTAAAAAATAACAAATAAATAGCAAATTAATCAAGAAAATTATGAAAAATTAAACTAAATAAGGTGGGGTCAGGATATCATCCTCCTCCAAAAAGATTTTAAAAATAATGAAAATTGGCACGTGAATTAATTAAAACAAAACATAGGTCAAACCAAAAGTCAATTAATAAGACTAGGTTATAAATAAATCAATAATAAATAGTAAATTAATCAAGAAAATTATGAAAAATTAAACTAAATAAGGTGGTGTCAGGACATCATCATCCCTCAAAAAGATTTTAAAAATAATGAAAATTGGTACGTGAATTAATTAAGATAAAACAGAAGTCAAATTAAAAGTCCACCAACCAAACTAGGTCAAAAATAAATCCAAAATAAATTGAAAATATGAAATAAAATTCCAAGAAAAGGTCAGGTCAACCATGAGACAGTGGTCAACCTTCATCCCAAAAATCAAATGCTAACAATAATTTGAAGTCATAAAAATAAAATCAATAAACAAAAGTATGTTAAAATGGACCATTTAAATAAATAATTAAAATAAAATATTAATATTAAAAAAAATATGAAAATAAAAATTATATAAAATTAAATAAAACGTTAAGGAAAGTGAAAAATATTTTTGGGTAATTTTATGGACGAAGAAAATATTTTAAATAAGAAAAAGAAATATGAAAATGGAAGGATTAATGGTGATGAGCATGGTAAGCAAGCGTAGATATATCAAAACGTGGCCATGGAAGAGATGATTACCTAATGGAAAATAGAAGTGGAATGGAATTTGATATGTGATTAAGCTTTGCCTCCTTGCCACGAAATTCCAATGCTCCTTTAGGGTTAGGGTTTCAGCTTCTTAAATAGGGTGGATTAGGTGTTCTCATGGGCTTTTTAATAAGTGATTTATCCATAAGAATAAAAGTGTGAAGTGAGGTGTAAAATGTTGTTATTTTGGGCCAAACTTAAGTGAATGGATGTCCAATGCATGGCCAAAAGAGGTAAAAAACGTGACTGGTTTGTGCAGCATGCTTAGAAAATCTGATTGGGCCAGCCAGACCCAAAATCTGCCTAGAAAATCAAGTCATGGTCCCCTTTTTAAATGAATGTATCTCTCAAACCATGGATCCAAATTAGATGATTCCAAAAGGATGTGAAAGAGGACATAGCAAGGTACAATTGTTGTAAAGAAAGTATTTTCAAATAATGCCTTGAAGTGCAAGAAAACTGGCCAAGAAGTCTTGACAAATTTTGAAGATTTTGGACTTAGAAATTTTTCTAAGTGTCCTAAAAAAATGTTTCACTTTGACTAAGCATAACATTCTCAAGTCTAATTCAAATCGAGAAAACTTTATATATCTAGAAATCTTGGAACAAGAGGAACAACTTTCATGTTGGAGAAATTTTCAAATGGAGCTTTTATCTTGATGCAAAATGGGCTTAAAGGGAGTGCAACGATCATGAAAACTTGCCCTAAATGGAAAGTCAACCATTTCCAAATTAAGTAACTTTTCCAATTCCTGATTAAATGATGAATCCATGATCCAACCTTGATCAAATTTCACATGTAGGATCCCCTAGGCATGGATTTTGATATTCCACTCTCCAAATGTCAAGAGTTGACTTTTCTGGCCCCATAGTTGACTTTTCCCAAATTGCCTGATTCCCGATTCCATTGATCAATTGAAGCACTTCTAGCTCAAATAAAGAGCTGATTTTTTGTATGTAGACCCTTGTGGACATATGGAGGGTCATGGAAAAGAGTTTCACCCAAAGAATCAGAAATAAACTGATTTTATACCAAACCCTAGTTTTAGGGCAAAATGATCAGGAAGTAATTGCACTGATTGCCAATGGATCTTTCTGAGATGATTGTGAATCTTCCTAGGCCAAGATGCCTCTATAATCATGACATGGATGAGCTCCTCTACTTCCAACCAAACATTGCCTGTTGCAGGTAGCCATGAAACCTTAATTTCTGATTAAATCCAGATGAACACTCTGATAGCTTTGAATCCTTCACTGATGAACTGAGGACCATAATAAGATACTTGGACCCCCCTGAGACCCTTGAGACTTGTATACTTAGAAAATGAAGTCCAATTCTCAATCTTGCTTTGTGTGGGCTCCTTCTATTAAGGAGTGATCGATCAAAACCTGATCTCCATGTCACTAATGCAGTATGCAATGAGTATGACCTAATATGATGCTAATGAAGTGTAAAACATAATCCCATACTTCCAGGAAAAATGAAGGGTAAATTTCGGGGTATTACAGCTGCCCCTATTCAATCAACTAGAAACCCGAAAGGAAGATAGCAACAGCTTTCGCACTTTCGAGGTATCAAGTGATTGAATACGATAAAAGCCCGAAAATTTACACTGAAGTGAAAAAATGAAGTAACAATGCCTGTCAGAATCGGCCAAGAGGTGGTCTTGAAAAAGAATCCGTCTGGTACGGTGAGAGTCGGTCTGAACACCGAAACAAGGAATGTTAGCCTGAATACCAAAATAAATGGTAACACAGAAATAACCATGGCCTGAATGCCGCTCATCAATCTAAATACTGGAAATGACTTCGATCTGAGCATCAGACGATACTTGATTATCAAACATCGGTCTGAACACCGGGAAACTGGCCTGAATGCCACTTCGGTCTGAATACCGGAAAACTGGCCTGAATGCCACAAGTTGCATCGACCTGAATGTCGGAAACTTCTTCGATCTGAACATCGGAAAACTGGCCTGAATGCCACTTCGGTCTGAATACCGGAAACTTGGCCTGAATGCCACAAGTTGCGTCGACCTGAACGTCGGAAACTTCTTCGATTTGAACATCAGAAAACTGGCCTGAATGCCACTTCGGTCTGAATACCGGAAACTTTCATGCCTGTCAGCATCGGCAGAAATAGGGAAAATGATAATAATGGCGGCGCGTGGGCCAACGACCCCTGCTGGGAATAATAAAGATAAATCATGAATAATCTTCAGTCTGAGTACTGGAAACAACTTCCGGCTTATCACTTGGGATACCGAGAATGCCTTATGCTTCACATGCGTATGTTTGAATTTTTCAATGGTGTAATGCTCCATGAAAATGGAAATGCTACGCGAATTGGGTTGACGCAATGCAATATGATTCTACATGCAGGGATGCGAAATGCTATGTTAGAGAGAACGCCAAGCTGAGGCAAGGAATTCTGCTGGGGAAATGACCACAATCTTCTGGACCCTGGCAAGGCTGTTGGAGATGCACAACATAAAGAACTTTGTGGGGAAATGACCCGCCACACGGTGTTCTGGCAAATAACAAAATACCGAGGCTCTGACTGGGGAGAGAATGACACTGAAAACTTGCTGCTGAGGAAAGCGACAGTGGTTCTGGCAACCACAATCTGCGAGAGAGACGACTCAGCAGGGGAAGCAAACACCGATATGGTACCGAGATTCTGCTTCAAGGAAAGAGACCATGGGTCTAGCGTCGAGATAATCGATCTGGCATCAAACTCTGAGGAGCAGCCGCTTCTGCTGAGAATATACAGTCTGACACTATCAACTCCGTTGGGGATATACAGTCTGACACTGTCGACTCTACTGGTGAATGTATAATCTGAAACAAATGCTTGGGAAAGTACAGCAGTGAGAGCCTGCTGGGGATTGAAGAATCCAACGCTCGGACCAGCTCTACAGGGATAAGATACCAAATTCCAACTGTTGAGGAATAACATCCGCGATCATTTAATGGGGACCTTAAGGAAATGCCCCGAGTGTACCTGTTCTGAATAGACAATCCAAAGCACTTAAAATTTACAGCAATTTTCAATGTTTATTAAGCACGTACCTATAAAGCTCTTATGTTTCATGATGAAATGTTTATCAAAAATTCGGATGTCATTTTTGCAAACAAAACAGTAAAATGAAAATGAACACCGAGATGTACTGAATAACATGATTTTATTGATTGAATGGCCTCTGAATAGGTATTTACATCAGGAAGCAATCCCTGGAAAGAGGTAATTGCACAACAGATAAAAACAGAAATTAATCTAATGGCAATGTGAAATGGATTTCTATCGGGTTCCAATTTTGCTATGATTCGCTCGTCTTCAAGATCCTCTAGATGATCAGCTTTCCGAAAAAGGTGATTGGACTGTTTCCTATCCTTCAGAAGTTTCCGGTTATCGACACGAGATGATATTCAGAACTACTCAGAATGCAACCATTCGCTTAATCCCTAACTTTTGCCTGGATCGCCCTTTCGGGTTTTCAATCCACCGGGATACCCATTTTTGCCTAAGTTGCCCTTTCAGGTTTTCAACTTACCGGGTGTACAATCGTTTCATTTTTTAATCCCTAACTTTTGCCCGAACCTTTTTTCATTTTCTTGGTTCGTCGGGATGCCCATTTTTTTTGCCTGGACTATTCTTTTTATCGTCCAGCAGGTCTATTTTATGCGAAGTATTTTTTAACTGCGTCTGAGTTCATAGGGGAAGTGAAGTTTTCACCATCCATAGTTGCAAGCATTAAGGCTCCACCATCAAAAACCTTGGTGACAATATACAGTCCATCATAGTTAGGAGTCCACTTGCCCCTGTGATCTGTCTGAGGAGGAAGGATCCTTTTCAACACCAAATCTCCGACTTGGAAGCATCGAGGATGCACTTTCTGATCAAAGGCTCTCTTCATCCGACTCTGATACAATTGCCCATGACAAATGGCTGTCATTCGCTTCTCTTTGATAAGTCTCAACTCATTGAACCTTGTCTGAATCCATTCAGCTTCATCTAACTTGACATCCAGCAGGACTCTTAGAGAAGGAATCTCCACTTCAACAGGTAGGACTGCTTCCATACCATACACAAGAGAATAAGGGGTTGCCCCGGTCGATGTACGTACTGAAGTACGGTACCCATGCAAGGCGAAGGGTATCATCTCATGCAAATCTCTGTACGTAACGACCATCTTCTGCACAATCTTCTTTATGTTCTTATTTACTGCCTCAACAACATCGTTCATCTTAGGACGATAAGGGGAAGAGTTGTGATGTTGAATGTTGAAGTTCTTGCACAACTCTTTCATCATTTTGTTATTGAGGTTAGAACCATTATCAGTAATGATTCTTTCGGGAATCCCATAACGACAAATGATTTCTTTCTTAATGAATCGGGTAACCACATGTCTGGTGACCTTCGCAAATGACGCTGCTTCGACCCACTTGGTGAAATAGTCGATGGCAACAAGGATGAAGCGATGCCCATTGGAAGTAGTCGGCTCAATCTTTCCAATCATATCAATGCCCCACATAGCAAATGGCCACAGCGAAGACATCACATTCAGAGGATTTGGCGGCACATGCACCTTATAAGCATAAATCTGGCATTTATGACACTTCCGAGCATATTTGAAACAATCAGATTCCATAGTCATCCTGTAATAACCCTCTCTCAACAATTTCTTAGCCATTGCATGTCCGCCGGCATGAGTATCGAAGGAGCCTTCATGAACTTCCTGCATTAACATGTCCGCTTCGTGTCTATCCACACATCTGAGCAAAACCATGTCGAAGTTCCTCTTATACAGCACATCGCCTTTGTTCAAGAAGAAACCTCCTGCCAATCTTCTCAAAGTCTTTCTATCATTGTTGGATGCCCCTGCAGGGTACTCTTGATTCTTCAGAAAGCACTTGATGTCGTGATACCAGGGCTTGTCATCAACTACCAGTTCAGCAATAAACACATACGCGGCCCTATCAAGGCGCATAACATCGATCCTGGGAGCATAGTTCCACCGAATCACCTTGATCATGGAGGACAGAGTAGCAAGAGCATATGCCATCTGGTCCTCATCACGAGGTATATGATATAGCTTTACTGTTGTGAAGAAAGTCAACAGTCTTCTCGTGTAATCTCTGTAGGGGACCAGATTAGGCTGGAGAGTATTCCAATCACCATTCACTTGATTGATCACTAGAGCTGAATCTCCGAAGATGTCTAGAGTCTTGATTCTCAAATCAATGGCTTGCTCAATACCCAAGATACAGGCCTCATACTCAGCTTCATTATTGGTGCACTCAAAAGTCAGACGAGCGGTGAAAGGCATGTGGGCACCTTTCGGAATGGTAATAACAGCAATTCCACTTCCTTTGGCATTGACGGCCCCATCAAACATTAAAGTCCATTTTTCATCTGGATCAGGTCCCTCCTCAACAAATGTCTCTTCACAGTCTTTCATCTTGAGGAACATGATGTCTTCATCCGGAAAATCAAACTTCATCGGCTCATAATCATCAATCGGCTGCTGAGCAAGATAGTCTGATAGAATACTCCCTTTGATGGCTTTCTGGGATGTATACTGGATGTCGTACTCTGTCAGTACCATTTGCCAACGAGCAACCCTTCTGGTGAGAGCTGGCTTCTCAAATATATACTTGACTGGATCCATTTTGGAGATCAGTAAGGTCGTGTGAGTCAGCATGTATTGTCTCAATCACTTAGCAGCCCATGCAAGTGCACAACATGTCTTTTCAATCTGTGAATTTTTTACTCAGGTAGTAGATGGCATGCTCTTTCCTACCTGTCTCGTCGTGTTGACCGAGAACACAACCCATGGAATTATCAAGTACTGTCAAATACATAATCAACGGTCTCCCTGGGACTGGAGGCATAAGGATTGGAGGATTCTGCAAATACTCTTTTATCTTCTCGAAAGCCCTTTGGCAATCATCATTCCACCTGATGGCCTGATCTTTTCTCAACAATTTGAATATTGGCTCACACGTGGCTGTTAGGTGAGAGATGAAGCTTGCAATGTAGTTCAACCTTCCTAAGAAACCACAAACTTGTTTTTCTGTTCTTGGCTCAGGCATTTCTTGTATCGCTTTCACTTTGGCCGGATCCACCTCAATCCCTTTTTCACTAACAATAAAACCCAGCAGTTTTCCAGATCTCACCCCGAAAGTACACTTGTTCGGATTAAGCCTCAGCTTGAATTTCCTCAAACGCTCAAACAATTTCTGCAAATTCACCAAATGTTCTTCTTCTGTTTGAGATTTAGCAATCATATCATCAACATAAACCTCGATTTCATGATGAATCATATCATGGAAAAGAGTTACCATAGCTCGTTGATATGTTGCCCCAACATTTTTCAGACCAAACGACATCATCTTGTAGCAGAAGGTGCCCCATGGGGTTATGAAAGTTGTCTTCTCCATGTCTTCTGGTGCCATCTTAATTTGATTATAGCCAGAAAAGCCATCCATGAAGGAGACTACCGAGAACTGAGCCGTGTTATCCACCAAAACGTCGATGTGAGGTAATGGGAAATCATCTTTAGGGCTAGCTCTGTTCAGATCCCGGTAGTCGACACACATCCGTACCTTTCCATCCTTCTTAGGTACCGGAACGATATTTGCAACCCATGGCGGATAATTTGTAACCGCTAGAAACCCTGCATCCAACTGTTTTTGCACTTCTTCCTTTATCTTGACAGCCATCTCTGGTCTTGTTCTTCTGAGCTTCTGCTTGACCGAAGGACAATCCTCTTTGAGAGGCAAACGGTGTACCACAATGTCTATGTCAAGCCCTGGCATGTCCTGATAAGACCAAGCGAAGATGTCAACATACTCTCGCAGCAATTCAATCAACCCCTTCTTCACATTGTCTTCCAAAGCAGTCCCTATCTTGATTTCTCTCTTGGCGTCCTCGGTGCCGAGATTAATCACTTCAATAGACTCTTGATGCGGTTGAATGACCCTTTCCTCCTGTTTTAACAACCTGGCAAGTTCTTCAGGGAGTTCACAGTCTTCATCACCCTCTTCTTCAGCTTGAAAGATTGGATTTTCAAAGTCGAAGCGAGCCATAGCAAAACTGTTATCAATAGGATCCGATGACGTGCATCTGCATGAGTTATGGTATGTGCTTATGAGTGTGAAAAAGGAGCGAAAACTAAACAAAACATTGCCAAATACTACCTCCGTTCCTATTTGTAAGAGACAAATTGTAACTTTCTTTTGGTCCTTTTTATAAGAGACACATTATAAAATTAAATTTTATTAATTGAGAAATCTCATTTATACCCTTAGTAAACAAAATGCAATATTTATTATTCATTGGACATTAATGTTTTGAAAAGAACGTGCTATGTATATTCCCCATACACATAATGGGTATCTAAAGCCAAACCTATTCAGTTTCCATTGATATTAATGATTTGGAGGGAAAAAAATTCCCACTGGTTATAAAGGAGGGAACTACTACGAGTATCTTACTCATATTTCAAAGAAAACCATGAGTATGAACTCTCATCACACCTATGAAAGTAAGATTGAAAATTCTCATGAAAGAAAAGTGAAACAAAATTCTGATTTGAATAGGTTCCCCAACAATGAGGATCCATACGAAGGTAGCGATATTGTTGAAGAATCGGATATCGAGAGTGAGGAAGAAGGAAGACAACCAGTGATTAGAAAGAAGCTTAAAACATGGCACCAAAAAGAAGCAGAAAAAACAGAAGAAAATAATAGTGTTAAGCAGGAAGAAAAAGAAGCAGAAGAAAATAGCAATGTTAAACAGGAAGAAGAAGATGGCTTCGACCATGTACGTGAAGCTTTGAGGAATGAGGCTATGAATGTGCTCAAAATATATTTCTATGGAATCTAATGTAATGTAAATGTCATGAATTATGATTATGGTTTTAAGAAATGGTTTGTTACCGCAAAAATGATCGCGATAAAACGGTTTCGAAAGTATAGTCTGTCGAAACATTTGCAGTTTGTGCCATGGAGTGTTGTTTTGACGATGCAGTTTGTGATAATTAACGAGTAGTACCTTATTTCTATTGTTTTTCATATGTTACTGCTATTGTTGTTTTTTTTTAATAAAAATAGATTTTTTTAGAATAGAACATAGTAATGATAAGAATGAAGTATATAGTTGGAAATTCTTAAAAAGCATGCAGTATATATAACGTTCCAAAAAATAACACTACTAAATATTCTTATAATATTGCAGTATCATTAAATATTCTTATAATATTGCATTCCATGTAAAAGAAAAAATTAAGAATCATAATTTTGAAGATATTCAGTGACTTCTTGTACCAGTGAAGAATCACAACTCATTTGAACCGGTATGCCACCTTGTTTATATAGCATGTCTTTCTTCATATGGGGAATTTTATACTTGTTAGATCCATTTATCTTCATTATTTCAATCATGCATGATTGAAGAGTGCTAAAAATTTTGTTGGATTGCACAGTAGAAAACTCATCAAATGCTTTTTGAACTGCACCAACAAGCTCATCAATTGACTTTACCGGTTCCTTTTGCTGTAAAGATTGAATGGCATTGAAAAAGCCTAAGTCTAAGACATTCAAATCTGGTGAATTAGGGGGTTGACATGTCAATTGAATATCAAACTCACTTTCACTTGCCGCACAACAAAAATCCGGATCATCTTTACTAATATGTGACCTTGCATTATCTTGCTGAATAAAGATTTTCTTCCCTACATCTTCTCTTGGCCACATGTTCTCAATGGCAGGTAGAACTTTATTGATCAAGTATGCTTTGTTCACCTCTCTTGTAACAGAAGCTATAGGCTTTGTTTCTATTGTCCCCGCAACTCTGTTGACACTACTCCTTCTTGCGGGTTGTTCATACACAAAAGGAAATATACCAATTTTTCCAGAGTATGTCTCATTTTCTTCATTGTCAAACCTTGGTCTAGTTACTGCACATAAGAACATAACTTTACTTATAAAATTTTTGCTTTTACAGGTTCTATGTGGCTCTTCTTCATCCACATGCAAGTAATTAGTAACTTTATTCCTGGTAATATAAAACCACTTCTCATCGATGAACACAATATTATGCATAGAAATAAACTTCGGATCATGAGGTAAGCTATTTTTGTCAATCATCGACAAACAAAACCTTAAACGAGCAATCATGTTATCCTCTTTTAAATAAGGCTTAAGTGTGTTTGTATGCCGTCGTATCACTCCGACCTTATGCAACCTTACCAATGATGTCTTAGGAATATTTAGAGCACAAGCGAGAGATCGATAGGTTGACCGTTTTGATAATGGAACTTGACGCATTAACTCCAAATCTAATTGAACTCGTTTCCTTCCACAATTTTGTGTTCTATTATGACAAACATTACCTGTGTCCTTTAATTGTTTCCATATGCGATAAATAACACTTCTATGAACATTGTATGATGCCGCTACCCGTTCTACTACTCCAGTTCCAATTAGATTTCCATTAGCATCACTAGAGCAAAGCAATATTTGACATATAGCCTTTCTATCTTCGTTACTCAGGAAACCCCGTTTTTTAGAACTTTCACTTATCACCGACTCTGCAATAAATCATCAAAACGTATAATCAAAACACACAGTGGACTTTCATATATGTGTTGCTCAATCAAATTAATAAAAAACTAAAAGAAAAATGGTAGTGTATAAATATATTAATGGATATCATCATGTATATTACCATGCATATAACTATATATGTTAGCCAAGTATATTAACGTGTCACACAGTAATCAATATATAAAGAGATTGCTCACCATTTTCATCTGCCATGGACTTAATTCTAGTAGATGAAAACTAAATTTCTAGTATGATTGAAATGAAACACCAACTCTCTTTATATAAAAAAGACAAATATACTACCAAAATTGGTGGGAAGATTATTTTGGTTTTTAAAATTTGGTGGGAAGATGTATAAAAAAAATAGAGGGAAATTTAATTTGCATCTAATTTTTCACGATGAGAATGTGGAAAGCCAATTTTTTTGTTGTAATTATTTTTGGATAGAATAAATGCTGACCAATTTTTATTATATCAACATTTGGCTTAATTATAACATTAATACTACTAAATGTTTAACTTAGGGGTATTTTTGGAAGTACAAGTTTATTTTTCAGAAAAATTAATTAAAAAAAATATTCCTTGGTTTGTGTGATTTCTTATGTTTGTCTCTTACAAATAGGAACGGAGGTAGTATATTTTTTGATTTTTGAAAACTGCAAAAATAGAAAGACAGTGAACAAAATATTTGAATGCAAAAAGACGTCCTTTATTTATGATAAAAAATGCAGGTATCCACATAGATGAGCCCTACAATGAGTCATCACGCCCTGGGCGGAACGTAAGACTTGGATATGCATGAATAAACAAAGAAAATTACTCTTTAAGAAGAGTGACTTGGATAATCTCTTCAGAAGACCAGTTGCGGAGAACTTCACCCGGGACCCTTGGACGCACCCAGTTGTCAATGTCTTAATCATTATCCCCATCTTCTTTGTTGATTGCAGAGACCTGGCCGTACTGAATGATGCCAGCACTGGAGAAAGTAATCGGCCCCTGACGGGTCTGAGGCGTTGAAGCTGTAGAAGCCAATGTCGGCTGATACCCAATCCCAAACTTGTCTTCCTTTACAGGTAAATCCACCAGACGTCCCCAACCGGGAGCAACACCTGAATTTACCAAGGCCTGTGCCTGCTTGAAGGACGACAAAGATGCACCTTCTTCAACCTCTTCCACTGGAGCTGCATCCTTGACTTGAAATGCCTCAAAGGCCTGACACAGGGTCTCATGAATCTCACCTTCTACCTCTACATACTTGAATGTAGACAGGTTACTGACCAGAATATCCTCCTCACCACAGACAGTGATAATTCTTCCGTTGACCGGGAACTTGATCTTCTGATGCAAGGTCGAGGAGACATCCCCAGCATTGTGGATCCAAGGATGACCCAACAAGCAGCTATACGAAGGACTGATATCCATCACATAGAATACGGTGTTAAAGGTTTGTGATCCAATCTGAATTGGCAATTCTACCTCTCCGAACACCGACCTCTTAGAACCATCGAAGACTCTTACCACAAGATCGGAAGGCTTCAAGATCAAACCTTCTACATCTAACCTTGACAGGGCTCTCTTGGGTAGCACATTGAGAGAGGAACCTGTATCCACCGGAACATGGGATAGCACAGTGTCTTTACACTCCATCGAGATATGCAAAGCCGTGTTATGATCGCGTCCAGCTGGCGTCAAGTCAGAATCAGTAAAACCCAACCTGTTGCTTGTATGAGCATTTGCAACGATCCCTTCTAGTTGGTTCACTGAGATCTCCTGAGGCACATATGCAGCATTAAGGACCTTCAAGAGTGCCTCCGAACACAGCAGGAGTGAGAGAATAAATATCTTGGATGGCGTCTGAATCAACTGATCGACTACGTTGTAATCACTTTTCTTTATAATTTTCAAAAGCTCGTCCACATCCTTCGCAAAAGCAGGCTCAGAGCCAGCCTGTGGTGCAGAGGTACCCTGATTCACAACTTGCTTGCCTTTGGCCTTCGCCGCGGCGTCAACACTATCAGGTTGGGTAACCGGTGGTGAGAACAGTCTACCACTTCTGGTGAATCGCCCGATTCCACCAACATTGTCCACTGCGGGATCTTTTATCTCAATTCCAGGTTCAGACTTCTGATCCTGCACCTCTTTTACTTTCAGTGGCTGCTCCACTCCATGATCATGCGTGTACACCCCCCACCCCTCCACCCCCCCCCCCCCCGTAATGCCAAGGAATGGCCCTTTCGCTGGTGAAAGGTAAAGGACCAGGGGTCGTGATGGTCATAGTGGATTGATGCGGTCGCACTGGTGGTACCGGTTGCGCTACTAGCGCACTGATCTGAGCGGTCAGGTAGAAAATTGTGATAGTGGCAACGTCACAGTCAGACTCAGAAATCTTATTTATTGAAGTACGAACATCCGAAACATCGGAATCAAGTTCAGCAAGTACATAAGAATCAAACACCATGTTTGGAATATCAGCAACAGCATCAGAAAAATTAATTACATCATTGGGAATTACAAAATCAGCAGGAACAACATTTGTAAATTCTTCAGCATCTTTAGGAAAGAGAGGATCAACGTATGCATTCTCAACAACCCCTTCAACAACCCCTTCAACAAACCTTTGAGCAGATAAGTCTTCAGCTTGGAAGATACCATCGTCAAGCAAGGCCTGGATACCCTGCTGCAGCTTCACACAACCCCCACTCTGTGCAACACAACCCAAACAACCGCTCCCACAGCCGGGGAAAACATCTGCCTTTAGCAAGTATTCTTTGATTTCTAACAACGGAGTCTTCAGCTTCAACACCTCCTTGACTAATTTGACTTCTCCTTCAACCATGTTAACATTTGCCCTACCATGCTGCGACATAGGATTGTTGACAACATTAGGAGCCGGCGCAAAGTTAATGGCCTTTGAATCAATAAGGTCCTGAACTACGTGCTTAAAAGCTTTGCAGTTCTCAATAGTGTGGCCAGGTGCCCCAGAGTGGAAATTACACCTAGCATTGGCGTCATAACTCACTGGAAGCCTGCCAACGGGAGGAGCCAAAGTGCGTAACTGCACAAGTTGCAAATGTTAAAGGTTGGGAAGCAACTGGGCATACGACATCGGAAGAGTGTCAAAACGCCTATCCATCATCCTCTGTCTCTGTTGATAAGCAGGTATGTTACCCTGTTGTTGTTGGTATTGATTTTGTTGACGTTGAGGTTGTTGTTGTTGCACTGGTGCTGCAGCCGGAATGGTCACTGCTGCAACATAAGGTTGTTGATGGTAATTCTGAAAGTTATTCCTCCGGTTACCCCTGTTCTGATAAGAAGATATGGCATTTGCATCCCCTTCTCTCCTCTTTTGTCCTCCTAAGAACGACTTCTTTGACCCCGAAGATGATCCAACCCCATTTTGGATCTTACATGTCTTCAAGTAGTTCTCCACCCTCTCACCGGTAGAGACCACATCAGCAAAATTCGAGGCATTGCAACCCACCAGACACTCCAAATAAGATCCATGCAGTGTGTTCATAAACATGTTGGCCATCTCTTTTTCCAACATCGGAGGCTGAACACGGGAAACCAACTCTCTCCAGCGTTGAGCATACTCTTTGAAGCAGTCGTTGCTCTTGAGAGACAGGTTCTGGAGCTGAGTCCTGTCAGGTGCCATATCCGTATTGTACTGATATTGCTTCATAAAGGCCTCAGCCAAGTCTCTCCAGCAGCGAATATGGGCTCTGTCCAGCCTCATATACCACTCCAAGGATGCCCCAGCTAGGTTGTCCTGGAAGAAGTACATGAGCAGCTTCTCATCATCAGAATATGCGATCATCTTGCGGAAGTAAGCTTGTACATGAGTCTTCGAGCAAGAGTTGCCATTATACTTATCAAACACGGGGACTTTGAATTTTGGCGGAACTCTCACGCCTGGGACCAGCCCCAAGTCAGCAACATCCACACCAAGAGCATTCTGCCTTTCCACAGCTTTCAACCTCTCTTCCAGTCTCCGAAACATGGGGTCCATACCATGGCCCATGCCAAAGTCCTCCTGAAGCAGGGGGAATTGATCCTCCTGATCATCATGGATGGGTTGTTGAACAAGGTTGCCATGTGGGATTGGGATAGGCCCGGGTCAATTGGGTCCATTAGCCTCTCCAGCGGGAGGATCAGCCACAACCTTCGGTTGAGTAGTAGGGGGATTCCCCTGTACCAACAATCTAATCTCTTGTTGTCCCTGAGCCACTCCTTGGACCACTTCCATGAACTGATTCATGCGAATCCTCATCTCAGCGAGCTCTGCTTGTAAACCTTCCATTGCTCTCTGTTGATTCCTTCGGGTACCGTATCGGTGAATGCCTGAGTCAGCTATCCTAATAATGGAATACCAAACAAGATGAGAACACTGCGGCGGTACCTGTTATGCAAGACATGCTAATGAATATGCAAATGCAATGACATGTTTATCAATTTCAAAGAGTATTCTACCCCTTGATTCCAGTCTCACATTAGATAAAGAGTGTAAGAAAACCCCGACTAGAATCAAGAAGAATATATAACCCCCTAGGAATAGATAAACATGATGCATGCAATGCTTATGATTTAATTTTTATATCAGAGGAACTTTAGAGTCTTATTTGCAAATTTTGGAAATATTAAACGTTTATCACATACGGAAATATCACGTCAATTAATATTTGGAAATGTTTTTACGCCAAAGAAGTACAGTCTTGGTAACCAAATACAATACAAGAGAGAAGGAAAATGAACATCCTATGGATCCCTAGAAGCAATCGTCCAAAGCCCTCGAGACCGAAAGATAAGCTGCACGAAGCCTCTTTACCTCCCTCTCATAGGCTGCCTCCATATCTGCTTTCTCCTTGGCGAGTCGGTCGTACTTCCTCTTCCAAAACCTGGAAGACTGAGGAAGTAGAGAAGTCAATGCGTCATCAGGGTCATCAATAACCTGGTGCTCAAGGAACTCTATTAAAGCATCCTTCTCTCTAATCTGCTGAAGCAACTCCTCTCGTTCACGGATCCAAGCACGCGAACGGTCTTCGTCTCTCAACTCCTCTACTCCTTGGCTAGGGAGGGTTGAAGGCCCAGCCACAACCAAAGGTGTGGGTCTTGGATACTCATAAGGCATGAGGTACTCGGAAGCTCTCCTCCTAACCCAAGAGGTATAGGGTTCCAAAGCGATACAGTTCTTCGGTCCTAGCTCCTTCCTTCCTTTCTTATGGATCTTGCGCCAAGCGCGGACCATCCTTCCCTTCAAGCCTTGGGGATCTTTACCCTCCTGAAAGAACACACCCTCTAACAAAATGTTATTGGGTTTATCCTTTAGGGGGAACCCAAGATGGGCGTGGTAAACTAAGGTCCTTGGCTTCTAAGGCATATATTGGAAAGAGTAATGCCTAACCACAACTACTCGTGTGACATTATTGATCCCAACATAACCTCCACCAAGTGAATGGGCTTGCAAGTCAACTTGCTAAGGAATAACTCCACACAAGTCAACAAGACTATGCCATTCTCCTATCCTAAGTGCACTCGAGTTCGGGTATAGAACTCATCTCACGAAGATCACCAAGCATACAAGGAATTAATATTCAAACAATTCAATCATTACATACAATACAGTAATCCCAAATTGCACAAAAATATGTCACAAAGCAATATACCATACAATACAACAAATATGAAAAGTAGGCAAAACCCACTAGGCAAATGATATTCCCCAGCAGAGTCGCCACTTTTCTGTAGCGGGGTATTCGTTACCATTAGAGATATTGACTAAATCCAAGGTAAACCATACAAGTCGAGTCGCCACCACACTTCTATTTATCCAAAGGAATGGTTAGAAAGCGAACAAAAACCTAAAAGTTTTATCGAATCAAAAACTAGTAAAAATGTCAGAGATTTGGGTAAGGGGATTGGTTATGCAATGGGAAGGTTTTAAGCACCCTAAAACATCCTAGGTACTCCTAGGGAGCCCTTTTCATAAGTGTTGTTCTAGTCTAAAGGGTGTAGGTATATCTAAAGTACTGTTTACTAAAAGGAAGGTTAAAAGAAAATGACTCGCAAGGATGTCGCATCCACTGCCTACGTATCTCATCTGAGTATGAGAATCAGAGTTTTCGTAGCTCGGCTAACTAGGGGTTAAAGAGAAGTGTGCTCGGTAAGACGTCGCGTCTTATGCCTACGTATCTCATATGGAATGAGAATCAGAGCAAAACGTAGTTCGGCTAACTAGGGGTTAAGGATTGCCATCTAAATATGGACTTACAAACGAGGACACCAGCTGTGTCAAAGGAGGGTGGGCAGTGTGTTCAACGTCCTAGCAGTAGGTGTCGCAGCTCGCTGAATCGAGTCTTAGGCCGTTACCTCTTTGCAATATAACGGATTGACATGCCACAAGATCGGAGATGCACGGAAGGTCTAAAAGTGGGGAAGCTATGCTCTAGATTTGTCATGCACAACGGACCTATGTGTTAGGATTTACAAAGGGGAACATCTACCTAATGTTAGCATGCAAAGAATAAGGGAATTCTACCTATGTTATCATACAAAGGGTTCTACCTAATGGGTACTACCTAAACGGAACAAGAGTCGACGGATGGAGCGCGGAGAGGAGTTACGGATAAGGGTAGATGGCGATGCCGGAGGCAATCGACTTACAAGAGGATGGATGAATGCGTGCTGGTTCTGTTAAGTTTTGAAAATGATTACTCGACGTTGGATCGAGCTTTTGATCTTATTTTGAAATGGTTATCGGATGTTCGTTTTAATTCTTGTATTAACAGGTGACTAAAGAAATAAAGAAATACACTTTATGGGAGAGGGGTACATTTGTTATGAATGGGGATTGTTCATGGCAAACAAACAATAAGAATATATGCCTCATACATCATACAAGTAGGCAACAGTTATCAATCAGATCGGATAAATAAACAATATATAATCAAACCAAAGAATCAAATAATGGAGCATTTAAACAATGCATGGGAGTATGAACATGTTAAATAATCAAGCAATAGAAAGCATGAATGAGAGAAACAGGTATAAAAGATAACAGATGAATCAAACAGATGAAAATATGCATACGAAGGGTCCACTGAATAATTTAATCAGGAAATGAGGTAAGGACCAAATAAAATCAAGGTAAAAGGCCTCTAATACATGGCATATGAGATGAACGAGGGAGGATCAAAAGATCTCTTCAATTGCCATAAGCAATCCCTAAGTCAAACATCGATCATAAAGAAGTCAACTGAAAATTCAAGTCAACTTAAAAAAAACAAATAAATAGCAAATTAATCAAGAAAATTATGAAAAATTAAAATAAATAAGGTGGGGTCAGGACATCATCCTCCCCCAAAAATATTTTAAAAATAATGAAAATTGGCACGTGAATTAATTAAAACAAAACATAGGTCAAACCAAAAGTCAATTAATAAGACTAGGTTAGAAATAAATCAAGAATAAATAGTAAATTAGTCAAGAAAATTATGAAAAATTAAAATAAGTAAGGTGGGGTCAGAAAATCATCATCCCCCAAAAAGATTTTAAAAATAATGAAAATTGGTACGCGAATTAATTAAGATAAAACAGAAGTCAAATTAAAAGTCCACCAACCAAGCTAGGTCAATAATAAATCCAAAATAAATTGAAAATGTGAAATAAAATTCCAAGAAAAGGTCAGGTCGACCATGAGACAGTGGTAAACCTTCATCCCAAAAATCAAATGCTAAAAATAATTTGAAGTCATAAAAATAAAATCAATAAAACAAGTGTGTTAAAATGGACCATTTAGAATAAATAATTAAAATAAAATATTAATATTAAAAAAATATGAAAGTAAAAATTATATAAAATTAAATAAAACATTAATATAAGTGAAAAATATTTTTGGGTAATTTTATGGACGAAGAAAATATTTTAAATAAGAAAAAGAAATATGAAAATGGAAGGATTAATGGTGATGAAAATGGTAAGCAAGCGTAGATATATCAAAACGTGGTCATGGAAGAGATGATTACCTAATGGAAAATAGAAGTGGAATGGAATCTGATATGTGATGAAGCTTTGCCTCCTTTTCACGAAATTCCAATGCTCCTTTAGGGTTAGAGTTTCAGCTTCTTAAATAGGGTGGATTAGGTGTTCTCATGAGCTTTTTAATAAGTGATTTATCCATAAGAATAAAAGTGTGAAGTGAGGTGTAAAATATTATTATTTTGGGCCAAACTTAAGTGAATGGATGTCCAATGCATGGCCAAAAGAGGTAAAAAAACGTGACTGGTTTGTGCAGCATGCTTAGAAAATCTGATTGGGCCAGGCAGGCCCAAAATCTACCTAGAAAATCAAGTCATGGTGCCCACTTTAAATGAATGTATCTCTCAAACCATGGATCCAAATGAGATGATTACAAAAGGATGTGAAAGAGGACATGGCAAGGTACAATTGTTGTGAAGAAAGTATTTTCAAATAATGCCTTGAAGTACAAGAAAACTGACCAAGAATTCTTGATAAATTTTGAAGATTTTGAACTTAGAAATTTTTCTAAGTATCCTAAAAAAATGTCTCACTTTGACTAAGCATAACTTTCTTAATTCTAATCCAAATGGAGTAAACTTTATATATCTAGAAAGCTTGGAACAAGAGGAACAACTTTCATGTTGGAGAAATTTTCAAATGGAGATTTTATCTTGATGAAAAATGGGCTTAAACGGAGTGCAACGATCATGAAAACTTACCCTAAATGGAAAGTCAACCATTTCCAAATTAAGTAACTTTTCCAATTCCTGATTAAATGATGAATCCATGATCCAACCTTGATCAAATTTCACATGTAGGATCCCCTAGGCATAGATTTTGAGATTCCACTCTCAAAATGTCAGGAGTTGACTTTTCTGGCCCCACAGTTGACTTTTCCCAAACTGTCTGATTCCCGATACCATTGATCAATTGAAGCACTTCTAGCTCAAATAAAGAGCTGATTTTTTGTATGTAGACCCTTGTGGACATATGGAGGGCCATGGAAAATAGTTTCACCCAAACAATCAGAAATAAACTGATTTTATACCAAACCCTAGTTTTAGGGCAAAATGATCAGGAACTGATTGCACTGATTGCCAATGGATCTTTCTGAGATAATTGTGAATCTTCCTAGGCCAAGATGCCTCTATAATAATGACATGGATGAGCTCCTCTACTTCCAACCAAACATTTCCTGTTGCAGGTTGTAACACCCCGATTAAAATAAGAGAATTATTTAATTGAGTTAATATTATTTTATTAATTTAATTAAATAAAGTTGAATTATTGGATTATTATTATTATTTTGTAATAATAATTATTGGAAAATATATAAGTTGGAATAAGTAAAAAGAATTCATTTTTTTTGGAAAAGAAGGTTCCACGTGAAAACTGAGAAGCTGCAGAGAAGAGGAGAAAAGGGCAAAGAGGCAGAGCAAGAGGAAGAAGGTTGGAGAAGAGTTTGGAGCTTTGAGACTTTGCCGGATTATCTCAGGTAAGGGGGGTTTATCGTCGTTTAATGGGTATTATCGATTAACATGTAATGGGTAGTGATAACCTGTTAATTTGACCCTAATTGGGATTGTGGATGCTAAAATATTATGATGAATAAGTTGAATTCAAGCTGAAATTGGATCTGTATTTGAGTGTATCGTGAAATTCTGAACGTATCGCTTTTTACGGATTTGGAATCGGAGGTCCGGAAGTCCTCCAACGGCGGAAAATGCGGAAACTCTGCATTCTGCCTTGTGTTAGCGCAGGAACTGCTGTTTCGCCTGCGTTAACCGGTTAACCCAGGGTGTTAACCGGTTAACACTGTTATAAATTGAGAAATTGTTGAGTTTTGCCTGCGTTAACCGGTTAACCTATAGCGTTAACCGGTTAACACTGTTGCGTGTTGCCTGGAAGTGTAATTTTCCTGCGTTAACCGGTTAACCTATAGCGTTAACCGGTTAACACTGTTGCAGTGGGAAAAATAGTTGATTTTTATGTTGTAAATGCAATTGGTAGCTGGCCTATTGTAGTTAATTGTGATGAATAAAATTGTTTGGTTTATGTTGTGAAATGTTGATGCAAATATGTTGAAAAGTTGATTATAAGTTGTTTTGTCGAAAATATTAAGTTGTAGGCTGATGAGCCAAAGTTGATTATGAGTTGTTTTGTTGACAAGCTGTTGTGTGGCTGTTATTATTATGTTGTTGAACTTTCAAGTCGTACATGACATATACATTCATATGCATTAAGTCGGAGCTTTGTCTCACACCACGTTGGCCTGGATTGGCAAAATTATGGGGTTTTTGCTCACACCACGTTGGCCTGGATTGGCAAAATTATGGGGCTTTTGCTCACACCACGTTGGCCTGGATTGGCAAAAAGTTTAAGTTGAAAGTTGAAGGCTTATGCCTTGATGCCCACTAAACCGGCAATGATTTTAAGTTGGGAGTTTTACTCCAAATGGTACCACATGCATGAAGAGTCGAGTCTTATTGAGTTGCATTTTATGTTGTTATTGAGTTGCATTGTATGTTGTTATTGAGTTGTAATTACGTTGTGATTGAGTTAATGTGCCGTTACCGAATGCATGATATGATTAGGGTGATTAACGTGTGGTATTACTTAACATAACATGATAATTTATAATATTTGTTATATCGATTGAGGAACTCACCCTTACATCTATTTTTCAGGTAACGAGCAGTGAGTGATTAGAAGCTAGTGCTTGAAGTCTAGTGTGGTTTTAGTGGGTCATGCTCTGATAGATGTAACATCGGGACGGGATGTTTTAATTGTTGAATAAATGTTAATTTTAAGATATTACAGATGTTGAATGTTTCTATCCGCTGCGAATTTTTAAAGAAGTGTTTATGTTGAATTAAATAATGAGCATGACTGATTTTATGGTGAATTATGTGAAGAAGTTGTTATGTGACACCCTTGAGTTGCAATATTTACTCTGATATGTATGATTTATTTGTTGTTGTCTTAATTAAATATTTGTGGTATTTAGAAGGGTGTTACATTAGTGGTATCAGAGCAGGTCGGTCTGTCCGGCCAGTTGTCGTGTCGTTACTGTCTAACAATTGTGTAATTGTTACTAGTCTAACTTTTAAGTTGTGTTGTAGTGACAAGTTGAAATGGCTGGAAGGAATGACGCTGCAATGGCTGCCGCGATGCAAGCAATGGCACAAGCTGTGCAGAACTTGCCAAATGCTGGTGGAGATGCTGGATCACGTAGCTTGGCGACTTTTCAGAGAGAGAATCCGCCGGTGTTTAAAGGGAAGCATGATCCAGATGCAGCTTTAGGATGGTTGAAAGAGATTGAGAGAATCTTTCGTGTTATGGATTGCACTCCAGCTCAGAAGGTTCGGTATGGTACTCACATGCTAGCAGTCGAAGCTGATGACTGGTGGCTAGAGACTCACGAGAGGTTGACCACGGCAGGTGAAGTCGTTACTTGGGATGTATTCCGTAGGGAATTTCTGAGAAAGTATTATCCAGAGGATGTCCGTGGTAAGAAGGAAATTGAGTTCCTTGAGCTGAAGCAAGGGAACATGTCTGTCACTGATTATGCTGCGAAATTTGTGGAGTTGTCCAAATTTTATCCTCATTACACTGGTGCTGGTGCTGAATTTTCAAAGTGCATCAAGTTTGAAAACGGATTGCGCTCTGAAATTAAGAAGGCTGTTGGGTATCAGAAGATACGCATTTTCACTGAATTGGTTGATAGCTGCAGGATATTTGAAGAGGACAATAATGCTCATTACAAGATTGTCAGTGATCGCAGAGGCAAGCAACATCAGAACCGTGGCAAGCCGTATGATGTTCCAGCTGGAAAAGGGAAGCAAAGAGCTGCTCCGGCTCAGAGAGCTAGTGGGGGAGGTGCTCCTGCTGGTATAGTTTGCTTCAAATGTGGTCAGGCTGGTCATAAGAGTAATGTATGCACTGCTGAAGTAAAGAGGTGTTTTCGCTGTGGTAAGATTGGCCATGCAATAGCTGATTGCAAGCACAAGGAAGTGATTTGTTTTAATTGCGGAGAAGAAGGGCATATTGGAAGTCAGTGTCAGAAGCCGAAGAAAGGGAATCAGTCAGGAGGCAAGGTCTTTGCTTTATCGGGTTCTGAGACTTCTGTAGATGATCGTTTGATCCGAGGTACGTGTTATATTAATGGCTTTCCTCTTGTAGCTATTATTGACACAGGTGCGACTCATTCCTTTATAGCTTTGGGTTGTGCTGTGAAACTTAAGTTAGAGATATCTGAGATGTTTGGTAGTATGGTAATTGATACTCCTGCGAAGGGTTCAGTGACTACTACTTCGGTTTGTTTAAATTGTCCTTTGAGTATTTTTGGTAGAGACTTTGGGATGGACCTAGTGTGTCTTCCACTAGTGCAGATTGATGTTATTCTGGGTATGAACTGGTTGGTGTTTAACCGAGTTTCTATCAACTGTTTTGATAAGACGGTGATCTTTCCTGAGATTGAGGAAGGAAAGGATTTGTTTCTATCAGCGAGACAAGTGGATGAGGCAGTAGCAGATGGGGCAGAGCTGTTTATGCTGTTAGCGACTTTGGAGGCTAAAGATAAACTGGTGATTGGCGATCTAGCCGTGGTGTGTGATTTTCCTGATGTGTTTCCGGAAGAGGTGAATGAATTGCCGCCAGAGCGCGAAGTGGAGTTCTCTATTGACTTGGTACCTGGTACTAGGCCGATATCGATGGCTCCGTACCGTATGTCTGCTGTTGAATTAACTGAATTGAAGAGTCAGTTGGAAGATCTGTTGGATAAGAAATTTATTCGTCCGAGTGTGTCACCGTGGGGTGCACCGGTGTTATTGGTTAAGAAGAAAGAGGGTACTATGAGGTTGTGTGTGGACTACAGGCAACTGAATAAAGTGACGATCAAGAATCGGTATCCTTTGCCGAGAATTGATGATTTGATGGATCAGTTGGTTGGTGCAAGTGTATTCAGCAAAATAGATTTGAGATCTGGGTATCATCAGATTCGTGTGAAAACCGAGGATATTCAGAAGACTGCTTTCAGAACCAGGTATGGACATTATGAGTATTCTGTAATGCCTTTTGGTGTGACTAATGCGCCTGGGGTATTTATGGAGTATATGAATAGGATTTTCCATCCGTACCTAGACAAGTTTGTTGTGGTGTTTATTGATGACATTTTGGTGTATTCGAAATCTGAGGAAGAGCATGCTGAGCATTTGAGAGTGGTTTTAGAAGTTCTACGAGAAAAGAAGCTATTTGCTAAATTGCCCAAGTGTGAATTTTGGTTAGAAGAGGTTAGTTTTCTTGGTCATGTGATTTTAAGAGGTGGTGTTGCTGTTGATCCTTCCAAGATAGAAGCGGTATCTAAGTGGGAAGCTCCGAAGTCTGTTGCTGAGATTCGAAGTTTCCTTGGTTTGGCTGGTTATTACAGGAAGTTCATTGAGGGATTTTCCAAGTTGGCGTTACCGTTGACAATGTTGACTAGAAAGGGGCAAGCGTTTGTTTGGGACTCAAAATGTGAAGAAGGTTTCCAAGAGTTAAAGAGAAGGCTGACTACTGCTCCTATTCTGATATTACCGAGTTCGTCGGAACCATTTGAGGTTTACTGTGATGCTTCATTGTTGGGTTTGGGTGGTGTGTTGATGCAGAATAAGCAGGTTATAGCTTATGCTTCGAGGCAGCTGAGGGTTCATGAAAGGAACTATCCGACACATGATTTAGAGTTGGCAGCTGTGGTGTTTGTTCTGAAGTTATGGAGGCATTATTTGTACGGGTCGAGATTTGAGGTTTTCAGTGACCATAAAAGTTTAAAGTATTTGTTTGATCAGAAAGAGCTGAATATGAGACAGAGGAGATGGTTAGAGTTTCTGAAGGATTATGACTTTGGTTTGAATTACCATCCGGGTAAAGCAAACGTAGTGGCTGATGCATTGAGTCGGAAATCATTACATATGTCTATGCTAATGGTTAAGGAATTGGATTTAATTGAGCAGTTTAGAGACTTGAGTTTGGTGTGTGAGAGTACTCACAATAGTGTTAAATTGGGAATGTTGAAGTTAACAAGTGGTATTCTGGATGAGATCAGAGAGGGTCAGAAATCCGATATGCTTTTGGTTGATAAGTTGACTCTAGTGAATCAAGGTCAAGGTGGCGAATTCAGAGTTGATGAGAATGGCGTTTTGAAATTTGGTAGTCGGGTATGCATTCCGGATGTTACCGAGCTTAAGAGGAGTATTCTTGAGGAAGGACATCGTAGTGGATTGAGTATTCATCCTGGAGCTACGAAGATGTATCATGATTTAAAGAAGTTATTTTGGTGGCCAGGAATGAAGAAAGAAATTGCGAGTTTTGTTTATTCCTGTTTGACTTGTCAGAAGTCAAAGATTGAGCATCAGAAGCCGTCTGGGCTAATGCAACCGTTGGCTATTCCAGAGTGGAAGTGGGATAGTATCAGTATGGATTTTGTTTCTGGGTTACCGAGAACAATTAAGAATTTTGAAGCTATTTGGGTGATTGTTGACAGATTGACAAAGTCGGCTCATTTCATTCCGATTAGAATGGATTATCCGTTAGAGAGATTTGCTGAGCTGTATATTGAGAAAATTGTAAGTTTGCATGGTATTCCGTCGAGTATTGTTTCAGACAGAGATCCTAGATTTACATCGAAATTCTGGGAAGGTCTGCAGAAGGCTTTGGGGACTAAACTGAGATTGAGCTCTGCATATCATCCGCAGACTGATGGTCAGACTGAGAGGACGATTCAGTCATTAGAGGATCTTTTGAGAGCTTGTGTTTTGGAAAAGGGAGGTGCTTGGGATTGTTATTTACCTTTGATTGAGTTTACCTACAACAATAGTTTTCATTCGAGCATTGGTATGGCACCGTTTGAAGCTTTGTATGGTAGGAGATGTCGGACACCGTTATGTTGGTATGAGTCCGGTGAGAGTGCTGTGGTTGGACCGGAGATTGTTCAACAGACTACAGAAAAGATTAAGATGATTCAGGAGAAGATGAGAATTGCTCAGAGTCGTCAGAAGAGTTATCATGACAAGAGGAGGAAATCACTTGAGTTCCAAGAGGGAGATCACGTGTTTCTTCGTGTTACTCCGATAACTGGGGTTGGTCGAGCCTTGAAGTCAAAGAAGTTGACACCTCGATTTATTGGTCCTTATCAGATTTTGGAGAGGATAGGAGAGGTAGCCTATCGTATCGCTTTACCGCCGTCACTTGCGAATTTGCATGAGGTTTTTCATGTGTCTCAGTTGAGGAGGTACATTCATGATCCGTCGCATGTAGTCCAAGTAGATGATGTACAGGTAAGAGATAACCTGACTGTTGAAACATCACCTATGAGGATTGAGGATCGAGAGTTGAAGCAGTTGCGGGGTAAAGAGATTGCCTTAGTGAAGGTAGCTTGGGGAGGACCAGCAGGTGGCAATGTGACTTGGGAACTGGAGAGTCAGATGAAAGAGTCCTATCCAGAGTTATTTGTTTGAGGTATGTTTTCGAGGACGAAAACTCTTTTAGTGGGGGAGAGTTGTAACACCCCGATTAAAATAAGAGAATTATTTAATTGAGTTAATATTATTTTATTAATTTAATTAAATAAAGTTGAATTATTGGATTATTATTATTATTTTGTAATAATAATTATTGGAAAATATATAAGTTGGAATAAGTAAAAAGAATTCATTTTTTTTGGAAAAGAAGGTTCCACGTGAAAACTGAGAAGCTGCAGAGAAGAGGAGAAAAGGGCAAAGAGGCAGAGCAAGAGGAAGAAGGTTGGAGAAGAGTTTGGAGCTTTGAGACTTTGCCGGATTATCTCAGGTAAGGGGGGGTTTATCGTCGTTTAATGGGTATTATCGATTAACATGTAATGGATAGTGATAAGCTGTTAATTTGACCCTAATTGGGATTGTGGATGCTAAAATATTATGATGAATAAGTTGAATTCAAGCTGAAATTGGATCTGTATTTGAGTGTATCGTGAAATTCTGAACGTATCGCTTTTTACGGATTTGGAATCGGAGGTCCGGAAGTCCTCCAACGGCGGAAAATGCGGAAACTCTGCATTCTGCCTTGTGTTAGCGCAGGAACTACTGTTTCGCCTGCGTTAACCGGTTAACCCAGGGTGTTAACCGGTTAACACTGTTATAAATTGAGAAATTGTTGAGTTTTGCCTGCGTTAACCGGTTAACCTATAGCGTTAACCGGTTAACACTGTTGCGTGTTGCCTGGAAGTGTAATTTTCCTGCGTTAACCGGTTAACACTGTTGCAGTGGGAAAAATAGTTGATTTTTATGTTGTAAATGCAATTGGTAGCTGGCCTATTGTAGTTAATTGTGATGAATAAAATTGTTTGGTTTATGTTGTGAAATGTTGATGCAAATATGTTGAAAAGTTGATTATAAGTTGTTTTGTCGAAAATATTAAGTTGTAGGCTGATGAGCCAAAGTTGATTATGAGTTGTTTTGTTGACAAGCTGTTGTGTGGCTGTTATTATTATGTTGTTGAACTTTCAAGTCGTACATGACATATACATTCATATGCATTAAGTCGGAGCTTTGTCTCACACCACGTTGGCCTGGATTGGCAAAATTATGGGGCTTTTGCTCACACCACGTTGGCCTGGATTGGCAAAATTATGGGGCTTTTGCTCACACCACGTTGGCCTGGATTGGCAAAAAGTTTAAGTTGAAAGTTGAAGGCTTATGCCTTGATGCCCACTAAACCGGCAATGATTTTAAGTTGGGAGTTTTACTCCAAATGGTACCACATGCATGAAGAGTCGAGTCTTATTGAGTTGCATTTTATGTTGTTATTGAGTTGCATTGTATGTTGTTATTGAGTTGTAATTACGTTGTGATTGAGTTAATGTGCCGTTACCGAATGCATGATATGATTAGGGTGATTAACGTGTGGTATTACTTAACATAACATGATAATTTATAATATTTGTTATATCGATTGAGGAACTCACCCTTACATCTATTTTTCAGGTAACGAGCAGTGAGTGATTAGAAGCTAGTGCTTGAAGTCTAGTGTGGTTTTAGTGGGTCATGCTCTGATAGATGTAACATCGGGACGGGATGTTTTAATTGTTGAATAAATGTTAATTTTAAGATATTACAGATGTTGAATGTTTCTATCCGCTGCGAATTTTTAAAGAAGTGTTTATGTTGAATTAAATAATGAGCATGACTGATTTTATGGTGAATTATGTGAAGAAGTTGTTATGTGACACCCTTGAGTTGCAATATTTACTCTGATATGTATGATTTATTTGTTGTTGTCTTAATTAAATATTTGTGGTATTTAGAAGGGTGTTACACAGGTAGCCATGAAACCCTAATTTCTGATTAAATCCAGATGAACACTTTGATAGCTTTGAATCCTTCACTGATGAACTGAGGACCATAATAAGATACTTGGACCCCCCTGAGACCCTTGAGACTTGTATACTTAGAAAATGAAGTCCAATTCTCAATCTTGCTTTGTGTGGGCTCCTTCTGTTAAGGAGTGATCGATCAAAACCTGATCTCCATGTCACTAATGCAGTATGCAATGAGTATGACCTAATATGATGTTAATGAAGTGTAAAACATAACCCCATGCTTCTAGGAAAAATGAAGGGTAAATTTTGGGGTATTACACAGTGCCAACAGACACGAAATGCTCATAGAGAGGTTTTAGTTTAACCTTCTAACTTTCATCAAGTTTTATAGTTTTTGTACAACCTAAACCTTTCTTACCATTTATGATAACTCCATAGACCAAATAAGCCAGTTTTCTTCTATCTATGCTTTTAGCCAGAAAGTACTGAAATTCTCAGTCATATCTAATGACGTAATCGGTACCGGAAGCTTCTAAGACTATTTCCTCCTCTAGTTTTGAAAATTTTCTTTTCAAAGCAGAGTTATTACTTTCTAAAGAAAATACTTTTTCATTTAGAGAGGAAATATCTTTCTCAAGCTCATTGTGTGTTTCAGAAGCATCCACTTGGACTTGTTTAAGGTCCTTGTACTTATTCTGAAGACTCTGGTACTTTTCCAGTATTTCAGATAGACATAATTCTAAGTCAGAGTGAGATAGTTTAGAAAATACCTCTTCAGAATTAGAGTCTGATTCTGATTCTATCAGCACCTTGTCTTTTGGTTCTTCATAACCTTATGGATCATCTGTAGTTGCCATCAATGCAACATTGGCTTTTTCTTCGTCAGCATCTTCTTCTTTGGATTCTGAGTCATCCCATGTAGCCATATGCCCCTTCTTGCCTTTAGAAAAATTCTTCTTAGGCCTTCTGTCTTTTTTAAGTTTAGGACATTCATTTTTGTAGTGGCCTGACTCCTTGCATATAAAGTAGATAACTTCTTTTCCAAAACCTTGCTTCTTCTGCCCAGACGAAGAATCAGAATGACCAACCGTTCTTCTAGCTCTTATGAACTTCCCTTGTCTGTTCTGCCTGTGTTTCTAGAGTCTGTTGACCCTCTTAGAAATTAAAGACAACTTATCATCATCATCTGAGTCTTCATCAGAACCTTCTGATTCTTCCTCGGCTTGATATGGTATTATCTTCTTAGGCTTGGACTTTAGCGCAACAAATTTACCTTGCTTCTGAGGTTCATATTCCTCGAGCACACTCTCGTGGCTTCTTAAAGAACTAACAAGTTCTTCACGACTAATATTGTTAAGATCCTTTTCCAACTTTAAAGTAGTTACCATAGGTCTCCATTTTTTAGAGAGACTTCTGATTATCTTCTTGACATGATCAGTTGTCGAGTATCCTTTATCCAGAACTTTCAGTCCCGTAACAAGCATCTGAAACCTTGAGAACATAGTCTCAACTATTTCATCATCATCCATTTTGAATGCTTCATACTTCTGGATTAAGGCCAAGGCCTTTGTCTCCTTTACTTGATCATTCCCCTCATGAATCATCCTCAGAGAATCAAATATGGATTTGGCAGAATCTCTATTTGTTATCTTCTCATAATCAATATAAGAGATAACATTTAGCAATATAGTTATGGCCTTATGATGATTTTTGAAATCTTTCTTCTGTTGATTAGACATAGCACTTCTTGTTATATTATTTCCTTCAGTGTTAATTGGGTGAACATAGCCATCAACTACAAGATTACACAGATCAACACCGTAACCAAGAAAGAAACTTTCTATTCTATCTTTTCAATTATCAAATTTCTCACCATCAAAGATTGGTGGTTTTGCACTGTAGTGATCTCTCTCATTGTTGTTAACAACGTTAGCAGCGTTAGTAGTGGCCATTGTTTCTCACACAAAACTGGATCGGTACTGAACAAGGTGAAGTATTGATAAATCTTTTATCTCGATCAGAACTAGATCTCTGATGCCAATTGAAGGTGTAAAAAACACAAGAAATGGGAGGTTTGAATTAAGTTTTACAAAGTAAAAGCTTTTTCCAACTCAAGAACACCATTTAAATGTTAATAGCAAAGAGATAAAAACACAAGTATTTTTATCCTGGTTCGCTTGAAACTCAAAGCTACTCCAGTCCACCCGCCAATGTGATTTTTCCTTATACACAAAGACTTAATCCATTATAATCAACTGATTACAATAATCACAAAGAATAACCCTCTTTGTCTTTTCAAGGATCCGACTATACCCTAGTCTCCTTAAGGACTCATAGAGAATAACTTTCTTTGCCTTCTCAAGAATCTGACTATACCCCAGTCTCCTTAAGGAATCAAACAAACTGTTTAAATACTACTTTTTGTGTTACAAGTTGTTTCTACACAAGCAGATTTTACACAAATGATAAATAAATACTTAAATAAAAATTATATAGAAAAATGATAGATTTTCAAATAAACTTTGTCAAGTCTTGCAGCTCTTCAGTATTCTTCTATATGTCTCTTTTCCTTCAAGTATCCAAGTCCCACTTATATAGCATAAGGAGAAGACTGTTGGGGGCCAAAATGAGGAAACCAAATATAGAGGATGTTCACTGTTGGGCGCTGAAAGGATTGATATTGCATACTATCCTTCACCCATAAATTCAGTGACAAGTGTGATATATAGTACAGTCTTTGTCCACAAAATCAGATAGTGGAAAGAACATTTGATTTATACTATGTACTATTTTATCACATACCTGTTTGATCTTATCTTAAAGTTCATGGGCTTTTGATGAAAGTTGATGAAGCATGAAATCAAGAAACATAAAGCTGGATTCAGAAACTTAAGAATCTTCTATTAGAACCTTGACATCATCAGTAGTCTGGCTCGAGATCTTCAGTATCTTCAGAATCTTCAAAGTCTTCAGTCAGAACCTTGATAACCTCTATGTCTGGCTTGAGATCTTTAGAATCTTCAGTTAAGTAACACAACTTCATAAGCTTTCCATTCTTAAGAAGCTTTATGATCAGAGTCACGTCCAGAAGCATGAACTGAGAGAATGTTGCATCAGCAATATAGCGTCTCCTCAGAAGCTTCTCGGGAGTGAATCAGCACAGAAGCAGAAAGATTATTGCAGCAGCAACTTTGAACATCTTTCATGAATTCTCATGACTGGCCCAGAAGCGGAATTGGAAAACATGGTTCAGAAGATGATGACGTTGTACGTGATATACTCAGAATCGAAACTGGTTGTTAAAGCTACACAATAACAAACCATTATGGTACCAAAATTGCTCTCACACAAATACAACATTGTTATCATCAAAAATCAAGGTAAAGATATATAACCAAATCTTGTTCTAACACCATTTACTAAGCCACTGGCCAAAGACTTAGTAAAAACAACCTCGAGAGGCATGGGTTTGAAACTCCTTGAGGAAGAGTTTCGACAGCGGCGACAACCCAATCTTACATTAACAGAACATTAACCTCAAGATTCAATGGGTAACAACAAGTCGTTGATTTGGATGTTTGTCAAATATTTCATGATAATGTTGACCTTTAAAATGAGGGTTGAGTTTTTACTTATACTCTTAATGAAGTTCAATACCGATGGTATGCATTTCATGGAAAAGGATAGAATATGTATTTCACCTATGTGAATTTCGATATTGTGCCGTCTCAAAGTGAGAGTTGAAGTTTCTCTCACGAAAAATTCATGAAACAGGAAAGCATATGGCCATAAATAAATGTTAGGCGATAAATGCAGGTGAAGAACCCTTAAAGAATGTGTGTAAGATAACGCCGGTCTATTCACATGGATTAATGGTTTAAAAGCATTGCTACCTAACATTCCGATTAACTTTGCCTTGTCTCTACCAAGGTTAAGTTTTAAATCGAAAGATACCTAATTGTACTAACATTTTTTGTTTCCTTTTCTGGAATTAGTCTTGTCATTATTGGAACACGTGGGGAATTGTTAGAAATTCATGAACATTAAATGTTCATTTGTGCATGTTCCAAAATGATAAGAAAAGTGAAATATAGTAAATGCTAATAAATGCAAGGGAAATAGTCACACATAGAAAGATTTGCTCACATTCAAAGCCTTTATAAAGAGTTAAGAACATTGACTCAACAAAAGTACAAAAGAGGATAAAGTGCCACATGGACAAATGTGGTGGTCCTAAGCATTATGTCACTTGTCTCTTCCATACAACTCTTCCCCGATGTTGTCATTGGCGACACCGGCTCTAGGACCAAGTCCAAGGGCGTGGGCGTAAAGGCGATAGTGGCGGCTTGTAGGCGGCACTTAAAAGGTGTTGCTGCAGAATGAAAATAAGCAATGCTTGGAAACAATGCAACTTTTAGCTAAAATGTTTTATTTCATCAAGGGTCGCAATCTTGTGAAATAACACATATTTGGCCTATAAATACTTCATTCCGAAATTCATAAAACATATTACAAAACCGAATATCCTTTTGAACAAATTACAAACACTATTCGTTACAAAATCGAGTTTTCAACGGTCTTTTGCAAATTCAATATAAGGCTGAATTATCTTGGATATTTCTGCGTTCCAACTCTAAGACACATAAAGAGAGTGCTTGAAATACTTTTAAGGAAAGTGACTTTATAATGAGATTATATATATTTTTTGTTTCATTAAATTATAGATTTTGGTAATTTTTTTCATGTTCGTTTTTTATTAAAATATTTTATTACTCTCAAAGAACTCTCTCCCAAAGATTTAGGAGATAGGATTCTCTCACATGACACAATACCAAATACAAGCTTACACAAACTTCTCTATGAGTTTCCTAAAACTATAGACAATAACAAAGACAAACTTCTCATGGAGCTTTATGAGATAACAATATCTCTTAAGTTTATAGCAATGATAAACACAACACTAAAGACAACTTTCACACCTCATTTCTCTTTCACGTTTTTTCCTAATTATTTGATTCTAGTTGAGAATATGAAGAGGTGAGGAGTAAAATATGAGTTAAGGAGTTACTTTTTTTAGTAGTAGTGGAGGGCCAAAGCCCCAACAAAAAAGACAACTAAAATTTATGTCTTACAAAAGTATCATGAAGACTCTCTAATAACATGTGATTCCACCAACTAGAACACTCATAAATGTACTCGTTAATTACATTACTTCCTTGCTTAGCCAACATATTCGCGCACCGATTAGCTTTTCTGAAATTATTTTCTATCCTTATCTCTTCAAAGTTGCTTCCTATTTTATGAATTTTCCTTAGCAGATTAGTACCTTGGTCGTGCTCCTTATTTGGATCTTGTATTTCTTCAGCCACCCTCCTGCTATCAACTTGAACAACAATCTTCCTTTAAACTTTGATATGCTCCATTGATAAACCTGTCAACACACCCCAGAGTTCCACGGTGTGATTGTTACTTTTACCAATGTGCTTGTTAAAACCACATTTCCACTTGCCTTGGTTGTTTCTCAATATTCCCCCACATCCTACCTCACTCTCTTTCTCCATAACCCCATCTGTGTTTAGGAAAATCCAGTCGTCGTTGGGAGACCTCCATTTAACCTGAATTGCACCTGTTTTCCTTTTATTTATCTTGAGTTGCAAGCTCCTGCTGTTATAGTATTGTTGCACATTATCCTTCATGTTTTGCACCAAGTTGTAAGGCATGGTAAAATTTGGTTCATGTTTCCTCTTGTTTCGCCAATACCAAATGGTATGACAGACATTCGTTCTTCCAAATAGCTTCCCAATCATTGTACCTGTTATTTTGATTTTCCTGCATATTGAGATTTAGCCATTCATCTTGATCAACATTAAAAAAAATCTTTATTTGTTGGAATAGCTAACAAGTTGCGACAAAAATTGTTTTGCAATTGTGCAGTCTCTTAATGCATGCAATATAGGGCCAATTTGTTTTAGCTTTAAAAAAATAGATTTTTTCTTTATCTTTTCGAAAATGGATTTTTTACAAAAATGTTTTTCAAAATATTACAAGTTTTTCTAAATTTATTTTTTATAAATTAAAAGATTGAATTGTTCATTGTATAACATAAATATACATTATTGAAGATCAAAACATAGTCAAAATCACAATTTTTTAAAAAAAATTGTATCTCAAAAATGATTTTTAGAAAAAACTATTTGAAATAACTTCAAAATTAAATGATTTTTTGAAATTTTGATATCTAAAAAAAGTTTTGATAAAATGATAAAATACCTAAAATAACATTTTAAGAATAACTATTCAAACAAAATTTTCATTTAAAGCTTTTATGAAAAGTTTCTTTTTAAATTTTTTTTACACTCAAATATATAACACTATAAAAATCATTTAAAAAAAGCCAAAACAAACGGGTCATAGTTTCCTCTTGATCCCTTCATTCATCACAATGTTTGTCTCTCATCTTAAGCTTCCAGAGGTATTTATTCGTAATGAGGCCTTTATGGAAAATCTTCCAAATGAAACATCAGATTCCCTCAGAAACCTGCATTTTGCATTACCAGTCCAATGGTTGCTTTCATTCGTGTTGTCTCTAGTGCCCGATGGGTCTTGGTGTTCATACATTGTTGCTATAGAGAAAGTTCTAGTGTCAGTACCAACCCTTTTATCATCTACCATCTCCGTTCTGCTAGGAGGAGAAATGGCCTGAATTTTTGTCGGAATGTCATGTTCCAGCTTATCTCTCAACAGTCTCCAATTCCAATCGCTTGTGTCATCAACCAAGTCCTCCACTTTAGCAGATAACTCCACACTATTATTCTATTGCAGGAGTTTCTCTTTCAGCTTTAAACCGGGCTCCAGCCAAGCATCTGTTATTAAGAGTATTTTTGATAATTCAAGTGTTGTAATCGGTTACAACAAGGCGAGTATTTTTGATAACTCAAGTGTTGTAACCAGTTACAACAAGGCGAGTATTTTTGATAATTCAAGTGTTGTAACCGGTTACAACAAGGCAAGAGTCATTTCTGAACTGAGAAACAGGAAAAGCGTCACGAGCGTAACCAGTTGCCATTGAAAGGAAATTATTTTTAGGAGTTGTAACCGGTAACAGATTTAGTGTAACCGCTTATTTGCTTATGTAACATGTATCTCAATCATCATGTAATGTTTGTATAAATTCCTTGGAGTCATCCTCATCAATATTAATGAAAAATATTATCTCTCTCTCTCTACACACATTATAATTTTTTCTCCATTATTCATCAATCTTATGGTTTCAAGTTCTAACAGTTGGCATAAAGAGTCTGGTTCTGATCAACAAATACCTAGTATGCAACATGAATTTTGTCTTCAATGAAAGGATCCCTGCAAACCTACACATCCTTGATGTGAAAAATTACATAAATAGTGAAAACAAATGAAAGTGTTGTTTGGGTACCAAGATGTTCTTGAAGTGATCAAGAATGGGGTGAATCCCCTTATCTAAGGTGCAACTGATGCACAACGAGCAACACATAAGAAAGAGAAGAAGAAAGGTTTCAATGCTTTGTTTTTTATCCATCAATGTATGGATGGTGACAACTTTGAGAAAGATGGTGATTGTGAATCGTCAAAGCAAGCGTGGGAAATCTTAGAGAAGGCATATGCAGGGGCTGATAAGGCGAAGCTGGTGAGGTTACAAACTCACAAATGTCAACTTGAATTGATTCTAATGGAAGAAAATGAGACAATCAACGATTTCACAACAAGAATTACTCGGTTAGTGAATCAAGTGAAGGCATGTGGAGAAACACTCATTGAGCAATATGTTGTCATAAAAATCTTGCATTCTTTAACACCAAGGTTTGACAACGTGATTGTAGCAATAAGGAATCGAAGGATCCTGCAACGATGAGTAAAGAGGAGTTACAAAGCTCTCTTGAGGCTCATGAACAAAGGATGGAGGATAAAAATAATGGTAAGGCAAAGGCATAGGTCACTTCGCAAGCTCGCTTCAACGAGAAGGACAATAGATCTAAAGGAAAATGGACCGTGATGAGTAAAGAGAATTTTCATAATTTTGGTGGAAAAGAGTCTCAAAGTTCCAAGAATTTGACTTGTCAAAGGGGTGAGAGCACCTGCAACATAAATGGTCGTCAAGACAACTTTAGAGTTGAAAAGAAGAGGTTTGACAAAAGCAATGAGCGGTGTTTTAAGTGTCAAAGGTTCGATCATTTTACAAGAGAATGCAATAAAAACAAGAAGGAACCTCAAGAAGATGAACCCAAGGTTGCAAGACGAGAGCTTGATGAGGATAATACACTCTTGATCATGATCATAGAAGGCGAATGCAGCAGCAGCAACAACAATTCTGAGAATGCTACAAAAATAGACTGTAAATGGTTACATGAAAGCGTGAATCACTTACATGCAGAAGAAAATGTTATGATGACTATGAGAGAAGGAGTCCAGTACAACGAAGAATGGTATTTATACTTAGGTTGTTCCACTCATATGGCGGTGAGAAAGGATTGATTTGCTAAAATCAGTCCTGTCATTAAAAACAAGGTGAAGTTTGTAGATGACATCACTCTAGTGAGCGATTGGATCGGTGATGTTTTGATCATGAGAAAGGATGGTGGGCATTCCTTGATCAAAGATGTACATTTCAGGAATCAAATGTAACCTTTTAAGTATTGAGTAATTGCTTGATAAAGGTTATATGATTCACATGAAAAACAAGGGGATGCGTGTTATGGATGTAAACAAGGTTTTGGTCCTTAAAGCTCATATGGCTGCCAATAGAACTTTTAAGATTGAACTGAAGGTTACTGAGCATAGATGTCTTGCTACAACGGCAAGTAGAGAAGAGTGGATATGGCATTATCGTCTTTGGCATCTCAATTTCTGAGATCTCAAATATTTGCAAAAGAACATAATGGTAACGGGGTTGCCATTGATCAACATATCGACTGAAATTTGTGAAGAATGTGTGCAAGCGAAGCAACTTAAGGGTAAATTCATCAAGGATGCATTTTGTAGAACCAAGAATCACCTTGAGGTGGTGTATTCAGATGTGTGTGGACCGATGCAAGTATATTTTATTCGTGGCAATAAATATTTTGTCACATCCAATGATGATCATATTATAAAGCTATGGACATACCTAATTGAAGTTGAGAAAAACAAGAAAGGGGGGGTTTGAATTGTTTGGAAAAATAAGCGTTTTTTCAAAATGAAAATCACACAAGGATTTTATACTGGTTCGCTTATAACACAAAGCTACTCCAGTCCACCCGGCCGAGGTGATTTCGCCTTCAACAAGGACTTAATTCACTAATCTTGAAAGATTACAAACAACGTCTAAGAGAAAAATCTCTTAGTCCTCTCAAGTATACAGACTACACAGAGTCACTTGAGGAAAACAACAAACAATAGATGAAAGATTTATGTAATCTAGAGTGCTTCTAAGGTAAGCTAATATTACAATAGTAAGAACAAGAGTTTTTCACGTTATAAGCAAAAGCTTCGTGAAGATCTTAGAGAGCAAGAGTGTTTTTCTTGAGCGTTGATGTTTTAGTATAATTTTGGCTTGTTGGCTTACTTATTCTCCAAAGTTGATTGCAGCCCATTTTATATATCAGTTGAAGTAGTAGTTGAAACTGGTGGATATTAAAATGAATTTACGCCATCACTTAAATAGCTTCTGCAGGATAACTTTCTCTCCTTGAAATGACTACTTACCACAAGTAGTATCTTCTTTATTGAAATTGGAGATTAACGTCTCTTTCTTAATTAGGAAAACCATTTGCAAATCTTTACTTGACTTTAACGTTACTCTTTCATGATTAGCAATTCCATGATCAGAGTATTTGTGTTTCTGGAGAATCTTGGAATCTTGCTTCTGATGTTAATCTCTTGTGAGTTCAGATAGTTTCTTCAGATAGCGCTGATAACTTCTGGAAGTTAGAGATAGCGTTGTTCAGAGTCAGAACATCTAGAGCTTACTTCTTGTTCAGATGCTTCTGATACTTTGTTGTTTTGCTCAGAGTTAGACTTTCTTGAACACGTTTCTTCTTCAGATGCTTCTTATCTTCTGATAATTTGTATCTGATCTGGTTCTGTATCTGATGACATCATCAGATTTCTTCCTTCTTTCTTTAGAACCCTGCACACTTAGAAACTTTTCGTTAGGGTGCCATTTTTGGTTTCATCCTTTGTTATCATCAAAATCAAGGAATCTGTTGTAGAACAATTTTTGTTCTTACAATCTCCCCCTTTTTGATGATGACAAAACAATCTTAATTAGCAGATGAAACATGAATAATATCAGATCAGATAGATAAGAGCTCCCCCTGAGATAGTGCTAGGGAGTTCAGAAGTTCTTACCAGAGCTTCTAAGTAAAGAGGTTTCTTGATACCTTCTGCAATTTCTTAAGTCCAGGTTAGATAAAATTATTTTTAAGAAAAATATGTTGCAGAATGCTTAAGGTATTAGACAATATTTTCATCAGAGCTATTAATGACTTCTCCCCCTTTTTGTCAGAATCAAAAAGACATAGCAAAAATAAATAAATTAAGAGAAAAACTTGTATTCAGATAAAAGCACAAAGGCAACAAGAACATGAAAATATCAGAAAGCAAAAACAAAAACAACAGGCAAACAAAATATCCTAAGTGTCTAGGGGTTTGGAGGCGGAGGCATTCTCTGAAGCAACATAGCAAGCATGTTCTGGATGTTGTCGTTGACAGTATCTTGCTTGTCCATTCTGGCCCGGAGTTCATTTTGATCTTGCTTAAGTTCTTTCAGAGTCTGAAGAACCATAGGGATAACAGAAGAGGACTCCCCCAGAGTCAGAGCCTGCTGTGCTTCAGCAGCAGCCTGCGCTTCAGCTTCAGCAGCAGCTTGTGCTTCAGCATCCGCCAGAGCCTTAGCTTCAGCTTCCTTTAACCTTAGGATTTCAGCTTCCCTTGCTCTTTCTTCTTCCAATCTTCTAGCCTCTTCCTCAGCTTCTCTTGCTAACCTCTCTTCTTCCAGCCTTCTGGCTTCAGCTTCTCTAGCAAGTCTTTCCTGAAGTCTTGCCTCAGCATCTCTGATGTAGCCATTTCTGACTTGTTCAGAGATGTTCTTCAGTCTAAAAGCCTCAGAGGTCATCCAGCCAATGACTCTGTTCCAGTGTGTCCTTACAGAGTCAGGATCATCACTGACTTCAGAGTTAGTGGTCAGAGACTTGACCTTTTGTACTGAAGCCCCAGCTACCAGCATGATGGCTTCCTCAAGGGTAGGTACAGAAAGGTTTGGTTCAGAGGTTTGGGGTGAAGATGTTGGAGGGCTGAGATTTAATGTGAGAGGTTCAGATTCTGCTTCAGGTTCAGATCTTTGGGGTGAAGCGTAAAGAGGGTTTAAGTCTAAAGGTTCGGTTTCAGTTTCTGATTCAGGTGCAGCAGAGGTGTTTTGTGGGTTGATATTAGAGGTGGGAAGGTCAGAGGGTTGGTCTTCAGAAGGTTGGTTTTCAGAAGGGATGGTGGTTGTTTGTTGTGGTGGTGAAGTTATTTCAGATTGTGTTTGTGTTTGTTGTTGTGAAGCAAGTCTTTGAGCCTGAATTTGGGCTATGGTTGGGGAGTCAGGGTCAGAGTGTTCTTGGTCAGAGGAGATAGAAAGGTATGGTGGTGATTCTGGTTCTGAAGATGATGAAGAGGAAGTGCTTTGGTTCATTTGTTCAGGTTCAGAAGGAGGTATGAATGTACGGGCGATATTTAGAACTGGTGAAGATTGTGAAGTTCTGGTGGTTGAAGGTGGGATATCAGAGGTTGTATAAATGGGTGGTGTTGGGAGAGGATTAGAGGAAGGAGTAGAGGAAACCATCGGAGGTACAGAGGTAATGGGAGGAACAGGCGTACCAGTAGAAATTTTTAGAGGAGCTGGAGATCTGCTTCCAGAGGATTCTCCAAGTCTGGCCTTCTTTGCCTGTGATGCTATCTTCTTCTCAGAGAGACCTCTCTTGTATCTGACGAAGTCTTCTTCTGAATCCAGACAGTCGTCGAGGCTGAAGTCAGATATGTCAACACCTTCATCCAGCAGACGCTGAAGATAGATAGCAACCGCATCTCTGGGTTCATCCTTGAAGAATCTTGCAAGACCATGAGGCAGCTTCCTCTGATCTTTCAAGGCATCCCAGGAGGTATCCAAAGTGGGTCTGACTTGAATCTTCTTTATTATTCCCATACTCTTGAGATTTCTGGCGTTCAGAGGCTTCCCAGTATCTATTGCCAGATCTTGCATCAGCTTGGCTTTCTCCAGATGATCTACCAACCCATTCTCAATGAAGACATCAGATATGAGCCTTCCCAGAGGGATGTAGGATCTGGGCTTCATGTTGTTCCTGGTTTCCCTTACAGAATCTCTGAGATATCTGAAGAGAAGTGCAGGAAGGCAGATCTTCACACCCTTCTGAATGCAGTACAGAATGCACTTCTGATCTGCATTGATGTAATCAGAGGAGTTGGATGCTGGGCGGTGGTGAATAGTTCCCAGAATGATCTTCAACCACACTCTGAGGTTCTGATGCAGCTCCTTGTTCTTTGAAGGATTTCCTTCAGTGTTGGGTTTGAAGATTGTTGGATTGATTACATCAGTAATGCGCTTTGACCTAGGAGGGATGTTGTAAATCCTTTTTCCTCCATCTTTCTCCATGTTCAATAGGGAGGCAATTGACTCTTCAGTGATTACTATCTTTACCCCCAAAACATGAGACACGATGAAATGATCATCAGCATCTGCAAATCTCCAGAACTCCTTGATGAGAAGTGGGTAAACAGGGCCATAGAGCCTTTGGAAGTAGTTTCCCCAACCTTGTTTACGAAGTTCTTCAGTAAGATCAACGCCATTTCTCTTCAAGTTGTCGAAATCTACTAGTGTTTCACATAACACGTCCAGTCCTTCAAAAGGGGTTGCTAGGTTTATATGGGGTTCACGGTCAAGAATATGGGGTTCTTTGTAAACAGGGGTGATAGAGATGCCTGTAACCGTTGGAGTTGGAATGCTTGAAGTTTGAGCAGTTGAGCTTGATTCCATTTGTTGAGAAAAGTTAAACACTTCTTGTTGTTGAGCGTCCATGGTGAAGAAGAAGATGAAGATTGAAAGTTGCAGAGAATGCTTCAGAGAGGTTTAGGGTTTTAGAGAGGGTTTGAGAGTGAGTGAGAGTGATAAGTGTGAAATGTGAGAAAAGTGTTTAAATACTCTAAGTAAAAACACATGCAAAACGACACATTAAATTGCGTTAGTACACAGCTCAAGATTGCACGCTTGGGGGAAAAATGATTACAGCTAATTAATGAATGTCTAATCCCAACAGTACGCACACTGCTCAAGGAGATTACAAACGTCTGTCCTTTGAATTTCTTTTGACAGCTGTCTAGAAGTTCTAGGGTTAGACGCTTAGTGCTCCACGTGTTGATGTATCTGATCTTCAGGAATACCAAAAGATTGATTCCTGGAGATTTCTAACTCAGATATCTTCTTAACTGGTAGAAGTATCAGAGTCAGAGGCAGAAATACATTTGTTTTTATATCAGAGTCTCATTTTACATTTTCAGAGCCACACTTCATTCAGGGCAATTTTTAATGTTCAGATTTTCTAAGATGAAAAGAAATCTATCTTCAGCTAGAGGCTTAGTAAAGATATCTGCCCATTAATGTTCTGTATCAATGAACTTCAATGTTACTATCCCTTTCTGAACATAGTCTCTGATAAAATGATGTTTTATTTCAATGTGTTTGGCTCTGGAATGTAGAATAGGATTCTTACTTAAACAAATAGCAGCAGTATTATCACAAAAGATAGGAATGTTACTCTCAAAGATTTGCAGATCTTCTAACTGATGCTTCATCCAGAGCATCTGAGTTGTGCACAGTGATGCTGAGATGTATTCTGCTTCTGCAATTGATAGAGCAATTGTTGACTGTCTTTTGCTAGCCCAGGATATCAGATTGTTTCCCAGAAGCTGGCAATTTCCAGATGTGCTTTTTCGTTCTAATTTATCTCCTGCATAATCTGCATCACAGTAACCAGAAAGTCTATACTCTGATGTTTTCTTATACATCAGGCCCAGGTTAGGAGTTCCTTTCAGATACTTAAGAATTCTCTTAACTGCTGTTAAATGAGATTCTCTAGGATCTGATTGGAATCTGGCACAAAGACAGACACTAAAGAGAATATCAGGACGAGTAGCAGTCAGATAGAGAAGAGAGCCTATCATACCTCGATAGAGCTTCTGACAAACCTTGTTGCTTACCTCTTCCTTTTCCAAAAAGCACGCTGGGTGCATGGGAGTTTTTGCAGAATTGCATTCAGTCATGTCAAACTTCTTCAGAACATCTTTAATATATTTACTTTGATGGACGTACGTGACTTCTGAAGTTTGATTAATTTGAATTCCCAGAAAGAACTTTAGTTCTTGCATTAAACTCATTTCAAATTCTGCCTGCATTAACTTAGAAAATTCTTGACAAACAGAGGCGTTAACTGAACCAAAAATAATGTCATCAACGTATATCTGGCATATTATGAGATCATTTTTAAGGTTCTTACAGAAGAGTGTGGAATCAACTTTCCCTCTGATAAAATTTTGTTCCAGAAGAAAATTGCTTAAACGTTCATACCAAGCTCTGGGAGCTTGTTTAAGTCCATATAAAGATTTTTTAAGTTTAAAAACATGTTCTGGAAAGTTTGAATTTTCAAAACCTGGAGGTTGATTGACATACACTTCTTCTGAAATATAACCATTAAGAAATGCACTCTTGACATCCATTTGATATAATTTAATAGAGTGATTAATAGCAAAAGATATAAGAAGACGAATAGATTCTAACCTTGCGACTGGAGCAAAAGTTTCATTATAATCAATACCTTCTTGTTGACTATAACCTTGAGCTACCAGTCGAGCTTTGTTTCTGACGACTTCTCCTTTCTCATTCAGCTTGTTTCTGAATACCCATCTGGTTCCAATAACGTGAGTGCCTCTGGGCTTTGGAACAAGATCCCAGACATCATTCTTTGAGAATTGATCTAATTCTTCTTGCATGGCTGAAACCCAGTCGTTATCTTGAAGTGCTTCATCACAGGACATAGGCTCAATCAGAGACACTAGTCCCAGAGGAGTATCTTCAGAAGTCCTGAAGGTAGATCTGGTTCTGACAGGTTCGTCCTTGTTTCCCATAATCAAATCTTCAGATATGTTGATACGACTTTTGACTTTCTTTGGGATTTCTGGGGATTTTATTTCTTCAGAGTTCTGAATGACAATTGCTTCTGGAACTTTATCAGATCCTGCAAGAGTGATTTCTAAATCTGCAAAATTTTCAACTAGCTTTGACTTTTCAGAGTCAAGCTTATCATCAAATCTGACATGAATTGATTCTTCCACAATTTTGGTTTCTGTGTTGTATACTCTGTAGCCTTTAGAGCGTTCTGAGTATCCTAACATAATACCTTTCTGTGCTTTGGAATCAAACTTGTTCAGATGTTCTTTAGTATTTAAGATAAAGCAAGAACATCCAAAAGGATGAAAATATGAAATGTTTGGTTTTCTTCCTTTACACAGTTCATAGGGAGTCTTTTCCAGAATGGGTCTTATAGAGATTCTATTCTGAATGTAACACGCTGTATTTACAGCTTCTGCCCAAAAGTGCTTTGCCACATTAGTTTCATTGATCATGGTTCTAGCCATCTCTTGGAGTGTCCTATTCTTCCTCTCTACAACTCCATTTTGTTGTGGAGTTCTAGGGCAGGAGAAATCATGGGATATTCCATTAGAGTCAAATAATTCCTCAAAATCTTTGTTTTCAAATTCCCCACCATGATCACTTCTGACTCTAACAATTTTAGAGTCAAATTCTTTTTGCACTTTGGAACAGAAACTGGTGAATACAGAGTGAGACTCACTCTTGTGCTTTAGGAATTTTACCCATGTCCAGCGACTGTAATCATCAACAATGACTAGTCCATACTTCTTTCCATTAACTGATGCTGTTTTCACAGGACCAAATAAGTCAATGTGAAGAAGTTCCAGAGGCTTAGAGGTAGAAACAACATTTTTCTTTTTAAAGGATGTTTTTGAAAATTTTCCTTTCTGACATGCTTCACACAGAGCATCTGAAGAAAACTTCAGTTTAGGTAGGCCTCTGACTAACTCGAGTTTATTTAGCTGAGAAAGTTTCCTCATGCTAATGTGGCCCAAGCGTCTATGCCATATCCATTGCTCTTTGTGAACAGACATCAGACATTTAACATTTTGTTTTTTTTAAATCAGAAAGATTAATTTTATAAATGTTGTTTTTCCTCTTGCCTGTGAAAAGGACAGAGCCATTTTTCTGATTAATGGCTTTACATGTTTTTTGATTAAAGATTACATCATAACCGTTATCACTTAATTGACTTATGGATAACAAGTTATGCATTAATCCTTCTACATAAAGAACATCAGATATAGAGGGAAGAGTACCATTACCAATAGTTCCAGAGCCTCTGATCCTTCCTTTCTGATCTCCTCCGAAGCCTACAAATCCAGCGTCTTTAAGTTCCAGACTTTGGAACATAGACTTTCTTCCCGTCATGTGTCGCGAGCATCCAGAGTCCAGGTACCATGATTGGTGTCTGAACTTTGCTGCATAGGATATCTGCAACATACACAATCTTATCTTTTGGTACCCAGAATCTCTTGGGTCCTTTCAGATTAGTTTTCCCAGAGTTTCTTATAATTTTGGGTTTTCTGGCATTTTTAAATTTTTGTTCTTGTGTGTGTGTATAGTGATATGAAAAGGGAGACTTAGGTTGGTTACTGGTAGAAGTTTTATCTTCCTTAGGATCATACCCAATTCCCTTTTTATTGTTCTGACTTACTCCATAAATCATGGATGCCATAATACTCCTACCTATTCCATTTTTCAGAAATTCTTGAAAGGCTTCTTCGTATTCAAAAATAATTTTATTTGAAGTTTGTGGTGCTTGAGACAACGTTTCTTCTAATTCTAAGCTTTTTCTTTTTGCTCCATCTCTTTCTAGTGTTAAAGATCTGATTGTATCTTCTCGTGCTAGAATTGTCATCTCAAGTTCACTACATTCTTCAAATTTTGCTTTAAGATAGCCTTTAATGTTTTTAAACTTTTGTTTTAATTTCTGATATGAGCTAAGAGTTTCTGACAAACAAGATTCTAGATCAGATCGAGAAAGTTCAGAAAATACCTCTTCAGATTCTTCATCTGAGCTACTCCTGGATGTGGTAGCCATAAGTGCCACGTTGGCCTGTTCATCAGAGTCAGATTCTGATGATCCAGATTCACTATCATCCCAGGTAGCCATCAGTCCTTTCTTTGTCCTGAAGGTATTTTTCTTGAAGCTTTCTTTTCTAGAGTTGTCCTTCTTTAGCTTGGGGCATTCATTTCTGTAATGACCTGTTTCTTTACATTCATAACAGGTAATATCTTTGTTAGCTTTACCTTTTGAAGTTGATTCTGATCGATCCCCTCTGGGTCTTGGTCTTCTGAAGTTGTTGTTCCTCTTTTTCCAGAGTTGCTTAACTCTTCTGGTTAGTAGGGACAATTCTTCTTCATCATCAGAATCTTCTGGTTCAGAGTCGTCAGTATCTTCAGTTTCTGCCTGGAGAGCTTTAGTTCTGTCAGGTTTGCGTCTTTCAGGTCTGGACTTTAATGCTACAGACTTGTTCCTTTTCTGAGGCTCATCCTCCTCTAGTTCTATCTCATGGCTTCTGAGAGAACTGACAAGTTCTTCAAGGCTGATATTGTTCAGATCCTTTGACAGCTTCAGAGCAGTAACCATAGGTCTCCATTTCTTTGGCAGACTTCTGACTATCTTTTTGACATGGTCTGCAGTTGTGTATCCTTTGTCTAGAACCTTGAGACCTGCAATCAGAGTTTGGAATCTAGAGAACATTGCCTCTATAGCTTCATCATCCTCCATTTTGAAGGCTTCATATTTCTGGATAAGCGCCAGAGCCTTTGTCTCTTTGACTTGAGAGTTTCCTTCATGAGTCATCTTCAGAGAGTCAAGTATATCTTTGGCTGTCTCTCTGTTGGTGATCTTTTCATACTCGTTGTAAGATATAGCATTTAGGAGTATGGTTCTGGCCTTGTGATGATTCTTGAAAACTCGTTTCTGATCATCTGACATTTTACTTCTGGGAACTTCAGCTCCATCTTCTAAGACTGGAGGTGTGTATCCATCTGTGACAATGTCCCAGAGTTCAGCATCATAGCCTAGAAAGAAACTTTCAATTCTATCTTTCCAGTAATCGAATTTCTCTCCATCAAAGACAGGAGGCTTAGCATTGTAACTATCCTTTTCATTTGTGTGGGCCATAGTTTTTCTCTTTCTGGATCTCTCTACACTGTTAAGTGTTTGATTAGAAAATCAATAACAGAGCCGGGGCTCTGATACCAATTGAAGTTGAGAAAAACAAGAAAGGGGGGGTTTGAATTGTTTGGAAAAATAAGCGCTTTTTCAAAATGAAAATCACACAAGGATTTTATACTGGTTCGCTTATAACACAAAGCTACTCCAGTCCACCCGGCCGAGGTGATTTTGCCTTCAACAAGGACTTAATTCACTAATCTTGAAAGATTACAAACAACGTCTAAGAGAAAAATCTCTTAGTCCTCTCAAGTATACAGACTACACAGAGTCACTTGAGGAAAACAACAAACAATAGATGAAAGATTTATGTAATCTAGAGTGCTTCTAAGGTAATCTAATATTACAATAGTAAGAACAAGAGTTTTTCACGTTATAAGCAAAAGCTTCGTGAAGATCTTAGAGAGCAAGAGTGTTTTTCTTGAGCGTTGATGTTTTAGTATAATTTTGGCTTGTTGGCTTACTTATTCTCCAAAGTTGATTGCAGCCCATTTTATATATCAGTTGAAGTAGTAGTTGAAACTGGTGGATATTAAAATGAATTTACGCCATCACTTAAATAGCTTCTGCAGGATAACTTTCTCTCCTTGAAATGACTACTTACCACAAGTAGTATCTTCTTTATTGAAATTGGAGATTAACGTCTCTTTCTTAATTAGGAAAACCATTTGCAAATCTTTACTTGACTTTAACGTTACTCTTTCATGATTAGCAATTCCATGATCAGAGTATTTGTGTTTCTGGAGAATCTTGGAATCTTGCTTCTGATGTTAATCTCTTGTGAGTTCAGATAGTTTCTTCAGATAGCGCTGATAACTTCTGGAAGTTAGAGATAGCGTTGTTCAGAGTCAGAACATCTAGAGCTTACTTCTTGTTCAGATGCTTCTGATACTTTGCTGTTTTGCTCAGAGTTAGACTTTCTTGAACACGTTTCTTCTTCAGATGCTTCTTATCTTCTGATAATTTGTATCTGATCTGGTTCTGTATCTGATGACATCATCAGATTTCTTCCTTCTTTCTTTAGAACCCTGCACACTTAGAAACTTTTCGTTAGGGTGCCATTTTTGGTTTCATCCTTTGTTATCATCAAAATCAAGGAATCTGTTGTAGAACAATTTTTGTTCTTACACTAATCAAGAGAAAGGATAGGGTATTTTAAGTGTTTAAGAATTTCAAATCCATGGTTTAGAGGCAAAGTGTTCACAAGCTCAAAGTGCTCAAAATAGATGGTGGAGGCGAATGTGTATCGAAAGACTTTAAGAAGTTTTGTGATCAAGAAGGTATTGTACATGATGTTGTACCACCTCATACACCGCAACAAAACAGTGTTGTCGAAAGGAAAAATCGACTGATCATCAACATGGTAAGAAGCATGTTAAAGGGGAACAACTTGCTAAAATCTTTATGGGGAGAAAAGGTATCCACAGCTTCCTATTTGTTGAATAGGTGTCCAACAAAGAAGTTTGAGAAGGTAACACCAGAGGAAGCATGGTCGGGATAAACCGAATCTGAACCATTTTAGAGTTTTTGGTTTCGTAGCGTATCGACATATTCTGGGACAACATAGGAAGAAGCTAGATGATAAGGAAGAAATGATGATACTTGTAGGGTCTACCAGTGGTTACAAGTTGTTTGATGCAGCAAACATGAGGATTGTGATCAACCGAGGTGTCGTTTTCAACGAGATGTAGTCACTGCAATAACCTGTAATCGGTTACGTAAAATTTGTAATCGGTTATAGCTTTGAAAATTCAGATTTCGCAGATACGAGAAATGCAAAAATGCTCATCGTAAAAGCCTGAATTGAAGACAATATGAGAAGATAAAAAAGGTAAATAGGTTTTCCTTAAAGACTCCAAAATTGTGAGTTGTTCTGAGATAACAAAGTCATTGTTGATGGTGATTTCTTCCATTTTGCACGTATGGTCGAATCTGAACCCGTTAAAACATAAGAGGCTTTAAGTGATCCAAAATGGGTTTGTGCTATAAAGTAGGAACTGTAATCTATTGAGAAGAACAATACTTGGGAGTTGGTTGATATATCGGACGGGAAGAAGTTAATTGGTGTGAGATGGGTGTTCAAAGTGAAGGCAAATCCCAAGGGTGAAATAATCAAGCATAAGGATCGATTAGTTGCAAAGGGATTCTCGCAAAGAGAAGGCATAAACTTTGAAGAGGTATTCACACTAGTTTCTAGGATTGAAACCATTAGGCTAGTTGTTGGTATTGCGAATAACAATTGGCCAATCTACCAAATGAACGTCAAATTTGCGTTTTTGAACGAACCACTTGAAAAAGAGGTATATGTAAAACAACCCATGATTTTGTTGTGAGAAATCAAGAGCTAAAGTTCTACAATTTGAAGAAAGCATTGTACAGTTTGAAGAAAGCTCAAAGAGCTTGGAACAAGTGAATAGATGGTTTCCTAAAGGAGGTTGACTTTAAGAAATGTGTATCCGAGCATGACATGTATGTGAAGATAGATACAAGTGAATGAGTGATTATCCTTTGTCTATATTTAAATGATTTGTTGATAACTGACAGCAAAGAAAAGTGTATTTCTAAGTTTAAGAGTGAACTTATGGAAGAATTTGAGATGACAGATTTCGACCTCATGACATACTTCCTAGGCATTGAGTTCCACAAGTCCAAAATGGGACTGCTCATGCACCAAAGAATGTATGCGCTTAAGATATTGAAGTTTGAAATGAAGCATTGTAATGTTGTCATTACTCTGGCTGAATCGATACTACAATTGTCGAAGAATGTGGATGAGCAAGATGTTGATCCAACTCAGTATAGGAGGTTGAGTACATTTCATTAACCAATCTCATGGTGTTCGAAGAAGGAATTGGTAGTTGCATTCTCGTCTTATGAGGCTGAGTATATTACCGCTTCGTTGTGTATGTGTGTCAAGTCGTGTGGCTTATGAATCTATTGAATGAGCTGGACAACAATGAGGATGAGACTGTTAAACTCATTATTGATAACGTTTTCATGATTAATCTTGCTAAGAACCCAATTGCACATGGGAGGAGCAAGCATATTGAGATGAGGTTTCACTACTTGAGGGAGTTTGTTAGTAAAGGATATATAAGATTGAGATATTGTAAAAGTGAAGACCAAGTGGCTTATTTGCTGACTAACGGAGTCACAAATGATGTGTTCAAGAGGTTGAAGAAGAACATGGACATGGAAGACTTAGAGCATTTGAATTAAGGTGGTATGTTAAGAGTATTTTTTATAATTCAGGTGTTGCAACTAATTAACACGGAGTGTAATTTGTTACAGCAAAACAAAAGTCACTTCTGAGCTGAGAAATAACCACGTAACCGGTTTACCACCGAAAGAAAATTATTTTTTATTGCAGCTATAACCGGTTACAGGTTTAGTGTAATAGATTTCAGATTAATAGGTTTCAGGTCTGAGTTTTCTATTCTTTAGTTATTTGTTTATGTGACATGTATCTCAATCATTATATAATATTTTTGTATAAATATCTTAGAGACATCCTCATCAATGTTAATGCAAAATATTATCACCCCGAGATCCTCTCTCCCTCTATTCCACACTCTAATTTTCTCCATTATTTACCTATCTTCTCAAGATTTAATAGTGTTTCCTCTTCCGACTTCCCGTTTCTTTGTCTAAGTGAGGTATTTGCTTCTCATCACTTTATACCAAAGAGTTTGTCTTCCACCCAACCTAGTTTAGCTAAGCATGCTTGGTTCATGATGTAAAGTTTCCTCAACTCCCACCTTGATTTTTTATATTGCAATTTCACTCCATCTTACAGTATGAAGATGCCTCTTTTCTTCACTATCTTCCCAAATGAAGGCCCTTTTACTTTTGCCAATTTTAAGTACAGTTAAAATTATAATTGTAAACTTCATTCCAAACATAGCCAGAGCCTATTCTCATTCAGCATATATGACTTCATTATTTTATATAGAAGTTGAGAGGCCGTAAAGAAGACGGTGGAGGAAGCTGCTTCATTATTCAACACGTAATGCTTTGAGCTCTGGGTTCTTATAATCTCTATCAATGCTTGAGGCAATAAGCTGTAAGGAAATTTACTAGACAAAAGAAAGAAAAAGCAATGAACATCTGCAATTAGCTATGAAGTAGAGGCCATTATCTTATTTTACAATCTGTACGGTAGAACATCTTTCAATATTCAATATAATAATAATAATAACTAATGTTACACCAAAAAACTAGAATAGCTTATGTGTTTTTTACAACAGGAAGCTCTAGATGAAAAACCCTACAGAAGAATTTCCCCCTGGTATGTGACATTCTATAGGGTAAAATCTATCAACAAAAATCAATTGGCTAAAAACACAAAAGGACCATTAGAGCACACAAAAAGGAATAAAAGATGTTAAATACATATTCCCAGGATTTGACAAAAGAATCTTCCCTTGGTTTCTTCTACTGTTGGTATGAACAGACTATTTTCCAAGATATTGTCTGGCAGAGTCTATGACTTCGTCTTCGCGATATCTTTTGTTGTTTATTATTTGGGTAGATGCACGTTGCCGCAGACTTCCTACAATGTTCTTTATACAGTAATTATGACCAGAATTTCCATGATCTGGACAGCATTATTCAAGACGCCCCCATACACTTCTTCGGCAACTACTTATATTACACTGCAAGAAATGAGGAATTTCAGATCAGTGTATCTATATTTACTAGTATTAAGAAAAAGGGAAGAGTTTTGGCAGTTATTATGTCGTCATACATAGTTAATAATTAATAATTAATAATTAGCATGATAAAAGAGAAAAAGATAAAAGGCTTTTGATATAAATTCCTCAAAAGAAGGATATAATTTTGCAAGAGGATTATGTGAATGGCAGAGGCACAAAGATTTGTATGAAATTTTATTAAATAAATTAACAAAGGGTTACTACCTGTACCTAGTGCTGTTATTTCCAATGCCATTTTGCCATGTGCCTAGGATAATTCTGGTGGGTCTAAAAATACAGAAACAGCAACTGGGCTGGTAATGAAAATAAAATATCACATTTTGTGTGGCAAAGCATGTGAGCGCGGTCTTGCTCTCATGATTGTCTCATCACTGTGTCGAATCCATTCTGAAAGCCTCCATGGTTTCTGCCACTTCCACTTGAATTGTAGTAGCCACTGATGATGGCTTCTTTTCCACCTCCATAACTTGCCAGAAGCTTGTCCTACCATTGCTAGTTTTTTCATTGACAGCTGCCCAATGGGTTTCATCTGCATTAACAGAAAATTCACATCCATCTCCCATAAAAGACATAGGCCAATTTCATATATACGACTATTAACTTACCTTTCTACCCTGATCAACAAATGCTGCTGATTCCCTTGTCAAGCCATTATTAGCAACCCCTGGCGTATATTTGAGTTGTCTTGGTATTGGCACAGACATTGGAGATAAAGGTCCCTTCATATCTTCAGTATACTGTTTCAAGGAATTTGGAGAACTTCCCTGCTGATGCAAATGATGAAAGTTAACTATTATTAGTTATTACCAAAATAGTAAGTCATGACCTTATGACAATTATAATATCCAGAAGTAAAAGAATAATTGACGGAATCCTAATTAAATTCTAGGAGACGATCGTGGATCATGAGAAACTAAGAGGCTATTTATAAATGCTGCATTTCAAACTCATGTCTAGTTTAATCAACATAGCATAACTCCAACCCTTAAACTCATTTATAATCAAGCTAAAAAAGCTGCTGATTTAGGTGACAGTAACTTCAACCATTAGTCTTAAGATCAAAGAATCTAATTATTTTGGCTTATTTTGGTGGGATCCTACTAGTTCAAGACTACTGGACCTATTAGTTCATGTTATATTAGGAGAGGAGCAACATGTCGCTCCTGTTAATATTTTGTTTAGGCAGTATTTTGATATTGATGAATTGTCTATGGTGGTTAGATTATTTTGGCATTGATGAGTCCATCGTTGCTATGTCAAGCATTTAGGTTATACCTGGTTGGGTTGAAACTTGAAAAGAGGAAGTGAAAAATAATGTGGAAAGCTAAGAATTAAAGCAACATAATTTGGGTTTGGTACAACAAAAATAAGGAGCATCAACAGTAGAACGCAACATATTTTGAATCTGGGATAATAATCGTTGGTCTTGCCGTGTCATCAAAATATATGATGGTGTTACTTATATGCATGATATCCAAGAACCTTAGGTGTTGTGCCGATGTTGGATTTTTTTAACTCATATGACCCTAATTCGTTTCCTTCTTTATCAGGTGCCTAGATCTTCTTCTTTACAGTCAGCACTACAATGAGTGATTTATTTTAAACCACAGCTGATTTTTTCTTGTAACTACTCCAGAACCCACAAAAAATCCTAAATCCAAATTTGACATAATTTTCACAGCCTAGAACAGCACTATGATAATTAAGTGTTGAAGCAGAAAATTCCAGCATTTGTCTCCCTGTTCAAAGCAGATTTGGATCCTCTCAATCTATTTTTGTTTCAGTCCCTCTCAAGAATAACTCCTAGACATTAAATTAATTTAACCATGGAAGAACAAAAGCACGACGGTTTAAGGAAGCAGAGAGAAAAAAATCTCTCCATCCATACACAAAATATCCCAACTAATATATATTTCTTAAAGCTTCCTAATCTGTGATTTTATTTCTTCACTCCACATATTTTGATTCTGGTATATATTTCAAGATGTTCTTGTTTAAATCACAATGTAAAGAAATGCATTAACCGACACATTCATATTAGATGTCAAAATAGCATTGGTAGATGAATGATGATTTTCTTCCCAAAGTTTTCTAACATTTTCTCTTACTTAGATGCTCCAGTTGTATTTTCTTTTTTTTACAAAAGGTTATGGAATTAGAGAGACCGAAAGCTCAATAACAAATTTTGGATACAAATGATTCAGTTTTTTTTTTAGCTCTCTCTAATCCACAACATTTTGTTATGAAAGATTGATGTAAAAGCAAATAGAGAGGATCCAAATCCGTTCAAAGCATTCTTATTGGTGAATTATCCTTCACAAAGTAGCGATAATCTTACAGAAACTGGGGTAGCCAATGTGGTTGTGCCAGCTTGCTCTCTCACTTTTACCTCCTTCTCAGCTTCCTTTCTCTTCATCTCACTTTGCCGCAAAAGACCAACAAGTTCTTTGATTTGATCTTTCATTTCTCTGATCTCCATGTCCTTCTCCCAGAGTTGGCACCTGTTTTCAACAATATAAGCTACTCAATAAAATTATACAAGAGTTTACAAACATGATTTTTAAATTCCATATATCCGAATCTTTATCTTATATGTGTTTTCTTAATGATTAGGAATTGAATTTGCAGAGTTTACAATATTCATACATCCGTGCACCAACAACTTGCACTAGACTCCAGTGGTAATCTTATATTTGTGCTTTGTTTGTATTTAAATTGCAAACTGTTCAGTTAACTTATTTCTAGAGTACTGAAACTAAGAAATACCAAATAAAAAGAGGTTTGGACTAAAAGAGCACCTAGCATCTCCAACAGAATTAAACATATATTGAAGTAAATTCTTGGCCTCTCCCATTGAGCGCAACTGATTCCAACGTCCACGATTAGTGAATGCCCTCTCTCGTTCTTCTGCCTCGGAAAGTTGAGAAGCCATTGCTACAAGTGAATTAGAGGATATACTAAGCATGTTCTCAAGTGAAGCTATTCTAGCCATTCTTGCATTTGGTGACATGGAAGATGCCCTGAAAAGACAAGTTTTGAAAACAACCAAGACGGCAGATGTTATACTTTTTGTTTTGCACTCAATATCATTCCAAAGATCCCAATTTTTTGAAAAGTGAAGAGGTAGGAATTTAAAAATTACACAAGATTTGTAAGAAAAAAACCTGGCAAATCCGTTCTTTCCTCTTGGTGGACTGAGACCCTTAGCAGCAAACTCACTTACATGCTTCAGCATGGCTAGCTCCTCTGCAAGGGCAGCTCGCCTGTAAGTTGCATCATAAAATTAATGACTACACCCCAGATCAGTACTAAAATAAGTAATTAGTGAAAGATATTTACATACACTTGGCTCTGTTTCTCATACTCAAAACGAACTTCATGTTCTTTTACCGTGACTTCTAGTTCATGGTCAAGCCACCGTTGTAAGGACTTCTCATTACTCTAAAGATGAAAATAAAAAAACTTATTTAAGATCACATGAACAGTAAAGAAAACCTATAAAGGGAAAGGAAAATCCATTACCTGCCCGTTTGTTCCATTTCCATTTGTTGCAACTGGAAAGTGACAGAATTAGGAGATTAAACAAAATAAAAGCGCAACAATAGCACCATACTATGTACTAAAAGAGAGTTCCTCTAGAGATGAAAATATAACTTAAAAACATCTGTCTTTAAATCCCAAAAGACTCAAAAGCTTAAATTTATTATTGCCACATAAAACAAATCATACCGAAAGTGTCTCGGCTCGAAGTTTTACGAGCTTCAAGCAACTCCTTTAACCTTTTGGTTGCCATTGCAGCTTCTTCAGTTTTCCTTTGAAGGACCTGGATGAAGATAACGCATACTTGTTTAGAATAGGCAGCTACCTCTGAAGCATGCACACTGCAAAATTGAAGTCGGTATTCGTATCTGGTACCATACTTGTAACCTGGTACTCATGGGTATGTATCAGCTACATACCAAAATTATTTTTAAAAATTTAACATTGATACTCTATTTGGATACACATGTATACTTTTAGGTTATGTATATGGATTGATAGAATATGATGGGATAAGTTTATGTTCCACTGGATAGATAAAAAGAGGATGAAACCATTATTGTTACTGTTTATTTGGACACCATCGCCCAGGTTCAAACCCAGGACCTCCAAGTTTGTGTGCGAGTTTATAGTGGTTATTGTGTGTTCATCTAAAAAAAGGATAGAATGGAATACATTTAATCTCATTTCATCACTTCCCTTCATTTTTGTACCTACCATTTAAGTGGAATACCAATTTTGTTTCATTCTGTCATAAAACATTAAACAATGGAATGGAATATTTATTCTACTCCTTCCTACTCCATTCCATTTCATTATATTCTGCTCATTTTAAAATTTAAACAATGGAATGATATATTTATTCCAATCCATCCCAATCCATTCCATTTCATTATATTCTGCACGTTTTAAAATATCCAAACTATGAGTAATAAATATATGTTTCATATTTAGTAAAAAAATTATAAGTTTGATTATTCTCATTTCTTTTTTGATATTGTCAATATTTTCCTTATTACATTGTACATCATTTCCATATCTTCTTCTATACAAACATCCTTTCATTAATTTTGTTATATAAATATCTTTTTCATGTCCTAATTTTCTCGTTTTCTTTTATTTCCTGTTATTTTGATTTGTTATGAACAACATTTCCTTGTATTTTAATGCTAGATGCTATACTTATTTGTAAATTTTTATACAACATAAGTGGGGACACTATCACCATAGTGGCTGTAGTTTAGTGGTAAGAATTCCACGTTGTGGCCGTGGAGACCTGGGCTCAAATCCCAGCAGCCACAATTTTTCTACATCTAAAAGGAAATATAGTGTGTAAGCTTTTGCCACTGCCAGCTTTTTCAGTTTTTCTTTGAAGGACCTACTAGTTGGTATGTACCGACTACATAACAAAAATTTTCGTCAAAATTAAACATAGGATACTCCATTTTGATACATGTTGTTAAGAGGTCAAAAGTAAACATAGGATACTCCATTTTGATACATGCTGTTAAGAGTTTTGCGTTGAATGAAATATGGTCTGAAAATATGTTAACAACTGGGGACAATCCTCATCTTATAAAAGATGGTTTTGTAAGGTTAAAATTTGGTTTTTCTCATTCATTTTTTTGATAACTTCAATATTTTCCTAATCACATTGTACATTATTTCCATATTTTCTTCTATATAATCAACCATTCACTATATTTGTTATATAAATATCTTATTTGTGATTTCAACTTTTTATACAACTTAAATCGAACAATAACAACAAGTGGCTGTAGTTTAGTGGTAAGAATTCCACGTTGTGGCCGTGGAGACCTGGGCTCGAATCCCAGCAGCCACATTTTCTTTTCATTATTTCCATTTTTTCTTCTATATAATCAACCATTCACTATATTTGTTATATAAATATCTTATTTGTGATTTCAACTTTTTATACAACTTAAATCGAACAATAACAACAAGTGGCTGTAGTTTAGTGGTAAGAATTCCACGTTGTGGCCGTGGAGACCTGGGCTCGAATCCCAGCAGCCACATTTTCTTTTCAATTCTGATTAGACCTTTTTTTAACCTGATGAGGTCACATTTTCTTTTCAATTCTGATGAGACCTTTTTTTAACCTGATGCGGTCACATTTTCTTTTCAATTCTGATGAGACCTTTTTTTAACCTGATGCGGTGAAATCTATTAACAAAGGCTTAATATCACTCCAATTAGGCATTAGTTATTGGTGTAATGGCCAACACATACACAAACAAACACTCGCGGGAAGAAGGAAATGTGGTAACCCGGATTCGAAGTCAGGATTCCACATAAAATGTCCTCATAGCCAAACATTAAGTTGTAACAATGAGGACATAATAATGAAGTATTTAAGTAATAAGTAAAACAAATCAGCATCGTACAACTTTGAAATACATACCATTTTCTGGCGCTGATTTAAAGCTTGCAGCTTGTGCTTTTCATATTCATTTTTTCTTCCCTCCTTCTTTAACTGCTTTTGCAAACATATAATCAATGCGAGGTGATCATGTAACATTCTAACAGTAGTGTAAATGCAATTGAAAAATCACACCACCTTTAGGAGTAGTTGGAACACAAACTTAAAATTAGGCATGAATGATTGTTTATTATTTTATGAAGAAAACGTGCAACTAAAAGCAAATAAGTTATTTCACTTTAGAGTTTAGACAAAACACTAGTTTACGAACTTTCAGCGCCTTAAGATGTCATCAAGAAGTAGCATGAATAAACTCAATAACATGATAAAAGGAAGCTTGACATACTTGCAACAGTTCTTTCTCTCTAGAAGCCTTCCACTGCCGAAACTGTTCTGCCTCTTGTTTTATTCTTTGTTGCAATTGAACCTGCAACATCGAGGACATGTGTCATAACCAAGAGTATATTAAGTGATTGTAACCATGGAATGGATTTATTAAAATAAAACCGTCAACCTTTTGGGCCTTTATAGACTGTATTTCATCTTGCAACCTCTTTGCTGCTTCATCACTTTTTTGCTTTTGCTTCATAAGCTGGACCTGATTCTCTTGCTTCTTCTTCAAATCCAAAATCTAACATGCAGAGTTTTGAAAAAGGTCTTGCAATTAAGAATATATTCAAAAATGAATTTTACAAAGGGAAAAGAAATGTTATTTTATAAATAAATAAATAAGTAAATAAAAGGCAAATTTGACTACTCACTTGTGCTTCAAGTGTTTTCAATTTTTGGGAATGGGTATCCTCTAGTTTTTGTGTTTGTCCATCAGAGTTGGCAGCAAGATTTTCAACTTCAGCCAAAAGACAATCTCTTTCTCGCTGCATTGATAAATTAGACACATAGATGAATATTAGTTTTCTGCAAGGGTCAAAATAAGTTGCATAACTTCTATTGTACCTGCACTGTTCTCTTCTCATCCTCTAGTTCCATTATCTTCCTTCCAAAGCGTTGCTTGAGTATTTCAGCATCAGATACCCCAAACAGCTTCATCTCAAACTGCACATACATCAACCCCAATATGTATGTTAACAAAATAATAAAATATGAGACAGGAGAAAATACAGAAGATTAATGTGCTTTTCACTGGTGCATGATGTGGATGTGTCAAAATGTCAAATTATAGACATGCTCTGCAGCAACCTGGCTCCAAGCATTTATTCAATTCATGCATTTTAAAGTGCTTTTTACTAGTGCATAATGTGGATATATGTCGAATTATACATATGCACCGCAACAACCTCTTTTTGTTCCAAGCGTTTATTCAACTCATGCAACTCTCTATCCATACTATTTTGCAAAAGTTTGTGCTCCCATTCTTTTTCTACTTCTTCAATTTCTCTTGAATCACCTGCTAAAACGCAATTTGAACCTTGAGTCGTGCAGTTTTAATAACACTAGATCAAACATTAAATCCAGACCAAAGACAAGACTTGCCTGCGGTTTCATTCATTGGGTAATCAGCCGCTATGATAGGTAAGGTCCTCTTAAGCCCATCCGTCTTCACAATGCATGTGCCACCATCCTGAAAAAACAGTTTTCAAGATTGCATGCATAAATTATCCAGCCAATATCCTCAATTCATTTGAAGGATGCTACTAAAATGATAGGATAAAAAGACATATATAGGGATTAAAATACTTTCTGAAAAAAAAATACTTAATAACAGCAAAAGTAAGAAGCATACATAAGCATCCTTTTCACTTTGTTCTAAGAGAGAACATCTACTACGGTGTTCATGAAGTTCACGGCAAAGGTCTTCATTAGCAGCTTCAAGCCAAACAATCCTTTCCTTAAGACCCTATATGATAAGTTACAAGATGATTACATATTTACAATATGAATGTACACCACTTCATTGTATGAAAATAATGTAAATCATATTAAATTTGAAATGTATATCAAAATAGTGGCAAAAGTGCATTTAATGCTAGGATACTTTTCTTCAAATAATAAACACTGTGATGAAGATTGATTGGAAATATAGTTAAGTAATCAAGACTTCACCGAAAATTCATATTAATGGAAGCCAAATACCTGAACTTCCCCAGATGAGCAACCGGCACGAGCACAAAGTTCTGCCTCCAAATACTCCAGTTTTTGTCTCATTTTAAGCATCTCACTGGACATGGGATCTCTGTTGACCTAGAGAAGAAGTAAATAAAAAGGTGAGCCTCAGTGGCTATCACAGTAAAATTATCTCGATTTTGTGAAATGAAAAATTGGGAACAAAAAATTATGCAATACTCACAACAGGCTTATTTTGGATATTGCGTGCACGATTTGCATACTTCAAAGTGTTTAGGGTTTCCTCAGCATTAATATCAGCAGGACTTATGCAGGCTGAAATAGAAATATTGTTTAATAACAGCTAGTTTTAAGAAGCAACATAAAAGGCTTGGAAGTAAAGTAGAAAGACATGATAGAGCATTCAAATTCTTTGCATCAACCTTACGAAAGGCTTGAAAGTTGGAAAAAGTTCAAACCTTATGAAAAAAATACTTATTCCGTAGTATGGAAAAGGTCCAAGAATGTAAAACACAGAACACAGTTTATGCATTTCAGCATGTGTTACAAAAGGTCCAAGAAATGTTAGCTTGAAGTTAAGACCGTTTATGGAACAAAAATGAGAAAAGTTGAGATATGCAAGAGAAACAACTGACCAATCATGACAGTTCTGCTGTTACCCCCAAGTGAATCCTGCAAAATTATTTCACTTTTTTAATCTATAAAAGCAAGTAAACAAAAAAGATCAAAGGAAGAAAAAATTTGAAAATGAAAAGAATTATTCCATACAAATGCTTTCTGTCTTATACTATCATCTTTTGTCAGTAATAATTATTTATTTTCTTCTAGGAAATTTGAACATTCCAGTTGTGAATAACCCAGATTCAATATAGCTGAATATAAATGTGTTCGTAGCATAATACAATTTTAAAATTTACGAGCTTCCTACTGACTAATCTGTAGATGAATTTGGAAAAACAGGGGATAAAGTGCACACTAATTCTTTCATCTATAAAATATTTTGAATATCATAATAATGAAAAGTATATGCTGCAAAAAGAAAGCTAAATATAAAGATATCAAACCTGTAAAAGCCTAGTAAGTTTACTGTCCCTATATGGAACATGAACACCTTCCTTTCGTTTCTTTTCATCACCAAGTGCACTAATAACATTACCAAGTGCTAGAAGTCCTCTGTTAATATGAACGCCTGATTTAAAGATTAAACAACTGATGAATATATAAGGTCAAAAACACAATTAATAGATATATCTGAAAAATGTCAAAAACTAACCTTCTTTAAAACGCATACCATCAGAACCTGTTCTTTTAGCACGTTCTGATCCGGCAAGATCTACCAAGTGCAACTTAGCACAAAGATACTCATCATTCATAGTATCATTTAAGCAGCTGCCATTAGGATTCTTGGGCTTGCACATTTGCTCTAATGTGATGGTGAAGATTGCATGAGATCGACTAGTTGGACACATTGAAGAGGTATAAGAAATAGAAGAGAACTCCAGCATAATAAACCACAACAGAAGTTTGAGGCACAACTTTTCAATCATGCATTGGTACAACAACAACCAAATACTTTTCCCACTAGGTGGGGGTCAATGGCATAGATCAAACATCACGATGGTTATGAATCATGTCTAATGAAAAACTATTCAAATTGTGTCAAATCGTGTACTGGGACTGACAAGTAAACAGGTGGAATAATTCATTGAAAAATCAATAAAATGTGTGACAAAATTGCAAGTATTCTTACGGTGACAAAATACATAACTAATTTTAAAGGAAAAACCCCAAAGCTCAATATCATTGTTAGATGCTTGAAATGCCAGCAGACTTTTAATACAAAGATAACAAAGGTGGGAAATATTTGATGTCTCCAGTTATTTGTTGATTTATCAACTGAATTATACGTGATCTGATTCTTTCTCTAATTATTTCTTGTGGACATATGCTACCCAAAAGTAGTTCAAGAATCTTAAAAACAGAAAATTATTTCATGGATAAAAAACTAATTTGTGCGGTTCAAAGTAATGCAGAAAAATGATTTATCAACCTGGATTGATTGTTCATATTTGTGCTCCCAGTTGCTCTACTCAAGGATCCTTGTTCCAGGCAAGCAGCCATTTCTTTTAATGTGGTGACACTAACTTCAGTAGATCCTGCAAGGGTTATAACACCGCTTGATGTCTCGCGAATTTGTATTGGCGGCTTCCCAGGAGATGTCATTTTTCCTGAATGTCCATTTGTAGTTTCTGGTTTGCCCATGGAGGAGGGATCCAGTAAATCTCTTACTTCTTCTTTAAGAATCTTTTCACAATTAAATGTTGTTATCAGATGCTTAATCTTGATAACTTTGCACATATGAAGTATACATAGTTCAATATTATAAAACACAACTAAACAACAAAAGTCAAAAACAATTCGGTAAGCAGTAAAAAGAAACATCAACAGACCTCGATAAAGGAAACATGCAACTGAAATTCAATCTGGTGTTTGAAGGTCCCAATTTTGTTGAACAAAATATTCATAACTTGTGGTATTATTCCTGTTTGGAAACCTTCTTTAAAGCCAGTTCCCATGGTGTATGTTTTCCCAGAACCTGTCTGCAATGAAATGGAAGTGTCAAACGCAAAAGGGTTGCAACTTACAAGTGTTGTAGCATATAACTTCTGTTTCCTTTAGTAGTAACTATACCTGACCATATGCCAAAACAGTAGCATTATATCCTTGGAACAAACCATCAACAAGTGGAGCAACACAATCTTCAAACATGTTACCCGAGGGAGAACCAGTGCTTCCATAGACATGATCAAAGGTAAATGAGTGGGCACCAATTTGTACCTGTATTACATTGACAAATCGATTAGCATATATAGTTATCAAACCAAATGTTTAGCTACTTAAAGGCTATTAAAGTGTCATTTCAAAACCAGACACGGACATATCCCAATGACTTCAAATAATAAAAAATTGCCGTCCATGAAAAGATAATAAATTCTAACTCTCTGAAAATAAGATAACAGAAAGAGATTTCAATGGGAAAAAGAAAATGTAGCAAACAATAGATTAAAATTCCAAAACTAAAGAGCTACTGTCATATACTAAGTGTATGACGAGACGTGTGTAATTTTGTTGAAGCTCTAAAGTCTAAAGTGTAGTTTGGGCTAAAATCATCGTCACACTGATGTGATTCTGACAATCTCATGTGATTCTGACAATCTCATCGTCAATCCAAACATGCACTTAAACTCCTAATCATGCTCAGTTAGAAGTGTATGTCCACTTTTGGAGAGGCAAATTTTGATTTCAGAGGTGTAAAAGTAATTTTGACATGTTTGATATCCTCCAGTACAATTGATTTTATCTACATGGTTGATTCTAAACTTCAAATTTGTTATTCAATTAGTAGTGTGCTTAACTTGAAGATTCTGCCTCTACAATTGATTTTGTTCTCGCATTTGTTGTTTAACTCATTTTTTATTTGCGTATTTAACATAAATCAATTTACACTTTTAGCCGAAATCAGTTTTACATTAACCAATTAATCTAAAATCAATTTTCTTCCTAGCAAAACCAAACAAATCCTAAAATCCAATGATTTGTGAATATTTAATTTGAAATAATATATAAATTCTAAAAGACAAAAGTGAAATTGCAAAACTAAGTAAAAAAAACCTTCCTCTCCTCCCAATCTAACCAAAATCCCGTTTTATTTCCCCAAAATAAAATTTCAGAAACGTACACTGATATACAATCCCGAAATAGAATGAAGTCAAATATATCCCAAATAAGTAAATACAGATCATAAAATCAATTTCAATCAATCTAGTTTTAGAACACGCGTGTTCAGTTACGTAAGCAATTTCCGATCTAGATCTCTTCCACATAAGACTAAAAATCCAAAAGAGGAAATAGCTAGCTAGAGCATTGTATAGAGTCAACGACAATGCGTTTCGTTTTCCACATTCAATTAGCAAACGACATTGTTGAGGAGAGAGTGAGTTCACCTGAGGCTTCCCGGAGACGACGGTGACACAGTCTTTGCATCCTTGAAGCTTCTCGTCGGCGATTAACGGCCGTACGTGAACCGCAACTTTTACGCAACAGTTTTCCCCTGCTTCCATGGGGAAGAAAGAAACTAAAGAAAATGAATCAGAGAGAGGTATGAACAAAGATCAATTGACTGAGCTGAAGTAGAGAGAGTTTTCGATAGTGCTAGAGAGAGAAAGTAGTGGTGGAGTTAGAGAGAGAATAGGGGTAGTTGTGGAAAGAAAAGAGAGACTCATAAGAGAGCATGACCAGTAACTGTAAGGACAACAACCACTATCATTTTCCCTTCACCTTCACTGCATTATGGTCGCGTGCTTTCAACCTTTTCTTGAATTATTTTCTTTCCCAATTTACCCTCCTTCAACGGTCCTATGCATATGTACTCGCGCAAAAGGAGATGCTGTTTATGATATACTGCATTTACTATTTTACCCACTCTATCTTTTGCTTAATGCATGTGTCCTTTTTAATGCTAATTAATAAATTATTAGTAAATACTTTTTGCTTTTTTTGAGGGGGGAGGAATGTTTTTTAATCTCTGTTTATCAAAAGGTTAAAAAGCAACAATGATAAGTACAGTATTAGCCCTTGATTCTCTTTTTGTTGATGAAATGATTGAATTGGAAAAAAATTGACATTCAGTTTTCATCTCTATAACTACAAGGAAAAAAAATACGGTTAGATTTAATCAATATTCAAATTTATTAAAACAAAAATTTCAATATTTATACATTCTCTCGCACAATCTAGCCCTACATCTTCTCCATCCAAAAAAATTTAACTGACCAAAAATATGCGGTAGGTGATTTTTTATGTGTATATCAAATGCGTTCCAAAAAAATGAATAGGAAAATATGACATCAAACATACTTGAAGAAATTCAGTTCTTCACAAGATGTTTAAATGGTGAGTTTATGAAGGTTTCTAGTAGATTTTAGGAAAATGGAAGAATCAACGGTAGAAATATAAAATAGAGAAGAAATAATAGTATTGTATTATCTCTGAATTAACATTATAGTTTTAAACTCAAATGACTATTAAGCTTTGAAAATTTCTCTAGTAGGGTATCGATAATCCTTTACTAGAATGATCACTTTCTATTATGGATTCTACACTAGAATTTAAAGGTATAAACAAAAAAAGAGTTGTTCTCATTAGGTTGAACTATATTGAGACTTTAATCATAGTAATGAAGTATCATAATATGAACAATGATTATTATACTATATAGAGGTAGTTGTGTTCATGAGGTAGAGGGAGAACAATCAAAAAGAGCTAAAATAGTGGAGATTGTTAAGAGAGGTTAAAATCCAATGAGAGAGATGAATAGTATGAATTTAGTGTGATAAGATCTACCTAACTCATGTACGCTTGTTTTATTTAATAATTAAATACAGTGGTACGAGGGATTTAATAGAGCCCTCGTTCTAGAAATCATCTGAAATATAAATTAAAATAATTACTAATAATATTTCTTTATGATTACGAGCCTCTTGTTTAGAGTGTAACGCTACTATAAGAAGAATGGTTGAAAAAAATAGATACAGAAAGATTATCTATGAAATATGGATACTGTGTCGTGGAGTTTAAAATACTGTGTGTCCGATGCTAGTGTTATAGTATATGTTTCATAGAAGATTATAATCCACAAGCATAATTAGTTTAATTTTATTTTCTTTTACATATTATTAAATTTTTTATTGACAAATAGATAAATCAATTCTTCTTAAAATTGTTATATTAGCTTGGTAAATACACTATATCCTCACAACTATGCATATTATTAAAAACAGAATAAAAAAAGATATCCTCTAAAATATTTTTATACTATTAATCAATCAATACTTCTACTAAACCACACTGATATTTTTAAATTAATTATGTAAATAATAGAATGATAATTTTTTATTGAAATTCTTATTTTATATTGTCAGTTCATTACTTTAATCTTTATTAAAAATAATTCTTATATTTATTTTGTCGTTATAATTTATAATGATTTGTTATGTTTATGATATTAAAGGTTGATGTCACATTAATGTTACTAATATCAATAATTTATTTATGAAATTTAAATATTATAACAGATGAATTGGTCAATTATAGCAATCATGTGAAAATTAATTTCTGAAGTATTAATAAATTTTTAAAGAAATACATTTTGAGTTTAATTGATATGTACATATGCATGGACGGGCCTATGTTAAGGCTGAGTGTGGCTATAGTCACACCGGTTTTTTTAATTTATATATATATATATATATATATATATATATATATATATATATATATATATATATATATATATCATCTGTTGCATGTGTCTTACTTGTGTTTTTAATATTCTGCAATAATTATTGGCATCTTGAGGATTATTATTATTATATCCATTGTTTTCGTTTAAAAATATAATGACATTGTTATACATACGAGGTGACAGCAATTAACACTGTTGTGGCCAACAACAGATTTAGCGGAAAGTAGGAACAATTTCTTCACGTGGATACACAAGCTTCTTTGTAGTTGTCTAATTTAATGTTATCTGTTATTGTAAATTCTTATATTAAATGCTATGAATTTTAACTTTCAATTTCTTCAAAATTCATTTTTCTTCTATATATAACAAGTAGTGCTTGTGATGATTTATATTTAATTGGTAATGTGATGTGTGGAAATGGATCCACGTAATTATAAATGCTTAAATAATATTTTATTTATTAAACAAATATTGTGTGTGATATTGTTGTTTTATTAAACAAATATTTAAATTTCTAAATGTTATTTCTTTAATAAAAAAGTTTAAAGTGAATTGAAGAGTTAAAAAAAATTATTAGTGTTATTTTTATAACTTTTTAAGTTTTTCTTAAAAAATCACTATTTGAAATATGAGAATAAATCAACTTCAAAGTCATATCATTAATAATAAATATCATTAATAATAAATATGTGTTGATTAACCGTCTTTCTTTCCTAACAAAAAATTATTTTATTTCACATTTTTAAATGATCCAAACAATTGCATGTCGAAACTAGATGATCCAAATTATCGTATGTGCAAGGGAAGAAACCTCAGCGAAATGCTATAATTTCTAGTGTTTCTAATTTGCATTATTATAACTATGATTGTTTGTTTAGTGCTTTAGATTTGCGGATGCATGAGCTCGATGATAGGTTTTATGAAGAGAATACTGAGCTTTGAGTCCCTCATCATCATTTGCAGTTTTTGATGTGAAAAATATTGAGGATGGTTGAATGTTATCCAAATGAGTTTGTAGATGTGCCGGAAGTGGTGGTGCGACATCAGCTTCAAAATTATGTTACAAATGTTCAATGTGTCCCAAAATTTGAAATGTTAAAACGACTTTCAGAACTTTGGATAAAACTTGTGGAAACAAATAAGTGAAACACATTTGACATGGTTTATAAGTTTGTGAAGTTCGCTTTAGTCTTATCGGTAGAAACTGTAAGTGTGGAACATGTTTTTTCAGCTATGAAATTTGTGAAGAATCAATTATGTAATAAAATGAGTGATCAGTGGTTAAATGAATTAGAAATATGATTCCTCAATATCAGCATTGTATACATATTCTTTCATTTATAGTCAATAGCATTTATGTTCTAATTATAGGCTAGAATATTATGTTTCCATATTCAGTGTATAGTCATCAATACTAGCTTAATTGTAGGATCATGTTCTCCCTTCTCATCTGTATATATGTGTATGTTACTGATCAATAGAATTATTACAAGTTTATACATATTATAATTCTTTCCCTGGTATTAGAGCGTTGTTTCCAAAAGGCTCGTGATCCAATTAAAAACCATGGCATCCGCTGTAAATACAAAGAACAAAAATGATCTTCCATCAACTATCTCTATCAAGTTGGATATAGACAATTTTCCCTTGTGGCAGTCCTTAGTCTTGCCGATCATCAGAGACTGCAGACTTGAAGGATACATGCTAGGGACAAAGGAGTGTCCTAAGCAATATATCACAAATTTGGATTCAAGCAATAAGTTGAATCCTTTGTTTGAAGATTGGCAAGCTTATGACCAACAACTTCTAGGTTGGTTAAAGAATTCCATGACTGTAGACATTGCAACACAATTTTTGCACTGTGAAAATTCAAAGAAACTTTGGGAGGAGGCCTAAAGTCTAGCTGGAGCACATACAAGGTCTAGAATCACCTACCTGAAGTCAGAATTCTACAGTACCAGGAAAGGTGAAATGAAAATGCATGATTATCTGTCCAAGATGAAAAATCTTGCTGATAAACTCAAGCTGGCAAGAAATTTAATTCTCAACTCATACCTAATCATTCAAACCCTGAATGGATTGGATTCTGAGTACAATCCTATAGTGGTAAAACTCTCTAATCAAATCAATCTCAGTTGGATTGATTTACAATCTAAATTGCTGAGTTTTGAGAGTAGAACTGAGCAGCTCATTTCCTTTAACAGCTTAAGTCTCAATGTCTTAGCAAATGTTGCAAACAAGACTGATTACAAAGGAAACTGGAGAAACAATAGACTTGGCTTCCATGGCTCAAATGTAAACTGGAGAGGCTCTAACTCGAGAGGTTGGAGATGAGGCAGAGGTCGAGGCAGGTTCTCTAAACCTACCTATCAAGTATGCTCAAAGACTGGTCACACAACAATGCAGTGCTTCTAGAGGTTTGACAAAACCTACTTAGGATCAAATCACTCAGCAGAAGAGGAATAGAAATATGCATTTCTAACATCATAGGGAACCAATCAAGAATATGACTGGTAATTTGACAGTGGAGCAAGCAATCATGTGACACATCAAACTGAAAAATTCCAAGAAATAAATGAACATCATGGTAAGAACTCTCTGATTATTGAAAATGGTGAGCAACTAGAAATTATAGCCACAAGCTCTTCCAAACTCAAGTCACTTAATCTACATGATATACTATACGTGCCTAACATTACCAAAAATCTATTAAGTGTATCTAAATTGGCCGCTGACAATAACATTCTTGTTGAGTTTGATAAGAATTGTTGTTTTGTGAAGGACAAGTTGACAAGGAAGGCAGTACTAAAAGGAATACTTAATATATGGATTATACCAGCTCTCAAGAATTGAAAGGAGTCCAGGTGCTTATATATCTGTCAGGGAGAGCTGGAATATGAGACTTGGTCACCCAAATAACAATGCATTAGACAAAGTCTTGAAAAATTGTAATGTAAAAGTATCACCTAGTGATCACTTTAGTTTTTGTGAGGCCTGCCAATATGGCAAAATGAACCTTTTACCCTTTAAGTCTTCTTCATCTCATGCTAAGGAACCACTTGAGTTGGTTCGCAGTGATGTATGGGGCCCTGCACCAATAATGTCATCTTCTAGTTTCAAATATTATGTGCATTTTATTGATGATTTTAGTGGGTTCACTTGGTTTTATCCTTTAAAACAAAAGTCTAAAACTGTGAAAGCTTTCATTCAATTTAAAGTCTTGGCTAAAAATTAATACAATAAGAGAATTAAAGTAATTCAGTGTGATGGTGGTGGTGAATACAAACCTATGCACAGACTTGTAATAGAAGCTGACATAGGTTTTAGAATGTCTTGTCCTTATACCTCTCAGCAAAATGGAAGAGTTTAGAGGAAACACAAACACATAGTTGAGTTTGGTTTAACTCTACTTGCCCAAGCCAAATGTCATTCCAATATTGGTGGGAAGCATTCTCCACTACAGTATACCTTATAAATAGACTGCCATCTCAAGTTACCCAAAATGAGATCCCCTACTCACGCATGCTTCATAAGGAACCTGATTATAAGCTTTTGAAACCCTTTGGTTGTTCTTGTTATCCATGCCTCAAACTCTACAATCAACACAAGCTGCAATTTCATACAACCAGATGTGTGTTCTTAGGCTATAGTAACTCTCACAAAGGCTATAAATGTCTCAATTCCCATGGCAGGATCTTCATATCAAGACATGTTATTTTCAATGAAGATCACTTCCCATTCCATGATGGGTTTCTCAATACAGGAGGTCCTCTAAAAACAGCTAACAATCCATCGTTATCTTTTCCCTTGTACCATGCAGGTAATCTGATCATTGATGTAATCCCTGAAGGAGATATCTCAGACGAAGTGAACCCAATTGACTCACAAATTGAGCAACAATCACAAGATGACAACAATTCCACAGAAGTTGACAACAATATCATAGAACAATTTGAAGATACTATACTAGATGATGCAACTCATCCAGAGAGACAACCTGACATAACCCATCAAAGTACATTTGAAGCAAGCAATGCAGGCATCATACAAACCATAAGCAAGTCAGGCATTCACAAGCCAAAGCTTTCTTACATTGGTCTAGCTGATACCTACAAAGATACAATGGGACCTACAAATGCTAAGGATGCTCTCACAAGGCCCTTATGGAAGGAAGCAATGCAAAAGGAGTTTCAAGCACTCATGTCTAACAAAACTTGGACACTATTCCCTTATCAAGATGAAGAAAACATAGTTGACTCAAAATGGGTATTCAAGACCAAATACAAGTCAGTTGGTACCATAGAAAAGAGAAAAGCTAGGTTAGTTGCCAAATGATTTCAACAAACAACTGGTATTGATTATGAAGAAACCTTTATCCCTGTAGTCAAAGCTAGCATTGTCAAAATTATTCTTTCAATTGCAGTCCATCTCAATTGGGAAGTCAAGAAACTAGACATTAACAATGCTTTCCTAAATGGATATCTCAAGGAAATAATGTTCATGCATTAACCTGAAGGATTTGTTGATCTAACCAGGCCTAATTGTAATTCTGGCGTAGTCAGAGTTCAGATGTTCTACTCCAAGTCATGACATCTGATCCAACATTGTAACTAATACAGCAAGACAGTTATACAAATTAAACCATGTACTAAGATGCTCACGTTCACAGATGTCACGACATCTGCTTCTATATCACCCTAGAATGGAGGAACACCTATTTCTGTGCATCTGGTAGAAAGACTCAGCAGAAATCAACCATAGCACTAACTTCTGTTGTTTTCCTACACAGTAATCAGCAAGATGTCTCAATAGTGATTTGAACATCATCTGTTACATTATTCCAGTCTGCTGGCCTTGTACTTGTATTTCCTGAATTCAAGGTCAAGCGAGTTAACCTAAATTCCACTTAGTAGGGTGCTAACAAATAGGCTATTTGTTAGGTTCATTTAATGTAGTACAGTTGTTAGTTTCCTGGATTTTAGCTCAACTGTTGGATTCCTGAAGAATAGCCTGAAACAATGCTGACACAGAAAAACTAAACATCCTACAATTTAGCACATGCTGTCAGGAATGAATGTCACGACATTCCGTTTGACAGTCAGAACATATACCTCATGCTGATTCAGTTATGTTCCTGAAAAAGAGTCTGTGCTAAATTTGCTGTACTATAAAAGACTAACCAGTCTCTACTTTAGTATCAGCATACATGACTAACTGTCAAGGCATCCAGTTTGACATTTTCACAATGATCCTTTGGGCAGGTCTGTTATCCTCTTGGAGACCAGACTGAAATACTGAACTGAACCAGAAAAACCAACTTGCCTATTATTCAGTATGTGCTGGTAATGATGAATGTCAAAACATTCTGATTGACATTCAAACAGAAGGCTATGTACCAGGTCTGATATTATCTTGATAAGCAGACTGAAATACAAGCTAAGTTAAGGCAGACAGGATTATAACATGCAGAAGGAAAACAAACACAGGAAATTGTTAACCCAGTTCGGTGCAACATCACCTACTCTGGGGGCATACCAAGCCAGGAAGAAGATCCACTATCAGCAGTATTAATTCAGAGTTAAACTCCCCCATTTACAACTCTTCACTTAATCCCTACCCAATGCAATCTATACCTAGGAACTCCTAGATAGAAACCTCCAGTTTCCATTCCTATCACTACAAAAACAATGTAATGTCAAACAACTTGAACTTGCTTCACAGCTTCGTTCAAGACCATAACAACTCTTGCCTACAGGCTTTGAGTTACAAATACTCTCGGCTTTGAACACTGAGAAACTGTGGTGTTAGACATACATAGTAGTTTAAGTTTGTTTGTATTATTTTTTTTATTTTCTGAACAAATTATGTATGGTCAGTACATTTTGAATTTAATTTAACTAATGTATGATTTTTTTTAAATTTATGTATAGTATGTTTGAATCAATTTATAACACTCTTAAATGACTCTATGATAAAAACGAGTCAGAAATGACCTTAAATATAAGTTGGCCTAAAGTCAAAGTTATGACAATGTTGCTGCATATAATGCATTTAGAGGATTTCCGAAGATGCATATCTAAAATATCTCATGCCATGTACAATATACACGTTTTCAATAGCTCATAATGAATTCGAGGGGTTTACGAAGACACATTTCCGAATTCACCTCAGAAAATTTACGAATGTACATCTCTGAACTATATTTTAGCAAAATTGGGGTGTGTGATTGAATTACGAGGACTGCTGTGATTTTAGGTACGTCCAAAGATAGATCTCCTAACACCAATAAAAATATTTTTGAGTTTCATAGATATAAAACACACTCCATAAAATAGATGAATATTTCCCTATTAACAAATCGGGTGGAAGTAAGAAGAAAGCTACTCCCTCCGTTCATTTTTAAGTGTCATTTTTTGACTTTTTGCACATACCAAGGAAGCTAATCATTATTGTTACTTTTCAAACAATAATTCTTGTTTTACCTATAATACCCTTAATTATTTATTACATTTATTTTACTTTTTCTCTCTCTGTAATAATTACTTAGGGGTAATTTTGACAAAATTGCAATCAACACTACCTTGAATTTTGCAAGTGACAATTAAAAAGAAACAATTTTTTTTACAAGAAACGGACACTTAAAAAGGAACGGAGGAAATACTATGATACACAAAATAAAAAATGTGAGCTTAAAATAGAAAATTTCACAATCATGAATTAAATTTGTAACAAAAGAAAATTTTGGTATCTCATTCGCCTCTTGAAACCATCTTTTAATGAAGTTATATTAAGATAAATGTTAGTATTTAGACATCGTTTTAGCTATCCAATATCATATTTTTATATGTTTTGGTATTACTGTATTGGTTTTAGTATTTTTTTTATCACATTAGTAATTTAGTAGTTATAAATAATTTGTATATTTATAACAACGCATTATGAGACTTGGTCACCCAAACAACAACGCATTAGACAAAGTCTTGAAAAATTGTAATGTCAAAGTATCGCCTAATGATCACTTTAGTTTTTGTGAGGCTTGCCAATATGGAAAAATGCACATTTTACCCTTTATGTCTTCTTCATCTCATGCTAAGGAACCACTTGAGTTGGTTCACAGTGATGTATAGGGCCCTACACAAATAATGTAATCTTCTGGTTTCAAATATTATATGCATTTTATTGATGATTTTAGTAGGTTCACTTGGATTTATCATTTAAAACAAAAGTTTGAAACTGTGCAAGCTTTCATTCAATTTAAAGTCTTGGCTAAAAATCAATACAATAAGAGAATTAAAGTCATTCAGTGTGATCGTGGTGGTGAATACAAACCTATGCAGAGACTTGCAATAGAAGCTGACATAGGTTTTAGAATGTCTTGTCCTTATACCTCTCAGCAAAATGGAAGAACTGAGAGAAAACACAGACACATAGCTGAGTTTGGTTTAAATCTGCTTGAATAAGCCAAATGTCATTCCAATATTGGTGGGAAGCATTCTCCAATGCAGTATACCTTATAAACAGACTGCCATCCCAAGTTACCCAAAATGAGATCCCCTGCTCACTCATGCTTCATAAGGAACCTGATTATAAGCTCTTAAAACCCTTTGGTTGTGCTTGTTATCCATGCCTCAAACCCTACAATCAACACAAGTTGTAATTTCATAAAACCAGATGTGTGTTCTTAGGCTATAGTAACTCTCACAAAGGCTATAAATGTCTCAATTCCCATGGCAAGACCTTCATATTAAGACATGTTATTTTCAATGAAGATCACTTCCCATTCCATGATGAGTTTATCAATACAAGAGATACTTTAAAAACAACTAACAATCCATCATTCTCTTTTCCCTTGTGCCCTGCAGGTAATCCTATCACTGATGTAATCCCTAAAGGATATATCTCAGATGAAGTGAACCCAGTTGACTCACAAATTGAGCAACAATCACAAGATGACAACAATGCCACAGAAGTTGACAACAATATCATAGAACAATCTGAAGATACTATACTAGATGATGCAACTCATCCAGAGAGACTGTAACACTCCATTTTTAATTATTCAATTTTATTAAATTATTTATGAATTATGTGTAAGGTGTATTTTGATGTATTGATGGATTGGGTCAATTAAAATAGTTAAGTGGTGTATAAATTAGTGGAATTATTTAGAGTTCTTTTAGTGATTAAATAATAAGGTTATTTGTTTAATTAGGTGAATATATATTAGGATATTTAGAATTTTAATTATTATTAGAAATAAATAGAGAAATTGATAAGAATGAGAATTGGCTCAATTGTGTGAATTGAGGAAAGTTTGTGGTAAGAGGAGAAGAGCTATAATTAATTTGGGCAATAATAATAATTAGACAAATGTAAGGAGGTTACTATATATTCTAAAAGTTGGGAAAATTAGGTTTTTAGAGAAACCATTTGACAGTACGTAGAATTGGAGAGCAAAATAGGAAAATACAAGGTTGACTAGGGGTAGAAGAAGAGGAATTCAAGAGAGAATTGCATCACTTGATAAGAATCCAAGTAAGGGTGGGAAATTATTTCAATAATAAGGGTATATGCATGAAGGGTATGGTAGAAGAGTCCTTAAACTCCAATAGGGCGTTTGAGATTTTACTAAATTCTGAATTTTTATAATATCTTGATGTTATATATTGTGATTATTGATGATTTTCATGCACTATGTGTACTGTATTTTCTGTTTTGAATGTTGGGATAATTTCACTATTGTTGAGAGTTTCGAAGGTTTATGGAATTGATAAAGTTATGAATTATATGATTTAATTGATGCCAATATATGATAAATCATAAATTTGATATTTTAATCATTGGATAAGTGTTGGGTTTCTAATTCTGAGATCGAGACTTTTTACAGAATCAAAATCGGAGGCCCAAGCCTCCAACAGAGAAAAATAAGTTTTTAGGTTATTCTTCGAACCTGTAATCGGTTACCGGTCTGAGTATAATCGATTACCACTTGAAAAATAGGTTTTTGGGCTGTTCTCGAAGCCCGTAATCGGTTACCGGTTGAGCGTAATCGATTATCACTGTTATGTGAAAAATTTAGGAAATTGAAACTGACGTAACTTGAGCTCCGTAACTCCGTTTGACACGCGATCCTAAGCGTTAGAAAGCTAACGCATAGTACTATCTCATGGTGATGCCTTAAGAGGATAAATATGATGTATTTAACATTGAATAAATTGGTAATGCATTATTATTGTAGATGCCTCAGTTGTTATATGGCATTTGTTTATGTGAAAGTTGCAATTGTCGATTTTCCGTGTTTTGTTGGTTGTTGGGTACTATTAGCTGTTGCTTTGATGTTAATTGCTTATTTATCATGATTTTAATAGGTATGATATAATGACTGATTAATGATGAATATATGCTGATGATAAATGATTGATTAAACATGAATAATTGTTGTGTGACAATAATGTTGTTATGTCGGTGTTGCTATAATGATGTTATTAAGATGATTATGTTTATGTTGTTGTGTTGGTGTTTTATGATGACAATATGAACATGATGAAATTATGTTGATGATGTGGTGTTGATGTTGGCATACATGGTCAAGAGTGGACCGATGTGTATGTGTTGATGATATTGTTATTGTTGCATGTTATGAGTCATGCATCCATGTTGTCGGAACTTTAGTTCTATTTAATTGGTGAGCCTCGATCCTATGGTGATTGGATGGGTGTAAGTAGCTAATTCCTATTATGGGGGACTAGTGAAGCGTTACCTATGGTGATGGTAGCGATTTTGGTGTGCTTCAGTTCCAAGAGGGAATCGATCCTATGGTGGGGATCATGTAGTGAAACGAACCTGAGTGTTCATATTTGGCACCACATGCATGTCAAGTCGGTGTTGAGTCCATTACATAAGTGTTGCATTTGTATTGGTTGTGCATGATGTTGATGATAGTTGAGAATTTGGTTTGTATGATGTTGATGATAATTGAGAAGTTGTTGTGTATGATGTTGATGATGATTTGTGTGTGAGAATTACAATATGTTGTTGTGAATGATTATGTTAAGTGCAATCTATATTTCCTTTTATGCCTTTTATAATTGATTGTGATTTCTCACCCTTTCTATTTGAACGTTGCCTCTACGTGGGCATCATGTTGATACCCAGAAGTAGACCATATTGAAGTAAGTGAAAGGAAGCTTTATAGTGACTTCCATTAGTTGTCGTTATTTAGTGAAATTCTGCTCTGATCATGTAACATCGGGTTGGGGTTGAATGTTTGGATTAAATTATAATGTTTTATGATGAATCATATTATGTTGAATATTTTAAGTTATTGAGTTGAACTATTTATGACTCTTTATGATATTTTTAAAATTGAAGTTTAAGACTAAATGTTGTATGCTTTTCTACCTTCTTTGAATGTTGATGTTGAATTCTACTGCGATGATACCTAAATGAAGGTGAGCATACGATGACAGGTTAACTTGTTAGTTGTAACCCATGTTATGGGGCAGGGTAGCTTATTTGTTATGAAGTGTGACACCCTTGTGTTGGTGATTGTTTAATTAATTTCATTAATTATACGTAAGGTTTATAAGGGTGTTACATTAGTGATATCAGAGCAGGTCAGTTTGTCTAGCCAGGTTGTTAAATCATGCTTGCTCTGTAGTATGCGACATGTGTGTGAGAACACGGTCGATGCTTGTTTTGTTTTCCATTTGCAGGTTGGGAATGAAACAAGTGGAGGAGAAGAGTATGCTTCTCTTGGATGTTCCAACTATATAGAGCTTGGACATCATGTTGCCGCATGCAAGAGTGCAATGTTGGCTAGTTGAACTATTTTGAGGATGTTGTGCTTTTCCGGAACCCGAAGAGAGCTTGGATTCGAGTATGGTGTCGGTTAGCAAAATGGTATGATCCTTGAGGAAAGACAGCCAGGTGTTTTCGTTGGTCGCTTCCTTGTGATGGGGAAGGTGATGTTTTGGCCAAAGATGATCTAGTGGCGTGTTGAGTATCCTAACATGTCCCATGAGGATGTGTATGGTTTGTATTTTATTGGAACAAGTTGACATTATTCTTGGAATGAATTGGTTGGAGTTAAACCAAGTGTTTACCAATTGTTTTGATAAGTTGCTGCAATATGCTGCTGATTGCAAGAGCCCATGCGATGTTGAAGTTGTGTTATTCCTAACATTGAAGATGTTGTGAATTCGAGATTCTTGTCTGCCGGTCAAGTTGGGAAGTCTTTAGGGAAAATGATCAGGTATTGTTGATGTTGCTTCTCGGAGAGTAGAGAGCAATGTGACGACTAGTGTTATGTCAGTGGTGTGTGATTCCTAATGTTTTCCTGAAGATATCTACGACTTGCCTCTAGAGCGTGAATCTAAGTTAGATGAAGGTAAAAAGTTGATGTTTGTATCAGCTAAGCAAGTGAGAGAGTATGTGAAGGATATGGCACAAGTCTTTATGATGTTAGCTTCGTTGGAAGCTAGAGGAAAGGTAATAGTTTGTGATCTTCCTGGAGTGTGTGAATTTCTTGAAGTGTTTCCTGAAGACATCGGTGATTTTCCTCTGGAGCATAAAGTAGAGTTTGTCATCGACTTAGTACCATATACGAGTCCGGTGTCAATGGCTCCTTATAGAATGTCAGCTTCAGAGTTGGGTGACTTGAAGAAACAATTGGAAGAATTGCTTGAGAAGAAGTTTGTTTGACCAAGTGTTTTTCTGTGGGGTTCACCTGTGTTACTAGTTAAGAAGAAGGATGGAAATATGAGATTATGTGTTGACTACAGGCAGTTGAATAAAGTGACTATCAAGAATAAGTATCCATTTATGAGAATTGATTATCTGATGAATCAGTTGGTTGGTGCTTGTGTTTTCACCAAGATAAACTTGAGGTCTGGTTATCATCAGATTCGTGTTAAACCAGTTGATATTTCGAAGATAGCATCTAGGATAAGATATGGTCACTATGAGTATATTGTAATGTCGTTTGGAGTACCTAATGTGCGAGGCGTGTTCATGGAGTATGTGAATCTGATATTTCATCCATATTTAGATGAGTTTGTGGCGGTCTTTATCGATGACATTTTGATATATTCGAAGTCTGATGAGGAACATGTTGAACATCTGAAGATTGTATTGTAGTCGTTGAGAAAGAAGAAGCTTTATGCCAAGCTATCCAAGTGTGAGTTTTGGTTGGAGGAAGTGAGTTCCTTAGCCATGTGATTTCAAGTGGTGGAATTTTTGTAGATCCTTCTAAGGTTGATGTTGTATTGCAGTGGGAGACTCCAAAGTTTGTTATTGAGATCCGAAGTTTCCTTGGCCTAGTTGGTTTTTATTGCAGGTTTATAGAAGATTTCTCAAAGTTAGCACTGCCTTTTACTCAGTTGAATTGAAAGGGTCAAGCTTATGTGTTGGATGTTGCATGTTAAGAAAGTTTTGTTGAACTCAAGAAAAAGTTGACGTTTTCTCCCGTTTTGATTTTGTCAGATCCAAGTGAGTCCTTTGTTGTATATTGTGATGCTTCGAAGATGGGTCTGGGGGTGTTAATGCAGAATGGTTAGGTTGTGGCTTATTTTGTAAGGCAGTTGAAAGTTCATGCGAGGAATTATCCTACGCATGGTGTAGAGTTGGCAGTTGTGGCTTTTGTGTTGAAAATTTGGAGACATTATCTTTTTGGTTCTAGATTTGAGGTGTTCAGTGATCACAAGAGTCTGAAGTACCTATTTTATCATAGAGAATTGAACATGAGGCATATAAGATGGCTTGAACTTCTGAAGGATTATGATTTTGGATTAAGTTACCATCCTGGTAAGGCTAATGTCGTAGGTGATGCATCGAGTAGGAAGTCTTTGCACATGTCAATGCTTATGGTTAGAGAGTTGGGATTAATTGAGAAATTCAGAGATATGAGTTTAGTATGTGAAGAAACTCCTAATAGTGTGAAGTTGGGTATGTTGAAGTTGATCAGTAGTATTCTTGACGAGATTAGAGAAGGATAGAAGATCAACTTGGGGTTGATTGTGAAGGAGAATTGCCATCCAATGCGCAGCGGAATTTAAAATTTTCTCCTTTAATGATCCTTACGAATGGGCATGATCAGTGATAGAATCGTTACCTCTTGTGGCGATCACGAACGTTGAACGATGACAACGCCTCTACTCAGTCCACACGAACGGATTCCTTCAATCTCAGTGCTAGCTGCTACGAATGAAGGCTTTGAGTGTGAGAGAGAGAGAGAAACGAAATTGCAAGTGTGACAATGCTTCTACACAAGGGTTCTATTTATAGAACCACTTGTGTGGGCTGCAAGCTAAAAAGCCCACTCAAGTGTATATGGCCCATATCTTATAATATGCCAAAATCACTTAAGCTCGTGGTACCTTACCATATTTCGTATTCTACTTAAGTACACCGTACCTTACGATGTTCTATAATTCACTTAAGGGCACCGTACATTACGGTATTCCTTAATTACTCTATCTCTCATCAATCCGTCCTTTGTGTGTGACCCTATAGGTTTTCGCGGCATTGGCAATTATATTAAATCACGTATTTAACATAATAAATAGTGAGCGGTATCTAGCAACACATCACTGCTACCCAAGACACGAAAATGTCATGTGATTTGACAAATCCTTCTGTGATAATAATTATGTGTATAATTACCCTTTTGCCCTTATGTCTATATTGAACACAAGGCATAGACCGTGTCATCCTTGTCCAGTTCAATATTGGGCCCATAGACATTTATCCTGTTACGCAGGATGGGCAAATTCCATCTAGGTCACTCATGTCCCTTAGCATGCTTCGTGGAGTACCCATCAACTGTCTTTATGGTCATCCAATTACGGACAACATTTGATCAGCAATAAGGCACTCGACTCTACACCTAGGGTCCATAGTGGTTTCAGGTCGAAGGGTGGTATACACCATTATCACCATGAGAATAACTTATGACACTTTGCATAACATTCTATATAGTATTCTCATAACGGGTCAATCCAGTATAAATATTACTCTTAATATTCATACCTATGTTTAAGACTTGATAACTCTTTATCCATGATCCATGAGATGTGATCATCAGTCTCTAAACATAATAGTCTTCATGCTTTAATGTTATCCCACTTCACAATAAAGCTTGATTACGGATACTTTAAGAATAGTGTCCTTATGTCTAATGTGATCTCATGATTAAGTCATATTTGATACATTAAATGGACTAGCTATTCTAAGGACTTTATTAAACAAACATAATAAAGAAAAAGCCTTTTATTATTAATAAATAATTCAATACAAGTACCAAAAGTATTGGCCTTTAGGGCTTACACCAACAGATTGACTGGTTAGTGTTGATCAATCGAGGTGAAGGCGGTGACTTCAAGATTGACGAGAATGGTGTGATGAGATTCAGAGACGTAATTTGTGTTCCAGATGTGTTTGAACTTAAGAAGAGTATTCTTGAGGAAGGACACCGTGGTAAGTTGAGTATCCATCTAGGTGCGACCAAAATGTATCAAGACTTGAAGTAGATGTTTTGATGGCCAGGGATGAAGAAAAAGACTCTTGAATTCATATATGTTTGTTTGACTTGCCAAAGATCAAAGATTGAACATCAGAAGCCTTCGGTATGATGCATCCGTTAAATATTCCTAAATGGAAATGGGATATTAGTTCCATGGATTTTGTAATAGGTTTGTCGAGGACTTCAAAGGGATGCGATTCTATTTGTGTGATTGTTGATAGATTGACCAAATCAGCTCATTTTATACCAGTCTTTGGAGGATTTGTTAAGGGCTTGTGTGCTAGACCAAGGAGGTGCTTGGGATATCTATTTGTTGTTAATTATGTTTACCTACAATAAAAATTTCCATTCTAGTATCGGAATGGAACCATATGAGCGTTGTACGGTATGAGGTGTAGAACATATTGTGTTGGTATGAGTCAGGCGAGAGTGTTGTGCTCGAACCTGAGATTGTTCACCAGACAACTGAAAAAATCAAGATGATCTAATAAAAGATGAAAGCATTGTAGAGTCATCAGAAAAGTTTCCTAGACAAAAGGAGGAAAACACTTGAGTTCCAGGAGGGAGATAACGTGTTTTTGAGAGTTACATCGGTAACTGGTCTTGGTCGAGCTTTGAAGTCTCGAAAGCTCACGTTGTGTTTTGTTGGTCCATACTAGAATTTACAGAGGATAGGATAGGTGGCCTATCAGATTTCTTTATCGTCACCGCTTGATAATATTTATGATGTGTTTCATGTGTCTCAGTTGAGGAGATACATTCTGGATCCGTCTCATGTGATTCAGGTGGATGATGTGCAAATGAGAGATAACCTGACTGTTGAGGCATCACCCATGCGGATAAAGGATCGGGAAGTAAAGTATTTGCATGGTAAAGAGATTACCTTAGTGAAGGTAGCTTATGATGGACCATATAGTGGGAGCATGACTTGGGAGCGTGAGGAGCAGATGACAGAGTCGTATTCGACTTTGTTTTCCTCAAGTAATTTTCGAGGGCGAAAATTCTGTAAGTAGGGGAGAGTTGTAACACCCCATTTTCAATTATTCAATTTTATTGAATTATTTATGAATTATGTGTAAGGTGTGTTTTGATGTACTGATGGATTGGGTCAATTGAAATAGTTAAGTGGTGTATAAATTAGTGGAATTATTTAGAGTTCTTTTAGTGATTAAATAATAAGGTTATTTGTTTAATTAGGTGAGTATATATTAGAATAGTTAGCATTTTAATTATTATTAGAAATAAATAGAGAAATTAATAAGAATAAGAATTGGCTCAATTGTGTGAATTGAGGAAAGTTTGTGGTAAGAGGAGATGAGCTATAATTAATCTGGGCAATAATAATAATTAGGCAAATGTAAGGAGGTTACTATATATTCTAAAAGTTGGGGAAATTACGTTTTTAGATAAACCATTTAACAGTACATAGAATTGGAGAGCAAAATAGGAAAATGCAAGGTTGACTAGAGGTAGAAGAAGAGGAATTCAAGAGAGAATTGCATCACTTGCTAGGAATTCAGGTAAGGGTGAGAAATTATTTTAATAATAAGGGTATATGCATGAAGGGTAGGATAGAAGAGTCCTTAAACTCCAATAGGGCGTTTGGGATTTTACTAAATTCTGAATTTTTATGATATCTTGATGTTATATGTTATGATTATTGATGATTTTCGTGCACTATGTGTGATTGTATTTTCTGTTTTGAATGTTGGGATAATTTCACCACTGTTGAGAGTTTCGAAGGTTTATGGAATTGATAAAGTTATGAATTATATGATTTAATTGATGCAAATATGTGATAAATCGTAAATTTTATGTTTTAATCATTTGATAAGTGTTAGGTTACGAATTCTGAGATCGGGACTTTTTACGGAATCAAAATCGGAGGTCCGGAAGGCCTCTAACGGAGAAAAACAAGCTTTTAGGCTGTTCTTCGAACCTGTAATCGGTTATCGGTCTGAGTGTAATCGATTACCACTTGAAAAATAGGTTTTTGGGCTGTTTTTGAAGCCCGTAATTGGTTACCCGTTGAGCATAATCGATTATCACTGTTACATGAAAAAATTAGAAAATTGAAAATGACGTAACTTGAGCTCCGTAACTCCGTTTGACACGCGGTTCTAAGCATTAGAAAGCTAACACATAGTACCATCTCATGGTGATGCCTTAAGAGGCTGAATATGATGTATTTAACATTGAATTAATTGGTAATGCATTATTAATGTAGATGCCTTAGTTGTTATATAGCATTTGTTTATGTGAAAGTTGCAATTGTCGATTTTCCGTGTTTTGTTGGTTGTTGGGTACTATTAGCTGTTGTATGATGTTGTTTTAATGTTAATTGATGATTTATCATTATTTTAATTGGTATGATATAGTGACTGATTAATGATGAATATATGCCGATGATAAATGATTGATTAAACATGAATAATTGTTGTGTGACAATAACGTTGTTATGTCTGTGTTGCTATAATGATGTTATTAAGATGATTGTGCTGATGTTGTTGTGTTGGTGTTTTATGATGACAATATGAACATGATGAAATTATGTTGATAATGTGGTGTTGATGTTGGCATACATGGTCAAGAGTGGACCGATGTGTATATGTTGATAATATTGTTATTGTTGCATGTTGGGAGTCATGCATCCATGTTGTCGAAACTTTAGTTCTATTTAATTGGTGAGCCTCGATCCTATGCTGATGGATCGGTTGCAAGTATCTAATTCCTATTATGGGGGATTAGTGAAACGTTACCTATGGTGATGATAGCGATTTTGGTGTGCTCCGGTTCCAAGAGGGAATCGATCCTATGGTGGGGATCATGGAGTGAAACGAACCTGAGTGTTCATATTTGGTACCACATGCATGTCGAGTCGGCGTTGCGTCCATTGCATAAGTGTTGCATTTTTATTGGTTGTGCATGATGTTGATGATGATTGAGAAGTTGGTTTGTATGATGTTGATGATAATTGAGAAGTTGTTGTGTATGATGTTGATGATGATTTGTGTGTGAGAATTATAATATGTTGTTGTGAATGATTATGTTGAGTGCAATCTATCATTCATGTTATGCCTTTTATAATTGATTGTGATTTCTCACCTCTTCTGTTTGAATGTTGCCTCTACGTAGGCATCATGCAGTTACCCAGGAGTAGACCCTATTGAAGTAAGTGGAAGGCAACTTTATAGTAACTTCCAATAGTTGTCGTTATGTAGTGAAATTTTGCTCTGATCATGTAACATCGGGGTGGGGTCGAATGTTTGGATAAAATTATAATGTTTTATGATGAATCATATTATGTTGAATATTTTAAGTTGTTGAGTTGAACTATTTACGACTCTTTGTGATGTTTTTAAAATTGAAGTTTAAGACTAAATATCGTATGCTCTTCTACCTTATTTGAATGTTAATGTTGAATTCTATTGTGATGACACATAAATGAAGGTGAGCATGCGATGACAGGTTAATTTGTTAGTTGTAACCCATGTTACGAGGCAAGATAACTTATCTTTTACGAAGTGTGACATCCTTGTGTTGGTGATTATTTAATTACTTCTGTTAATTATATGTGGGGTTTATAAGGGTGTTATAGAGACAACCTGACATAGCCCAGCAAAGTATAGGCGAAGCAAGCAATGCAGGCATAATACAAACCAGAAGCAAGTCAGGCATTCATAAGCCAAAGTTTCCTTACATAGGTCTAACTGAGACCTACAAAGATACAATGGAACCTATAAATGCCAAGGATGCTCTCACAAGGCCCTTATGGAAGGAAGCAATGCAAAAGGAGTTTCAAGCACTCATGTCTAACAAAACTTGGACATTATTCCCTTATCAAGATGAAGAAAACATAGTTGACACAAAATGGGTCTTCAAGACCAAATACAAGTCAGATAGTACCGTAGAAAAGAGTAAAGCTAGGCTAGTTGCCAAAGGATTTCAACAAAAAACTGGCATTGATTATGAAGAAACCTTCATCCCTATAGTAAAAGCTAGCATTATCAAAATTATTCTTTCAATTGCAGTCCATCTCAACTGGAAAGTCATGAAACTAGACATTAACAATGCTTTCCTAAATGGATATCTCAAGAAAACAGTGTTCATGCATCAACCTGAAGGATTTGTTGATCCAACCAGGCCTAATCACATATGCAGACTATGTAAAGCAATCTATGTACTGAAGCAAGCACCAAGAGCTTGGTTTGATAGTCTCAAGGCTGCATTACTAAAGTGGGGTTTTCAAAACACAAAGAGTGATTCCTCTATTTTCCTCATAAAAGGTAAAGATCACATTACTTTTATGCTTATCTATGTGGATGACATAATAATTACAAGAATCAACACCAAGTTCCTTCAAGCTTTCATCACTCAGCTTAATGATGTATTCTCTCTCAAAGACTTGGGCCGGCTACACTACTTTCTGGGCATAGAAGTGAAAAGAGATACCAGTGGAATGTATCTTAAACAATCTAAGTACATCAGTGACTTACTGAGTAAATTCAAGATGGACAAAGCCTCACCATGTCCCACACCTATGATAACATGTAGGCATTTCACAGTTGAGAGAGAGAAACTAGCTGACCCAACTGTGTTTAGACCAGCCATAGGTGCCTTACAATACTTGATTCACACAAGACCTGATCTAACATTCTCTGTTAACAAACTCGGCCAATACATGAGCTCACCAACACTTGAACACTGGTAAGGCATAAAAAGAATCTTTAGGTATCTCCAAGGCACCATAAATCATTGCTTACACATTAAGTCATCCACTAATCTGGACATTCATGGCTTCTATAATGCAGACTGAACCACTAGTGTTAATGACAGGAAATCCATGGCTGGTCAATGTGTGTTCCTTGGTGAAACACTTGTTTCTTGGTCATCAAGGAAGCAAATGGCGGTATCAAGATCAAGCACTGAGTCATAATACAAAGCCCTAGCTGACCTAGCTGCTGAAATAGCATTGATTTGGTCATTACTTGCTGAACTTAAACTCCCACTTCCAAGGAAACCCATATTGTAGTGTGATAACTTGAGTGCCAAGGCACTAGCTTCAAATCATGTCCTATATGCTTGCTCCAAACACATTGAAATTAATATTCACTATATCAGAGATCAAGTACTACAAAATGAAGTTGTTGTAGCCTATGTTCCTACAACTGATCAAATTGCAGACTGCCTCACCAAGCCATTAAGCCATACACGTTTCAGCCAACTCATAGACAAACTTGGTGTTATCCACTCACCACTAATTTGAAGGGGGGAATTAGAAACATGATTCCTTAATATCAGCACCGTGTCCCTATTGTTTCATGTATAGTCAATGGCATTTATGTTCTCATTATAGGCTAGAATATTATGTTTCCATATTCAGTGTATAGTCATCAAGACTAGTTTAATTGTAGGATCATGTTCTCCCTTCTCATATGTATATACGTGTATGTTACTTATCAATAAAATTATTACAAGTTTATACATATTATAATTCTTTACTAAATGACTGTCTTATAACTTTTATAGATAAAGATGCTCTTGAACTAGTTAACAATAATGTTATTTTATTTCATTTTTAAGAAATGGATAGTAGATGATTTTCATTCTAAAAGTGCTTCATTAATAAAATAATCTTTTATTTTCAATATAATTCAGTCCATATTTTCTTTCATGTTTAACCACACCATATATAATGTCCGAATTCGCCCATGTATATACGGTGTAAAATAAATTTACACTGTTATCCCGTAGTAATTTATCAATCTATCATGTCATATTATTAATTTAAAAATTACAGTTTGATATGACGGGATACATGATGGTTATTAATTGGCAGTATAAAATTATTATACTATCAATGTATATCCCATTTTCTCATTAATTTTATTAAAAAAATCAATAATTTAATTGAAATACATTGGCAATGTAAATATTTTTTACACAATCAATTAATTATAGATGTTGGATATTAAAAAATTGACTTTTATTTTAAAATTTATAAAATAATACAAATGGATAATGATGATGAATCGCGATAAAACTTTTTAGATTGACATTGTATAATAATTAATGAGTTTCTATTGATATAAATCAATATAGAGGACTTTGATTTCATTTAGATATGTCACCTCATAACCTTTAACTTTAGTAAGTAATTTAAATGGCAATTTACAATTATAGAGATACCAGTACATATTTTTTTGTTAATTTATCAATATATTTTTTATTTTATTGTTTATTCATTTATTTGTCATTCAATTTGACCATAATTCAAGTTTTTTAACGATACAATAGGCAATTTCTAATATTGATATTTCTGCTTGCTTAATAAATAAGTCACCTAATCCATGACGAAAAAATAAAATGAAGCAACAAAAAAAATTGATAAAGGAAAGAAGAGTAGGGGTAGAAATGTCATGATAGTGGTAAAAGAGCAAGTTCCAGAAAACGAAATCAACCTAACGTAATCTATTGAAAATTGGAAATGTGGATTTGATAATAAAAGGAAAGCAAATAAATAATACGGCGCACAAAGCCACGTGACACGGAACCAGATACACGCCATTACGATGGGAAAAAGAGGAAGCTTTGTGTCTTTGACGGTACCATGTCTTAATCAGTGACGTCCACATTTCACAGGTGCCACAGTATTCTTGTTCCTATGTTTCCATGACTCTGCATAAATAAATTTTATTATTTCAACTCTTTTTTTCTTTACGTTTCATCCTTAATGTATTCATCTCAATCATAGGCTTAGACTTTAGGTAAGCAACTCCTCCTAAATACTAATAATTTTACATTAATATGTTAATACTACTAATATGAAAAATGAAAATACCTAAAGATTCATATTGAACCGAAAGATAAAGTGGAGTGAAAAGAAAAGCAAAGAAAATGAGAGATGGAAAAAAGGTTTAAAAGCAAAGATGTAGTACTAGAGAGCTTGGAGAATACGGTGGGTCCGTGGGCTCACTTTGTAAGAGTAAGATGGGATCCACAATCAGTGGTGGGGTAGGTCATAAATTTATCTTTGTAGTGTGTGCTACTTTGAGCAGAGCAGGATGGTATCGCGCCATGCCTGTCTTTGTCAACCAACTGACCATATCGTATTATTGTACGTGTATAACCAGCTCATTTTGTCCTTCTGGTTAAAGGCGTAACTATCAAGAATTAGCACACCAACTAAAAAATTCCAACGGTCGTGTACCATTGTCAAGCATTAGACTCTTCTAACAATAATTAACCCTCTAATTGATTAGATTATGGAAACTAAGAAAATTGATATAAATATTAGATTTATTAATATTTTATGTTGTTTTTACAAAGTTAGTATCATTTAAGAAAGGTAATTCATCCGTAACAAAATATAAACAAAGTTTGATGATATAAGTTGTAATAAAATATAAGCAAAAAAGTTTACTTTTAATACTATATATATTTAATGATAATATTCTAAAAATACTCTTAATTTAGTTTAATTAGTTATATTAACTGCAACAAGTTTCCATACCACTCATGTTTATATTGAGGGATTAGACATTGTAGTTCAAGGGTGATATGTTTTTAACCTTTTAAATAATACTATCTTTTCTTTATTCTATTTGGTTTATAAGGGTAATGATGTTTTTAGTTTTTAAAAATTATTTTATAAATTAATTTTAAAATTAATTTTGAAGAAAAATAAATAAAAGAGAATATATTTGTTAATTTTATTTTTGAAAACTCTTTTAAATTTATATAATATTACAAAATTATCATTAATGACGAGTGTATTATTTTTTTTCTTCTTCTAAATTCCAAAACTAAAATCCAAAAATCAAAAATTCTAAAATTTATTTTAGTTTTTTAATTCTTAAAACTTTTAAATAGAGAATAGTATTGTAAAATCAGGGGCGGTCCTGTGGGGGTGCGAGGAGTGCTACCGCATAGGGCCTCCGACTTTTTAGGGCTCCGAATTTGATAGATAGGTCAATATAAATATAAGAGTAACGAATATATATCACTAATTTCATTTTAATATATAATTGTAGTGTAGCTTAGTAGTGACCATACTATTTAGGTTGTAATACAACCTGGGCTCAATTCCTTGTTCTTACATTTTATGTATAGTTTTACTTTTATAAAAAAATATCACCACATTATTTTTAAATTTAATTTAATGTTGCAATTAATTTAATAAATATTTTCTTTTATTAATAAATTGAAGTATATCCTACGTTTTTTTTACCGAGATAACCCACTTTTTCGAAGAAATTCCCAAAATACCCCACTTTTAGGAGGAGGCGCCAATTGGATTGGTGACCCCTCTTAAAAATTGCAAGGAGGCGCCAATTGGATTGGCTAGGGCAGCCAATTGGATTGGCTAGGGCACCTGCCCTAGCCAATCCAATTGGCGCCTATGTGTTATTTTTAAGAGGAGGCGCCAATTCAATTGGAGACTCCCTTAAAAAAGCCTCAAATGAAAAAACCTCCAACATGAAAGTTGTAGATCTTTTTAAGACAATGAATTTGGATATAAATTTTGCATCATTTGGATTTTTTATGAGAAAGTTATGGGCAGTTGAAGTTGGACTTCTGAGTTTTTGAACTGTTATCTGACCTATAATGTTTTGTATTATTGCATGTGTTTCCTTTAGGAATATGAATTTTTGTTCAACATAACATTTGAATTAGACATCTTAAATTTTCCAATGCACTTGGTCCCAGTTCAAAATAATTAAAAATGAGTGAGTTAGGTCTTTGCGAACTTGACCCAAAATTAGGGTTTATGTCAAAACAAGTGTATGTGAATTTTGCCAAAAGTGACCAACTTCAAGCCCTTCTGTTTGAATGATAAAAGCCTCAAATGACAAAACCTTAAACATAAAAGTTGTAAATCTTTTCAAGATAATGAATTTGGACTAAAGTTTTGCATCATTTGCAATTTTTATGAGAAAGGTATGGGCACCTGAACTTGGACTCTTTGACATTTTAACTGTTATCTGACCTATAATGTTTTGTATTATTGCATGTGTTTGTGTTAGAGTTATGAATTTTTGTCCAACATAACAAGTGAAGTAGACATCTTAAATTTTCCAATGCAGTTGGTCCCACCTCAAAATAATTAAAAATGAGTGAGTTAGGTCCTTGCGAACTTGACCCAAAATTAGGGTTTCTGTCAAAACATGTGTATGTGAATTTTGCCAAAAGGGACCAAATTCAAGCCCTTCAACATAACAATAACAAGCCCTTGAATTAGGGTTTCTGACCTATGATGTTTTGTATTATGATATGTGTTTATTTTAAGTAGACATCTCAATGGAGTTTCAGTCAAAACATGTATATGTGAATTTTGCCAAAATGAAGTTTAGACAAAGAAACCTAATGTTTGGAGTTTACACAAAGATAAATTTGACATAATATGAATTGATATTAATAAAATTTGGATTTTACACAAAGAATCCTAATGGTGATGACCGGGATCACCTAACCGACCTTCGGTCCCACATCCCCTAGCTACCCTAACCCTTGGCCCTAACCCACGTTGACGATTCTGCACCGGTGTTTGTTCATCTGATGGTCCAGGAGCGTCATTACCTCCTACAGGAGAAGATCCGTTGAGGTATTCAGCCAACTCAACATAGTCTTCAGTATTCAATGATGGTGTACCGGCGTAGCTGAGCTCATGACCCATGCCAGAGAAGTTGGGGTGTGGTTGACTCATGGATGGGCGACCGGGACGGTTGAAGGGAGACATGGGTGTGAATGATGGGTCTAGGAACGGTTGGAAAGGTTGTTGGGGTGTTTGGAAAGGGTATGGTTGTGGGGTGTTTTGGTATTGTGATGTTTGGGGTTCTTGGCTACGGTAGGAGGAGGGGCGGTTAGTGTTTTGGCTAAGGCGACTTTGGTAGGGTGATGGTGTGGGTGCGAAGCGATGTTCGGTCGAAGGTTGATGGTCCATTTGTTGGTGGTGGTATGGGGGATGTTCTTGGTATTGGGGTTGGGTGAATGGCATGTTTTGGTTGTATGTTTGTGTGTTTGTGGAACGGAAAGTTTGACGGATAGGTGGTTGTGAGTAACCGGGCTGAGAATGTTGTTGGGGGTTAGATATGGATCCTTCTTGTGTGTAACTTTTCTGGCGTGGGTCGTAGAGGTACATATCATCGGCGATGAATTGAAATCCAACCGATCTATACCAAGCCATATAAGTACGACTTGGTTTTACCTCATTTGGCATGACTGCGTCAGTTAAGACATGGTCATGACGGTGCTTCCACTTGCGATACTCTGATCTTGCGAAGGTTTGCCAAGGGTTGTAGTTCCATTGGTCGTTCACTTTACGCATATGCCATTCTCCTAGGCTAGCTGGGGGGTCTGGGATATTCTGGACCATACCGAACTGCAGCTTCACACGATCGGTGTTGTGCATCTCCACTGTTGTAAATCGTATTATCGGTGTGCATGTTGTCCATACGGCTGCGTCTTCAGGGTTGATCTGATGCTCATGATCCATATTAAGGTATGGACGCCAAATGAACTGAAATGTTAAAGACGATAGGATTTAAATGAATGTAGAAAAAGTCAACATAATATGACGAATTAATGAAGTTATTTTGCTTACGTCTGTCGGTCGAAGGTGATCCAACAGGTTGCGATACTGAGTAATACAGTGTCTCGGACATCTGCTGTAATTCATACCACGTGCCGACCATCTACACCAAAAAGTTAAAATAAATTAGTTATGGGTACTAAACTGTAAGGAAGGAAGTAAAGATATAGCAATTTAAACAACTTACTTTTTTGCATATGGAAAAGTGAAGGGGTTGTTATTGACCGGTGCTAGAGACAGTAGTCTTGACCATCCCCATGCTTGTAGCAAAACAGCACATCCAGAAAATGTAGAAGTGTCTTTGTGGGAGTTTTTGCACAACGAACTATAGAGATAAGCTAGACATGCGGATCCCCAACTATAACTACCTATTCTATCTATATGTCTAAGTAAAGGTAAGTACATAATATGCATGCTAGAACCACTACCTTCGGGAAATAAAAAGGATCATAGTAACAACATAATGTAACACCTAGTTTTGATGATTCGAGCATCTTCGGTAGAATGCTCATCTAAATAAAAACTATTATAATATGACTTTAGGCGTGAGAGTAGTATACCTTGACCTCTAGCATTATCATCTAACAAATCAGTGTTTAAAAGCTCCATGCAAATTGAATTTGCATAGTTGGTCTTACCATTAACAGCTTTGCCTTCAATTCGTAGTCCTAAAAGCATGTAGACGTCTTCTAACGTCACGGTACACTCACCGGTTGGAAACCAAAATGTGTGTGTCTCTGGCCTCCATCTTTCGCATAAGGCTAGAATGAACTTGTTATCTATAGACCAAGACATAATCTTGCTAATGTGACCAAAACCGGCGAGTTCAACATAAGGTTGAATCATCGGGTCCATTGGGACAAATTCGTGGACTCGAGTTCGAAACCTTGATACATCCTATAATAGAAATAATGTAACACTTGACTAAGTTGGTATTTCAAAATAAAATAGGGTTGGTGGAGATGAAACATAAAAAATTAGTATAAGAAAAAACTTACGTATGTTGCGATGTTTGCAACTGTTCCTCTGTGTGCTTCGCCCATTGTGAGTAAAGACATATTGTTGGGGAGTTGGTGTAGATGAAATTGGAAGATTTTGTTGAAGATGAAATTGTAAAAGAAGTAATGTAGATGAAGTAGTGAGAATGTTGGTGTGGAAGAATTGTTGATGGTGGAGATGAATTTATAGGCAAATGGAGGAGAGCATAAAAAATTGTGTTTGCATGGTGTCTCCACCTCATTTGGCGACCATGTACAATAATAAAGAAGGGGCGCCATTCAAATTGGCGACACCATAGGGTACATGCATGCAAGGCTAGTTCTGAATGCTTGGTTTCGAGGACTGACTCCATGGGGGCGCCATTCAAATTGGCGACCATGTGCAAGCCTTAAGTGTAGGCGCCAAACCAATTGGCGCCACCTTCTGCATGTCTGACACGTGGCACTGTTGTCTCCTGCATGCTGAACAACTCACTTATGGATGGCTTGCATGATTGACACATCATCTCTAACCATCTTAGGTGTCCGACACGTGTCTGTCTTGTCTCCTGCATGCTGATGACTAACTTCTTGATGGCTTGCCTGGTTGACACATCATGTCTGACCATCTTAGGTGTCCGACACGTGGTTGTCTTGTCTCCTGCATGCTGATGACTAACTTCTTGATAGCTTGCATGTCTGACACATCAACTCACACTGTCTTGCCTGACTGACACATCATCTCAGACACGTGGCTCTCTAGTATCCTGCATGCTGAAGACTCACTTCTTGATAGGTTGCCTGTCTGACACATCAACTCACACTGTCTTGCCTGACTGACACATCATCTCAGAACTGTCTTACATGTCCGACACATGGCTATCTTGTCTCCTGCATACTGAAGAGTCACTTCTTGATAGCTTGCCTGGTTGACACATCAACTCACACTGTCTTGCAGATTGACACATCATCTCAGTCACATGGCTCTCTAGTATCCTGCATGCTGAAGACTCACTTCTGTCTTGACTAGCTAGCATGCTTGACACATCAACTCACACTGTCTTTCATGACATACACATCAACTCATGACTAGCTAGCATGCTTGACACATCAACTCACACTGTCTTGCATGACAGACACCTCATCTCAGAACTGACTTGCATGCTTGACACATTATCTCAGAGTAGCTTCAATGTCCGACACATCATCTCAGAACTAGCTAGCATGTGAGAGACTGATACCATCTATTTAAGTGTCTTACTATCAACATCCAAGACACTTCACTCACATTCATCTGCACTTGCAAAATAGTTTTCATCTCCAAAATGTCATCTTCATCATTATACAGTGTCAACGTTCACTACAACGGTGAAACTTTTGAGTCTGAGCTTCATGGTTTTTGTTTTAGAAACACTGATACCGTTAGAGTCACGATGAAGAGAAATGCAACCTTTTTGCATTTGAAAAAAAGAATACAATCCTTTATAGGATCAGGTATTGTGTCAAAGATGACATATCAAAATCCTATATTTTTTTAGAATGGTCAATGCAAGTTTTTCCCCCTTAAGATACGAGACGATGAAGATGTTCAAAACATGTTTCTTAGTCATGAACATTCAGGCATGGATTGTATCGAGTTGTACATTACTCTACAACCATGTATACCGTCTCAACAGTCTCAACTAACCGATCAGGATGCAGCTGGTGAAGATGCTGCAGATGATGCACAATGGTCAGATGAACTCAACCCAGAAGCAGAAGTAGAAGTCGACGTTGTTGATGAAGAAGAAGAGGAGACTGAGATACAGGTTGATCACATCCTGAACAACGACGATGAAGATGAGGCTCAACCACCACCAATACCTCCTAGTCATGCCTACAATCCTCCTCAACATATGACAAATATGGATCTTCACGACGATGAAACGTCCGACAGTGTCTTCTATAATCCGTATCCGAGACCAGTAGGCGAATTAAAGGTGGGAGACATGTTTCGTACCAAAGAAGAATGTGTCTTGGCAATCAAAAAATTCCACATGAACAACTTTGCTGACTTTACAGTGAAACGCACTGATGCTAGAAGGTATGTTATCGAATGTCGTAACATGCTTTGTAAGTTTCGTTTGGCTGCATCTTACAAGAAGAAAAATGACTCTTGGGAGATCGCTTCAATAGACCCACCACACAGTTGCGTTGCAACTAACGTTGAACAAGATCACCGTAAACTGAGCACATCTTTGATATGTCAAGACATTCTGCCATTGGTAAATAAAGACCCATCAATGAAGGTGAGTATAATTATATCCCATATCCGAACAACATATAATTATACTCCATCTTACAAGAAAGCATGGATTGCGAGGACAAAGGCTGTTGAACAGGTTTTCGGCAACTGGGAGGATTCATTCAAGGAATTACCACGGTTTTTATGGGCACTAAAAACTTATGTCCCAGGAACTGTGGCAATTCTAGAGACAGTGCCAGCAATGATGCCAGACGGAACCTGTGCTACAGGTAATAGAATATTTCACCGTCTCTTTTGGGCATTTGACCCGTGCATCAAAGGTTTCGCTTTCTGCAAACCTCTCCTGCAAATTGATGGCACCTGGTTATACGGAAAATACAAGGGTACTTTGCTCATGGCAGTTGCACAAGACGGTAACAACAATGTATTTCCCATTGCCTTTGCTCTTGTTGAAGGTGAAACGGCTGATGGATGGGGTTTCTTTCTTCGACATCTCAGAACGCATGTCGTTCCACAAGCCAATCTATGTTTGATTTCAGATAGACATGCTGCCATTGAAAGTGCCTACAACAACCATGACAACGGATGGCATGATCCTCCTTCTACACATGTCTACTGTATCAGACACATTGCACAAAACTTCATGCGTGCTATAAAAGATAAGAATCTTCGCAAGAAGGTGGTGAATGCTGGGTATGCTTTAACTCAACCGTCATTTCAATATTATCGTGATGAGATTCGACTGTCTAATGAAGACGCGGGGAGATGGATAAATAACATCCCAGTAGAGCAGTGGACAAGAGCATTTGGCGGTGGTTGTCGATGGGGCCACATGACAACAAACATTGTGGAATGCATGAACGGGGTTTTCAAAGGGATTCGAAATCTGCCAATAACCGCCTTGGTAAGATCAACCTATTATAGGTTGGCTTCTATGTTCGCAACCAGAGGTGAAAGATGGAGTGCCGTGTTAATGTCCGGATAAGTATTCAGTGAGTGTTGCATGAAGGTCATGAAAGAGGAGAGCATGAAAGCTACGACACACGCTGTAACAGTGTTTGACCGTCATAGACAAAATTTCAGCGTCCAGGAAACAATGGGCAACAACGAGGGGAGACCAAATTTAGCCTACGCTGTTAGACTACACAAAAGTTGGTGCGATTGTGGAAAATTTTAGGCCTTCCGCATACCTTGCTCCCATGTCATTGCAGCATGCGCTTATACTCGTCAAGACGCTTACACCCATTTATCTGATGTGTACAAGGCCAACACCATCATGAATGTATATAGTCAAAGCTTTTCAGTACTACCAATGGAGGATTACTGGCCTCCATATGAAGGAGATATTGTTTGGCACAATGAACAGATGCGTAGAAAGAAGAAAGGAAGGCCAAACAGCACACGTATCAGAACAGAGATGTATTCCACAGATAAAATGATAAGATTATGTAGTATCTGTCGTCAACCAGGACACAACAAAAACAACTGTCCCAATCAAGGAGCATCATCTAGATCTTAAGATTTTTGTAACATTTTATTTAGATCTTAAGCTTTTTTTAACATTTTATCTAGATCTTAAGCTTTTGGTAACATTGTATTTCTGTAACAATCGATTATTATATATCATTAAGTTCTTGTTACAACGAGTTTCATAACCAACATCAGTACAAAACATCTGAAAACATAAATAATTCTAACTGATTACAACAATCAAATTAATGTCGTCTCGACCGAACATCATTTCCCTAGCATCCTTATCAGTCTTCATTCACACCCAACCAAAGATACTGTCAAGTCTCTCAATACTTCTGATTTTTTCCCCTTCTGGTATTTTCTCGTCTAACCATCGAACCAGCTCCCTCTTCAGTTGATCTAACATGGTGATGTTCCAAAACAGCATCACCAATTGAGGTTTGTCTCTCGCATAAATCACCTTACCGTATCGACGACGAACACCAAACATGATAGCCAAATGATTATATCAGTTGTGGAACAATAGGTCACATAACGCATCTATTTATAAGACAAAAAAGGCATTTTATGAGGGACTCGCCAATTGAGTTGGCGACTCCTCTTAAAACCTACACATAGGCGCCAATTGGATTGGCTAGGGCATCTGCCCTAGCCAATCCAATTGGCGCCTCCATTCAAGTTTTAAGAAGAGTCGCCATATGAACAACTTTCATGTTCATCAAAAATCCATTTGAAACTTGGAAGCTCATCATTCATTTCAAAACATTATAGGTCATTTTGACAGAAACCCTAATTTTGGGTCAACTTCGCAGGGACCTAACTCACTCATTTTTAATTATTTTGAGGTGGGACCAAGTGCATTGGAAAATTTAAGATGTCTACTTCAGTTGTTATGTTGGACAAAATTTCATAAATCTAAAAGAAACACATGAAATAATGCAAGACATTATAGGTCATTTTGACAGAAACCCTAATTTTGGGTCAACTTCGCAGGGACCTAACTCACTCATTTTTAATTATTTTGAGGTGGGACCAAGTGCATTGGAAAATTTAAGATGTCTACTTCAGTTGTTATGTTGGACAAAATTTCATAACTCTAAAAGAAACACATGAAATAATGCAAGACATTATAGGTCAGATTACAGTTGAAAAACTCAGAAGTCCAACTTCAACTGCCCATAACTTTCTCATAAAAAATCCAAATGATGCAAAATTTATATCCAAATTCATTGTCTTGAAAAGATCTACAATGTTCATGTTGGAGGTTTTCCATTTGAGCCTTTTTTAAGGGAGTCGCCAATTGGATTGGCGCCTCCTTGCAATTTTTAAGAGGGGTCGCCAATCCAATTGGCGCCTCCTCCTAAAAGTGGGGTATTTTGGGAATTTTCCTGAAAAGTGGGGTATTTTGGGAATTTTTTCGAAAATGTGGGTTATCTCGGTAAAAAAACCTATATCCTATCCAGCCGCCTATAATCTAAATAAATTATATTTAAATTTATTTAAAATTTAACATCGCAATTAACCTAATTAATTTTTTTTTCTTTTATTAATATATTTTATAGATCTATGAAAAATTTTGAGATGTAATTTTGAAAATATTTATATTTTTGTATCATTGTGAATCGCTACATTAATAAATTTGAAATAGTAATTGTGAGACTTTGAAAACTTATAATTTTACATTGTTGATTGTTTATTAAATAAAACACTCCACTATTAATATTGTGGAAATTGTTCAAAGAATTATTTTCTTTTATTAAATGGTATAAACTTTTTTTATAAATCGAAGATGGTAAGAGAAGAAAGACGCGAATAACTAAACTTCGATAAATCAAATTTCTACATAGTATTTTTTTATCATCTTTGTCTCTATATATTTAATTTTATTTACAATTAAATAAAATATTTTTTTTAATTTGTTGTGTTTTCATCTATTAAATATCTAATTTTAAAATAGAACAGGGCCTCCAAATTGATTGGGACGGCCTTGTATAAAATTAGACAATCAAACAAGTTTTATTGTTTTCAAATTTTAAAAATTTAAAAATAGTTTTATAAAATCAAATAAAACATGTCCTAAATCTTTAGATTTGTTTTTCGCCACATCATTAACTTGATGTGTGAGAATAAGTTGAATTTTTTCATATCATGCAAAATATCACAATGCATTCTTTTAATAAAAAATTTAGATAAGAGTTAGAATATGATGTCACTTGTTGACCAAAAGACTTCAAATATAAAACAGAAGTGAATTGTGATATAAAAGTTTTGAAAGACTTAATACAATAAATCATTTTTTAAATTTGATTTTTATAAAAAGTAAAAATAGGAGAAAAACAAAAAAAATAAGTACAAAAAATAAAAAGTATAGAGATCATAAAAGAACACACTAGGTTTTATTTTGGTTCGTCTAAAAACTATGAGCCCTACGTCCAATCGCCAATAAATCACCATGAAAATTTTCATTATCATAGAATTTTTAATAAAGCCCACAACCTAACACTCATCATTTATCTCACATTCAACTTTCAACCTTTGTACTTAATCATAGTTCGAGAGAATGATTCTCTTTTGGTGTTACAATTATGGATAAATAAAAATTCAGCAGTGAATTACACAAATCTCAATATAATGGTTTCTTCTCTAAATTTCACTTTTTTCTTTGCATGTCCCTAATTTCATTTCTCTCCCCTCCAAGACTCAATTCTTCTCATTTCTTCTCCCTTTCACAAATATTAAAATTACTTTTTTTATTATTATTATTTTAGAATGGTATATTGTGATAAATATTGAGGTATAATGATTTAGAATGGTGGTTGAATAAACATTTCTCCAATAAAAAAGTTTTGAAAAAGTTTTTCAAAGTCAGAGTTTAAAATGTGAGAGAGCGGAAGTTTAAAAATATTTTAAAAAGGAATTTCTTGATTGAATTGATGTTCAAATGATTCCAATAATGACAAAATGATAATGAGTCAATTAATTAACAATGTAATGGTTAATCTAATTAAATACAATCAAATAGATTTGAATAGAATTTGATTAATTAATCCAACGATCTATAATTACAAATTTCGAGAATAATCACTAGAAAAAAATGTTTAGTAAGCTAGATCTAACACAAATCTCAACTTAAACATCAAATCATATAGGCAATAAAATTTTAATTACATGCAAACTAGAAAACAATTAAAACCTAAGAACATGCACAATTTATGCATATGAGAGAGAGAGAGAGAGAGAGAGAGAGAGAGAGAGAGAGAGAGAGAGAGAGAGAGAGAGAGAGAGAGAGAGAGAGAGAGAGAGAGAGAGAGAGAGAGAGAGAGAGAGAGAGAGAGAGAGAGAGAGAGAGAGAGAGAGAGAGAGAGAGAGAGAGAGAGAGAGAGAGAGAGAGAGAGAGAGAGAGAGAGAGGAGAGAGAGAGAGAGAGAGAGAGAGAGAGAGAGAGAGAGAGAGAGAGAGAGAGAGAGAGAGAGAGAGAGAACCAATACTTATACAGGTTTGATGTGTCGTCCTCACTTGCACCCAGTTCAATCTCCAAAGAAAAGTCATAGAAAATGCTTTAATCTTCCAATAATTTGAAATTTACAAGTGTCTTTTGATAGAATAGATTATCATAGACAAATTGAAACCTTAAAGAGAACTGCTAAAAAACACGTATTTAAATCTTGATTCTCCTTTTGTTGTACATAACTCATTAGGTTGCAAATATTTCAAGATCTTCAATCATGATCAAATCACCTTTTCAGAACCAAAGCACTTAAAGATTTCATCCACAATGATATTCACACGATTCTGCCAAAATATCCTTGTCAATGTCTTTGAACTCGTTGAAGGAGCTAGAAACTCCAAGATTTCATCTGCAATAATCTTCACTCGATCTTACCAAAATTTCCTTGGATAAGAAACTCTTTTCTCTTCATTGGATGTCAATCTTTAGAAAATGCAATCACATTCTGATTCTTCAAATTGAAAAACAACAATCATCACAAGAACATTAGAACACCTAACGAATCCTTTCACTACTATACCTCACACTTTCTCCTCGAGTTTAGTAATACTCGACAATGGTGATTTTGGTTAGAGATTGAAGATGAATTTTTCCAAAAAAATATCACATAACACTTGTTCACGACTCAAGAAATCAACATTCAAGGAAGTTTTTCATCAAGGTTAATTTGAGAGCAAACTTGTGTGATTGACAAAACACTAAAAAAAATTCAAAGATTATGAAAGTATATTTTCTATGAGAGAAAGAAATTTATTTTTATATGTGCTAGAGATAAAGCAAAAACTAGGTGTAAAAACAACACTTTGATTCAAATCAAATGCATCAATGATGATTCGAATCAAGTGATAGAGTGATTTGAATCAAGATGAGAAAATCAAAATTTTGCTTGTTTGATTCGAGTCATGTCATGAGTAATGTGATTCGAGTCAAGCCAATATATGACTCGAGTTACATTTTCCAAATTAAAGTTCTTTTTGGGAATTCAAATCAATCAAGGTCTAGAAGGAACTTATATTTACCAAAGCAAGTATACAAAAGAACTTCTGAAGAAGTTTGATATGGATCATAACAATCTAGCCAAGACTCTAATGCATCTAACTTGCACTTGGGGAAAAGATGAGGAAAGTAAAAAGGTAAAACAAAAGGTATACATGGATTGATTGGTTCTCTCTTATACTTAATTTCTTATAGACCCGATATCTTGTTCAGTGTATGTTTGTGTACTAGATTCCAATCAGTTCCTAGAGAATCCCACTTAACAGTTGTTAAGAGGATCTTTAGGTATCTTAAAGGTACTACAAACCTTAGTTTGGTTTATAAGAAATCAGAAGATTACAAGTTAGTAGGTTATTGTGATGTTGATTATGTTGGATATAGACTTGAAAGAAGAAGCATACGTGAAAGCTGTCATTTTTTGGGTGACAATCTAATCTCATGGTCCAGCAAAATACAATCAACCATTGCATTATCAACATCAGAAGCTGAGTACATTGCAACAACTGGATGGAGCACTTAGATTCTCTGGATGAAGAGACAACTAAAAGATTATCAACTAAAAGAGAGTAACATACGTATCTTATGTGACAATACTTCTGATATCTATTTGTCTTGGAATCCCATCTTACACTCTAGGGTTAAATACGTTGAGATAAAATAACACTTTATCAGAGACTCTTCTAAAGGAAATTTTAGACTTAAAATTTATTGATACAGAGCATCAATGGACTCATATCTTTACAAAACCCCTTTATGGAGATAAGTTTGTTTTTATTTTGAGGAATTTAAAAATGGAAAATCATCTTGGTTAAATGATAAATCTCAATATGTGTATCCTCTGGATGGCTAAAATGTGATTCTGGGAAACGTGACTCTGAATTAGTTAGTCATACGAAGTTAGGAGATTCTCTGGTCTGAAGGTCCTAAGTCAAAATCCCTCTGAGGACTTTATTTCTTCTAGACTCTAAGTTATATTAATGTTTAAAACCAAGTGATATTGTTGTGGCTAAGAAGTGAGACAGTTGTCCAACAATTTCTTTCAGTCGTCAAAAATGCGTGAATGCCCTTTGGGAGTTATTTTTTTGGTAAAATAAATTCATGTATTGGTGCCCTCTATGTCATTAAGTCGTGTATTTTAAAAACATGCTTTAATCAAACAACTTTTCTATTTAAACTCACTCTTACTCACATCTCACATGTCACTGCATTCACAACATATACTTTAAATGTTTTAGTTCTCACCAAAACTCGTTTTCTCTCAAACCTGCAACTCTAACTCTAAAATGGATGATCAATAAAGTACTGCTAATATGGACAAAATGTTTCCATAAATTACATTATCAATACCGGTTACTAACCTAGGAGTTCTTTGTGAACCAATCGTGGATTTTAGTAATTTGAAGCTCAACATGATTGAGGAAATGTTGTCAACCATTTTAGCCAAACTAACACCCCCACCTATATTTTTTTTCTATATCTTGTTTATCTATTTTTATTATTTTGTATTTTTCTTTCTCAATCAATATTAGTAGTTTTCAAGCTTTATCTATATATATATTTTTTTCATTGATGACAAAGGGGGAGAAATAGATAACCAAATAAGATTTTGACTTATTTTTATCCTATGGTTCATACCAAACATTCAACAATCATATGGATTAAGTTTTGAGATTATTGTGCTTATTGAATTTTCTGCTAAATAATTTTTTCCTAAGTCTTAACTCAGGGGGAGCTTGCAAGCCTCACTTTGTGTACTTCATCTAAGAAAATTTTGAATATCTAAAATTCAAGGGAAGCTTTCAAACCTAACTCTTAGTTAATTATTTATTAAGTAAAAAGTGTTCATCAAAAATACTTGTGTTTGTCATCATAAAAAAGGGGGAGTTTCTTAGAGCACTTTTTGTTCTACATCTACAGTCCTTAATTATTAATGATAACAGAATATAGAGAATACTTTTATACACTAATAGTTTCATTAAGTGTGCATATTCTTAAGACAATGAACGCAGACTCTGGACAAAGTAGACTATGGACAAATCAGACTATGTACAAAGCAGACTCTGGACAAAGCAGACTCTGGACAAAGTAGACTCTTGACAAGAGACTCTAGACTATAGAATTCAATAAATTCTAAAACAAAGTTGCAATACGAAGAAGTGTTTGTTTGATGGTCAATCATCTAGATAACCAAGACAACGATTCTACAACAAACAATCCAGATTTACTCTGATAAATCAAGCCTCATTTTCACTAGACTCTAAAGTCTAATATTCAAGGCTTTAAACTCTAATCAAGCTTTAAGTCGTCTCACATATGAAGCCAATGATTTAGAGAATAATTGAAAGAATATTCTTGGAGATAGTATATTTAAGCGGCAAAATCAAATGTTTCTTTAAAAACGATAAATATGCTGGAATTCTTAAGGAATGTACTATCAACAGATCTCCATAATTCATGGCTTAACCTCATACCATTATTATAGTTGTGACTTTGAAAAAGTTTCCTATTCTATCCTACAACGGTACTATTCATCATATACTTAAAGAGGACAAGGATTTTGAAGAAAGAGAAGAACAAGAATAACAAGATAAAAAATAGAGAAACTTTGGTTAAATTCCTTAAGGGACTAAGTTTAGTCTGCAGCCTCGATAAGTCATTGACAATTCATCTTTGACTTTGTAATCTGATTTATTAGCGGATTAAGTCCTTGTGAGAAGGCAAAACCGCTTTAACGAGTGGATTGGATTAGTTAGTTAATAGTGAACCAGTATAAAAATCTTGTGTATTTCAATCATTGTTGTTCTTGTCTTCGGTTTGCAAAAAATGTCATATAAGAAACCCAATTCAAACCCATATTTCTTGTGTTTCTTGAACCTTCACGTTTCTAAAACTAAAGTCATTTCTATGAATATTCAGTTATATAATTCAAACATGATAACGAAGGTTCTAGTTGATATTAGAAGAGATGATGTTCGAGTTAATGTTGGAAGAGTTGACGTTTAAAATAGATGATGTTTGAGTTTATGTTGGAAGAGTTTTGATGAAAACCGCCTAGGGTTTTTGTGACGAGAATGACAATGAAGTTAGAGTGTTTGTTAATAGGTAAATGAAAAGTTAGAGTCTAGTTCTATGAAATATTCATGCAATAGAAAAAACACATTTATTTTTAGGCAAAACTGGGGGAATATATTAATTAAAAAAATAGAAAAATCTCATAGCGTCATATTCTGGGAATTCATTTAAAATAATTATAACTTTGGTTTTTAGACAAAACCGGGGTAATAAATTAATTAATAAATAAAAATAATATAAAATATAAAACAAAAAGGCATTTGAAAATGTTGATGTAAAATATATTACCCCTCAGTTAGGGCTGCAAATGAGTCGAGTCGAGTCGAACCCGTCGTCAGCTCGACTCGACTCGATAAGAATTGGTTTAGCTCGGAACTCGACTCGAGTTCGACACGAACTTTTTTTTAAGCTCTAACTCGACTCGTTTTAAGTTCTTGAACAACTCGGTTCAACTCGTTAGATTCAGTTTGTTAGGTTAAGTTTGTTTACTTCACGGACTAAAAAGTTATTTTTTAAAGTTTAATTTTTTTATATTATATTTGACATTTTAAATTATTCTTTTTAAAGGGAAAATATTAAAATAAAATAAAGCTTTCAAGAGATAAGTATTTTTTAAAATATTTAATTTGATAAGTTAAAAGGTTAAAATCTATACATTATTTTTTTAAATGATACTATTGAGATATATGATTTAAAAATATTATATATATATATATATATATATATATATATATATATATATATATATATATATATATATATATATATATATATATATATTATATATATATATATATTATATATATATATATATATATATATATATATATATATATATATATATAAAACCGAGTCGACTCATGAACCTAACGAGTCGAACTATACATAGCTCAAGTTCAGCTCATTTATTTTACGAACTTAGTTTTGAGCTCAAGTTCGACTCATTTGGTTCATGAACCAAGTCCAACGAATTAATTATCGAATCGAGTCTCGAACTATTTTAGAGTTAGTTTGGTTTATTTCCAGCCCTACCCTCAGTTGTCAAATATAACCGAGGGTAATGCAAATTAAAAATAAATAAAAAAGGGAAAATGGAAAAGAGAAAGATGCCATGTGACCCTAAAACAAATAAAAATAAAAATAAAAATAAAATATAAAATACAGTAACTAGGATTTGAAGTGATATCCTTCATAGTTATATTCCCTTGGTTTTAGTAATAACCGAGGGTATATATTATATATATTTAAAAATAAATAAATGATGGTGCTGCTAGGACATATACCTCGTTATTGGTGGATCGATGTGAAACCTTTGTCATGAAATGTATTATTTGTAGTAGTGTTAACTACAATAACCTTTTCTTCTAAAGTGTTAGAGATACATAATTGATCATTAACAAGAGATGCATGCTCATCTTTCAAGGATTCTAAAGAACTTTTAAGTTTTAAGATTTATTTCATAAGTTTCAAAATCATTTTATTTTGGAGAGAAATTTTCTTAAAAACATTTAAGGCTTCATCATGTATTTCATTAAAAAGTTTCAAATAACTCATTATAAGAAGGAAAAGAATGTGTGTTAGAGCCACTAACTTCCAAGTCTCTTCACTTGTGTCGCCCCATCAAACAAATATTGGTTACTTCTTCATCTGAACTTGTATTAAAAGAGGAAGAATCTTCATATTCTTCCCAAGGAATGTATGTCTTACGTGAAGGTGTGAAAAACACAATAAGAGGGGTTTGAATTAGGTTTTAAAAACAAAAGCTTTTTACCAACTCAAAGACACCACACAAAACTAATAACAAAGAGATAAAAATATAAGTATTTTTATCCTGGTTTGCTTGAAATCAAAGTTACTTCAATCTACCCACTAAGGTGATTTCACCTTATACCCAAGGACTTAATCCACTATAACTAAACAAATTACAGAACAAACACAAAGAACGACTTCCTTCATCTTCTCAAGGATCCGACTAGAACCTAGTGTCCTTAAGGAAGTACAAACAAATAATTTGAATTAAGCTTTTGTATTACAAGTTACTTCTACACAAGCAGATTTTACACAAATGAAATACAAAACACTTAAAGAAAAAATGTGTACAAAGTTGGAAGTTTTTTCACGTAGAAAATAGACTTTTCAAGTTGTAGCAATAACGAGCATTAACAGCTTTTTTCAAGTCTCCAAGTCCCACTTATATAGCATAATTGTTGGAGGGCAATACAGGAATACCAAAAGAGCAGTTGTCCACTAACGGATTAGTGACAGGTGCGAAGAATAATATTGTCCATCATCTACGTTTTCAGGTGGAAAGAATATTTTTGATTCGTACCATATACTATTTGATCACATATCTTTTGATATTGTCTTCAAATTCATTAGCTTCTGATGAACAATTGATGAAACATGAAAAGAAGAAACACACAACTGAAATCAGAATCTTCAGAATCTGTAGTCAGAACCTTGACCGTGTCAGTGTCTAGCTTGAGATCTTCAGAGTCTTCAGCTAAGTACCCAAACTTCAGAATCTTCAGTTAAGTAACAAAAATCTAGAAGCTTTCCATTCTTCATAAGCTTGATAACTAGAGTCACATGCAGAAGCAGAAGCGGTGAGAACATTGCAGCAACAACATAGTGTCTTTCCAAAACTTTTCAGGAGTGAATCAGTGCAGAAGCAAAAAAAACATTGCAGTAACAACAAGGCGTCTTTCAGAACTTCTTAGAGTGATACAACGCAGAAGCGGAATTCAAAACAAATGTTCAGAAACTGATGATGTTGCACGTCATAAACTCAAAATCAAATCTGGTTGTTAAAGTTAGACAATAACAAACCATTAGAGTACCAAAATTGTTCTCACATAAAAACTACATTGTTATCATCAAAACTCAAAGGTATAAATGCATAGCCAAATCTTGTTCTAACATTACATCATTTTCCTTAGATCTTGGACTTGTAGAATGGTTTATCGCTTTTGTAATTTTTCAAACATGAATAATAATTTTTGTAAAGTCCTTATTTACCATATCCAGAGTAGGGATTTTTTTTTCATTATTTTTATCTTCATTTCTCCTTGGTTGGTTAGATTTTCTGAATTTCACTAAGTTTTTATCTGAATGCTTTACAATGTTTCTCTTTATGTATTTTTTGTAGCGTCTTACAAATAAACCCATATCTTCTTCTTATGAAGAATCTTCATCAATATTATCTCCATCTTCCTCTACCTTGGCCTTTGAAGTGGAGGTCTTCAAGGAGATGTTTCTCTTTTCTTCTTTAACTTTCTTTCTTTTCCAGATTTGTTTCACTTGCTTCGATTATTTTTAACTCATGTTCATGCTCGTTAAACTTTCCAAATAGGGTAGATATATTAAGTGATTTAAGATAATTAGAGTCCTAGATACCTTCACCTTCATCCACATATTCATCACCAACTCTTCTTCTTCAAGATTACCACAAAAGCAACTCTAACCATATTCTCAGTCACGATTACCACAAATTTAACCATTTCTCTCTTTTTTTGTGACCTAGCCTCTTTCACCTTCATCTATGGAAACATCTTAATCGAATATTAAACCCATTATTGAAGATTCCACACCGACCACTCCACATGCAACCACTTCATCACCTTAACGTATTTCTTCTTCCACCATCATGAAACCACAAAATTTCTCAAAGAAAAATCAAACCCTAATAATCCTTATCAATATGACATGCTTAAAAATTTTCATGCACCTTAGTGATGATCCTGGCCTAGCCCTTCTTTCTCATTCTGTGTCCAATACGAATTATCATTCCTAGTCTAAATGTGTTAGTTTCATTATTCAATCAAAACAAATTAGGGTTCATAGATGGAACCTTAATCCTTCCTTTTGTTTCTGATCAAACTCAAGTTGCATGGGATCATTGCAACATTATGGTCTTGTTCTAGCTCACTAACTCCATAGAACGAGAAATTTCTGAGAGTATTCCATGGAGTTTACTGTGAAATTTAGTAAATAAAATAAAGTTTCATTTTACTTAAGGGATTAAGCTCGAAAAGATCCCATGACATATTTGTGTGAATCATAAGTTTTAAACAAAGTTTGACATCAAAGTCGAAATGTAAGGGAAATTGGGAATAATGACTTAAATGAAACTGTGAAATCAAAATGCAAGGAAAAAACTTAAAGAAAAATTGACTAAAACTAATTCAATGCAGCAAATGACTAAAATAAAGACTTTAATTTGTAAAAGTGAAACACATATACGTACATTCTTGACTATTTTCTCACAAACACAAAGATACTTTGAGGTTTATAGAATTTGTGTACAATTGCGGACCCCTAAATCTCAAAATGAATACTAATTATATACTAATCCTAAGTTAACCGTCTACAATGGTCTACTAAGAAAAATATGCCACATCTTCGTCTCTATACAACCTTCGCCTTCAACACACTTCCACGCATCCTTGAGTAACTATATGATCTTATCCAATTACACCTTATTCGACTGCATAGAGTAAACATCTTAGAAACTCTGAATTTCACAAAGTCCCCGAAACCAACAAAACTTCTTGGCCTCTGTGTAATTTGCAATTTCGACAAAGTTAATACTACTCTTCGATAAATCAAATTCGTCGAAATCTTCATGGCCATAACTGGCCATTTCAATTTTTCAAAAGAATCATTACTACATGATCCTTATCACACTTTTGTAATTAATGCTAGTGTAGAAAATCTGAGATAACAAATTGCCCCTCAAAATTCCATGTTTCAATTTTGAATTAAAAAGTAGAAAGGTGGCATTTTCGAATGTATTTTGACACTGTTCAAATTCTTTCGATGATGTCATCGTCATCATTACCACTTTAATTCAGATTGTTGTTTTCCAAAAGATTTTCTAATAATTTCATAATTACTCCTATTTTCTAGAAAATCATGCATTTACACATTTAATTAACTGCTTCACTCCCATAAGCTTTCCCACTTCTTGAAACATGAATCATTTAGTGTCAACACGCGTACACAAAGTGTCCATAATTAACAAGGAAAATTACTCTATAAATACCCACTTCATATTCTCTTCTCATCTTCTTCGTTTTTGCTCTCAGCATTTCACACCAAGAAACCCTTTTCTCACAACAGGCTTCAAACTTTAATAATGGCAGCAACTACCTCATCTTCCAAACTCGATCCTGGGAAAAAACCTATGGCATTCATGATTCTGCCATAAGAAGGTGATGAAGGAATACATTTCATATCCAAACCGCCAATGGCTAAAGATAAAATCTCCATTTGGCAAAAACAGGTACTCATCCCTTTTACACTTTTTGGTAAACTTTTAGCGTTCTTAGGACCGTTTCCTACAGCTAAGTTATAACCTAAGAAGGTGAAGAACTTCTTCCCAGGTTACCCTATAACCATTCTCTATGTGTTCAAAGAACACTCACTCGACTTATCTTTTATGGAAACATTTGCGTGTGTCTTTCAATCTGCTCCTCCCGCTCAAAACAAAGAGTATATTTCCCGTGCCCAGCTTAATAAAGTCCAAGGAAAAAGACAAAATCAATGGGAAGACCTAGGTATTTTTGATGTGATTCAAATATCTAGGATTGCCCTTAGGTACAACCCAACCATGCTACTCGGGTCGATCTTCTTTTGGGAGGGTTCAACTAATACATTCCAGTTTTTGTGTGGAATGCTCACGCCAACACTATTCAATGTAGCAGCCATCACAGAACTTAACCCTCTTGGAGAAACTTTCACCACCGCCATAGAAACTGACCATGCGTTTTTCTTCAAACACTTTAGCTTCAAAAATTCATCATCGACCACCATGATAAGAAAACTGAAGAAGTTTCCGACCAAGAATATATCGCCTTCTTGACTATTTGGCTTTCCTATTATGTCTTTTGCTCAGGATCTTTATAGATAGCTAATAAATACACCCCTATAGTAATCCAACTTCATAAGGGTAAAAAGATTTCTCTGGCCAAGCTACTTTTAGCTAATCTATATCAATCACTTGGAAATGCTTCTTATAAGTTGAAACACCTTCCTGAAGCCATCAAGGCATATCTTCTCTCTGGCCCTTTGTGGCTTTTACAACTCTTGTTAAGTGCTACATTCAAACCCAAGTTGCATGTAACTCAGTCAAAATCTTTGCTAGAAGAAAACGACTGCAGAAGTATCGAATGCATTAGACTTGCCTCAGTTACCCCCTATGACAACCCTTCAAAGATAACTTTTATGAAATATATCAACTTATTCCTTGAAAAAAACGTTTGTTTCAACCATGGATCCCTTGGTGGATAGATGTGTAGGCCCGACATGGTTTTTAAATAGGTTTCCTAGCATATCTCCTTCTGCTACTGTAATATTGAACTCCATTTGGGCAGCCTTCTTAACTCCGACACTCCTCTCCACTCATATCGAAACTGGATTTGTTGGCTTTGACTTTATTGGCTATTAGCCCAATCTAATGGTTAGGAAATTTGGTTTTATTCAAATGCTACCTAGCTTGCTCTATTCTTGGGATAATGAAATTTATTGGTCGAAAAGGAAACTTACCACTAAGGAATACAAAGACTGCATGGTGTTCACTCGTCAATAAGTCCTCGAATTAACTCCTTTCCAATTCAAACCATCCTTCTTTTTGAAAATATAATTTAACAACTGGTGGACGAAATACTTTCAAGGCAACATCTCTAAAGAAAACTTTCACAAGATATTGTTGACTGCCTTTTCCAACTTGCAAGAGAATCCAAAAAAAGAAAGAAGGTATATACTAATTGTTTATTCAAGTTCTTTTGTCATATGTTTCAACTACTCATATGGTTTGATTGTAGGTGAAACTGAAGCAAAAATTAACACCAATGTCGAAGGCCCTTCTGATGCTGGTGAAACCAAGAAAGATGAAGATCCCCAAAAGAAAAAGGCAAGCTCTTCCCATCTGGACATTAACTAATATCGAGATGACTCTAACATATTTTTTCCTTTCAGGATCAAAAACTTAATCCCGACTCTCCGACAACCATAAAACTCAAGAAGAAAAAGAAATCCAAAAAGACTACCTAGACACAAGTTGGTATCTGATTTCATATTTGGTGGTTTTGATGATTCAACAATTTGACCAAATCAAACTTTCTAAGTTACTCCAAAACCAATAGAAACCTTGGCTGAAGTTGAAAGTTCAGAAGATAGCAAGGAAACTCTAATCTTCTCGAGACCTAAGCCCAAGGATTTTCCCAAACCAATCGTTAATAAGAAAAAAGGCGCTCCTCAAAAACCAAACCCCCATAAGGAAAGAACCACTTCAATTGTTGGTCCCTATAACAAAGGAAAACAAAAAGAAAACCTGCTTATTCTCGATGATTTGGATGAGCAGAATTCTTGTTGAATAATTTCGTGTCTTGGTATGATGATAGTTGGACCTTTTTATAGTGCTTGAAGATGATATCGTTAGATGAGGCATTGATGCTGATATCTTGCCAATGATGGGACTTAATTGTCATTATGTTTGTTGTCCTTTCCATAGCAGTTTTAGGAGAGCACTTAATTTTATCCATATATAGATTTATACCATTTTAGAATACTTCGTTTTTAAGTCTTGATCTGATCTGATATGTGAGAGTCAGAGTGCGTGGAGTTCAGATACTTCACTCAGATCTTGTATTCTTCAGATGGTTGCTTGATGTTTTCATTATAAGCTCTTGATTAATCTTTGACTTGACGTTTCTCAGATGTAGTGAGCCTTAGAGACTTCAGATGAGAGATTTTTCAGATTCGGAAGGTCAGAGCTTTGAGTCATTAGAGCGACGTTTTTAGCTTTTAGTCCAGCTATTCTGGACTTGCTTAACGCTTAGACTTTGTTTCTTTAGATGCATTAATCGTTAGAGCTCTGCACACTTAGAGAATTTTGTCAGGGTACCAAAATGTTTCATCCTTTGTTATCATAAGTTAAGGATAAATTGTAGAATCAAAATCTTATTCTAACAATCTCCCCCTTTTTGATGATGACCAAACTACAGACTATTGATGAAACAATGATACTTTATAATAATAAAGGAAAGGTAGTTACAGAGTCAGATGTATTGTGACTCCCCCTGAGATAGGAAATCTCCCCCTAAATCTGATACTTAAGGGTTTATAGTTTCTTACCATATCTTCTTATGTTACTTAACTGGTTTCTCAGATGTTTTACTCAGATCCTTCCTGTGAGAATTTAGACAGCATAATATTTTTGAATGTAAGCGGTGCACTATGAGGCTTAGATATTAATTTCATCAGAAGGCTGTTAAATTATTTTCCCTCCTTTTTGTCAGACTCAAAAAGACTTTAACCAAAAACAATTAGCAAGAACTTCATTGGATTAAGTAAACAGGTACGAAGGCACAAAAAAAGAGAAGAACACAAGAGAAAAACATAGAAGAAATCCTAAGGTGCCGAAGGGTTTGGAGGAGGCGACATCCTCTGAAGCAGTTGAGTCAGGAGACTATAAATACTTGAGTTGACAGAGTCCTGTTGATCTAATCTGGCTCTTATGATTTGTTGTTCTTTTTTGAGTTCCTCTAGAGTCTTCAACACCAGTGGAGAAAGATTAGAGGTAGATGACTCACCCTAAGTCAGACCCACTTCCTTTGCCTTGACGAATTCTTCCGCAGCAATGCGAGCTGCTTCTTTAGTTCCAACCTTGGCTTTGGCTTCAACTTCAGCAGCAGTTGTTTCAGCGACGGCCTTTTCTTCTGCTTCTTTCTTTGATTTCTCTTCAGCTCCGAATCTTTCCTTTTCTCCAGCTTCTTGGCAAGTTTTCTCTTTTGCTTCTCTGGCCAGACGTGCCTCTAGCCTCTCTTCAGCTTCTCTGATGTATCCGTTTCTGACTTATTCAGAGAGGCCTTTCAGCTTGAATACCTCAGATGTCATCCATCTGATAACTCTATTCAAGTGATTCCTCATTTCAGAGGGATTATCACTTAGTTTGGATTTTTCAGACAGTGATATGAGCTTCTCTGTTGAAGACTTAGAAAATAAAGCAACTGACGCTTCTAGGGTGGGGAAGGTTGGTTCAGGGTCAGAAGCTGGATTGATGGTTTCTGGTGAGGTGTGGTTGGTTTCAGTGGGAGAGTCATAGATTTGTGTAATAGGGGTTTCATATGGAGGTTCAGTGGGAAGTTCAAAAGGTGAGACTGTTTGAGGTTTAGATTGTGGTTCTGTTGGATGTTTCGATGGGGAAGGTATTGAGGTTTCTAGCTCAGATGGGCTTTGATTAGAGAGGACGTTGGCTTGGAGTTGAGCTAGTGTTAGGGATGGAGGATCAGTAGGTTCTGGCTGGCCAGAGTTAGAGGATATGTCATAGTAAGGTGGAGAGGAGGGAGTTGAAGAGGGAGGTGAGATTGGTGCATTGAAAAGTAAGGCATCAGAGACGGGGAGTGTTGTGTAACACCCTTCTAAAATACCCCAAATTTTTAATTAAAATAATAAACATATATCAGAGTAATTATGCAGTTAAGGGTGTCACACAATCATTCACACCATGTTCCAAAATAACTGTCATGCTCTTTATTTAATCAATTAAACATTTGCATAAATTGCAGCGGATATAAATCAAATTAATCAAAACATGTAACATACTACATGTAAACTGGTTCAACAATCATCAACAACACAATTAAAATGTTCCCTCCCGATGTTACATCTATCAGAGCATGACCCACTAGGGAGACTACACTAGACTCCAAGCATTCGCTTCTACTCAACTCATTTCTCGTTACCTGAAAAATAGTTGTAAGGGTGAGTTCCTCAATCAATATAATAAGCATTATAGAATATAATGTCATGTTAAGTAATTTAACACATTAATCACCCTAATTGCAACATACAATCAGTAACAGCACATCAGCTCAACATCATACTCAACACCAATATAAAGCACAAGTATAATCTCAATCATACTTCATAACAACACAAACACACGTATAATATTGGAATACATCCATTCATATTATACGCCATACATACATTATGCAATGAGACTCAACACATGCGGTACCGACTATTCTTGAACATCTAGTTCAAGCTCACCGATCAAATCCAGATACGGCTACTAAGCTCACTAGTCCCACTCATTTGAGATCTAATGACTCACTCACTAATTCCTCACCATGGGAATTAGCTACAGCCCCGAAGGCTAGACTATGCACACTAATCATCTAGCATGCAAACATCAACAACAAACCCACAATGGTTCACTCACTAATTCCTCACCATGGGAATTAGCTACAGCCCCAAAGGCTATGCTATGCATGCTAATCATCTAGCAATGCAGCATCAACAACAATTCACAACGGACATATGCTCACACTCTAAGCCATACAACAGTCCATTCACACATACACGCACAATATATACATTCACATCATTATGCATACCATCATACATCATCAACACATGTAATTCAATTAAACACAGTATTAGCACACTCTACTAATACCTATACTGCTCAAAACAGCGGGAAATAATCCCTATTACATCATACGCCAACATAGGCCAACTCTCAATCATGTACACAACATTAAAAAGCCAATTTTTCCACTCTGTAACAGTGTTAACCGGTTAACGCCCTGGGTTAACCGGTTAACGCAGGCAAAAAACATATTTTCTGGCAAAACGTACAGTGTTAACCGGTTAACGCCCTGGGTTAACCGGTTAACGCAGGCAAAACAGTACATTTTCACAATTCAAAACAGTGTTAACCGGTTAACACCCTGGGTTAACCGGTTAACGCAGACAAAACAGCAGTTCCTGCGCTAACACAAGGCAGAATGCAGAATTCTCCGCACTTTCCGCCGTTGGAGGACTTCCGGACCTCCGCTTCCGATTCCGTAAAAAGCTACACTATCGGAAAGTCACGACACATACAATCACGGATTCAATTTCAGTTTTTAACACAGTTTAACCAACGTAATTCCAGCATTCACCAATCCCAATTAGGGTCAAATAACGGCTTATCACTACCCATCACATATTATCCCATAATACCCATTAATCGATGATAAACCCCCCTTACCTGATTAATCCGGCAACCTTTGAGCTCCAAGCTTTTCTCTCTTCAACCTTCAGCCCTTGCTCTGTCTCTTTGCCCTTTTCCTCTTTCACGATCGCTTCTCTGCTTTTTCACGTAAAAACCTTATTTTCCAAAATGAACTCTTTTCTCTTATTTCCAACTTATATATTTTCCAAATAATAATAATAATCCCAAAAATAATAATAATAATAATTCCAATTATTTAATTAAATTAATAAATATATTATTAACTCAATTTAAATAATTATTTTATTATTATCGGGGTGTTACAACTCTCCCCCCCTAAAAGAGTTTTCGTCCTCGAAAACATACCTCAAGCGAACAACTCTGGGTAAGACTCCTTCATCTTACTCTCCAGTTCCCAAGTCACGTTGCCACCTGCTGATCCTCCCCAAGCTACCTTCACCAAGGCAATCTCCTTACCCCGCAACTGCTTCAACTCTCGATCCTCGATCCTCATAGGTGATGTCTCAACAGTCAGGTTATCTCTCACCTGTACATCATCTACTTGGACTACATGCGACGGATCATGGATGTACCTCCTCAACTGAGACACATGAAAAACCTCATGCAAATTCGCAAGCGACGGCGGTAAAGCGATACGATAGGCTACCTCCCCTATCCTCTCCAAAATCTGATAAGGACCAATAAATCGAGGTGTCAACTTCTTCGACTTCAAAGCTCGACCAACACCAGTTATCGGAGTAACACGAAGAAACACATGATCTCCCTCTTGGAACTCAAGTGACTTCCTCCTCTTATCATGATAACTCTTCTGACGACTCTGAGCAATTCTCATCTTCTCCTGAATCATCTTAATCTTTTCTGTAGTTTGTTGAACAATTTCCGGTCCAACCACAACACTCTCACCGGACTCATACCAACATAAAGGTGTCCGACATCTCCTACCATACAAAGCTTCAAACGGCGCCATACCAATACTCGAATGAAAACTATTGTTGTAGGTAAACTCAATCAAAGGTAAATAACAATCCCAAGCACCTCCTTTTTCCAAAACACAAGCCCTCAAAAGATCCTCTAGTGACTGAATCGTCCTCTCAGTCTGACCATCAGTCTGCGGGTGATATGCAGAACTCAATCTCAGCTTAGTTCCCAAAGCCCTCTGCAGACCTTCCCAAAACTTCGATGTAAATCTAGGATCTCTGTCCGAAACAATACTAGACGGAATCCCATGCAAACTTACAATCTTCTCAATATACAACTCGGCTAATCTCTCTAACGGGTAATCCATTCTGATCGGAATGAAATGAGCCGATTTCGTCAATCTGTCAACAATCACCCAAATAGCTTCAAAATTCTTACTTGTCCTCGGTAAACCAGAAACAAAATCCATACTGATACTATCCCACTTCCACTCTGGAATAGCCAACGGTTGCATTAGCCCAGACGACTTCTGATGCTCAATCTTTGACTTCTGACAAGTCAAACAGGAATAAACAAAACTCGCAATTTCTTTCTTCATTCCCGGCCACCAAAATAACTTTTTCAAATCATGATACATCTTCGTAGCCCCAGGATGAATACTCAGGCCACTACGATGTCCTTCCTCCAGAATACTCTTCTTAAGTTTGGTAACATCCGGAATACACACCCGATTACCAAATTTCAAAATACCATTCTCATCAACTCCGAATTCACCACCTTGACCTTGATTCACTAAAGTCAACTTATCAACCAAAAGCATATCGGATTTCTGACCCTCTCTAATCTCATCCAAAATACCACTCGTTAATTTCAACATTCCCAATTTAACACTATTGTGAGTACTCTCACACACCAAACTCAAATCTCTAAACTGCTCAATTAAATCCAATTCTTTAACCATTAACATAGACATATGCAATGATTTCCGACTCAATGCATCAGCTACTACGTTTGCTTTACCCGGATGGTAATTCAAACCAAAATCATAATCCTTCAGAAATTCTAACCATCTCCTCTGTCTCATATTCAGCTCTTTCTGATCAAACAAATACTTTAAACTTTTATGGTCACTGAAGACCTCAAATCTTGACCCGTACAAATAATGTCTCCATAACTTCAGAACAAATACCACAGCTGCCAACTCTAAATCGTGTGTCGGATAGTTCCTCTCATGAACCCTCAGTTGTCTCGAAGCATAAGCTATAACCTGCTTATTCTGCATCAACACACCACCCAAACCCAACAATGAAGCATCACAGTAAACCTCAAATGGTTCCGACGAACTCGGTAATATCAGAATAGGAGCAGTAGTCAACCTCCTTTTTAACTCTTGAAAACCTTCTTCACATTTTGAGTCCCAAACAAACGCTTGCCCCTTTCTAGTCAACATCGTCAACGGTAACGCCAACTTAGAAAATCCCTCAATGAACTTCCTATAATAACCACCCAAACCAAGGAAACTTCGAATCTCAGTAACAGACTTCGGAGCTTCCCACTTAGATACCGCTTCTATCTTAGAAGGATCAACAGCAACACCACCTCTTGAAATCACATGACCAAGAAAACTAACCTCTTCTAACCAGAATTCACACTTGGATAGTTTAGCAAATAACTTCTTTTCTCGGAGAACTTCTAAAACCACTCTCAATTGCTCAGCATGCTCTTCTTCAGATTTCGAATACACCAAAATGTCATCAATAAACACCACAACAAACTGATCTAGGTACGGATGGAAAATCCTATTCATATACTCCATAAATACTCCAGGCGCATTAGTCACACCAAAAGGCATCACAGAATACTCATAATGTCCATACCTTGTTCTGAAAGCAGTCTTCTGAATATCCTCAGTTTTCACACGTATCTGATGATACCCAGATCTCAAATCTATCTTGCTGAACACACTCGCACCAACCAATTGATCCATCAAATCATCAATCCTCGGCAAAGGATACCGATTCTTGATCGTCACTTTATTCAGTTGCCTGTAGTCCACACACAACCTCATAGTACCTTCTTTCTTCTTAACCAATAACACTGGTGCACCCCACGGTGACACGCTCGGACGAATAAATTTCTTATCCAACAGATCTTCCAACTGACTCTTCAATTCAGTTAACTCAACAGCAGACATACGATACGGAGCCATCGATATCGGTCTAGTACCAGGTACCAAATCAATCGAGAACTCAACTTCACGCTCTGGCGGCAATTCATTCACTTCTTCCGAAAACACATCAGGAAAATCACACACCACGGCTAGATCGCCAATTACCAGTTTATCTTTAGCCTCTAAAGTCGCTAACAGCATAAACAACTCTGCCCCATCTGCTACTTCCTCATCCACCTGTCTGGCTGATAGAAACAAACTCTTTCCTTCTTCAATCTCAGGAAATATCACAGTCTTATCAAAACAGTTAATATAAACTCGGTTAACCACCAACCAGTTCATTCCCAAGATAACATCAATCTGCACTAGTGGAAGACACACAAGGTCTATCCCAAAGTCTCTACCAAAAATACTCAAGGAACAATTCAAACAAACTGAAGTAGTAGTCACTGAACCCTTCGCAGGAGTATCAATCACCATACTTCCAAGCATCTCAGATATCTCTAACTTAAGTTTCACAGCACAATCCAAAGATATAAAAGAATGAGTAGCACCGGTGTCAATAATAGCTACAAGAGGAAAGCCATTAATATAACACGTACCTCGGATCAAACGATCATCCGCAGAAGTCTCAGAACCCGATAAAGCAAAGACCTTGCCTCCCGACTGATTCTCTCTCTTTGGCTTAGGACACTGTGGACTGATATGACCCAACTCTCCACAGTTGAAACAAGTCACAGTCTTCAACCGGCACTCTGCAGCCAAGTGACCACCTTTTCCACACTTGAAACACTTCATCTCAGCACTGGTACACTCATGGACACGATGCCCAGCCCGACCACATCTATAACACTTAGCAGGGGCACTAGAGTCTCCCCCACTAGGCCTCTTCATCCCACTCTGTCTCTGAAAACCTTTGCCAGCTGCATACGGTTTCCCACGATCATTCTGATTCTTGCCTTTCCTATCAACCCTCTGCTGATAGCTCTCTGCTCTGGCTTTGGAATCTTGTTCAAAAATCCTGCAACAGTCAACCAAGTCAGAAAACACTCTGATCCGCTGATATCCAATAGCCTGTTTGATCTCGGGACGCAACCCGTTCTCAAACTTCACACATTTCGAAAATTCTCCAGCAGCCTCATTATAGGGAGTATAATACTTCGACAGCTCTGTGAACTTAGCAGCATACTCCGTAACAGACTTGTTACCCTGCTTCAATTCCAAAAACTCTATCTCTTTCTTTCCTCTGACATCCTCTGGAAAGTACTTCCTCAGGAATCTCTCTCTGAACACAGCCCAAGTGATTTCAGCATTCCCAGCAGTTTCCAACTCAGTGCGGGTAGCAACCCACCAATCATCAGCTTCTTCTGACAGCATATGCGTACCGAACCTGACCTTCTGGTTATCGGCACACTCAGTCACTCGGAAGATCCTCTCGATCTCCTTCAACCACTTCTGAGCACCATCTGGATCGTATGCTCCCTTGAACATTGGAGGATTGTTCTTCTGGAACTCACTCAGTTGACGAGCAGCTCCCATTCCCACAACATTCGGATTCCCTCCAAGTACTCCAGCTAGCATACCCAGAGCCTCAGCAATCGCAGCATCATCTCTACCTCTTCCAGCCATCTCTATTCTGAAAACCCAAACAAACTAAAACAATAAGTACTGATAGGGTTACACAACACCTATCCCGTACAGGGGAAATAGAATAATTACGACTCGACTCGACCGACTATGCTCTGATACCACTAATGTAACACCCATCTAAAATACCCCAAATTTTTAATTAAAATAATAAACATATATCAGAGTAATTATGCAGTTAAGGGTGTCACACAATCATTCACACCATGTTCCAAAATAACTGTCATGCTCTTTATTTAATCAATTAAACATTTGCATAAATCGCAGCGGATATAAATCAAATTAATCAAAACATGTAACATACTACATGTAAACTGGTTCAACAATCATCAACAACACAATTAAAATGTTCCCTCCCGATGTTACATCTATCAGAGCATGACCCACTAGGGAGACTACACTAGACTCCAAGCATTCGCTTCTACTCAACTCATTTCTCGTTACCTGAAAAATAGTTGTAAGGGTGAGTTCCTCAATCAATATAATAAGCATTATAGAATATAATGTCATGTTAAGTAATTTAACACATTAATCACCCTAATTGCAACATGCAATCAGTAACAGCACATCAGCTCAACATCATACTCAACACCAATATAAAGCACAAGTATAATCTCAATCATACTTCATAACAACACAAACACACGTATAATATTGGAATACATCCATTCATATTATACGCCATACATACATTATGCAATGAGACTCAACACATGCGGTACCGACTATTCTTGAACATCTAGTTCAAGCTCACCGATCAAATCCAGATACGGCTACTAAGCTCACTAGTCCCACTCATTTGAGATCTAATGACTCACTCACTAATTCCTCACCATGGGAATTAGCTACAGCCCCGAAGGCTAGACTATGCACACTAATCATCTAGCATGCAAACATCAACAACAAACCCACAATGGTTCACTCACTAATTCCTCACCATGGGAATTAGCTACAGCCCCAAAGGCTATGCTATGCATGCTAATCATCTAGCAATGCAGCATCAACAACAATTCACAACGGACATATGCTCACACTCTAAGCCATACAACAGTCCATTCACACATACACGCACAATATATACATTCACATCATTATGCATACCATCATACATCATCAACACATGTAATTCAATTAAACACAGTATTAGCACACTCTACTAATACCTATACTGCTCAAAACAGCGGGAAATAATCCCTATTACATCATACGCCAACATAGGCCAACTCTCAATCATGTACAACATTAAAAAGCCAATTTTTCCACTCTGTAACAGTGTTAACCGGTTAACGCCCTGGGTTAACCGGTTAACGCAGGCAAAAAACATATTTTCTGGCAAAACGTACAGTGTTAACCGGTTAACGCCCTGGGTTAACCGGTTAACGCAGGCAAAACAATATATTTTCACAATTCAAAACAGTGTTAACCGGTTAACACCCTGGGTTAACCGGTTAACGCAGACAAAACAGCAGTTCCTGCGCTAACACAAGGCAGAATGCAGAATTCTCCGCACTTTCCGCCGTTGGAGGACTTCCGGACCTCCGATTCCGATTCCGTAAAAAGCTACACTATCGGAAAGTCACGACACATACAATCACGGATTCAATTTCAGTTTTTAACACAGTTTAACCAACGTAATTCCAGCATTCACCAATCCCAATTAGGGTCAAATAACGGCTTATCACTACCCATCACATATTATCCCATAATACCCATTAATCGACGATAAACCCCCCTTACCTGATTAATCCGGCAACCTTTGAGCTCCAAGCTTTTCTCTCTTCAACCTTCAGCCCTTGCTCTGTCTCTTTGCCCTTTTCCTCTTTCACGATCGCTTCTCTGCTTTTTCACGTAAAAACCTTATTTTCCAAAATGAACTCTTTTCTCTTATTTCCAACTTATATATTTTCCAAATAATAATAATAATCCCAAAAATAATAATAATAATAATTCCAATTATTTAATTAAATTAATAAATATATTATTAACTCAATTTAAATAATTATTTTATTATTATCGGGGTGTTACATGTTGTGGTGGTGATATTAAAAGTCTGGAGGTGAGGTGAGGGTGGGTTAGCGTTATGAGGTTCAGAGGGATTTGAAGTGGATGTTGTGGGTTCAGAGTTTGTGTAGGTAGAAGATGGTTGAGGTAGAGAGGAAGATAATTGCTTTAAATTTGAGTTTAAAAGAGTGTCAGAGGGAACTAACTTACTTGAAGCATAGGAGACCAGAGGCACAGGCGGTCTGGTTTCTGACGTATCTCCCAACTTTAGAGTCTTCTTCTTCAATTTCCTTTCAGAAGGCTCTCGCATCCTCTTCATGAAGTTAGGGCGATGTTCAGGTAGCTAATCCACTAAGAACTCTGATATGACCACTCCTTGAGCTGTCAGATCCTAGAGGTAATAGGCAATGACCTCAGGAGGATCTATCTTGGAGAACAGATAGAGACCATTTGGAATCTTTCTCTGATCCTTCAGAGCTTCCCAAGATGTATCCAGAGTTAGTCTTGCTAAGACCCTTTCAATAACCCCCATACTTTCTAGATTCCTGGAATTTAGAGGTTTGTCGATGTGTACGGTCACATCTTTCATCAGATTGCGGGATATCAGATGGTCCACTAAGCCGCTTTCAATCAGAACATCATAAATGAGTCTGCCTAGAGGGATGTAGTTTATGTGTTTCATGTGATTCCTTGTGTCTCTGACTGAATCCCTTAGGTACTTGAAAAGTGACACATGGAGATTATATTTCAATCCTTTGTGAACGCAGTAAAGGATACACTTCTGGTCAGTGTTGATGTAGTCTGAAGAGTTTGACGCTAGACGGTGGTGAATGATACCCAAAATGGTCTTCAACCAAACTCTTAGGTTCTGGTGAAGTTCTTTGTTCTTGGAGGATCTGTCGTCAGAGCTTTGTTTGAAGATGGTGGGAACAATTTCCTGAGACATGTATCTTGCCCTAGGGTTTATGTTGTAAATTCTTCTGCCCCCAGTTTTCTCCATGTTCAGAAGCTTGGCAATTGATTTTTCAGGGATAACCATCTTCACACCCACAACATATGAAACAATACAGTTGTCATCGCACTCTGCGAATGTCCAGAACTCCTTGATAAGAAAAGTATAAATGGGACCATAAAGCCTCTGAAAGTAAGGTTCCTAGTCTTGTTTCTTCAGTTCTTTAGTGAGGTCGACTCCATTGAGCTTCATATTATCAAAATCCACGAGAGACTCACAAAGAACTTCTAGTTTATCAAAGGGTGTTACTAGGTTGATGTGAGTTGGACGGTCAAGAACATGAGGTTCCTTGTAGGAAGTGATAGATATTGTAGCAGTTGTAGTAGAGGTTTACTGAGGAGTATTAGCAGGTTATTTAGTAGCTTTCATCTTTTGCGAGTAGTTATACACTTGTTGTTGTTGGGAGTCCATTTGAAGAAGATGAATGTTTGAATATTGAAGAAGATGATGAACGTTGAAGAAATTTGAGAGAGTTTTGGTTACAAGGGTTTTGTGTGGGGTTGTGAGTGAAAAAGTGTGAGAGTGAAAGTTGTGACAAATATATACACATTAGTTAGCATGCAAAACGACAACATTATTAGAGAATAGTAAGCATCATAAATTAATTATCATAGAAATTTGAGTTGACATGCAAGAGAGGAATTAATTGCAGCTAATGATGGATGCCTAATCCCAAAAATATACACACTGCCTAAGAAGATCTCAATAGTCCGGCTCTTGAGTTTTGTGCTAGATAGTTGTCTAAAATATCTAAGGTCAGACACAAGAGAGGCCATGTGTTGATGTATCTGACCTCAAGAAAACCAAGATATTTGATCCTGAGGATTTCTGATTCATATTACATCTAACTGGTAGAGGTATCAGAATCAGACCTAGATGCCAGATAGTTTTTAAGTTAGAGCCTATTTTGACAGAGAAGGAGCACAAATTTAAACTCATTCTGGGCAATCTGCCACATTTAAATGTTTCAGAATGAATGAGAATCTATCTTTAGCTAGGGGTTTTATGAAAATATCAACCCATTGGTGGTTTGTATCAATGAATTTTAAAGTTATTACCCTTTTTTGAACATAGTCTCTGATAAAATGATGTTTAATTTCTATGTGCTTTGCTATAGAGTGCAGAATATGATTCTTACTTAAACATATGGCAGCAGTATTATTATAAAAAATAGGAATGTTACTCTCATATATCTGAAGGTCCTCTAGTTGATACTTCATCCAGAGCATCTGAGTAATGCATAGTGAAGCTGAAATGTATTATGCTTCTGCAGTCGAGAGTGCCATGGTTGATTTTATTTTGCTAGCCCATAAAATGAGATTTCCTCCCAGAAATTGACAATTTCCAGATGTGCTTTTTCGTTCCAATCTGTCTCCAGCGTAATCTGCATCACAATATCCAGAAAGCCTATACTTTGATGTTTTTTCATACATCCGACCAAGGTTAGGTGTTCCTTTGAGATACCTTAGGATTCTCTTAACAAATGTTAAGTGAGATTCCCTTTGATCTGACTGGAGTCTGGCACAAAGACAAACACTGAATAGTATATCTAGACGAGTAGCAGTCAAATAGATAAGAGAATCTATCATACCACGATAGAGTTTTTGACAAACCTTTTGACTTACCTCTTCTTTCTCTAGAAGGCATGTGGGGTGCATAGAAGTCTTTGATGGTTTGCTATCTGACATATCAAACTTCTTCAGAATGTATTTTATGTATTTGCTTTGCTAAATATAAGTTACATCTTTTGTTTGATTGATTTGTATTCCTAGAAAGAACTTTAGTTCTTGCATCAGAATCATTTCAAATTCAGTCTGCATTAGCTCAGAAAATTCTTGACAGACAGAGGGATTAGCAGAATCAAAGATCATGTCATCAACATATATTTGAGAAATCATGAGGTCATTTATGATGTTTTTACAAAAGAGTGTAGAATCAAATTTGCCTTTGATAAAATCATTTTCCAGAAGAAAGGCAATTAGTCTTTCATACCAAGCTTTGGGAGCTTGTTTTAGACCATACAAAGACTTTTTCAGTTTAAAAACATGTTCTGGACATTTTGAGTTTTCAAAACCAGGAGGTTGATGAACATATACTTCTTCAGAAATATATCCATTCATAAATTCACTCTTGACATCCATTTGATATAGTTTAATGGAATAATTTACAGCAAACGCTACAAGTAGGCGAATAGATTCTAACTTGGCGGCTGGAGCAAATGTTTTGTTGTAGTCAATACCTTCTGGTTGACTATAACCTTGTGCTACTAGTCGTGCTTTATTTCTGACCACTTCACCCTTTTCATTTAATTTGTTTCTATACACCAATTTGGTTCCAATTACATGGGTTCCCTTGGGTTTTGGTACAAGATCCCAGATGTCATTCTTTGCAAATTGATCAAGTTCTTCTTTCGTTGCCAGAATCCATTCTTTGTCTTAAAGTGCTTCTTCAAAAGATGTTGGCTCTATCAGAGACAATAGTCCCAGAAGCGTTTCTTCAGATCCCTTGAATGTTGATCTTGTTCTGACAGGTTCATCTTTATTTCCCAGAATCAATTATTCAAATACATTTTGTTTGGTTCTTATTCTTTTCTGATTTAAAGTGACTTCAGGAGCTTCTGAAGTTCTCTTTTCTACTTCTTCAGATTCTTTAGCCTTTTCTTCAGAGCCTGCAAGTGTTATTTCTAAATGTGCAAAAATTTCACTTAGCTTTGACTTCTTAGAGTCAAGCTTGTCATCAAATCTGCAAAATTGATTCTTCCACAATTAATGTTTCGGTATTGTATACTCTATAGCCTTTAGAGCGTTAGGAGTATCCTAATGTTAGGGACCAATTAGTACTACTTTTTATACAATTTTATTGGTCCCTTTTACCAAGTTTTGATGTAATTACACACTTTTATTCTCACTATTTTGTATAAATGCAATTAGGTTTAATTTATGTTGTTTTGAGTAGTTATTTCACATATTTGTTAGTTTTGTAGAATTTTTGGACAAGAGAGCTTTGGAATGCATTATCATAAATTGGAAGAAGTGTTGAATGCAATTTGGAGGCCTATTTTTGAAGATCAATACTTGGAAGATTAATTGGATGAAGCTTGCAAAGCAAGGAAGCTGAAGTAGCTTCAGTTCGCGCCGCGAACTCCCTTCGCGCCGCGAACCTTGCGAATCCAGCAAGCTGTTTTGGCCAAGTGTGCTATTTTCAAGGCCAACTGTGTTTGCCATTTCTGTATCTGCCTTAGGGGGGCTTTTCAGCTTTAGATGAAAATGAGCATTTTAGGAAAGGTCAACCCTTTTTAGAAAATAGAATGGAAATTGTTCATTCATTCATTGATAGTTTGATATTTTGGAAGAGAAAAACAGATTTTTATTCTCCATTTCCTTTAGCTGTCCAAAATGATGATGAGGAGCTAAACCCCATTTTGTCAAGATTGGAGGTAGTAGCTATTCTTATTTGTTTATGTATTCCATTTAACTCTTATATATGATAAAAGATTGTTGATGTATTGAATGATATTTTTGCCCTAAGTTGAATATTAGATTTGATTAGTTGTTGAAAGAGATTATTTGAGTCTTGACATAAAATATATTTTCAAGTAGTGAATAAGTTGTAGAAATAGATTTATTCACTACTCTTCTTTTGTATCAACCATTAAAGATTACTATATTGATAGTTAGGTGGAGAAATCGTCTAAAGATTAATATAGTGATTATCACAATATCATTTAGACATAAATGATATTGAGAGGATACTTGAACATCATCAATAATCTTGAATCTATATAGTTGTCATAAGGAGTCATAAGCAATTTGAATAGTGAACTCCAATCTTGCCAAACCTTTTATATTTGATTAAAACCATTTTACTGCTTTAGTGACATTTTACTCAAAAAGATAACTTTTCAAACAAAATAATTTGGTTACTTTCTAAACTTATAACAATTTGGATTATAGAACGGCGGTAATAACAACCAATCTCTGTGGATACAATATTAAAATATTTGCCGAAAGTATACTTTTCAACAAATTGGCGCCGTTGCCGGGGATTGGTGTTTGATATTACAAGCATTGCAATAATTCATTGTTCTAAGTTTTATTACTTTTATTATTATCCCTCTTGTGTTTCACTTGGTTTGTTAGTTTTGTAGATTCTAGTGCATGCGAGGAAAAACTACCGAGGAGCAATTTCAATTCGATCCCGAAATTGAGAGAACACTTCGAAAGCTCAATAGCAAAACACGAAGAAGAAGGAAACTAGCCGAAGAGAGGAACCGGAGAGAAGAAGCATCTACTTCCGCACTTGTTCAAATCGAAGAAGCAGTTGTAGAGGCTTGTGATGGAAACATGGCGGATGACACTCCTACCCAAATGTCCGTTAATAGTCCAAGAAGGAATGCTCAATTTGCTCGTGGAGGAAGGAATACGGAAATGAAGACCGGAATCCTCCAACTTCTCTATGCAAATCCATTCACCGGAATGGACCATGAAGATCCGTATACCCATCTCATCAAATTCTATGAGATTGCGGGTTCTACGAGAATTGATGAAACAGGTGAAGAGGCATTATTCAAGAGGATGTTCCCACAATCTTTAGTGGGAAAGGCAAAAGAGTGGTACCTTGATCAAGCACCAAGAGTGATGACGGATTGGAATTTGCTAGAAGAAAAGTTCTTAGAAAGATATTTCCCTCAATCCCGATTCATGGAAGCCAAAACGGCTATTGCGGTATTCACTCAAGGAAGCAACGAGTCTCTAAATGAGGCTTGGGAAAGGTTCAAGTCAATATTGAGAAAATGCAAGGGTCATGGTTTTGATGAGCTCACTCAAATCCATATTTTTCTAAATGGGCTCCAATCAACTCACAAGACACTCTTGGATGCTACCGCGGGTGGCTCTCTTATGTCAAAGAATGCGGAAGAAGCTAAAGTCATTATTGACCGGATGGCACTCAATGATCGTCAAAGTCAACATGACCGTAGTCCTTCACAACGTGGCACTCAATGATCGTCAAAGTCAACATGACCGTAGTCCTTCACAACGTAAACCGGGAGTTCTTGAGTTAAATACCAATGATGCCATCCTTGCTCAAAATAAGCTACTTTCTCAACAAGTGGAGTTTCTTACTCAACAAATGACCAAGCTTCCACAACAAATGAAGGAAATTCAAGGGTCTCAAGTTCGACATCAAGTAGCATGTTGCGAATTATGTCAAGGAGATCATCCAACCGGTTTTTGCCCTCCACTAGAAGAAGTGAGTTATGTGAACAATCAAAATCAAGGCTATCAAAGACAACCTTCTAACAATCAAGTTTATCAACCAAGAAACAATCAAGGTTATCAACCATCAAGGTTCAACAATCAAAATTTTCAGCAACAAAGTCCCTATCAACACCCAAACTCTCAAGGGCAACAATCGCAAGGAGGAAATTCAAAGCTAGAGGACACTCTTCAACAATTCATGCAAGCTTCCATGGCAAATCAGAAGAGTAACGAGGCAACAATTAAGAATCTGGAAAATCAAGTAGGCCAACTTGCGAAGCAATTGTCGGAACAAACCGCGGGATCTTTATTTTCCGCTAACACTCAAACCAATCCAAAGGAGCATTGTAAAGCAATCGTCACGAGAAGCAGTAAAGAGTTGACAAGTGGAAAAAGTGAGGAAATTACAGTAGAGAATGATATGGATGATGTGCTGGAAAATGAGGGTGTGGATTGTGAAAAGGAGAAAGTGGCAGAAACTGCTCAGTTTGCGCCGTGTTCCCCCTTCGCGCTGCGAAAAGAGCAGGAATTGCAAACAGAGCAGCAGATTGAAGTGGAAAGGAAAAAGGAGGCCGAACCAAGAAAGAAGAAGAAAGGAGAGAAAGGTGTGAGCGCCATTCCAACCCAACATCTACCTTATCCGCATGCACCATCGAAGAAGGACAATGCTAGACATTATGCACGGTTCATGGACATATTCAAACAACTTCAAATCAATACTCCATTTGCCGACGCATTAGAGCAAATGCCACGGTATTCAAAGTTCATGAAGGACATTCTTACAAAGAAAAGGAGACATGTGGAAGACGAAACCATCTTGCTCGATGCACGTTGTAGTGCCATCATTCAAAAGACTCTTCCAAGGAAGGAATCCGATCCGGGCCGAGTCGTTTTACCGGTAACCATTGGAGGCACCTACATTGATAATGGTTTGATTGACTTGGGATCTAGCATCAATTTAATCCCCCTATCCATTGTTAAAAGATTGGGAAATGTTGAAATCAAATCTACAAGGATGACTTTACAACTAGCCGACAAATCTACCACTTCACCATATGGAGTTACTCAAGACATGCTAGTGAAGGTAGACAAATTCTTGTTTCCGGTGGATTTCGTGATAGTGGAGATGGATGAGGATCGTGATGTTCCTCTCATTCTTGGAAGACCATTCATGAAAATAGCCCGGATGATGATTGATATTGATGATGGATTGATGAAAGTGAGAGTGCAAGATGAAGAGGTGACCTTCAATCTTTTTGAAGCCATGAAGCATCCAAATGACAAGCATGATTCTTTCTGAATCGATGCAACCGAAGAGGAAGTAGTGGAGGTCGCAAATCAAGTTCATATTTCTAATCCTCTAGAAAGATCTCTTATCGGAGCCTACAATGTGTTGACCGAAAATGAAGAAAAAGAGATTGAAGCAATGCTGCATGAATTAGAGTCTTGTGGGGAGCTTGCTTATCATGAAGAAACAAATGAAGACTTGGATGTGACAAAGAAAATGGAAGAACCAAAACTAGAGTTGAAAATGCTACCTTCACACTTGAAGTATGTGTTCCTTGGTGACGAGTGTACTAAACCGGTGATCATTAGCAACACCTTGTCCACAAAAGAGGAATACAAATTGATACAAGTGCTGAAAAAGAATGAGGGTGCAATAGGGTGGGTGTTATCTGACTTGAAGGGTATTAGTCCGACCTATTGTATGCATAAGATCATGATGGAAAAAAATTTCAAACCCGTTGCACAACCCCAAAGGCGTCTAAATCCATCAATGAAAGAAGTAGTTCAGAAAGAAGTTGTCAAACTCTTGGAAGCCGGAATGATTTATCCTATCTCCGATAGTGAATGGGTGAGTCCGGTACAAGTAGTTCCCAAAAAAGGTGGCATGACGGTTATAAAAAATGATAAAAATGAGTTGATTCTAACAAGAACGGTAACCGGGTGGAGGATGTGTATTGACTATAGAAGCCTAAACCAAGCTACAAGGAAAGATCACTTCCCACTACCTTTCATGGACCAAATGTTGGAAAGGTTAGCCGGCAAAAATTTCTATTGTTTCTTGGACGGGTATTCGGGGTACAACCAAATTTCGGTCAATCCGGCGGATCATGAGAAGACGGCTTTTACATGTCCTTTTGGCATCTTTGCTTACCGAAGAATGCCTTTTGGGTTATGTAATGCACCGACAACATTTCAACGGTGTATGCAAGTGATATTCTCGGACTTAATAGAAGAATGCATTGAGGTGTTCATGGATGATTTCTCCGTCTATGGGTCATCTTTTGATTTGTGCTTAAAACATCTTGATGTGGTTTTTGGAAGATGCGTGGAGACCAACTTAGTGCTCAATTGGGAAAAATGCAACTTTATGGTCACCGAAGGTGTTGTACTCGGTCACAAGATCTCCTCCGAAGGATTAGAAGTTGACAAAGCTAAGGTGGAAGTTATCGAGAAACTACCACCTCCAACAAATATAAAAGGTATAAGGAGCTTTCTCGGACATGCCGGTTTCTACCGGAGATTCATCAAAGATTTTTCAAAGATAGCAAAGCCATTGAGTAACTTGCTCAACAAAGGTACGCACTTTCTTTTCCATGAGTCATGTCTAAAAGCTTTCCTTGATTTGAAAGAAAAGTTAATCACCGCACCCATAATCGTTGCACCAAATTGGAAACTTGATTTTGAACTCATGTGTGATGCAAGCGATTATGCGGTTGGTGCGGTATTGGGTCAAAGAAGAGATAAATTTTTTCATGCTATCCACTATGCTAGTAAGGTGTTAAATAAGGCGCAAGTCAACTATGCGACAACAGAAAAAGAATTACTAGCTATAGTGTATGCATTGGAAAAGTTTAGAGCTGACTTGATCGGATCTAAAGTTGTAGTTTACACTGACCATGCGGCGATCAAATATTTGTTAACCAAGCCGGATTCCAAACAAAGATTGATTCGTTGTATTCTCTTATTGCAAGAGTTTGATTTGGAAATCCGGGATAAAAAAGGTTCCGAAAATTTGGTTGCGGATCAATTGTCTCGTTTGGTCAATGTAGACATTACCAACAAAGAAGAGGAGGTACGAGAAGAATTTCCGGATGAAAAACTGTATGCGATTCAAGTGAGGCCTTGGTTTGCCGACTTTGCAAATTACAAGGCAACCGGTTTAACACCGGAAGACCTCACTTGTAATCAAAGAAGGAAATTCTTGGCGGATGCAAAATATTATATTTGGGATGATCCTTATCTGTTTAAAGTGGGTGTAGACAATATTTTGAGAAGGTGTGTAACAATTGAGGAGTCAAGAGACATCCTTTAGCATTGTCACAACTCTCCGTATGGAGGTCACTATAGTGGGTTGAGAACAGCCACTAAGGTGCTCCAATCGGGCTTTTATTGGCCATCTTTATTTAAAGATGCATATGAACACGCGAAGAGTTGTGATACATGCCAACGGAGTGGAGGAATAGGCAAACGAGACGAAATGCCTCTAACCAACATGCTAGAAGTAGAAGTTTTTGATTGTTGGGGTATTGATTTCGTTGGCCCATTCCCCTCTTCTTTCTCAAATGAGTATATACTAGTGGCCGTTGACTATGTTTCGAAGTGGGTGGAAGCAATTGCTTCACCTAAGGCCGATGCCAAAACAGTGATTAAATTTTTAAAGAAAAACATATTTTCACGTTTTGGTGTGCCTAGGGTGTTGATAAGTGATGGAGGATCACACTTTTGCAATACACCTCTAGAAAAAGTTTTGCAACACTATGGTGTAAAGCACAAGGTGACCACTCCATACCACCCACAAGCGAATGGTCAAATGGAGGTTTCTAACCGGGAAGTCAAGCGGATCCTTGAGAAAACAGTCTCGAATTCAAGAAAAGATTGGTCTTTAAAACTGGATGAAGCTTTGTGGGCGTATCGTACCGCCTACAAAGCACCTATTAGACTGACTCCATTTCAAATGGTGTATGGGAAGACTTGTCATCTTCCGGTGGAAATGGAGCATAGAGCATTATGGGCTCTCAAATTCTTGAACTTCGACTCCACTTTAGCTGGAGAAAGAAGAAAAGGACAACTCCATGAATTGGAGGAATCAAGGAACAACGCTTACCATTCGAATAAACTTTACAAGGAAAAGGTAAAAGCATATCATGATGGAAAGGCCCGTCATAAAGAATTTCAAGTTGGACAGATGGTATTGCTTTTCAACTCAAGGTTGAAGTTGTTCCCTGGTAAGCTGAAGTCAAAGTGGTCAGGACCGTTTGTTGTCAAAGAGGTGCGCAACTATAGGGCCATTGTGATTGAGGATCCAAAGTCACAAGAGAGTTGGACTTTAAATGGCCAAAGACTCAAAGTCTACCATAGTGGCGACGTGAATCGGGATGTGTGTGTCATTTCTCTATCCGGACCGGGCTAATTATTGAACCGTCGAGCTCAAACGACGTTAAACAAAGTGCTTGTTGGGAGGCAACCCAACATTGTAAGTCTGCATTTTAAATTTTTTCAATTCTGCTGTTATGTTATTTTGTTGTGTCTTTTATTGTGAAACTTGAGTTCTGTCCATTGCAAATTAATTTTTTTAGAAATTCTTTCAGTTCGCCCCGCGATCATCTTTCGCCCCGCGAACTGAATGGAAAGCTTCAGTTCGCGCCGCGAACAACATTCGCCCAGCGAACAGAGCGTGGCAGAACCACTTAAGTTCTGTTTAGGTTATTTTCAAAGTCATTCCTAGTTTCACAAACAGCAACTTCTCTTGAACACTCCCACTACCCCACTTCCAAAACTCAAAATATTTCCTCTCCATCTCCCAAATCCTCATTTGTTAACTAAGAATCAAGTGCACTTCAATAAGGTATGTTTGTTCTTTTCATGTTCTCTTCTCCATTCCTTTCGGGTTCTCACTTAGGTAAGAATAAGGTTTTGCAAAGATTAGAATGTGACACTTGAAATAACCTTGCATGTTTAAAGCAGATTCAGATTATGATTAGGATAGGGATTGTGATTATGACTATGGTAGTGCAAACCTTAGGAACCCTAGAAGGTTCCTGGAATTTTCCTGGTTCGCAGGGTTCGCGCCGCGAACGGGCCTTCACGCCGCGAACTGGGAAATTCCAGTCTCATGTTTTATGTTGTTGATTGCTAACTCCCTTCATGTTTTGTTGTATGGTTGTTCTGATGTTTATTGCAGATGTCTAAGAGAACAAAAACCACGGCTTCCGGTCCTTCTCGTTCATTGAGACGGTTCACAAGTGACGAACATGAAGAACAATTTGGACAATTAATCAAGAGAACCATCCAACCGAAAAGGTTCATCCGTTTATCACCGGGTGGGACTTATCGGAATTTGGTATCAAATTTTGAGAGAAGAAGGTGGACCAAACTTTGTGAACCAGAGTCGGCAATCAATTACGAAATTGTACGAGAGTTTTATGCCAATGCTATGCATCTAAAAGAGGGAGTAGCTTTCAATTACCCAACAAGAGTAAGAGGCAAGATTATTTCTTTCGGCAGAGATGCAATTAACACATATCTTGGTAATCCTCTCACCTTGGGAGAGAATGAGCGGTGCGAGTATCGTACCCAGGAATTGGCCAACGTTTGGGATCTTCCAGCGGTTCTGCCAGAGCCAGATGGACAAAGCCGAAGGAGCTGGGATTTCGTCCTCTAGACCCCGACCCCGCACTACTCCAGCTTTCGATCACATGGCATTTGCTAATTATTGCTGTGAGAGCTTTGAGGCCTCTAGGAGGTCTCAATCATTTATCTTTGATGCTATGCAACAACAATTTCAGAACACTTTCCTTGCACCTGAAGCCCGCACATTTCCTTCCCAAGCGAAATATGTTGCTTATGCTAATTGGCCTGAGGACAGACCAGCTTTTATGGGGGGGTGCAGGAGGTGGTGCAAACCATGGCGATGAGATGGAGGACGTCCTTGGATCTGTTGGTGGTGGCCAAGAGGAGGAAGATTGAGGAGTTTGTGAAATTTTGGAGTTTGTGAATTTGAGGAGTTTTTTTTTATTTTGAGTTTTCTTTGTATTAATTTTGCTTTTGTAAAATTTTGATTGTACTTTTGGGTGGCTCTAGTTCACCAAAACTTTGGTTTGTTAGTTGTTTTGGTAATTGCATGAATACTCTTTGAGATTTAAGTGTGTTACCATCAAATTGGTTTACCAACATTTTTTTGTTTAATTGTTCTTACTCTTAAGTCAAGCTTAAAGTAACCAAGAAATGTTCGCAAAGAAAGAAGCATAGGACACTTCGAGTGGTGATGATAAGAATTAGTGTCGGCATTTCAAGGTACACTCTATCGCTTTCTAGACTTAACATGAGTAGTTTGATGGTGTGTGCAAATTCCATATAATAAATTCATTGAAATATATGTCATTTTTGAATCAAAATAGGACTTAACCAATTGTGAGGAGGCTTTCCATTGTACACTAAAATGTGGGAAACCGAGCATTATTTCAACTCATTCTTATCATGCTAAATCATGCATCAATCTATTTTTGTGTGAAAATATTGAAAATGACAGAGGCATTGTTTGTTGAGAAAAACCACTTGACCAAAAAGTTTTGAATCAACTAACCTTGTGAGGATTAATCCTTAGTTAACCCCCTTTGAGCTTACTTTAGGATTCATTTGATTGATAAGTGTAAAATCAATTGAAAATTTTGTGAATAAATGAATCCTAATTTCTTTCGTGTCAATTGAACCTTCAAACCGAGTTGTTTGCGAATTTTGCCTTTTGCTTATGTCTAAGTAGGGAGCATTATTGAATAAATTTGATTTTGGAATCTAAAGTTGGGGAGAGTAAAGTAAAAAGATTTGATTAGAAACTTGGAAAAGTGAGTTTTTTATGAAAGGGTGAAAATATGAAAAGAAACAAGAAAAAGAAATCACCCTTGAAACCATAGAGCAAAGAAAAAGAAAAGATAGAAAAAACAAAGAAAATGCTCATGGTTGTGTGGATGTAAAAAGAAAAAGAAAAGAAAAAGACGGGGATCAAAGAAATGGAAATTGTGTAGAGTTGAATATATGGAAATGCTCCCTTAGGATAGGCAATTTTGTGAATTCTCTTAATCATATCCTTTCTTGTAACCCAAGCCACATTACAACCCTTGAAAGACCTCTTGATTCTCATTTTTCACATGATTTGGTATTTGTTGTGATGACCGCATAATTTGAGTTGTTGTTGATTTAATTGTTTGGATGAGTGAAAGTAACCCTTCATGTTATTCATCATTACTATGATGTGTGTGTAAGTTTGATTCAATTTTGACATACATGACTTTGAATTCCTTGGTATGATTTTTGCACTCAACCATTTCTCTTATTCATGTTTTGTCTAGAATTGAGATAGGTGGATTGAGAAAATGCCAAACACTTTTGAACCATTTGAATGTCCTTGGTTAATCCTTGTTTCAATCTTTTGTGGCATTGCTTTGGTTGTGATGGTGGAAACTTTTGTTTAGGGACAAACAAAATGCTAAGTTGGGGAGAGTTGTTAGGGACCAATTAGTACTACTTTTTATACAATTTTATTGGTCCCTTTTACCAAGTTTTGATGTAATTACACACTTTTATTCTCACTATTTTGTATAAATGCAATTAGGTTTAATTTATGTTGTTTTGAGTAGTTATTTCATATATTTGTTAGTTTTGTAGAATTTTTGGACAAGAGAGCTTTGGAATGCATTATCATAAATTGGAAGAAGTGTTGAATGCAATTTGGAGGCCTATTTTTGAAGATCAATACTTGGAAGATTAATTGGATGAAGCTTGCAAAGCAAGGAAGCTGAAGTAGCTTCAGTTCGCACCGCGAACCTTACGAATCCAGCAAGCTGTTTTGGCCAAGTGTGCTATTTTCAAGGCCAGATGTGTTTGCCATTTCTGTATCTACCTTAGGGGGCTTTTCAGCTTTAGATGAAAATGAGCATTTTAGGAAAGGTCAACCCTTTTTAGAAAACAGAATGGAAATTGTTCATTCATTCATTGATAGTTTGATATTTTGGAAGAGAAAAACAGAGTTTTATTCTCCATTTCCTTTGGCTGTCCAAAATGATGATGAGGAGCTAAACCCCATTTTGTCAAGATTGGAGGTAGTAGCTATTCTTATTTGTTTATGTATTCCATTTAACTCTTATATATGATAAAAGATTGTTGATGTATTGAATGATATTTTTGCCCTAAGTTGAATATTAGATTTGAGTAGTTGTTGAAAGAGATTATTTGAGTCTTGACATAAAATATATTTTCAAGTAGTGAATAAGTTGTAGAAATAGATTTATTCACTACTCTTCTTTTGTATCAACCATTAAAGATTACTATATTGATAGTTAGGTGGAGAAATCGTCTAAAGATTAATATAGTGATTATCACAATATCATTTAGACATAAATGATATTGAGAGGATACTTGAACATCATCAATAATCTTGAATCTATATAGTTGTCATAAGGAGTCATAAGCAATTTGAATAGTGAACTCCAATCTTGCCAAACCTTTTACATTTGATTAAAACCATTTTACTGCTTTAGTGATATTTTACTCAAAAAGATAACTTTTCAAACAAAACAATTTGGTTACTTTCTAAACTTATAACAATTTGGATTATAGAACGGCGGTAATAACAACCAATCTCTGTGGATACGATATTAAAATATTTGCCGAAAGTATACTTTTCAACACCTAACATACTTTTTTATGCTTTAGAGTCAAACTTGTTCAGATGATCTTTCGTATTTAGGATAAAGCAAGAGCATCCAAAGGGATGAAAATAAGAGATGTTGGGTTTTCTTCCCTTACACGGTTCATAAGGAGTCTTCTCCAGAATAGGTCTAACAGAGATTCTATTCTGAATATAACATATTGTATTTACTGCTTTAGCCTAGAAGTGCTTGACTATATTTGTTTCATTGATCATGGTTCTGGCCATTTCTTGAAGGGTCCTATTCTTCCTTTCTACAACTCAATTTTGTTGTGGAGTTATAGGATAGGAGAAATCATGGGATATCCCATTAGAATCAAACAGTTCTTCAAAAAAGTTATTTTTATATTCCCCACCATGATCACTTCTGACTCTAATGATTTTAGAGTCAAATTAATTTTGCACTTTTGAGCAGAAACTAGTAAACACAGAGTGTGACTCATTCTTGGGTTTGAGGAACCTTACCCATGTCCAACAACTATAATCATCAATAATGACCAGTCCATATTTCTTACCATTGACTGAGGTTGTTTTAACAGGTCCAAACAGGTCAATGTGAAGAAGTTCCAGAAGTTTAGAGGTAGAAACAACATTTTTATTTTTGAAAGTAGTTTTAGAAAATTTTCCCTTCTGACATACTTCACAAAGAGCATATGAATAAAACTTCAGCTTAGGTAGGCCTCTAACTAGCTCAAGTTTATTTAACTGAGAAATCCTCCTCATGCTATTGTGGCCCAAATGTCTGTGCCATACACATTGCTCTTTGTTTACAGACATTAAACATTTTACATTCTGATCTTTTAAATCTGAAAGTTTGATTTTGTAAATTTTGTTCTTCCTCTTACTAGTGAAAAGAATTGTGTCATTGTTCTGATTAATAACATTGTATGTTTTTTTGTTAAAGATTATATCATAACCGTTATCACTTAATTGACTTATGAATAACAAGTTATACATTAATCCTTCTACGTAAAGGACATCAGAAATAGAGGGAAGGGATACATTACCAACCATTCCAGATCCTCTGATTCTTCCTTTATGATTTCCTCTAAATCCTACAAAGTCAGCATCTTTAAGTTCTAGGATTTGGAACATATGCTTTCTTCCCGTCATGTGTCGCGAGCATCCAGATCCCAGGTACCATGAATGGTGTTTTAACCCTGCTGCACAAAATATCTGCAACATATACTATTTTATCTTTTGGTAACCATAATATTTTGGGTCCTTTATGATTAGTTCTCCCAGAGTTTATGAAAACTTTGGGTTTTCTAGCATTATTAAAACTTTGTGTTTGTACATGTGTGTAATGATATGAAAAAGGAGACTTTGGCTTATCCTCTGCAGAAGGTATTTGTTCATCTTCATCAAATTCATATCCAATTCCTCTTTTCTTATTGTGACTAACACCATAAATCATAGAAGACATTTTGCTTCTTTCAAGCCCATTTTTCGGAAATTTCTGAAATGCCTTTCATATTTGTATATGATGGTGTTAGAAGTTGGTGGAGCTTTGGATAGAGTTTCTTCAAGTTTTAAACATTTTTTGGTTGAAAATTCATTTTCTTTTTCTAAAACAAAAATCTTTCCTTTTAGTTCAGAAACTTCTATCTCAAGCTTATCACATTCTTCAACAGTTTCTTCATGGACCATTTTTAGGACCTTGAATTTCTATCAAAGCTTCTGATAGGAGCTTAGAGATTCTGATAAGCAAGCTTCTAGATCAGAGCGAGAGAGATCAGAAAATACCTCTTCAAATTCATATTCCTTTTCAGATGTACTTCCAGATGTGGTAGCCATGAATGTGACATTTGCCTGTTCTAGTTCAGAGTCTGATTCTAAGACGTCAGATTCAGAGTCATCCCAGGTAGCCATGAGTCCCTTCTTATTTTTGAAGGAGTTATTCTTGAATCCTTCATTTATGGAACTATCTTTCTTGAGCTTGGGACATTCGCTTTTATAGTGTCCTGGTTCTTTACATTCATAGCAAGTTACCTCTTTGCTTGGTCTGCTTTTGGAAGTAGATTTTGAATGATCTCCCTTCTGTCTGAGTCTGATGAAGTTGTTATTCCTTTTTCTCCAGAGTTGTTGGACTCTTTTGGATAAAAGAGACAACTTTTCTTCATCATCAGAGTCGTCTTTTTCATAATCATCATCTTCTTTTTCAGCTTGAAGAGCTCTATTTCTTTCTGGTTTGTGTCTTTCTGGTTTGGACTTCAAAGCCACTGATTTGCTTTTCTTTTGAGGTTCGTCTTCCTATAACTCTATCTCATGACTCCTGAGGGAGCTGATGAGTTCTTCCAGGCTTATATTGTTCAGATTCTTTGATAGCTTTAAGGAACTGACCATCGGTTTCCACTTCTTTGGCAGACTCCTGATAATCTTTTTGGCATGATCTACAGTTGTGTAGCCTTTGTCTAGAACCTCGAGTCCTGCAATTAAAGTTTGAAATCTAGAAAACATTACCTCTACAACTTCATCGTCCTCCATTCTGAAGGCTTCATATTTTTGGATTAAGACCAAAGCTTTAGTTTCTTTGACTTGATTGTTGCCTTTGTGAGTTATTTTTAGGGAGTCAAATGTTTCTTTAGTTGTTTCCCTGTTGGTGATCTTTTCATATTCATTGTAGGATATGGCGTTCAGCAGAATCGTTCTAGCCTTATGATGATTTTTAAAGTCTCGCTTCTGATCATCACTCACTTTGTTCCTAGCAATGACAACTCCAGGAGCAGATACATGTGGTTCATAACCATTTGTAGCCATGTCCCATAAGTCAGCACCATAGCCTAGGAAGAAGCTTTCGATTCTGTCCTTCCAATAATCAAATTTCTCTCCATTGAAGACTAGAGGTTTGGTGTTGTAGCTATCTCTTTCATTGGTGGTAGTCATGATGTTTTTCTCACGCTAGATCTCTCTACACTGTTAAGTGTTTGATTTGAAAATCAATAACAGAGCCAAAGCTCTGATACCAATTGAAGGTAGAGAAAAACAAGAAAGGGTGGTGGGGGGGGGGGGGTTGAATTGTTTTCACATATAATAAAAACTTTTGGAGTTTCTATACACACAATTTAAAGACAAACAACACAGAAGTTATCCTGGTTCACTTAAAATTCAAAGCTACTCTAGTCCACCCTACCAAGGTGATTTTGCCTTCAAAAAGGACTTAATCCACTAATCTCGAAAGATCACAACAACGTCTAAGAGTGCAAAGATCTCTTAGCCCTCTCAAGTCTACAGACTTTACAAGTCACTTGAGGAAATATTACAACAATTATTATAGAAATACAAAAAGGTGTTTAATGCTTCTAGGTAAGCAAAAATGAACACAATAAGAACAATTCAATCTCACACTAATGAGCAAAAACTCATGTGAAAAGTGAAGCAAGAATTAGTGAGTATATGACTTTGGATGAGCAGAATCCTTGTTGAATAATTTCGTGTCTTGGTATGATGATGGTTGGACCTTTTTACAGTGCTTCAAGATGATACCGTTGGATGAGGCATTAATGTTGATATCTTGCCAATGATGGGACTTAATTGTCATTAAGTTTGTTGTAATTTCCATAACAGTTTTAAGAGAGTACTTAATTTTCTCCTTATATAGATTTAAACCATTTTAGAATACTTCGTTGTTAAGTCTTGATCTGATGTGATAGGTGAGAGTCAGAGTGCACGGAGTTCAAATACTTCACTCATATCTTGTATTCTTCAAATGGTTGCTTGATGTTTTCATTAGAAGCTCTTGATTAATCTTTGACTTTACGTTCCTCAGATGTAGTGATCTTTAGAGACTTCAGATGAGAGATCTTTCAAATTTAGAAGGTCAGAGCCTTGAGTCATCAGAGCGACGTTTTCAGCTTTTAGTTCAGCTGTTGTGGACTTGCTTAACGCTTAGACTTTGTTTCTTCAGATGCATTAATCGTTAGAGCCCTACACACTTAGAGAATTTTGTCAGGGTACCAAAATGTTTCATCCTTTGTTATCATCAAAACTTAAGGATAAATTGCAGAATCAAAATCTTGTTCTAACAATGACTGTAGCATGAGACCTAAGTAGTGCATTTGAAAAATAGGACGATAAGCTCAAAACTTGGCTCCAAGAGTATTTAGACAAGAAGGCTTCACTTGACGAAAAGATCTTAGAACGTCGTGCCCAAATCACTGAACTGACCAAAGAATCAACAACCTAGAAAAGAAGAAAGTTGAACTTGCATGGGAAAAATCTCCTCCCGTTAGAGAGATTATTGATCAAGAGGCCACCAAGGGTGTCGAACATGCTGACGCTGCTCTTAGCGTGGGACTTGAAATTTATTCTTTAGAAGAAGCCTATGTCCGTCTGACTATAAGGCTCAACTTTTGAAAGACTAAGCTTGAAGATTTCAAATCTAAATTCCATGTTTAACTTGTACTTTGATTTTCTTATTTTCACTATTTTGTAATGACTTTTCCATTTTGGCATTTTATGAATACCATTTTGACGTTTTCGCTTTTCATACTACTCTGTTAAAATTTGAATTTCCTGTAGCATAGGCTTATACCTTTTTAAGTATTTACCATTTAATCTCAGAATTCAATGATCAGATGCCAACTCATTAATCTCATAAGCATTATTCGAAAATGCTTGAATAATTTGGAATAGGCCTTCCAAATTAGGAGTCCATTTACCCAGGGTTCTATCTATTTGATCTATAAGCAAAATAACCTTCCACACATAGTCTCCGACTGAAAATGTATTTACCTTAAATTTTTTATTATAGGCCTTAACTACTCTCTCTTTTTGCCTTATCAAGACATCTAGTGATGCTAACCTTTCCTCATCCAAATCGACCATTTCATCCAACATCATATTCCAGTAGTAGTCAGATGGAATATCGTATTGCCTTTGAATTCGAGTCGACTGCAAATATATTTCAATAGGTAAAATAGCCTTATGTCCATAGGTCAATCGAAAGGGAGTAGTATTTGCCGCCTCTTTAGGACACGTTCGACATGCCAGTAAGACTTGATCTAGGGTTTTATGCCAATTATATGGCTTCTTCCCCACATTCTTCTTAATCAAACTAATAATGACTTTATTGGCTGTGTCGACTTGTCCATTGGCTTGGGCGTAATAAGGGGTAGAAGTTTAATCCCCATTTCAGAGGCAAGTTCTTGCATCTTTCGACCAGTGAACATCGATCCTTGATCAGTTGTAATGGTCTAAGGAATTCCAAATCTATAAATAATGTGTTTTTGAATGAACTCTATTATTGCTTCTTGGTAAGCATTGACTAAAGGAATCACTTATATTCTTTTAGTAAAATAGTCAAGACCAACCAAAATATACTTATGACTTTTAGATGATGCTGATCGAATTTCACCAATCAAATTCAATGCCTAACCTCTGAATGACCATGGTTTCACAATTGCATGCAATTCACTTGTAGGGACGTGTTGAATACTTGAATGCACTTGACACTCTTGACAACCCTTAGCGAACCCAGTACAATCATTTATCATGGTAGGATAATAAACACCTTATCAAAAATATAACCACCTCATTTGTGTCCGACTTGATGGGCACCACATGTTCCACTATGGATATTCGATACTGTTAGATACGCCTCACTTTCACCAAGGCATTTGAGCAAAATACCTTCAAGCGTCTTCTTGAACAATTGATTTCTTCTGATAACGTAGCTTTGAGATATGTACTTAATCTTTCGATCAGTTGAACCCGTTGGATTCTCTAAGTATTCGACTATTGGACTTCAGTAATCAACATTAGTTAAATCTTCAATGGCAAAGACCTCAAAGTTTTCAGGATCTGTTGACCCCAACTTCGTCATTAATAGATAAGAAGGAGACAACCTTGTCGATTTTACTCTTCCTCTTACTTCAATCAAATCTTCTAACTTTCCTTTGACACTTTGTACCCTGAGGCAAATTGCGTAAACTCATTTGCCTTTTGATTTTCAAGTCGAGGAACATGCTGAATGTCCACAAATCAAAACACTTCATTAATCGGTTGGCTATAACAAAGTAAATGATTAAGTTTTGCTTAATACATATGTACTCCTTCGTTATTTGCTTAACAACTAATTCAGAGTCTCCTCTTAGTTCGACTCTTTTCCCCCCAAGTCTAACAAGAATTTGAGACGAACTATTAAAACTTCATACTCGACCTTATTATTTGAGAAAGAGCCATTAATTCTATATTTGAACTTCGTCGAAATCTTATTAGGGGAAATCATTAAAATTCCAATGCCAATTCCATTTTTATGGATGAAGCCATTTAAGTATAGGTTCCAAGGTTCCGGCTTTAAATAATTTTGAGGTGCCTCGACTATCACATGATCCACGATGAAGTCGGTGACCACCTACCCCTTTATTGCCTTTAAAGGCACATATGTTAGGGAGTATTCTGTCAGGACAATAACGTATTTTCCAATTTGACTATGCAAAATTGGTTTAGATAACATGTGCTTAATAATGTCGAAATGCGAAGACACGTACACATCAATTGGTTTCATATAGTGTTTTAGTTTCATACATGAGAAATACAAACAAAGGCACGCATTGTATATAAGACTATACCTAGTTTATGCATCATTCAAAACTCGGATGATAAATGGCCTTTTTGACACCATTATCATCCTCTTGTGCTAATATGCTTCCTATAGTTAAGCCCGAAGTAGAAATATACAACCTCATACACTTATTTATAACAGGGGGGGAAATTGGAGGATTCATCAAGTACTCCTTTTCTTCGAAAACCCTTTAATGATTTAGATGCCATATGAACTCTTCCTTTTTTAGGTGAAGTAGCGGTGAGAATGCTCTAATCTTGCCACTAAGGTTTGAGATAAAACTCCTCAAAAAATTTATCTTCCCCAATAAAGATTATTGTTCTTTCTTGGTCGAAGGAGGTCGAGTTTCCATAATGGACTTAGTCTTGTTCTGGTTAATCTCAATAACCTTATTGTGTACCACGGACTCAAGGAAATCTCTAGCTAGCACATAAAAAGCACGCTTAAGCGGATTCATTTTTAGTCCCTACTTTCTCATTCTTTCGAATGATTGTCGAAGGTAGCTGAGATGACCATTTCCCGATGCAGACTTAATGACTATATCATCAATATATATTTGCATAAACATTTCGATATAATCATGAAAAACCCAATTGATTACCCTATAGTAAGTTTCCCCAGCATTCTTCAAGCTAAATGGTATCACCACTCACTCATAGGTGCCTAAGGCTCATGAGCATCGAAATGACGTCTTCAACATATCTTCATCTGCAATAAAAATTTGTTTATAACCAGGATAACTATTAATCATACTGCGATATTCGAAACTCAGTGCTGAGTCGACCAACATTTTGGCGACATAAAATAGATATTCATCCTTTAGGGTTGTTGCATTCAGATCTCTAAAGTCGATGCAAACCCTCAATGTTCCATTTTTCTTGATTACTGAAACAATATTTTCAAGCCATTAGACATACCTTGATGTCCTTATGAACCTGCTTTTCATGAGTCTTTAGATATCCTCTTTTCCATTATTAAACTTTGATTTTCAAACTTTATTTCATTATCAAGAGTTGGATAGTTTGATTGCTGACTCAGGACCAATTTATCTTGACTTATTTAGAGCATTTTATGCAAATCTATAAATTGAAAAGGGATGTATTTTTACTTCAAATGTTAAGGGAAAAGAGATTGTTTTAACTTTGGAAGAATTTGGAAAGTGCATTGATATTCCATATGAGGGTGAAAGAATTTTGCATGGTTATAATCGTGATTGGCCTGGCTATATCAGAGTTTGTTATTATTTCATCATTAGTCATTTAACTGAGCATGAAATTAATAACAAGAGAGATCGTAATACTTCCTCAAACCGGTTGATTTTGTCCGGTAAGAACCTCTTCGTGTGTGATAGATTGCTTCACTACTTCATAGCTTATATCCTCATGCCTAAACACTCAAATCACTCTCAAATTAGTGATACCGAGATGCAAATTATTTATGCAGTAAAGAATCATTTCAAGGTAAATTGGGCACATGTCATCATGCATCATATACAACATCGAAAAAGCTTAAGCGGTGGACTTCTTTATGCAAGGTTGATCACAAGGATTATGGAACATTGCAAAATTGATTTTAGGGGAGAATCTAAGAAGAATATGAGTGCTAAATAGTGTGAAATTCATGTTGGGGAATCCGGGAGAAATATGGGAATCTTCAAAGACAAAGACGGTATTTTCAAGCATAGAGACGATCCTTCCGCTTCATTGGCTCCACCAGAACCCGAATGTGGCTACACAAATGAAGTCGTCTACAATAAAATGTGTTCCTTGGAAACTCTTATGACATCCGAATTTTGTGAACTCTATCTTGAGATAACCTCCCTTAAAAACCAAAGCCAAAACCAAGAGGAAAGTTAAGATGATAAGATGGATGAAAATGAAAGTGACTAGACCATTACATATGCTTTATGTTATTATTATGTCTTTGATTTATGTTTTTCATTATGTCTTAGAACTATTTTGATATTATTATGTTTATGCTTTCATTTCCATTTCCGTTTCTGTTTTCGTTTTGAATCCTAATGTATTGGACTATGTTGATGTTGGTTCATTTTTGCTTATTTATGTAAGACTTATTATGGTATTATCATTATGTTATGTCATGTTTTATTTTGTTCTAGTTATGGTTGTGTTATTTCTAAGTATCGTGTTATATTTTCTTGTCCAAGCACTTTGTAATGTTATGTCAAAGCTTAATTTATGTTCATAAAATTTCAAGACTTTTACCTTCCTTTTCGCTAATGACAAAAGGGGAGAAGATGTTTGTGTTGTGTATGCTTTTCTCTAACATTTATAGCAAGCAACAAATTCTCAAAAACTCCCATTCAAAGATCAAGGGGGAGTTAACATTGTTAGGGGGAGCAAAAATTATAGATCTTTCAATGGTTTCTCATCATCAAAAAGGGGGAGAATGTGAAGTCAAGTTTCTCGAACTATTGGTTTTGATGAAGACCATTTTGAAGCAAATGCTCATAGAAAAAGAATGGAAAAATCCTCATGGTCAAAGCTAAAGCATCAAGTATTCATTATCATTCAACTTTATTAAAACTAGCTTTGGGCCTTTATGGTTTATCAATATTTTTGAGGTACAAGTAGCAATTTCATAATTTTAATACTTAAGTACTCAAGAAAAATCATGGTGATAATTTCATAATGCATATATTCTTTTAACACTTTTGGAACTTGGCTGAAACTCATTTCTGAGGTATTTTTCAATTTCAAAGCAGGTGTAACCGATTATACCATTCTTGGCAACCGGTTACATGATCGTAATTTTGCATAATGAGTTTTTACAATGTTAGATGTTACCGCTGACACCATTTCTAGTAATCGGTTACACACACGGATTTTTCAATTTTTTTATACCGCTTTAGGTGTAACTGGTTACACTATTTATGGTAACCAATTACCACTGAAGTAATGGTATTTTTTCATTCAAAATCTGATTTTAACGAACTTATTTTCTCATCCCTCAAGCATGACATCTTTTCATTATTACATGTACATTCAGAGAGGTGTTGAGGTACTATAAATATCCTACTTATCAGATTTTGAAAACTCACCTCTTTCAAATAAATTCAAACACATTCTTTCTCTGTTTTCAAAAGAAGTGTATTGAGTCATAAACTTTGTGTGAAACTTACTGCATTACTTTTCATTGCATTTTTGAAAGTTTCAACACTATAAATTATGAGCACTTGTATAACATATTGTGAATTGCTTAGTTGATAGAGAAGATCAATTCTTGAAATTAATATACATATTATCCAACTTCAAACTCGTGTATAAAATTCAGATTAGTGTGAATACCTTGTTGTCCAAGATTGTTAGAAGCAAGAGAGTGAAAAAGAGAGGATTATTCTCCTCTTTCACTTTGTAAAGATCATAAGGGGGTTGCCCTTATTGATTAAGTTAGGAACTTGTGTATAATGGCTAGGATATGATTATACAAAGTTCTAAACACATAGTGAAATCTCTTACCACGTAAGAAGACTGGATGTACTCTCGGATTGTGAGAGGAACTAGGATACATTACCGTGTTCTTTACATTTCCGCACTTAATGCTTTCTAAATTACCACTAAACCAGAAAGTTAGAAGCAAATTTTTAAGTAACCGAAAATCGATCAAAGTACCTGATTCACCCCCCCCTCTTAGATGCAATCTCTACTTACATCAAGATCTCAGACTTAACGGTCAAAAGTTTTAAGTAAATTAGAACCTAAGGCTCTCAAGTCAGAGGTTTTGAAGAACTCAGAATTCAAAGTTATTACATCTAAAGTTACTAGAGGTTCAGAGGTTCAGAGGTCAAGGCAAGACTTACTCTAGACAAAATAGTAATAGACAAGGAGTATGTAATAAGTCTAGACCTTACTATAAGGCTAAGGCACAAAGCAATATGAAGCCCTATAAAACTAACCTCAGCGTACCCATAAAAGTATAGGTACCAAAGAATGAGATTATTTTTGTTAGAACAAGTTTTGGTTTTACATCTATACCTTGAGTTTTGATGATAACAATGTTGTATTTGTGTGAGAACAATTTTGGTACCCTAATTATTTGTTATTGTGTAGCTTTAGCATCCAGTTCGGATTCTGAGTATATGATGTGAGACGTCATCAGTTTCTGAATATTGTGTTCCAATTCCGCTTCTGTGCCAATCATGAGAAGTTCTGAAAGGTGTTCAAGTTGCTGCTGTAATGATCTTTCTGCTTCTGTGCTGATTCACTCCTAAGAAGCTTCTGAGGAGACATTATGTTGTTGCTGCAACGTTCTCTTAGTTTGTGCTTCTGGACGTGACTATGATCATCAAGCTTCTGTAGAATGGCAAGCTTCCGAAGTTTTGTTACTTAGCTGAAGATTCTAAAGATCTCAAGCCAGACGTTGAGGTTATCAAGGTTCTGACTGAAGATTATGAAAATTATGAAGATACTAAAGATCTTGATGATGTCAAGGTTTTGACTAAGATTCTGAGGTTTTTGAAGTTTTTAAATCCAGCTGTATGTTTCTTTATTTCATGCTTCATCAATTTTCATCAGAAGCCAATGAACTTGAAGATAAAATCAAATAGATACGTGATCAAATAGTACATAGTATAAATCAAATATTCTTTCCACTACCTGATATCATGGGAAAATGATGTACTATACATCATACCCGTCACTGAATTTGTGGGTGAAGGACAGTACGTAGTATCACTCCTTTCACCATCCAATAGTGAACAACCACTCTATTTGGTTTCCACATTTTCCCCTCCAAATGGTCTTCTTCAAATGTTAGAATCAGAAGTGATAGAATCATAAGCTTCTTTCTTGGATATGATGTTGATCTCTAGGATCTTGTAGTCGATGGCTATGTTCACCCAGTTAATACTGAAGGAAATAATATAGCAAGAAGTGCTATGACAAATCAAAAAAATAAAGATTTCAAAAATCATCATAAGGCCATAACTATATTGCTAAATGATATCTCTTATACTGAGTCTGAGAAGATAAGAAACAGAGATTCTGCCAAATCCATATTTGAATCTCTGAGGATGACTCATTAGGGGAATTCTCAAGTAAAGCAGACAAAGGCTCTGGCCTAAATCTAGTAGTATGAAGCATTCAAAATGGAAGATGATGAAACTGTTAAGACTATGTTCTCAAGATTTTAGATGCTTGTTGCAGGACTAAAAGTTCTGGACAAAGGATACTCTACAACTAATCATGTCAAGAAGATAATCAAAAGTCTCCCTAAAAAATGGAGACTTATGGTAACTGCTTTGAAGCTGGCAAAGGCTCTTAACAATATTAGTCTTAAGAACTTGTTTGTTCTTTGAGAAGCCACGAGATTAAACTCGAGGAAGATGAACCTCAAAAGCAAGGTAAATTTGTTGCTTTAAAGTCCAAGCCTAAGAAGATAAGAACTTATCAAGCCGAGGAAGAATCATATGTTTCTGATGAAGACTTAGAAGAAGATGATGAGTTGTCTTAGATTTATAAGAGAGTCAAAAGACTCTAGAAACACAGGCAGAATGGGCAAGGGAAGTTCAAAGGATCTAGAAGGATTGCTGGTTATTCTCATTATTTTCCTAGACAAAATAAGCAAGGTTCTGGTAAATAAGTTATCTGCTTTGAGTGCAAGGAACCAGGCCACTACAAAAATGAATATCTTAAGCTGAAAAAGGACAAAAGGCCTAAGAAGAGTTTTTCTAAAGGTAAGAAGGGGTTGATGGCTACGTGGGATGACTCAGAATTCGAAGAAGAAGACTCTATCAAAGAATAAGCCAACATTGCATTGATGGGGACTTGTAAGACCCCAAATTTGACTCTAAGATCCCTCATGCTATCTCATCATTTGCGTTGACTTTGGGATCACACCTTGGTATCCTCCTCACCCCTCATTCATTTGGGTTTGCACTGGGAGAGATCACCAAGAAAATTTGATTGTATCATACTTTATTTTTCTTTGTTTAATAAACTAAAATACCAAAAATATGTCTAGTGTAGTTTCATATCTTTTGTAGGTAGTGTGTCCATCCATCTGTGCCCTATCAAGCTCATATCTAGGGTTTGAGACCCTCAATGAAAAAGATCGATCAAGGAAAGGATAACCATGTATCTAAGCATCATTATGGATCCCCATGCTTTTTAATTGTCATTTTGATCAAGAATTCATCAAAGTTTTAAATCTTGTTTGCCTTGGAAGCCCTAATTCATCTAGGTATCTTGTCTGACTTCCTTAACAAGTTTCTTAAACATTTGATCAAATATTTCAAGCTATGATTCATTATAAATCATATGAAGCATATATTATTCTCCATGATCCTCAAAGATCACAATAACTTCAAGTTTGCAAGTTGGTTCAAAGAGGTTGACCAGAGAAAGTCAACTAGTCAAATCTAGGGTTCCCTAGACCCTATCTTCTATAATGTTTGTCATATGAAAATGATTCCAAGATAAAAGGTACTCTTTATGACATTCCAAACAACTTTTATGTTGTCATAAAGAGATAATTTTGCTTGGAAAGTTTTTTTTTTATGGTGAACGATTATAAGTCATTTTGTCTTTGCCCTAGTTAGGAGGTCAATTTCCAAGAACCATAACTTGCTCAATTATTATGATATGAATTCCATCCAAGTTCCATGATCAATTTAAGGATGTCTTCTACAACTTTTATTCTTTAATAAATTACAAATTCTACTTGCAAGGGCATGTACCAAGAGAAAACATTATAGGTCATTTTGGGTCATCATCATTGAACAAGCAATTTTCCTCAACTTCTAAAATCCATAACTCCCTCATGAAAGACTAAAATTGTGTCAAATTTATTACCAAATTTAAGATGATTGAAATATATACAACTTTGAAGAAGAAACCATTTTCATTTGAAGCTCATAGCAAAAGTTATTCAAGGTGGAAAAAGTGGTCATTTGACTTTTAACTTAGAAAATTTACAACTATGTTTGATTTCTCCAACTTCCACCTCGAAATTCATCATGATCCAAGCTTCAAATGTAAAACGTTTCAACATAGAAGTTGTTCCCCTTCATGTTAGCTTTCCAAATAGTCTAAGATCATGGAATTTAGATCAAATTTGAGGGACTTGTGCATGGTTACTTTGCATGGCCCTATTTGGAAACATTTGTGATCAACTTTCAACCAACAATGCATGGCCTCATGAATTGCTTTCAACATCACTTGTGCACGATTTTGGACTCATTCCAATCATTATTTGGGCCTTGTTTCATGCCCATGCAACCATGCATACTAGAATTTCTATTTTTGGCATTTTAATAGAAGTGTGTGAAAATCAATTGACAAGTCTATAAATGTAACTAATTCTGCTCAGAATCAAGGACCCCTGGCCTAAGCTTTGACCTGCAAACACTCCTACCCTCCATTGATATAATTTCTTGAAGATTTATCTTGAAATTAAGTTTTGATTCCCATTCTATTTTGAAATTGAAACTCCAAGAATTCAAAGCCCTTTTGCATCCAAATCATCTCCTGCAAGCTAGTAGAAGCAAGCCCAAGTAAATTGAGATCAAGATTGAGCTTCATCACTGTAAATAGAAGGTGAATTTTATGAAACTTTTCTTCTTTGATTCTCCCTCAATTCTCCATCATTTCACTTGATTTTTGGTTGGATGAAATCCTACCAATGTAGGCAACAAGATTGAGTTGTTTTGAGGTCAAATCGAAGAAACTCAGTTCATACTCCTTAATTCTTAATTCCATATAACTTTCAATATAGTGAGAATTGGAGATTTTTGAGGTCAGATTTGGATTCCTAACATTTTTATCTTCAAATTAGTGTATGCACTTTTCATTTTCATGGAAGTTGGTGGTGGACCAATCCGGTGAGGTCCACCAGAGAAGATGGTGTAGTGGCATGGTCCTATCCATCAGATTATCTCTCCACGTTCTAATCTTAACCACTGGTTCAGATGACTCATGTTGCAAGCGCGTTGACTGAGGTGTACCATGGATGATACACGCTTGGCCATCAGATCTGCCACCTCAATTATTGAGGGAGATATGATGGCCCTTGTTTTTTTGCTTTTTATTTTAATTTCTGATTTTATGTTTAATCCATTCATTTTGTTTAATTCACAGAAATTTCATTTTTAGTCCAAAAAATATGCGACTTTCACCAAAAATCTTTAAATATTTTCCTCTTCCATATTTTGAATAAAAATAATTTTTTGGATTAATTTTGATATTTTTTGTGATTTAAATGATTTTTGACTTGTTTTTAAATATTTTAAAATACTTATGACTTTCCAAAAATTCTAATTTTTTTGTCTAAGGTCCTTTAACCTTGTTTGGCCTAGGATAAACCCCTTGACCATTTATTTGGTGATTTGAAGGGATTTTTGAGGTTTAGTCCATTAAAAAAATGCATTTTATTTCATTTTAAAATTGATTTTTAATGATTTAATTGTTTAAAAATATTGTTGAGCCATTTGATTAACTTTGTGATGTTTGACTTTCTATTTGGCCTTGATCAGGGTGATTTGAACTTTTATTTGATCAATACTATTGGATTTAGGGGCTTGATGAAATGTACATTTTATCCCTCAAAATGAATGGATAGTATTGATCAGATAAATTTCCTCCTGTGATCAATTTGGGTTTCTATTTCCCTCTTTCCCTTTTCATATTCATCCATATTCTTCCCCAATCCATCATTGACTAATGAATTCTCTTCAAGTCAAATTCTAGTTGATTCATCAATGAATTTGTGTTAGATGAATCAACTGAGACAAACTGAGATAGGCCCCTCCCACTTTATTTTGTGTGTGTGGTATGTTTTAGGAGCTAGGTTCTTTGTACTAAGTCTTTAACATGCATTAACACCAATATATTTATTGCCCGACCTCAAATAGTTGTGATTTCTACATAAGTTCAATTACGATTACTTAACATAGAGCTAAATATGTCCCAAAAGGCATATCATTCTTGTAAGTGAGATTTTAAGTCTCCCATTCTTCATGACATTGTTGGAAGACTTGACCTTTTTTCCATTCATGAGAGCTAGTGGCATACTTGTTGATTTATCCAAGTTGGAACCCTTCTCATGGATGATGTCTTGGTTCATCATACTTGTGAATGAATGGTTGAATGTTCCCCAAGGAATGACTTAAACAAATTGAACTCTTCACTAACAATTGACTAACTTCTTATTAACACTTCTTTACTTTCAAGTCATTTACTTAATGAAATTTAAATTTCAGTGCCTTTATCATTCATTGTCATTTACATTTCATGCAACTTGTTTATGTTTCAGTCATTTTCATTTTGCTCACTTAAGCCATGTCTTATGATTGTATATATTGTGTGCTTGTGATTTTGTTTATGGTCTTAGGACCCTAAAATATCTAATAACAACAAAAACCCTAAAAAATATCTTGGTGGACTGTTGGACTTGATCTGAGCTTTTGGACTTAGAATAGGCAACACTACCTATGCTTTGAGGACTTGGCCAATGTCATTATTTTGAGGCTGAGCTATCCTTGATTGTGCCTTTTATTTGATGCAAACCTTGAGTTCTCCTGGTTCATCTGTCACTTGGTCTTTGTGCTTGATTGTTATATTGTTATTATTGTTTATGTTCGATGATTGTTTCTGGGAGTTTGCCAAGGAATATTTTCATCTGATACATTTAAAGACACTAAATACTACTAGCTATTGGAGTGCTTGCTTGGATATTATGGCTATCTTTATTTGATGCCTTGGCCTTCATATAATTGCTTGGATATTTCTTATGCTTATTATCTTCTCAAAAGTCCAAAGGAAATGGGTTTCTATATGACATTCTTGTCTTGTGGATTGCATCCCATTTGTCAGATCTTTTCAAACTCTTAACTTTTAATTTTTATCTAGGGTAGTCTCTTCATCTCCACCCACTTCTTTAATTTCAAAATCTCTCCCTCTTTTCAAAGCCTTATTTGCTTGCATTTTCAACTTAGACATGTTTTAATGAGTAGAAACTCTGGTCTTATGCCATTGAATTTCCAAACTTTTTTCTTAAATTGAACTTGTGAATAAACTTAATCATATTGACCTAAATTTCAAAAAGACAAAAATAATTAACAACTTCATTCAAATCTTTTGGCCGTTTTGTGCCCTTTTCTTTTAAAACCTCTGTTAAAATTAATCCACCAACTTCTTTGAAATTTTTACCACGAACTACGGGGGTTTGATCCCTCATTTTTATTTTGGTACGTAGGCATAAGACCGAAGGTCTTGTCAAACACAAAAGTATAATAAATGAATTCTTTTCTCATCCCCCTCATTCCATTTTTATCAAACACATTTTCAACAAAAACACTTGCATACAAAAAAGGGCTCCCTAGGAGTACCTAAGACACTTTGGGTGCTAATACCTTCCCTCTGTGTAACCAACCCCCTTACCTATAATCTCTGGCATTTTATTAGTTTTGATTTTAAAACTTCTTATCTTTGGGTTTTGTTTGTACTTTTCCCTTTTCCTTTGGAAAAAAATAAGGCGTGGTGGCAACTTTGATTTTTCAATTGACGCCGGGTTTATCCATAGCTCGATGGTCACGAATGCACCACTAAAGAAATAAAGTGGCGACTCTGCTGGGGAGTAGTCCTCAGTGGGTTTAGCCTACTTTTTTGTGTGCAATATTTTTTGATATTTGATGTTTGTTTGTTTGTATATATGTGTGATACTCTGTTTGTTGTGCTTGGTGATCTCTAAGTGGTGAGATAAGTTCTAACCCAAACTTGAGTGCAATTAATATAAGAGGATGTATAGTCATGTTCGGCTCGTGTGGAGTAGTCCTTAACGAGTTGATTTGAGATCCATCTACTCAGTGGGGACCCCTTGGAATTACTGATGTCACATAAGTAAGTAGTGGATTGACATTACTTTTTCCGACCTGGGAGTCCGAGAAGCTGAGGATCGTAGAACGTATAACCCAACTTGGCATATTTAGGACGTAGTGTATAGACTGTTCAAGTGTAGACTTGATAATAGTTGTTACGCGATACTACACTCAGATGAGTTTCTCTTGAGAATACTATGGGTTGATGAGTCTTTAATCCAAACTTATAGTATCCGATAGACGGGATCACAACTCTGGGAACTTTTTAGAACATGCTCTACAGGTTATCCGTAGTACACTCCTTTGGGATGGTTCTTAACCCGGCTTCATGCTCGTGACTCGCAACAAACCCTTTGACTCTCGGTTGATCTAATCGGTCTCGTCAAAATCAATGGAAATTGGGTGTTGATAAGGTGAAAAACCTAAATCCACCAAAATGGATGATTGATCTTGATGATGACTTGATCCATACAATGACCTTTATTTGTGTTTTTCTTGTGTGTGATCCCCTGTGTATGATTGTTGCATTCATGCATTCATGAGCATCATAACATTCATCACAACAATAAATTTTCAAGGAACTAAGGTCGTATTTGCAAATATTTTCAGACCATGGATTGTGGATGAAGGAACACTAAGAAGTACAATTTCAGATGTCCAGACTTGAAAGAGTTAAGAAGGCTATCATCCTTTGTATTAGATCCTTTGGACTTCAAGCAACGTCATGGGAAGATTTTTTCTGTATTATCTATTGATGTGGTCGAAGGACTCCTGAGTGTCTTGGTCCAATTTTATGACCCTCTTTATCGATGCTTCACTTTTCTGGATTATCATCTTATGCCCATGTTGGAAGAGTATGCCAATCTCTTGGGTATACCCGTATCTTACAAGGTGCCCTTCAGTGGATTAGAGGAAATTCCCAAATCTTAAGTCATTGCTAAAGCTCTTCATTTGAAGAAATCTAATATTAATGGCAATATGGTGAAGAAAGGAGGGATTCAATGGTTGACTTATGAGTTTCTCTTTGGTAGAGCTACTGCTTTTGCTTAAGCCGGTAGCATGGACGCTTTTGAATCCATCTCCGTCTTGCTCATCCATGGCTTAGCTTTGTTCGTTAATATTGTCAATTTTGTTGATTTTAGTGCCATTAGAATTTTCTTGATTGAGAACCCTGTTCTGACTTTGTTGGGTGATATGCACTTCTCTATCATTTAAGAAATTCTAAGGGTGGTGGAACCATTGTATGTTGTGTTCCTCTTCTGTACAAGCGGTTTATTTTGCACTTGCCTTATACACCAACTCTATGGGAGAACCGACAATGTCTACGGTGGTCTCAGAGACTTATGTCTCTCACTAATGATGATATTGTTTGGTATAATTCTGCATTTGATGGCGTGTATATTATTGATAGTTGTGGTGAGTTCTCTAACGTGTCCCTTATTGGTATACAAGGAGGAATCAACTACAACCCAGCATTGGCTCGTCGTCAGCTTGGGTTCCCCTTGAGAGATAAACCTAATAACGCCTAGTTAGAGGGTATATTTTATCAGGAGGGTAAAGATCCCCAACATTTGAAGAACAAAATGGTCCATGCTTGGTATAATGTGCATAGGAAAGGAAGATCCAAGCTTGGTCCATGCAACTGGGTAGATTTGAAAGCTTAAACTATTTGGGTGAAGAGGAGAGCTTTGGAGCTCAAGATGCCATATGCCTGCGAAAGACCTATGTCTATGGTTATGGATGAGCCATCTAATGTCCTTAACCAAGCAGTAGAGGAGTTGGAAGACGCACTCTCCAAGATGAAGCAAGAAAGGGACATGTGGGAAGAGCGATTCCATGCTTTAAACCGAGAGCATGTGGAGTTGCAACTTGAGTCAAAAGACAAGGATGCACTTATTGAGGTTCTTGAAGAGCATGTAATGAAGAGACAAAGAGAGCCAGGGGATTTATTTTCCTCTAGTATTCCTCATCCTTCAGGTGCTTGGAAGAAGATTGTTGATCGACTCGTCCTTGAGAAAGCTCAGATGCAGACCACCTTTGAGTCAGAGATTAGACGCATCCTAAGGAAGTATACTCCCTTGGGCAGTTCAGCTGATTCAGTTACTAGGGATCCTTAGGATGATGTTTTCATTTTCTCTTGTATTTGTATATTTGGTTTATGAAATTGTACTCATTGTAATCCTTCAAGATTTTATGAATAAAAAGAGATTTTATGGTCGAAATTGTTATTATTGTTATTAATTGAAATATTTGCAAATAGGACCTTATATGTTCCTTGAAAATTAAAATTAAAACATTGCATTTCATGCATCATTTGCATAAGCAGGTTTCTTCTGCCAGATGTCTTATCAGTTCTTCTTCTGTGTATCAATCAAGCTGACTCATCACTACTACACTTGTGCTAATCGTCTGAAGAGAATGGAGAATCTTGAACAAGAGAATAGAGAGCTTAAGGATGAGATTGTCAGACTCACTACCTTGATGGAGTCTATGATTAGTGCTCAGAATCAACCATCTTCACCTCCTACAACTCCTCCTCAGAGGATTGTTATCTCTGAAGTTGTTTCTACACCAGTGCATGTAGTTCCCGCTAGCCAGTCTACGCCAGCTATGCCTGCCGGATTCCTGTGGGGAACACCGCCGAAATTTATGCATGAAGGATATGCTCCAACTTTTGTTTCTATGTCAACATCTAGCCTAGTCATGTCTGTTCCTCCTCCTGTCATGCATACTTTTCCCCGTGTCGAGTAAACCATCTATCATTCTGAGCCTTATGAGGGCCCTGATGTTTATGAGAAGATGGATGAGATGAAAGACCAGTTTCTTGAGTTGAGAAAGGAGTTGAATACCTTAAGGGGGAAGGACTTGTTTGGTAAAAGTGTGGGTGAGTTGTGTTTAGTGCCTAATGTCAAGATTCCTGTCAAGTTCAAGGTTCCAGACTTCGAAAAATATAAGGGAAATACCTGTCCTCTGAGTCATCTTGTCATGTATGCTCGAAAGATGTCTACTCATATCGATAATGATCAACTACTCATCCACTACTTCCAATACAGTTTAACTAGTGCTGCACTTAGATGGTGTTTGGGCTTGGACAATGTTAGTGTCCGTACTTTTAATGACTTGGGTGAGGCCTTTGTCAAGCAATACAAGTATAATGTTGATATGGCCCCATATCGGGATCAGTTGAGATCGACGTCCTAGAAGGACAAAGATATATTCAAAGAATACGCCCAAAGATGGAGAGAGCTTGCTGCTCAAATTAGCCCATCTCTGGAGGAGAAAGAAATGTCCAAGATCTTTCTGAAGATGATGGGTTCATTTTACTATGAACGTATGATTGCAAGTGCTCCTAATGATTTCACCGAAATGGTGAACATGGGGATGAGATTGAAAGAAGGTGTCTGAGAGGGCCGATTATCTAAAGATCGTCCGCGAGCAAGAAATATGGTGGTAGTTTCTCAAAGAGGAAGGAAGAGGAAGCCAATGCAATGTTTGTGGGGAAGCAGAGAAGACCTGTTACAAGGAAGAATTCCCAGTCCTGTTAACATCATCATCAAGTATCATCATTAGTTCTTGTGTTTACTAATAATTCAACAAATCAATCAGTTCCCGTTCAGCAACAACATCCACAACAACGTACCAATAACAACAACAACAATCATCATCAAAACTTTGAGAGAAAGAAGGTCTATTTTGACCATATTCCTATGACGTATGCAGAATTGTATCATTCTTTGGTTGTCAAGAATCTAATTTAACCAAGAAATCCTCCACAAATTCCTGAACCTGTGCCATGGTGGTTCAAACCTGACTTGCATTGTGCTTTTCACCAGGGAGCTCCTGGCTACGATATTGAAAACTTCTATCCTTTGAAGTACGAGGTTCAGAAGTTGATCAAGAGCGGTATGATGTCCTTTGAGGATAAAACACCTAATGTTAAAGCGAATTCGTTGCCTGCTCATGTCAATGCCTCTATGAATATGGTGGATGACTGTTCTAGTGAATTCAAAGTTTATGAAGTCTGTCACATCCGAGGGTCGTTGGTGGCAATTCATAAAGATATATGCTTGGTAAGTGAGTGTGAACATGACCATGACGGTTGTGTGATATGCAACGTGAACCCTCGAGGATGTGTGATAGTCAAGAGGGATATTCAGAGAGTGATGGATGAAGATCTTATTCAAGTCAACCTTCCCCAAGATTGGAGCAATGAAGTGAACGTTATAGTGCCGGTTTTCAAGACCCCTGAGTGGGTAGTTATTCAGTTTGATAGCAACAACAACAATAATGTTAACAAATCGGTATTGCTGTTAGTTAAACGGTTAGTGGGCCTCGTCCCCTATTCATTTGATAAAGCTATGCAATATAAGTACAATGCTACCATGATTGAGAATGGGAAACAGGTTCCTCTTCGCGCTGCAAATTCAGTGGTAAGCATTGCAGATGTAGTTAAGGTGAGCCGTAGTGGTCGTGTTTTTGACCCTGTATCTCCAAGAGTTATGGAAGATGTTTCGTTGGGTAACAAAGTTGGTGTCCCTGCAGTTGATCCAGTTAATGCTCCAACTTGTCAGTCTGGTGAATCCAACAGGTTGAGGATTAATGATGATGATGAGGTGCTACGTCTGATCAAGAAGAGTGAGTTCAACATTATGGAGCAGCTGCTCCAAACGCCATCAAAGATTTCCGTGTTGTCATTACTGATGAACTCCGAGGCGCATAGAGAGGATTTACAAAAAGTATTGGAGCAAGCCTATATAAAACATGATGTTATTGTGGATCAGTTTGATCACATTGTTGCCAACATTACTTCGTGTAATAATCTGTGCTTTTGTGATGAAGAACTTCCGGAGGAAGGTGTCGCATTACGCGAAAAACCGGCGGGAAAACAAGACAACAGAGCCGCCACCGTGCGTTATTTATCCCAAAAGAGGGAAAGGAAACGCTCAGAGTAAACCTGGAAAAGACATGGTCTCGCGACCAAAGAGAATGGGATCGGGAGTCGGTTATGCGAAGGGAAGGTATTAGCACCCCTACGCATCCGTCGTACTCGACGGGATCCACGCACAAAAGGAAAGAATATGGTTGCTAAAACACTGCTCACAAACAAACAAACACTGGCTGAAAGAGACATAAGAAAACAAACACAACTGACTCGGCAGGATATCGCATCCTGGGCCTACTTAGTCTATCAAGCATAGACATCAGAGTCGAAGTAGTTCGGACTGGGGGAAAACACATGCTCGCTAGGATGTCGCATCTTATGCATACGTATCTTCTCGGACTAAGAAGAATCAGAGCACTCGTAGCTCAGCTAATGCACGCCAAACAAAACAACACAGGAAATCGACTGCCAATCGTTGGACTTACGTCAAACTCCACACAAAACAGGCAAACATGGAATCCGAATGCCAATCGCTGGACTTACATCAGACTCCGAACCAAACACACGGATACTGGAAACCAAATGCCAATCGTTGGACTTACATCGGACTCCAAGCACACCACAAGAGGATACGGAAGGCCAATCACTGGGCTTACATCCATCTCCTAACACACACAAGAACAAAACAAAACAGGCGCCCAGAGAGATCAGCTCATCTCCTGCCTACGTACCTCATCTGGTATGAGGATCAGGGCGACGTAGTTCCCCTACGAAGGGAGAAAGGACTAGCCTAACCAGATAACAAAGGGAGACACAACTAGGGAGACTACGACTCGAGCCTAGATGTTATCATGCATATCATCCCTAAGTTAAGGTTGCTATCTAACTTGCACAGGAAGCAAGCTAACCTAAACATGACTTGCACAGGGAGCAAGCCAAACTAACCCTAACTTGCACTGGAAGCAAGCTAAACTAAAAAAGCACAAACACACAAGCACAAATAGCACACACTATATGCAATCAGTTGGCTCAATCAAGGTTATGTTTTAGTCGAGGGGTCATATCAACCTCGACAAACAAACCACTGTAACAGGGTAATGTTAGCTCTTAACCCTAACATTGAGAGTTAGGGTGAAGCAGATGAAATGGTGAGTGAAGATGAGACTTCACAGCTCTTATCCCTGGCCAGGGAGAGCTTCAAGACAATGAAAGTGTGGGTTCAGAAAGTTGGAACCCTTCTACACTTAGGACTGGCACAATGGACAATGATCTTGGGTTAGTATCTACAATGCATCAACACAGTGGTGTGAGCAAAGCAGATGACACACAGAATAGCAGGGGATGGATTGCACATCCCTGGTATCTGCCAATGCCTCTTCACTTAGGAGGTCTTTGGATATGTACAAGGACAAAAGTAAACAAACACAAACATTGCCTCTTAAGGAGGACTTCAGACAGGTGCCTGGCCAAGTAACAGGCCAGGTCTTCCAGACTACATGGAGAAAAGAAATTCTACCTCAATGCTCAAGCTATCAAGCAAAGCAAAAGCAAGTTCATAAGGGAACTATAGCAACTAAGGTACCTGAAATCAATCCAACATAATCAGTACTCAGACAAACACAAGACAAACAGAAAATTACAAGTCCACATCATAAATAGATAACAAGCATCAATGCACAAAGGTGCAAGCCACAAGGCCTAAGCATAAGTCTCAATGCCTACAAAACCAACTCAAAGTTAGTCATAAACAAGCAATAAACCCACTCCAATTGAGTGCACATCATCAAGCATAAGCAATTGTGCTCTTTGACCTGAAACAAAGCTCAAATGTGAGAGCACAAACCACTAGTACAAGACTAGGGTCAAAATAGGAGCAATAAACCAAAACAGAACATGAAACTTATCAAAAATCAAGATCAATCAAATAAGAATCAAATCCAAGTGGTCTCACATTCATATCATCAACCATTATCATTTCATGAAGCAAAGAGTACAAAGCATGCAATTTGAAGCTCATAGAAGCAAACAGAATGATTCAATTCAAATCAACTCAAGAATATTTCAATAAATCCCCAAAAAATTTATGGTCAAACAGCATTTATAACATGACAATCATACCAAATTTCAAGTCATTTGGACCAAGGGAAGCAAGTCAATTAAATTCATCAAGTCAAAGCATGTTCAAGCAAGCTCACACAAGGCACCAAATCATGCATCAACTTCAAGCAAGCATAAAATAGAATTGGCATAAGATAAATGAATGAAACCAAAGCCATGGCAAACTTCAAGGTGTCTATAATACACATGCCAAATTTCAAGTCCATCCAATAAACACCAAGAATTTCACAAATCATATAAAATCATGTCTCACAAGAAGTCAACAATTGGTCAAACAGGGGAGAAAATCTCAATCAAATAGGAAATGCATCCAAAAATTCCAGGAAAATTCACAAGCAAGCTTAACACCCATAAGTATCATCATGCAAAAATTCAGGTCATTTTGAGTTCATATGGCATGGTAACAAAAATAATGAAGTCAAGCAAGAAATGGTGTGACACAAATTGTCACACCTCCAAAGATCATAGCATATCTCACAATCCAGAAATGCAAAAATCACAAACTATATACCAAAATTCTCCTCAAGGTGTCTAGATCATGCATACAAAATTTCAACTCCATCCAATTAAGCATCATCATTCCACACGTGCACAATTTCCATAAAAATCATCAAAAAATACTAGACATGGCAAGGATCATCATGGAAAACATCTCAAATTAATTGGATCAATATTGAATGAGTTATGATTTATTTAGTGTGGTGAAAAATTAAAAAAAAAGTGAACAAGGCATGATGAACATGTGAAATATGAATGAAATAAATGCCAAAGTCCAAAATTGAAAATGCTATCAGGCGGAATCGAAGTAGGTTTATATTCAAACTGGCGCACTTGTAATGAAACTATGCGTTTCATTAATCCTACATGTACATTCCTGCGCCCAGAACCAATCACATGGCCACATCACTGCTGGCGTGGACCAGTACATGGTCCCTAACACGAAATTGCATGCAAAACAATGAGGAAACAGATCAAACACGCATTTGGATTGAAAATATTAGGGTTCATCGCTCCTTCATCATGTTCATCATCACATTTCCAGCATATGAACAAATATCACCAAAATAAAAAACGAACACATCAATAGCTTCATCTTTCCACGCACAACAACAATCCAAACATGATTTGTCTTAATTCTCATTATATCAAACGAATCGAGCACAACAAGTTTCACTCATCAAAATTCAAATCAACATAACTCTCTCAAAACTCAATGAAATTCAAATCTATAAAGTTCAGCATGCTCGTGGATACAAGATCTACAAAAACCATAGCATAATTTCATGAATGGTGGATTTCGAAATCTGACCTTCAATCAAGTGCAGATGTGAAATCGTTGGTTTTCTGGCCTGGAGAGGTTGAAACAGAACTTCTACAACCCTTGGATAGATGAATGGATGCTGCAGAATAGCTCAACAATGCTCAAACCCGAGGAAATATCCAGCTGCCATGTGAGGTGCTTGATGTAACAGTGCTTGAAACAACTTGAAATCCTTGCTCTCATGCTTCAATCCAGCTCAGTGATGATTGTAGATGATGATTCAATCGTGGAAAATGGTAAGGGATTGGAAGAAACTTGCAGAAAAAGTGAGAGCAAAAGTTGAGAGAATTTGCAATTGGATCTAGATCTGAGTAGAAATGAAATGCTAATGTGTTTTCTGTTTTGATTATGCATATATACCATCTGTTAATGATCTTTGTTAATCAATATTAAGCCAAGCCAAAAAGATTAATGAATGCAAGTGTTATGGCCAATTGGGAATTCACCCTCATGTGCATGGGGTGCATGCTACAGTACACGAAATTGGGCCTAAATCCACTTAAATCTCTGTTTGTAATCCAATGGGAATGTTGCCAAGTGTAAACAATGCATTATTTTAATATTTGAAAATTCCATTCAAAAAGTCAAGTGAAAAATAAAATAATTTTGTGATGAAAATGCATGACTTGTGATGCATGATTTGAATAGTGCATGTTAAAAGGAGAATGTAGCAAAAAACCCCACTCAATTTGGCCAAATGGTGTGAAAGTTATCCAACTTTGAAGTTCAAATTTCCTTGACAAAGATCAATCCATAATTTCTCAACCACACATGAGAAATTCATGTTCTTGGACTTTTTGGAAAGGTGAGAACAAGATCTTCAACTTTCGTGTTGGACACAAATTCATTTGAAGCTTGTATGATGATGTAAACTTGAGGAGAAGAACTTTCCATTTTTGGCAATTTCCAATTACAGGTCACTTACTATTTTTGGCAATTTTCATCTGACCTCAAATTCTTCAATCTTGATCTTTGAAATGTCAAATGAGACTTGTTTGGACATGAATGCGGCCTTACAAACCATCTCCCACCTTCAAATCCTTGATTTCAGGCACAAGTGACCACAATTGACTTTCTAGGGTTTCAGATGAAATTCAGCTTGACTGTGGAGCTTTGATCATCCAATCTTTGGTCAAACCACTTCAAAATGATCCCTAGGTCACATGAACTTGTTGAACCAACCTTAGGGCTTTGCTTCAATAGGATAGGCACTTGTTTGCTTGCACAACTGATTCTCCTAACCAGTTTTGACCTAATCTTGTCTGATGACTTGCACTTGGGCAAATGGACAATGCAATGCTATGCAGTGGACTATGTTATGTTAATGACCTAATATGAAATGAATGTACAAAATGGGAGGTGCAAATTTGAGGTGATACAGCTGCCCCTATTCAATCAGCTGGGAACCTGAACGGATGAGAGCAACGGCTGTCAGACTTTCAAGGTAAACAGGGATTGAATACCAAAGAACCGTAGAAATTTGCACTCTGCGGGGTATGATACAAGAAAAGCCAAGTCATTTACCGATGACGGTTGCACGACAATTTCAGGAAAGCGAGACCATTTACCGATGGCTGCTGGGAAACACCTTGATATTAAAAGGAAGCAAGACCATTTACCGATGGTGTCTTCAAAGCAACTTGATATTTACCGATATCAACCTCGGCAAGACCATTTACCGATGGCTGCTCCAACTAGGGACTCGATATTTACCGATATCGAAGAAAACAGGGCCATTTACTGATGGCGGCTAAACTGGGCATTCGATATTTACCGATATCGAAGCAAACGGGGCCATTTACCGATGGCGTCTCCACCTGGGGAGGAAAAAGATATTTGCAAATGGAATCAGACAAGACGTTTACCGACGACTCCTGGGGATTTTTTTGATTTTATCAACAGGAAATACGCACGATCAGACATTATCGATGACTGGGATGAGACTCGATGTTTACCGACATCGAAAGATGATGTTTACCGACATCCAAAAACGACCAGACATTTACCGATGACTGGGGAAATACTCGACCAGACGTCAACGGACGAAAGGGAGAGGCTCGACGTTTATCGACACCAACGGAAAGGTGAGCACTTTACTGGGGAAGGAAAAACAAATACTTGCAACTGGAAACCAGACAGGACGTTTACCGACGACTCTACTGGGGATCTCTAGCTGGGGAATTATCAGACATTTACCGATGACTGGAAAAAAAAACTCGACGTTTACTGACATCGAAAGATGATGTTTACCGACATCAAACAAAGGCGACCAGACATTTACCGATGACTGGGATGAGACCTGATGTTTACCGACACCGAAAAATGACCAGACATTTACCGATGACTGAGGTAGGACTAGATGTTTTACTGACACCGAAGCAATGGTGTTTACCGACACCAAAGAAAGAACACACGCGGGTGCTGACATGATACTTACCGGTATCACAAGAATGACATCTTAAATACGTCAAGGCAAGGCTGACCACTTGCTGGGGATCTCACTAGGGAGAAACAAGGTTTCCGTTCGCGGACGGGTGAGGAAATAAACATCTCTGGGGAATATCAATCCTGAATGCTGTCAGGAGCAACTGTAGCAAACGTGCTGTACCGGTGTTGAACAAACGATCCGCCTCTACCGGGGATACGATCTGGTTGGGTTAACACATAAATGCATATGTTTGAATTTTCTATGGCGTAATGCTCCATATTGAATGGGAATGCTACGCAGTTTGAGGATGCAATGATCACTATATGCAAAATGCAAAGGATGAACACTCCGCCGGGGAGCCAAAACTAAATACTCCAACCCTGTGGGGGAGACTCTGTCCGAGGAAAACTCTGCGGGGAGAGCACTGACTTCTCACTCGTGCTGGAGGAATAACACTGTTGCTAGGGGAAAGATCCAAATCCACTCGGGGAACTCCGCTTGGGGAACAATCAATATGACTCCGCTGGGGAATACACAAGGCGACTGCGCTGAGGAACCAAAAAATACAACTCCACTGGGGGAAAACAAGGCAACTCGCTGGGGAGTAGTAAAGCGACTTCACTGGGGAGAGCCAACCAATCCACAGGTAGGATAAGCTCTACTGGAGATAAATTTCACTGGACCCGCTCCACTCGGGGACTTGCTGCGGAAAATTATCAACACCAATCTCTGCTCGAGTGCTAGGGAAAGCAACCCTGTTGGGGATAACACACCACTCTGCTGAGGAAGAGCAAAACTCTGGTGGGGAATAAACTACCGACACCTCCGCTGGGTATAGGCAATCCTTAGATCTGTTGGGGGAATAGAAGGCACTATCCACAGACGTCTTCGCAGGGGAACATAGCTCTGATAGCTTCCATACTTGCTTAGGGAAATATCTGCTGGGGGGGAACGTCCTCACAGATGCCCACCTGCAAAACAGCACAACAAAATGCTCCCAGGGGATACATGGACAAGATACGCTCAAGTGTCCTCGACATTCAAAATGATTTTCAAATGTTTTATCTTTTTGCACGTTATTGTTTAGCCTTCATGTTCTTATATGCAATGCTTATCAAAAATTTGGACGTTTTTGCAAACAAAACAGTAAAAATAAAAACAAAAGAGCTAATTATCTGAATAACGACTTTTATTGATTGAAAATGTGCCTGAAAAGGCAAATACATTGGGAAGCAATTCCTAGAAAGAGGTAATTGCGCACAAAAGGAAAATAAACTATCCTAATGGCAATGTGAACACGGCATCCACTATTTCCCAACTCTGTTATAACTCACAGATCATCAGTTTTTCTCCCAACTCCTTGCTTTCTGAGAAGAATGACTGGACTGATCACATCTTTCGAGATGGCAGACGACAAAGCACGATGAAGTAAAGATAACTCAGACTGTAGTCTTCGCTCTAATCCCTCTTTTGCCTGGATCGCCCTTTCGTGTTTTCAATCCACCGGGATACCCATTTTTGCCTAAGCCGCCCTTGCGGGTTTTCGACTTACCGGGTGTACAAATTCTTTTCATTTTTATCCCTAATTTTTGCCCGAACCTTTCCTTTCTGTTTTTTGGTTCGCCGGGATGCCCTTTTTTGCCTGGACTCTTTTGTTCTTTTTGTCCAGCGGGTCAATTTATGCGAAGTATTTTTTGACTACATCTGAGTTAACAGGGGACGGAAAATCTTCACCGTCCATAGTTGTAAGCATCAAGGCTCCACCGGAGAAGACCTTCTTCACAACATATGGACCTTCGTAATTAGGAGTCCACTTGCCCCTGTTATCTGTACCGGGAGGGAGGATCCTCTTCAAAACTAGATCACCAGTTTGATAGCTCCGAGGACGCACTTTCTGATCAAAGGCTCTCTTCATCCTTCTCTGATACAACTGCCCATGGCACACAGCTGCTAGCCATCTTTCTTCGATAAGGCTTAACTCATTAAACCTTGTCCGAATCCACTCGGCTTCGTCCAGCTTGACATCCAACAAAACCCTCAGAGAAGGTATCTCCACTTCAACTGGTAGGATTGCCTCCATACCATACACAAGGGAGTACGGGGTTGCCCCGGTCGACGTACGTACTGAGGTACGGTACCCATGCAAAGCGAAAGGCAACATCTCATGCCAATCCTTGTACGTCACGACCATCTTCTGCACAATCTTCTTGATGTTCTTATTAGCCGCCTCTACAACACCATTCATCTTCGGTCTGTAAGGAGAAGAATTGTGATGTTCAATTTTGAAGTCTTTACAAAGCTCTTTCATCATCTTGTTATTGAGATTCGAACCATTGTCAGTGATGATTCTCTCAGGAACCCCATAACGACAGATGATTTCTTTCTTGATAAACCGGGCAACCACTTGTTTGGTAACATTAGCATAGGAAGCTGCTTCCACCCACTTGGTGAAGTAATCAATCGCAACCAGGATGAAGCGATGTCCATTCGAAGCAGTAGACTCAATCTTCCCAATCATATCAATGCCCCACATGGCAAACGGCCAAGGCGAGTTCATGACATTCAGAGGGCTTGGTGGTACATGCACCTTATCAGCATAAATTTGACACTTATGACATTTCCGAGCATACTTGAAACAATCGGATTCCATAGTCATCCAGTAATAACCGGCTCTCAACAGTTTCTTGGACATTGCATGACCACCAGCAAGGGTACCAAAAGATCCTTCATGCACTTCTTGCATCAACATCTCTGCTTCGTGTCTATCCACGCATCTGAGCAAGACCATGTCGAAGTTCCTCTTATACAGCACATCATCCTGATTCAAATAAAAGCTTCCAGCTAGCCTTCTCAGGGTTTTCTTGTCATTCTTCGACGCACCTCCAGGATACTCCTGGTTCTTGAGGAAATTCTTGATATCATAGTACCACGGCTTCTCATCAATCACAACAGACTCGGCTGCAAACACATACGCAGGCCTCTCGAGTCGATTCACTGCAACATGTGGCACATGATTCCACCAATGAACTTTGATCATGGACGACAAAGTAGCCAAGGCATCAGCCATCTGATTCTCATCCCGGGGGACATGATACAGCTTCACCTTTTTGAAGAACGTCAGTATTCTTCTGGTGTAATCTCTATAAGGAATCAAATGTGGCTAATTCGTATTCCAATCTCCGTTGACCTGATTGATCACTAGAGCGGAATCTCCATAAATGTCAAGCGTTTTGATTCTCAGATCAATGGCTTCTTCTATCCCCATGATACAAGCCTCATACTCAGCTTCATTGTTGGTGACGTCAAAAGTCAATCTAGCAGAGAAAGGTATATGTGCACCTTTGGGATTAATCAATACTGCCCCAACACCGTTGCCGTTCATATTCACAGCCCCATCAAACATCAGTGTCCATTTGTCATCCGGATCCGGTCCTTCCCCAATAAGAGGCTCTTCTCAATCTTTCATCTTAAGATACATGATGTCTTCATCAGGGAATTCAAACATCATAGGCTGATAATCCTCAAGCGGTTGCTCAGCAAGGTAGTCTGACAGAATACTACCTTTAATGGCCTTCTGCAACGTGTACTGAATATCATATTCTGTTAGAATCATTTGCCATCGAGCAACGCGCCCGGTGAGAGCCGGTTTCTCAAAGATGTACTTCACTGGATCCATCTTAGAAATCAATAAGGTAGTATGGTTCAACATATACTGCCTCAGTCGGCGAGCAGCCCAAGCCAAAGCACATCAAGTTTTCTCGAGCAGTGAATATCTTGTTTCACAGTCGGTAAACTTTTTGCTAAGGTAGTATATGGCATGCTCTTTTCGACCAGACTCGTCATGCTGTCCCAATACACACCCCATAGAGTTCTCGGTCACTGACAGGTACATTATCAGAGGTCTCCCTGGAACTGGAGGGATCAGGATTGGAGGTTTCTGTAAATACTCTTTTATCTTGTCAAAAGCTTTATGACAGTCATCATTCCACCTGATTGCTTGATTCTTTCTTAGCAATTTGAAAATTGGTTCACACGTGGCAGTTAGGTGAGATATGAACCTTGCAATGTAGTTCAACCTCCCTAAAAACCCACGGACTTGCTTTTCCGTTTTCGGTTCAGGCATCTCTTGAATAGCTTTGACTTTTGCTGGATCAACCTCAATCCCTTTCTCACTGACAATGAAGCCTAACAGCTTTCCAGATCTCACGCCAAACGTACACTTGTTTGGATTCAGCCTCAGTTTGAACTTTACCAATCTGTCAAACAACTTCTGCAAATTAACCAGGTGCTCCTCTTCTGTCTGCGACTTCGCAATCATATCATCCACATACACTTCAATCTCTTTGTGCATCATGTCATGAAAGAGAGTCTCCATAACCCTCTGATAGGTAGCACCGGCATTCTTCAGCCCAAATGGCATCACCTTATAGCAGAACGTGCCCCAAGGTGTGATGAATGTCGTCTTTTCCATGTCCTCTGACGCCATCTTAATCTGATTATAACCCGAGAAACCATCCATGAAAGAGAATACCGAGGATTGAGCCGTATTATCAACCAATACATCAATGTGAGGTAATGGGAAATCATCTTTCGGACTCGCTCTGTTCAAATCCCGGTAATCGACACACATTCTGACTTTGCCATCCTTCTTCGGCACAGGAACGATGTTGGCCACCCACGGGGGATAACTGGTAACAGCCAAAAAACCCGCATCCCACTGCTTCTGAACCTCTTCCTTGATCTTGACAGCCATATCAGGACTTGTTCTCCGAAGCTTCTGCTTGACTGACGGACACTCTTCTCTGAGGGGTAGTCGATGCACCACAATGTTTGTATCCAAACCAGGCATATCTTGATATGACCAGGCGAATATCTCCACATATTCTCTCAGCATCTCAATCAGCCTCCTCTTGACAGAGTCCTCTAAAGCAGCCCCAATCTTGATCTCTCTTCTGGCGTCCTCAGTACCCAGATTAACAATCTCCAACTCCTCCTGATGAGGTTGGATGACCCTTTCCTCCTGCTTCAGCAATCTGACCAATTCTGCGGGGAGTTTACAGTCTTCCTCACTCTCCTCTTTAGCTTGGTAGATGGGAATATCAAAATCATACCGAGCCATAACAGAATGGTTCATAGTGGATTCCGTGAGATCACTTCTGCATGTTAATGCCTTGTTTTAGAAAAAAAGTTCAAAAAAAGTCACAAAAACAAAAACATTGCCATTTTTATTGTTTTGAAAAAAATGAAAACAAAAAAAGAAAGACAGGGATCACAAAATTTGATTGCAAAACGTCCTTTATTAATGATAATCATTAAAACATGATGAGGCCCTACAATGAACCATTACGCCTTGGGCAGAACGTAGGGTTTTCATGCAAAATGAAAAAAAAACAAAAGAAAATTACTCTGTCTGAAGAGTAACTTGGACCACTTCTTCAGCCGTCCAGTTGTTGATAGACTCCCCTGATGCGCACGGGCGAACCCAGTTGTCTAAATCACAATCACTGTCACAATCTTCACCACCGGTTGTAAAGACGTCACCATGATTCATCAGCCCAGCGCTGGTAAAGGTACTCGGACCCGCCTGCACACTCTGCTCTGCTTGGAGAGGCTCGTAACCAATGCCAAATTTGTCTTCTTTGACAGGCAAGTCCACCATCTTGCCCCAGCCTTCAGCTTTGCCAGAATCAACAACCTCCTTGGCCTGCTTGTATGAAGCAATCGAAGCACCCGACCTCCTCTGATCAGCACACGCCACCCCTTCGAGGGCCACAGTCTCAAATGCCTGGCACAAAGTTTCGTGGGTCTCGCCATCCACCTCGACATACTTGAACGAGGATAAGTGACTCACCAGAATCTCTTCTTCACCACACACGGTCACAATCTGACCGTTCCAGACATACTTGAGCTTTTGGTGGAGAGTCGACGAGACTGCCCCTGCTGCGTGAATCCACGGACGCCCCAACAAACAACTGTAGGCGGGCTGAATGTCCATAACATAGAAGATAATATCGAAGACCTCCGGACCTATCTTCACCGGCAAGGTAACTTCATCAAACACAGAACATTTGGATCCGTCAAAAGCACGAACGATCAGGTCACTAGGAGTAAGCACAACCCCTTCAACATCAATCTTCTTCAGAATCTGCTTAGGCAGCACATTCAGCGACAACCCGGTGTCTACCAATACGTGAGACAACACTGCCCCCTTGCATTCCATAGTGATATGCAAGGCTTTGTTATGATTGCGACCCTCAGGCGTTAAGTCTAGGTTAGTGAATCCTACACCATGCCTGGTGCTCACATTGGCCATCACCCCCTCCAGTTGGTTGACGGAAATCTCCTGAGGTACGTAAGCCATATTCAGCATCTTCAATAAGGCATTACGATGCGCCTCAGAGCACAGCAGCAAAGAGAGTATTGAAATCTTGGACGGAGTCTGATTAAGTTGATCTACGATCTTATAATCACTCTTCTTTATGATCTTCATAAACTCCTCCGCGTCCTTTTCAAATGAACCCTCAGGCACCTCCTTCTGAGCCGGCTCTTCGTCAACGACAACCTGTTTCCCCTTTGACTTGGCAGAAGCCTCAGTATTAGCATCCCTCGACGGCTGAGGAGCAAACAGTCGTCCACTTCGAGTAAAACCTCCTGGTCCACCAACGTTGTCCACAACGGGACTCACAACCACATGAGTTTTAACTGGTGCACTGATCGTCACAGGTGCTTGATTTGCTGGCCTCGTCTGATTATCAGCCCTTCTGTTGCTGCAGTAGGCATTATCATATTTCCATGGCACAACCCTACTATTCTCAACTGGTCTTCTCCTAGACGTCACGATAGTAGTTGGAGCACTGATGGTTACCGGGGCGAAGATGGTAACTGGGGTACCACTTGTTGCAGGTGCACTAACAACCCTCTGGCCTCGTCCTTCAGACGGTTTAAAGTAGATGGTGGCAGTTGACACTGTCCCACGATCGTTTACAGCCCTACTGAATTGCAGACAACCCTCATCCATCATACCCTGGATACCGGCCCTTAACTGGTCACAACCATTATCAGCTTCAGCACAACCAATACAGCCCTCATCACAGCCCGGGTAGACACCCCCATTCAGCAGACGGCCCTTTACAACCAGCAGAGAAGTCTGAACATCACCAACACTAACAACCAGATCTTCAACCTCTTCTCCTTCAATATTGTTCACTCTATGCCCACCATGCTGAGGCATAGGGTTGTTCACGACGTTAGGCACTGGAGCGAAGTTGATCGTCTTGGCATCGATCAAATCTTGGACCTTGTGTTGGAAAGCCCGACATTTCTCAGTATGGTGCCCTGGTGCCCCGAAGTGAAAGTCACAACGGACGTTGGCGTCGTACCCAGGAGGCAATACTGTAGGCGGAGCCATTGTACTCAACTCAACAAACCCCAACCTGAGTAGTTCGGGCAGAAGTTCGGCGTACGACATGGGTAGCGGATCAAAACGTCGATCAGGCATCCTTTGTCTGGGCTGATACGGATGTTGTTGTTGTTGTTGTTGCGGTTGTTGAACTCTTTGTTGTTGTTGTGGACGAGGTTGAGGTGTTGGAATGGTTACAGCAGCAACCGGGCGATACTGATTTTTGTTCACACTTCCTCGGTACACATTCCCTCGGTGTTGTACAACATTGGTTTCACCCTCTCTTCGGCGAGGTGCCCCAGAGAAAGGTTTCTTAGATGATGAACCCACGTCTTGGATCTTACCGGCCTTGATCAAACTTTCAGTTCTCTCACCACATATGACAACATCGGAAAAACTACCGAATGGGCAGCTTCCCATCCGGTCCATGAATACTCCTTGAAGAGTACCAATGAACATGTCTGTCAGCTCCCTCTCCAGCATAGGGGGTTGAACTCTCGCAGCCAGTTCACGCCACCTTTGGGCGTACTCCTTGAAGCTTTCATTGGATTTCTGACAAAGACTCTGCAGCTGAGTCCGGCTAGGCGCCATGTCCATGTTATGCTTGTATTGCCTCAAGAAGGCCTCTCCCAGATCCCTCTAGCATCAGATCGAATCTCTCTTCAATTCCATGTACCAGTCCAAAGAAGCCCCAGATAGACTATCTTGGAAAAAGTACATCCACATCTTTTCATCATCCGTGTAGGCAGAGATTTTCCGATAATAGGCCTGCACGTGGGTGCGAGGGCAAGAAGTGCCGTTGTATTTATCAAAAGATTGCGCCTTTAATTTATAAGGGATTCTCAAGCCTTCCACTAACCCCATATTGGTAACATCAAAACCGAGAGAATTTTGACATTCCATAGCCCGGATCTTCTCAGCAAGGGCATCAACTTTACGATCCCTCTCATCAACCCTTCCCGAAACGTCTTAGTCTTCACTGAGCAGAGTGAACATATCCTCTTGTCTGTCAACAATCGGAGCCTGATTACAGGCCGGAGCACGGACTACTCTAGCATTAGCGGTATCTGGAGCAATAGGTTGACCGTTGATTCGAATACCTCTCAACTCATCACCTACAGCATAGTTGTTGATGGGAACAGCAGCAGTAGCAGGTTCATTGATCGGGCCCCCCTCTGGCAGAGCTTGGTTGGCCGGTGGAATTACAGCTTCTTGTCTCTGAACTAGAGCTCGGAGTTCTTCTTGACCTTGCGCAACCTCTTGCATCATATGCATGAACTGGGCCATGTTAGCCCTCATCTCAGCTAACTCAGCTTGTACTTGATCCATGTTCCTTTGATGATTCAGTCTCGTTGAATACCGGTGCGGTCTCTGATCAACTATCCTGCCTAAACACAGGAACCAGAGTGAGAAGTCACGAACAAGAACACCTGTTATGTAAAATGATATGAGTATGATGTTAATGATGAGTATGATGCACATGATATGTTCATTTCTCAGGCATTCAAAGAGCCTGATTCATCCTCAAAAGATGGCAACCTGCAGCAACAAGGGAACAACATATACGAGATAAATGAGAACAAAATGAAACACTAACAACCTTATCCATAGATAAAAGCAATAGGATCATACAACAAAGTCAACAAAGATCCAAATAAACAGAGTACAACAACGAATCCCATCCAACAAGCCTGGAGGTGATTCTCAACATACACATCAAAGATACAAGCTAAGACAAACGGTCTCCCGGAATGAGAGTCTTCAGGTACTGGCACTGGTCTATCAACAGGGCGCATTCTGAACATTCTGGTAGAGGGGTGATCTTCTCCTTCAATTGTCTTCTAAGCTCTACAACTTCTCCTCCAAGATGGTTCTCTGATGCCTGTCTCAAGTCAACCTCCTTCTTCAACTGGATGTCTTTGTCTCTGAGTTGCTTCTCCAGGTCTCTGATCTTTTTCTGGTAACTGGCTTCAGCTCTCTGCAGCCTCAAGCACTCCCGGTGTTCTGCATCTAACATGGATTCCACCTCCTCGTAGGATCTCTTCTTGCTTCTCAATCTGCTAGCATCTTCTCCCTGCACTCCTCTGAGTTGATGAGCCAAGTTCAACCTATCAGCTTTGGCTTTGTAAAGCTCCATCTGGGTATCTTGCTCCTTCTCCCTCAACCGGCGATTCTCCATCAGGGCTTGCTTGTAGTGCTCAGCAGACACACTCTCAGCAAGGATCAAAGGTGGTTGCTCCTGCAACGGCTCCATCCTATCGTAGGGTAACAACAAAGTTTCCACTCTCTTCTTAACCCAATCAGTGTAATCAGGCATAGCAATGGCACACTTCTTCCCTAAGACAGATCCATCCTTCACACCAATAGACTTCCAAGCTCTTCCTACCTGCTCCAATCTAGCTGGGTCACTCTGCTTCTCAAAATACGCACTTTCAGCTACCTCAGCCTCAAGTGGTTTTCCCTTCAATACGAACCCCAACTGGCGAAGAGAAAGAACTGGATTGTAATTAATGCAACCCTTAGTCCCTACAAGTGGCACATTCCGGAACTCTCCGCAGCTCGTAATGACATCACGCACATCCATCCGGTAAGATTGCCATCTGATATCATAGGAGGTAAGAGACATAACCCTCTGAGTCCACTTATGAGTGCTCTGAGCATCCACAAAAGGTCCACTGACTGGCAGGAGAGACGTGAACCATCTGAGCAAAAGTGGGAGGCAGCATCTGATAGCTCCACCCTTACCATGCCTACTGTGAATGGCATAATAAGTGTCAGCTAACAGAGTAGGAACTGGATTTCCTCCAAGAAAGATAATGACTGCAGCGTAGTCAACAAAATTGGGCATGCTCGGGAACAAGACAATCCCATAGATCATGACGGCCAACTGAGCATGAAAAGCTTCCCAATTTTCCTTCTCTGCTTCTTCTCTAGCTACCCTCAACAGAAACTTCAAAGGCAAACCCTCAACACCCCCACTGGGCTTCCAGTTATCACAGACTTCTTTGATACCCAAATGGAGAGCTCGAGCAACGACTCTGAAATCAACTTCCTTAGGCACATCCAAGAAAGGAACCTGATACCGGATCGGGACACTCAGCAGAATAGAATACTCCTCAAGAGTAGGCGCCAACTGATAATCTTGAAAGGTGAAATAATGAAGCTCTGGGTCGTAGAACTGTAGAAGAGTCTGCAACGGCACCGGATCGACTACCATCTTCAACAGCGTCAGAATATCTCCATACTGGTCAACAAACCCCTTCTGGTTACCACTGGTCATAAGGCTACTCAACTCAATCAGAGACGTCAAAGGCTCACGGTGAAAGCTGTAGGAACAAGTCTTCCGCTTCGGCCCTGAGACTGTTGCCATCTCTATCAGTGAACAGACTCTGGAATGTACCTGAGAAATGATATGCATGCAGAGATTAGCTTTTCTTTTCTTTCTTTTTTTCTTTTTTTTTTCTTTTCTTTTTTATTGCTTATTTTTTTGAAAATAAACATGCTATGATGCAAATGATGCAGACAAGACTGGCTGGCTGTGCATCTCAGAACGCAGGATCGAAGCTTCGGTTTAAACTCGGAACCACAACTCATCTGAAACCCAAAGTCAACTGAGAAACTGTCATCTGAACCCATAGTCACCAACAGGACCACAAGTCACCAACGGTACCTGTAATAATGATCAATCCCTCCCCACTCACGGGTGTCGTCTAGACCAGGGTAAGGTCGAGAGAAACGCAGCATAAATAACCTTTCGCAGAATATCATCATATACATACCCGAAGTATGCAACGATAATATCCCACCAGGGTCTGAACTGCTCGTGATGTCAATGTTCCGCTAAGTGGCGCAATACCACCCGCTTCCCATGAATCACTCTATTCCTAAGTATCCTAGATTTCACTCATGGCCTGGGTATTGGGCCTTTTACCTCAAGTAACTCCCACCCCAACAGAGAGAAACAGACAACCAGCCAGCCAGATGAACAATGAATATGAATGAATGCAAACATAAATGCAAACATAAATGCAAACAATAAATGCAAACAATAAATAATGAATGTAATAAATAACACAGCAAAAGCAACCAAACCCTAACCTAGAGAGCGCTAGGAGAGACTCGCTTAGGGAAGATGGACCAGCAGAAGGTCAACTTCTCTTAGTCCCCAGCAGAGTCGGAAGCTGTCGCATTACGCGAAAAACCGGCGGGAAAACAAGACAACAGAGCCGCCACCGTGCGTTATTTATCCCAAAAGAGGGAAAGGAAACGCTCAGAGTAAACCTGGAAAAGACATGGTCTCGCGACCAAAGAGAATGGGATCGGGAGTCGGTTATGCGAAGGGAAGGTATTAGCACCCCTACGCATCCGTCGTACTCGACGGGATCCACACACAAAAGGAAAGAATATGGTTGCTAAAACACTGCTCACAAACAAACAAACACTGGCTGAAAGAGACACAAGAAAACAAACACAACTGACTCGGCAGGATATCGCATCCTGGGCCTACTTAGTCTATCAAGCATAGACATCAGAGTCGAAGTAGTTCGGACTGGGGGAAAACACATGCTCGCTAGGATGTCGCATCCTATGCATACGTATCTTCTCGGACTAAGAAGAATCAGAGCACTCGTAGCTCAGCTAACGCACGCCAAACAAAACAACACAGGAAATCGACTGCCAATCGCTGGACTTACGTCAAACTCCACACAAAACAGGCAAACATGGAATCCGAATGCCAATCGCTGGACTTACATCAGACTCCGAACCAAACACACGCACACTGGAAACCAAATGCCAATCGCTGGACTTACATCGGACTCCAAGCACACCACAAGAGGATACGGAAGGCCAATCGCTGGGCTTACATCCATCTCCTAACACACACAAGAACAAAACAAAACAGGCGCCCGGAGAGATCAGCTCATCTCCTGCCTACGTACCTCATCTGGTATGAGGATCAGGGCGACGTAGTTCCCCTACGAAGGGAGAAAGGACTAGCCTAACCAGATAACAAAGGGAGACACAACTAGGGAGACTACGACTCGAGCCTAGATGTTATCATGCATATCATCCCTAAGTTAAGGTTGCTATCTAACTTGCACAGGAAGCAAGCTAACCTAAACATGACTTGCACAGGGAGCAAGCCAAACTAACCCTAACTTGCACTGGAAGCAAGCTAAACTAAAAAAGCACAAACACACAAGCACAAATAGCACACACTATATGCAATCAGTTGGCTCAATCAAGGTTAGGTTTTAGTCGAGGGGTCATATCAACCTCGACAAACAAACCACTGTAACAGGGTAATGTTAGCTCTTAACCCTAACATTGAGAGTTAGGGTGAAGCAGATGAAATGGTGAGTGAAGATGAGACTTCACAGCTCTTATCCCTGGCCAGGGAGAGCTTCAAGACAATGAAAGTGTGGGTTCAGAAAGTTGGAACCCTTCTACACTTATGACTGGCACAATGGACAATGATCTTGGGTTAGTATCTACAATGCATCAACATAGTGGTGTGAGCAAAGTAGATGACACACAGAATAGCAGGGGATGGATTGCACATCCCTGGTATCTGCCAATGCCTCTTCACTTAGGAGTTCTTTGGATATGTACAAGGACAAAAGTAAACAAACACAAACATTGCCTCTTAAGGAGGACTTCAGACAGGTGCCTGGCCAAGTAACAGGCCAGGTCTTCCAGACTACATGGAGAAAAGAAATTCTACCTCAATGCTCAAGCTATCAAGCAAAGCAAAAACAAGTTCACAAGGGAACTATAGCAACTAAGGTACCTGAAATCAATCCAACATAATCAGTACTCAGACAAACACAAGACAAACAGAAAATTACAAGTCCACATCATAAATAGATAACAAGCATCAATGCACAAAGGTGCAAGCCACAAGGCCTAAGCATAAGTCTCAATGCCTACAAAACCAACTCAAAGTTAGTCATAAACAAGCAATAAACCCACTCCAATTGAGTGCACATCATCAAGCATAAGCAATTGTGCTCTTTGACCTGAAACAAAGCTCAAATGTGAGAGCACAAACCACTAGTACAAGACTAGGGTCAAAATAGGAGCAATAAACCAAAACAGAACATGAAACTTATCAAAAATCAAGATCAATCAAATAAGAATCAAATCCAAGTGGTCTCACATTCATATCATCAACCATTATCATTTCATGAAGCAAAGAGTACAAAGCATGCAATTTGAAGCTCATAGAAGCAAACAGAATGATTCAATTCAAATCAACTCAAGAATATTTCAATAAATCCCCAAAAAATTTATGGTCAAACAGCATTTATAACATGACAATCATACCAAATTTCAAGTCATTTGGACCAAGGGAAGCAAGTCAATTAAATTCATCAAGTCAAAGCATGTTCAAGCAAGCTCACACAAGGCACCAAATCATGCATCAACTTCAAGCAAGCATAAAATAGAATTGGCATAAGATAAATGAATGAAACCAAAGCCATGGCAAACTTCAAGGTGTCTATAATACACATGCCAAATTTCAAGTCCATCCAATAAACACCAAGAATTTCACAAATCATATAAAATCATGTCTCACAAGAAGTCAACAATTGGTCAAACAGGGGAGAAAATCTCAATCAAATAGGAAATGCATCCAAAAATTCCAGGAAAATTCACAAGCAAGCTTAACAACCATAAGTATCATCATGCAAAAATTCAGGTCATTTTGAGTTCATATGGCATGGTAACAAAAATAATGAAGTCAAGCAAGAAATGGTGTGACACAAATTGTCACACCTCCAAAGATCATAGCATATCTCACAATCCAGAAATGCAAAAATCACAAACTATATACCAAAATTCTCCTCAAGGTGTCTAGATCATGCATACAAAATTTCAACTCCATCCAATTAAGCATCATCATTTCATGAAAGAATTGGTAAGCATTGTGCAACAAATGACATGTTCACATAAACCCTAAGCCAAAACAGATTCCACACGTGCACAATTTCCATAAAAATCATCAAAAAATACTAGACATGGCAAGGATCATCATGGAAAACATCTCAAATTAATTGGATCAATATTGAATGAGTTATGATTTATTTAGTGTGGTGAAAAATTAAAAAAAAAGTGAACAAGGCATGATGAACATGTGAAATATGAATGAAATAAATGCCAAAGTCCAAAATTGAAAATGCTATCAGGCGGAATCGAAGTAGGTTTATATTCAAACGGGCGCACTTGTAATGAAACTATGCGTTTCATTAATCCTACATGTACATTCCTGCGCCCAGAACCAATCACATGGCCACATCACTGCTGGCGTGGACCAGTACATGGTCCCTAACACGAAATTGCATGCAAAACAATGAGGAAACAGATCAAACACGCATTTGGATTGAAAATATTAGGGTTCATCGCTCCTTCATCATGTTCATCATCACATTTCCAGCATATGAACAAATATCACCAAAATCAAAAACGAACACATCAATAGCTTCATCTTTCCACGCACAACAACAATCCAAACATGATTTGTCTTAATTCTCATTATATCAAACGAATCGAGCACAACAAGTTTCACTCATCAAAATTCAAATCAACATAACTCTCTCAAAACTCAATGAAATTCAAAGCTATAAAGTTCAGCATGCTCGTGGATACAAGATCTACAAAAACCATAGCATAATTTCATGAATGGTGGATTTCGAAATCTGACCTTCAATCAAGTGCAGATGTGAAATCGTGGTTTTCTGGCCTGGAGAGGTTGAAATAGAACTTCTACAACCCTTGGATAGATGAATGGATGCTGTAGAATAGCTCAACAATGCTCAAACCCGAGGAAATATCCAGCTGCCATGTGAGGTGCTTGATGTAACAGTGCTTGAAACAGCTTGAAATCCTTGCTCTCTTGCTTCAATCCAGCTCAGTGATGATTGTAGATGATGATTCAATCGTGGAAAATGGTAAGGGATTGGAAGAAACTTGCAGAAAAAGTGAGAGCAAAAGTTGAGAGAATTTGCAATTGGATCTAGATCTGAGTAGAAATGAAATGCTAATGTGTTTTCTGTTTTGATTATGCATATATACCATCTGTTAATGATCTTTGTTAATCAATATTAAGCCAAGCCAAAAAGATTAATGAATGCAAGTGTTATGGCCAATTGGGAATTCACCCTCATGTGCATGGGGTGCATGCTACAGTACACGAAATTGGGCCTAAATCCACTTAAAACTCTGTTTGTAATCCAATGGGAATGTTGCCAAGTGTAAACAATGCATTATTTTAATATTTGAAAATTCCATCCAAAAAGTCAAGTGAAAAATAAAATAATTTTGTGATAAAAATGCATGACTTGTGATGCATGATTTGAATAGTGCATGTTAAAAGGAGAATGTAGCAAAAAACCCCACTCAATTTGGCCAAATGGTGTGAAAGTTATCCAACTTTGAAGTTCAAATTTCCTTGACAAAGATCAATCCATAATTTCTCAACCACACATGAGAAATTCATGTTCTTGGACTTTTTGGAAAGGTGAGAACAAGATCTTCAACTTTCGTGTTGGACAAAAATTCATTTGAAGCTTGTATGATGATGTAAACTTGAGGAGAAGAACTTTCCATTTTTGGCAATTTCCAATTACAGGTCACTTACTATTTTTGGCAATTTTCATCTGACCTCAAATTCTTCAATCTTGATCTTTGAAATGTCAAATGAGACTTGTGTGGACATGAATGAGGCCTTACAAACCATCTCCCACCTTTAAATCCTTGATTTCAGGCACAGTTGACCACAGTTGACTTTCTAGGGTTTCAAATGAAGTTCAGCTTGACTGTGGAGCTTTGATCATCCAATCTTTGGTCAAACCACTTCAAAATGATCCCTAGGTCACATGAACTTGTTGAACCAACCTTAGGGATTTGCTTCAATAGGATAGGCACTTGTTTGCTTGCACAACTGATTCTCCTAACCAGTTTTGACCTAATCTTGTCTGATGACTTGCACTTGGGCAAATGGACAATACAATGCTATGCAGTGGACTATGTTATGTTAATGACCTAATATGAAATGAATGTACAAAATGGGAGGTGCAAATTTAAGGTGCTACAGAAGGTAGAAATCACAACTTGGCGCTCTATATTTCAATGAACTGTAAAGATGACGCTCTGTCCAATGTATTGGTGGATACTGGTTCATCATTGAATGTGTTACCCAAGTTAACTTTGGCAAGACTATCATATCAAGGAGCACTAATGAGGTATAATGGTGTATTGGTTAAAGCGTTTGACGGTTCCCGAAAAAATGTCGTTGGAGAGGTGGACCTTCCAGTTATGATAGGTCCAATTGACTTTAAAATTACTTTTCAAGTAATGGACATTCACCTGGCCTACAACTGTTTGTTGGGGAGGCCATGGATCCATGAGGCTGGTTCCGTAACGTATACTTTGCACCAAAAGTTGAAATTTGTTAAGAACGACAAGCTCGTCGTTGTTGGTGGAGAGAAAGCGCTTTTCGTTAGCCATTTATCATCCTTCACCTATCTGGAAGCTGGAGAGGAAGTTAGAACACCGTTCCAAGCTTTGTCTATTGCTGATGAATTGAAGACTGGGGAATCTATGTCTTCTCTGAAGGATGCACAAGAGGTTATATAGGCTGGCAACACCGACAAATGGGGACGTGCTGTGGAAATTGTTGAGAATAAGAATAGAGCGGGGCTGGGATTTTAGCAAGGGCCATTCAATGCCAGTGTCAAGGTTATGCAAGAAGTTTTCAATAGTGGAGGGTTCATTCACAAAGATGATCAACACTCAGCTGCAATTATTGAAGACAACGATGAAGACGAAGCTTGTGCCAACTTTGTGACACACAACCAAACTTGTAACAATTGGGTTGTTGTTGATATTCCTGTTGATGTGCATCATTCAAAGTAATTTGTTTTATTGTTTAAAGAAAAATCCTTCTCCTGTGCTTGAGGGAGAAGAGAAATATTGTTGGGCATTTCCTTATTATCAATAATAAAAATACAATTTTATTCATCCACATCTTTGATGTTTATTTTTACTTTTTGTTTTTTTCTGAAAGTGGTAATCACAAAAAAACATAAAATAAGAAATAATTTTTCCTATATCTGCATAATATTTGTTTGCACTTCATTTTTCTAAAATCAAAATATCAAATCATTATGCAGGTTGGTTTTCAAACCCATTGAACATAATGATCCTACCCCCTCTCCAAACTTTGATTTCCCTGTGTTTGAAGTCGAGGAAGAGAATGATGATGAAGATGTTCCTGATGAGTTGCCCATTTGCTTGAGCACGAGGAAAGAATCATTCATCCGTTTGAAGAGCAGATTGAATTAGTCAACTTGAGTTCTGAGGATGATGTGAAGGAAGTCAAGATTGGGTCTCAACTGTGTCCAGAGGTCAAGAAGGGGTTGGTTGATCTTCTCCGTGAATACTCTAATGTGTTTGCTTGGTCCTATCAGGATATGCCTAGGTTGGATTCTGATATTGTGGAGCATAAATTGCCTTTGAAGCCAGAATGCCCGCCGGTTAAGCATAAGTTGAGAAGAACTCATCCTGATATAAAAGTGAAGATTAAAGAGGAAGTGTAGAAGCATATTGATGCTGGTTTCCTTGTTACCTCTGAATATCCGCAATGGGTAGCCAATATTGTGCATGTTCCTAAAAAAGATAGAAAAGTCCACATGTGCATTGATTACATAGATTTGAATAAAGCCAGTTCGAATGATGATTTTCCTCTGCCACATGTTAATATGTTGATAAACAATACATGTAAATTCAAACTCTTTTCATTTATGGATGGATTTTTCGGTTATAAACAAATCAAGATGGCACCCGAAGATATGGAGAATACCACATTCATTACACCTTGGGAAACATTTTCTTATTGAGTGATGCCTTTCGGTTTAAAGAATGCAGGTGCAACGTATCATAGAGCTATGACCACTCTTTTTCATGATATGATGCATAAAGAGATTGAGGTCTATGTTGATGATATGATTGCTAAATCAAGAAGTGAAGAAGAACATGTTGAGCATTTGTTGAAGTTATTCCAGCATTTGAGGAAGTATAAACTCCACTTGAATCCTAATAAGTGTACATTTGGTGTTTGCTCTGGTAAGTTGTTGGGTTTTATTGTCAGCGAGAAGGGTATTGAAGTTGATCCTGCCAAGGTCAAAGCAATACAAGAAATGCATGCACCAAAAACTGAGAAGCAAGTCAGAGGTTTTCTCGGCCACTTGAATTATATCTCAAGATTTATATCACATATGACTACCATGTGTGCGCCTATATTCAAGCTCCTTTGGAAAGATCAGTAATGTGATTGGACCGAGGATTGCCAGAAAGATTTTGACAGTATCAAAGAGTATCTTCTTGAGCCTCCGATTCTGTCTCCGTCTGTTGAAGGAAGACCATTGATCATGTATTTGATTGTGCTTGAAGAAAGTATGGGATGTGTTCTTGGTCATAAGGATGAATCTGGGAAGAAAGAATATGGAATTTACTACCTCAGTAAAAAATTCACCGACTGTGAGTATCTGTATTCTATGCTTGAGAATACATGTTACACATTGGCTTGAGCTACTCAACGTCTACGCCAGTATATGTTAAATCATACAACTTGGTTGATATCCAAAATTGATCCAATGAAGTACATTTTTGAGAAGCTTGCT